>NW_028152433.1:0-697000 GCF_951799395.1 Argentina silus | reverse complement strand
GGCAAGCCACTGTGACGTCAGACGCCTTTACGCATACAGCTTTGCGATGCTTAGACAGTAATAACATAATTCATGTTTACATTTCTTTAATTTTCGACGCATTGTCGTTATTCGTGACGCATCAATGACCAATTGATTATATGGCAATGCAATGAAAAAAGCGTGTGGAAAACAGTGTTAATGACAGATTTGAGAAGCACATTTCTTCAATGTTGGCCGCATGGCATTCCTGTGCAGGTGACAATGGTAATTTTTCAAAACGACAAGGATATTTAAACACATGATTATTTGTTTGCTGTGCTCAATGGCCTCTGCTACAGACCTCATCGAAATGACACTTAGATATCTTAGGGTGTACATATCAAGTCTTCCCAAATGGTCTAGCGGATAGGCATCTGCCTTGTAACGCAGGGCGGCCCGGGTTCGATTCCCGTCATGGCAAATGATTCTTGTAGAAAAATAAAATGAGTCCCAACGTGTGCAACAGAACAGTTCGAAATCTCGTTACATCTGCATCGTCATGAACATGACTTATATCAGGCTAGCTCATTTTTTCTTTGTTCATTTTAAGTGTAGAAACAATATTTCGTTTGTGACCATTTTTTTCTGCCGTTTTGACAACAGGCTCATGACTAAAGAACACACGGCTGTCTGCTGATTGACACTTGACTGTAGATTTTCGCTTTGTGTCAAAAGGACTCCCTTAACGCACACTTTTTCAAAGTAGGTGAATTCATCAGATCTGTTTGAAACATTGCATTTTATCCATGCACGACGACTGCTTAGATACTCGCAGCACAGTTGCCCCATATAAATTGCCCATGAGCGCGGAGCTTGTCTTTGTCACTGTAGCAACTTTGCTCCATCAGCGGGAGAAGGCGGTTCGACGCCCCTGTAAGCACATGTTTCTCTAATTCCTTTGTTTCAGGCAAGCCACTGTGACGTCAGACGCCTTTACGCATACAGCTTTGCGATGCTTAGACAGTAATAACATAATTCATGTTTACATTTCTTTAATTTTCGACGCATTGTCGTTATTCGTGACGCATCAATGACCAATTGATTATATGGCAATGCAATGAAAAAAGCGTGTGGAAAACAGTGTTAATGACAGATTTGAGAAGCACATTTCTTCAATGTTGGCCGCATGGCATTCCTGTGCAGGTGACAATGGTAATTTTTCAAAACGACAAGGATATTTAAACACATGATTATTTGTTTGGTGTGCTCTATGGCCTCTGCTACAGACCTCATCGAAATGACACTTAGATATCTTAGGGTCTACATATGAAATCTTCCCAAATGGTCTAGGGGATAGGAATCTGCCTTGTAACGCAGGGCGGCCCGGTTTCGATTCCCGTCATGGCAAATGATTCTTGTAGAAAAATAAAATGAGTCCCAACGTGTGCAACAGAACAGTTCGAAATCTCGTTACATTTGCATCGTCATGAACATGACTTATATCAGGCTAGCTCATTTTTTCTTTGTTCATTTTAAGTGTAGAAACAATATTTCGTTTGTGACCATTTTTTTCTGCCGTTTTGACAACAGGCTCATGACTAAAGAACACACGGCTGTCTGCTGATTGACACTTGACTGTAGATTTTCGCTTTGTGTCAAAAGGACTCCCTTAACGCACACTTTTTCAAAGTAGGTGAATTCATCAGATCTGTTTGAAACATTGCATTTTATCCATGCACGACGACTGCTTAGATACTCGCAGCACAGTTGCCCCATATAAATTGCCCATGAGCGCGGAGCTTGTCTTTGTCACTGTAGCAACTTTGCTCCATCAGCGGGAGAAGGCGGTTCGACGCCCCTGTAAGCACATGTTTCTCTAATTCCTTTGTTTCAGGCAAGCCACTGTGACGTCAGACGCCTTTACGCATACAGCTTTGCGATGCTTAGACAGTAATAACATAATTCATGTTTACATTTCTTTAATTTTCGACGCATTGTCGTTATTCGTGACGCATCAATGACCAATTGATTATATGGCAATGCAATGAAAAAAGCGTGTGGAAAACAGTGTTAATGACAGATTTGAGAAGCACATTTCTTCAATGTTGGCCGCATGGCATTCCTGTGCAGGTGACAATGGTAATTTTTCAAAACGACAAGGATATTTAAACACATGATTATTTGTTTGGTGTGCTCTATGGCCTCTGCTACAGACCTCATCAAAATGACACTTAGATATCTTAGGGTCTACATATGAAATCTTCCCAAATGGTCTAGCGGATAGGAATCTGCCTTGTAACGCAGGGCGGCCCTGGTTCGATTCCCGTCATGGCAAATGATTCTTGTAGAAAAATAAAATGAGTCCCAACGTGTGCAACAGAACAGTTCGAAATCTCGTTACATTTGCATCGTCATGAACATGACTTATATCAGGCTAGCTCATTTTTTCTTTGTTCATTTTAAGTGTAGAAACAATATTTCGTTTGTGACCATTTTTTTCTGCCGTTTTGACAACAGGCTCATGACTAAAGAACACACGGCTGTCTGCTGATTGACACTTGACTGTAGATTTTCGCTTTGTGTCAAAAGGACTCCCTTAACGCACACTTTTTCAAAGTAGGTGAATTCATCAGATCTGTTTGAAACATTGCATTTTATCCATGCACGACGACTGCTTAGATACTCGCAGCACAGTTGCCCCATATAAATTGCCCATGAGCGCGGAGCTTGTCTTTGTCACTGTAGCAACTTTGCTCCATCAGCGGGAGAAGGCGGTTCGACGCCCCTGTAAGCACATGTTTCTCTAATTCCTTTGTTTCAGGCAAGCCACTGTGACGTCAGACGCCTTTACGCATACAGCTTTGCGATGCTTAGACAGTAATAACATAATTCATGTTTACATTTCTTTAATTTTCGACGCATTGTCGTTATTCGTGACGCATCAATGACCAATTGATTATATGGCAATGCAATGAAAAAAGCGTGTGGAAAACAGTGTTAATGACAGATTTGAGAAGCACATTTCTTCAATGTTGGCCGCATGGCATTCCTGTGCAGGTGACAATGGTAATTTTTCAAAACGACAAGGATATTTAAACACATGATTATTTGTTTGGTGTGCTCTATGGCCTCTGCTACAGACCTCATCGAAATGACACTTAGATATCTTAGGGTCTACATATGAAATCTTCCCAAATGGTCTAGCGGATAGGAATCTGCCTTGTAACGCAGGGCGGCCCGGGTTCGATTCCCGTCATGGCAAATGATTCTTGTAGAAAAATAAAATGAGTCCCAACGTGTGCAACAGAACAGTTCGAAATCTCGTTACATTTGCATCGTCATGAACATGACTTATATCAGGCTAGCTCATTTTTTCTTTGTTCATTTTAAGTGTAGAAACAATATTTCGTTTGTGACCATTTTTTTCTGCCGTTTTGACAACAGGCTCATGACTAAAGAACACACGGCTGTCTGCTGATTGACACTTGACTGTAGATTTTCGCTTTGTGTCAAAAGGACTCCCTTAACGCACACTTTTTCAAAGTAGGTGAATTCATCAGATCTGTTTGAAACATTGCATTTTATCCATGCACGACGACTGCTTAGATACTCGCAGCACAGTTGCCCCATATAAATTGCCCATGAGCGCGGAGCTTGTCTTTGTCACTGTAGCAACTTTGCTCCATCAGCGGGAGAAGGCGGTTCGACGCCCCTGTAAGCACATGTTTCTCTAATTCCTTTGTTTCAGGCAAGCCACTGTGACGTCAGACGCCTTTACGCATACAGCTTTGCGATGCTTAGACAGTAATAACATAATTCATGTTTACATTTCTTTAATTTTCGACGCATTGTCGTTATTCGTGACGCATCAATGACCAATTGATTATATGGCAATGCAATGAAAAAAGCGTGTGGAAAACAGTGTTAATGACAGATTTGAGAAGCACATTTCTTCAATGTTGGCCGCATGGCATTCCTGTGCAGGTGACAATGGTAATTTTTCAAAACGACAAGGATATTTAAACACATGATTATTTGTTTGGTGTGCTCTATGGCCTCTGCTACAGACCTCATCGAAATGACACTTAGATATCTTAGGGTCTACATATGAAATCTTCCCAAATGGTCTAGCGGATAGGAATCTGCCTTGTAACGCAGGGCGGCCCGGGTTCGATTCCCGTCATGGCAAATGATTCTTGTAGAAAAATAAAATGAGTCCCAACGTGTGCAACAGAACAGTTCGAAATCTCGTTACATTTGCATCGTCATGAACATGACTTATATCAGGCTAGCTCATTTTTTCTTTGTTCATTTTAAGTGTAGAAACAATATTTCGTTTGTGACCATTTTTTTCTGCCGTTTTGACAACAGGCTCATGACTAAAGAACACACGGCTGTCTGCTGATTGACACTTGACTGTAGATTTTCGCTTTGTGTCAAAAGGACTCCCTTAACGCACACTTTTTCAAAGTAGGTGAATTCATCAGATCTGTTTGAAACATTGCATTTTATCCATGCACGACGACTGCTTAGATACTCGCAGCACAGTTGCCCCATATAAATTGCCCATGAGCGCGGAGCTTGTCTTTGTCACTGTAGCAACTTTGCTCCATCAGCGGGAGAAGGCGGTTCGACGCCCCTGTAAGCACATGTTTCTCTAATTCCTTTGTTTCAGGCAAGCCACTGTGACGTCAGACGCCTTTACGCATACAGCTTTGCGATGCTTAGACAGTAATAACATAATTCATGTTTACATTTCTTTAATTTTCGACGCATTGTCGTTATTCGTGACGCATCAATGACCAATTGATTATATGGCAATGCAATGAAAAAAGCGTGTGGAAAACAGTGTTAATGACAGATTTGAGAAGCACATTTCTTCAATGTTGGCCGCATGGCATTCCTGTGCAGGTGACAATGGTAATTTTTCAAAACGACAAGGATATTTAAACACATGATTATTTGTTTGGTGTGCTCTATGGCCTCTGCTACAGACCTCATCGAAATGACACTTAGATATCTTAGGGTCTACATATGAAATCTTCCCAAATGGTCTAGCGGATAGGAATCTGCCTTGTAACGCAGGGCGGCCCTGGTTCGATTCCCGTCATGGCAAATGATTCTTGTAGAAAAATAAAATGAGTCCCAACGTGTGCAACAGAACAGTTCGAAATCTCGTTACATTTGCATCGTCATGAACATGACTTATATCAGGCTAGCTCATTTTTTCTTTGTTCATTTTAAGTGTAGAAACAATATTTCGTTTGTGACCATTTTTTTCTGCCGTTTTGACAACAGGCTCATGACTAAAGAACACACGGCTGTCTGCTGATTGACACTTGACTGTAGATTTTCGCTTTGTGTCAAAAGGACTCCCTTAACGCACACTTTTTCAAAGTAGGTGAATTCATCAGATCTGTTTGAAACATTGCATTTTATCCATGCACGACGACTGCTTAGATACTCGCAGCACAGTTGCCCCATATAAATTGCCCATGAGCGCGGAGCTTGTCTTTGTCACTGTAGCAACTTTGCTCCATCAGCGGGAGAAGGCGGTTCGACGCCCCTGTAAGCACATGTTTCTCTAATTCCTTTGTTTCAGGCAAGCCACTGTGACGTCAGACGCCTTTACGCATACAGCTTTGCGATGCTTAGACAGTAATAACATAATTCATGTTTACATTTCTTTAATTTTCGACGCATTGTCGTTATTCGTGACGCATCAATGACCAATTGATTATATGGCAATGCAATGAAAAAAGCGTGTGGAAAACAGTGTTAATGACAGATTTGAGAAGCACATTTCTTCAATGTTGGCCGCATGGCATTCCTGTGCAGGTGACAATGGTAATTTTTCAAAACGACAAGGATATTTAAACACATGATTATTTGTTTGGTGTGCTCTATGGCCTCTGCTACAGACCTCATCGAAATGACACTTAGATATCTTAGGGTCTACATATGAAATCTTCCCAAATGGTCTAGCGGATAGGAATCTGCCTTGTAACGCAGGGCGGCCCGGGTTCGATTCCCGTCATGGCAAATGATTCTTGTAGAAAAATAAAATGAGTCCCAACGTGTGCAACAGAACAGTTCGAAATCTCGTTACATTTGCATCGTCATGAACATGACTTATATCAGGCTAGCTCATTTTTTCTTTGTTCATTTTAAGTGTAGAAACAATATTTCGTTTGTGACCATTTTTTTCTGCCGTTTTGACAACAGGCTCATGACTAAAGAACACACGGCTGTCTGCTGATTGACACTTGACTGTAGATTTTCGCTTTGTGTCAAAAGGACTCCCTTAACGCACACTTTTTCAAAGTAGGTGAATTCATCAGATCTGTTTGAAACATTGCATTTTATCCATGCACGACGACTGCTTAGATACTCGCAGCACAGTTGCCCCATATAAATTGCCCATGAGCGCGGAGCTTGTCTTTGTCACTGTAGCAACTTTGCTCCATCAGCGGGAGAAGGCGGTTCGACGCCCCTGTAAGCACATGTTTCTCTAATTCCTTTGTTTCAGGCAAGCCACTGTGACGTCAGACACCTTTACGCATACAGCTTTGCGATGCTTAGACAGTAATAACATAATTCATGTTTACATTTCTTTAATTTTCGACGCATTGTCGTTATTCGTGACGCATCAATGACCAATTGATTATATGGCAATGCAATGAAAAAAGCGTGTGGAAAACAGTGTTAATGACAGATTTGAGAAGCACATTTCTTCAATGTTGGCCGCATGGCATTCCTGTGCAGGTGACAATGGTAATTTTTCAAAACGACAAGGATATTTAAACACATGATTATTTGTTTGCTGTGCTCTATGGCCTCTGCTACAGACCTCATCGAAATGACACTTAGATATCTTAGGGTGTACATATCAAGTCTTCCCAAATGGTCTAGCGGATAGGCATCTACCTTGTAACGCAGGGCGGCCCGGGTTCGATTCCCGTCATGGCAAATGTTTTTTGTAGAAAAATAAAATGAGTCCCAACGTGTGCAACAGAACAGGTCGAAATCTCGTTACATTTGCATCGTCATGAACATGACTTATATCAGGCTAGCTAATTTTTTCTTTGTTCATTTTAAGTGTAGAAACAATATTTCGTTTTTGAAAAAAAAATTCTGCCGTTTTGACAACAGGCTCATGACTAAAGAACACACGGCTGTCTGCTGATTGACGCTTGACTGTAGATTTTCGCTTTGTGTCAAAAGAAGTCCCTAACGCACACTTTTTCAAAGTAGGTGAATTCATCAGATCTGTTTGAAACATTGCATTTTATCCATGCACGACGACTACTTAGATACTCGCAGCACAGTTGCCTCATATAAATTGCCCATGAGCGCGGAGCTTGTCTTTGTCACTGTAGCAACTTTGCTCCATCAGCGGGAGAAGGCGGTTCGACGCCCCTGTAAGCACATGTTTCTCTAATTCCTTTGTTTCAGGCAGGCCACTGTTACGTCAGACGCCTTTACGCATACAGCTTTGCGATGCTTAGACAGTAATAACATAATTCATGTTTACATTTCTTTAATTTTCGACGCATTGTCGTTATTCGTGACGCATCAATGACCAATTGATTATATGGCAATGCAATGAAAAAAGCGTGTGGAAAACAGTGTTAATGACAGATTTGAGAAGCACATTTCTTCAATGTTGGCCGCATGGCATTCCTGTGCAGGTGACAATGGTAATTTTTCAAAACGACAAGGATATTTCAACACATGATTATTTGTTTGCTGTGCTCTATGGCCTCTGCTACAGACCTCATCGAAATGACACTTAGATATCTTAGGGTGTACATATCAAGTCTTCCCAAATGGTCTAGCGGATAGGCATCTACCTTGTAACGCAGGGCGGCCCGGGTTCGATTCCCGTCATGGCAAATTTTTTTGTAGAAAAATAAAATGAGTCCCAACGTGTGCAACAGAACAGTTCGAAATCTCGTTACATTTGCATCGTCATGAACATGACTTATATCAGGCTAGCTAATTTTTTCTTTGTTCATTTTAAGTGTAGAAACAATATTTCGTTTGTGAAAAAAATTTTCTGCCGTTTTGACAACAGGCTCATGACTAAAGAACACACGGCTGTCTGCTGATTGACGCTTGACTGTAGATTTTCGCTTTGTGTCAAAAGAACTTCCTAACGCACACTTTTTCAAAGTAGGTGAATTCATCAGATCTGTTTGAAACATTGCATTTTATCCATGCACGACGACTGCTTAGATACTCGCAGCACAGTTGCCTCATATAAATTGCCCATGAGCGCGGAGCTTGTCTTTGTCACTGTAGCAACTTTGCTCCATCAGCGGGAGAAGGCGGTTCGACGCCCCTGTAAGCACATGTTTCTCGAATTCCTTTGTTTCAGGCAAGCCACTGTGACGTCAGACGCCTTTACGCAAACAGCTTTGCGATGCTTAGACAGTAATAACATAATTCATGTTTACATTTCTTTAATTTACGACGCATTGTCGTTATTCGTGACGCATCAATGACCAATTGATTATATGTCAATGCAATGAAAAAAGCGTGTGGAAAACAGTGTTAATGACAGATTTGAGAAGCACATTTCTTCAATGTTGGCCGCATGGCATTCCTTTGCAGGTGACAATGGTAATTTTTCAAAACGACAAGGATATTTAAACACATGATTATTTGTTTGCTGTGCTCTATGGCCTCTGCTACAGACCTCATCGAAATGACACTTAGATATCTTAGGGTGTACATATCAAGTCTACCCAAATGGTGTAGCGGATAGGAATCTGCCTTGTAACGCAGGGCGGCCCGGGTTCGATTCCCGTCATGGCAAAGGATTTTTGTAGAAAAATAAAATGAGTCCCAACGTGTGCAACAGAACAGTTCGAAATCTCGTTACATTTGCATCGTCATGAACATGACTTATATCAGGCTAGCTCATTTTTTCTTTGTTCATTTTAAGTGTAGAAACAATATTTCGTTTGTGACCATTTTTTTCTGCCGTTTTGACAACAGGCTCATGACTAAAGAACACACGGCTGTCTGCTGATTGACACTTGACTGTAGATTTTCGCTTTGTGTCAAAAGGACTCTCTTAACGCACACTTTTTCAAAGTAGGTGAATTCATCAGATCTGTTTGAAACATTGCATTTTATCCATGCACGACGACTGCTTAGATACTCGCAGCACAGTTGCCCCATATAAATTGCCCATGAGCGCGGAGCTTGTCTTTGTCACTGTAGCAACTTTGCTCCATCAGCGGGAGAAGGCGGTTCGACGCCCCTGTAAGTACATGTTTCTCTAATTCCTTTGTTTCAGGCAAGCCACTGTGACGTCAGACGCCTTTACGCATACAGCTTTGCGATGCTTAGACAGTAATAACATAATTCATGTTTACATTTCTTTAATTTTCGACGCATTGTCGTTATTCGTGACGCATCAATGACCAATTGATTATATGGCAATGCAATGAAAAAAGCGTGTGGAAAACAGTGTTAATGACAGATTTGAGAAGCACATTTCTTCAATGTTGGCCGCATGGCATTCCTGTGCAGGTGACAATGGTAATTTTTCAAAACGACAAGGATATTTAAACACATGATTATTTGTTTGGTGTGCTCTATGGCCTCTGCTACAGACCTCATCGAAATGACACTTAGATATCTTAGGGTCTACATATGAAATCTTCCCAAATGGTCTAGCGGATAGGAATCTGCCTTGTAACGCAGGGCGGCCCGGGTTCGATTCCCGTCATGGCAAATGATTCTTGTAGAAAAATAAAATGAGTCCCAACGTGTGCAACAGAACAGTTCGAAATCTCGTTACATTTGCATCGTCATGAACATGACTTATATCAGGCTAGCTCATTTTTTCTTTGTTCATTTTAAGTGTAGAAACAATATTTCGTTTGTGACCATTTTTTTCTGCCGTTTTGACAACAGGCTCATGACTAAAGAACACACGGCTGTCTGCTGATTGACACTTGACTGTAGATTTTCGCTTTGTGTCAAAAGGACTCCCTTAACGCACACTTTTTCAAAGTAGGTGAATTCATCAGATCTGTTTGAAACATTGCATTTTATCCATGCACGACGACTGCTTAGATACTCGCAGCACAGTTGCCCCATATAAATTGCCCATGAGCGCGGAGCTTGTCTTTGTCACTGTAGCAACTTTGCTCCATCAGCGGGAGAAGGCGGTTCGACGCCCCTGTAAGCACATGTTTCTCTAATTCCTTTGTTTCAGGCAAGCCACTGTGACGTCAGACGCCTTTACGCATACAGCTTTGCGATGCTTAGACAGTAATAACATAATTCATGTTTACATTTCTTTAATTTTCGACGCATTGTCGTTATTCGTGACGCATCAATGACCAATTGATTATATGGCAATGCAATGAAAAAAGCGTGTGGAAAACAGTGTTAATGACAGATTTGAGAAGCACATTTCTTCAATGTTGGCCGCATGGCATTCCTGTGCAGGTGACAATTGTAATTTTTCAAAACGACAAGGATATTTAAACACATGATTATTTGTTTGCTGTGCTCTATGGCCTCTGCTACAGACCTCATCGAAATGACACTTAGATATCTTAGGGTGTACATATCAAGTCTTCCCAAATGGTCTAGCGGATAGGCATCTACCTTGTAACGCAGGGCGGCCCGGGTTCGATTCCCGTCATGGCAAATGTTTTTTGTAGAAAAATAAAATGAGTCCCAACGTGTGCAACAGAACAGGTCGAAATCTCGTTACATTTGCATCGTCATGAACATGACTTATATCAGGCTAGCTAATTTTTTCTTTGTTCATTTTAAGTGTAGAAACAATATTTCGTTTTTGAAAAAAAAATTCTGCCGTTTTGACAACAGGCTCATGACTAAAGAACACACGGCTGTCTGCTGATTGACGCTTGACTGTAGATTTTCGCTTTGTGTCAAAAGAACTTCCTAACGCACACTTTTTCAAAGTAGGTGAATTCATCAGATCTGTTTGAAACATTGCATTTTATCCATGCACGACGACTGCTTAGATACTCGCAGCACAGTTGCCCCATATAAATTGCCCATGAGCGCGGAGCTTGTCTTTGTCACTGTAGCAACTTTGCTCCATCAGCGGGAGAATGCGGTTCGACGCCCCTGTAAGCACATGTTTCTCTAATTCCTTTGTTTCAGGCAAGCCACTGTGACGTCAGACGCCTTTACGCATACAGCTTTGCGATGCTTAGACAGTAATAACATAATTCATGTTTACATTTCTTTAATTTTCGACGCATTGTCGTTATTCGTGACGCATCAATGACCAATTGATTATATGGCAATGCAATGAAAAAAGCGTGTGGAAAACAGTGTTAATGACAGATTTGAGAAGCACATTTCTTCAATGTTGGCCGCATGGCATTCCTTTGCAGGTGACAATGGTAATTTTTCAAAACGACAAGGATATTTAAACACATGATTATTTGTTTGCTGTGCTCTATGGCCTCTGCTACAGACCTCATCGAAATGACACTTAGATATCTTAGGGTGTACATATCAAGTCTTCCCAAATGGTGTAGCGGATAGGAATCTGCCTTGTAACGCAGGGCGGCCCGGGTTCGATTCCCGTCATGGCAAAGGATTTTTGTAGAAAAATAAAATGAGTCCCAACGTGTGCAACAGAACAGTTCGAAATCTCGTTACATTTGCATCGTCATGAACATGACTTATATCAGGCTAGCAAATTTTTTCTTTGTTCATTTTAAGTGTAGAAACAATATTTAGTTTGTGAACATTTTTTTCTGCCGTTTTGACAACAGGCTCATGACTAAAGAACACACGGCTGTCTGCTGATTGACGCTTGACTGTAGATTTTCGCTTTGTGTCAAAAGAACTTCCTAACGCACACTTTTTCAAAGTAGGTGAATTCATCAGATCTGTTTGAAACATTGCATTTTATCCATGCACGACGACTACTTAGATACTCGCAGCACAGTTGCCTCATATAAATTGCCCATGAGCGCGGAGCTTGTCTTTGTCACTGTAGCAAATTTGCTCCATCAGCGGGAGAAGGCGGTTCGACGCCCCTGTAAGCACATGTTTCTCTAATTCCTTTGTTTCAGGCAAGCCACTGTGACGTCAGACGCCTTTACGCATACAGCTTTGCGATGCTTAGACAGTAATAACATAATTCATGTTTACATTTCTTTAATTTTCGACGCATTGTCGTTATTCGTGACGCATCAATGACCAATTGATTATATGGCAATGCAATGAAAAAAGCGTGTGGAAAACAGAGTTAATGACAGATTTGAGAAGCACATTTCTTCAATGTTGGCCGCATGGCATTCCTGTGCAGGTGACAATGGTAATTTTTCAAAACGACAAGGATATTTAAACACATGATTATTTGTTTGCTGTGCTCTATGGCCTCTGCTACAGACCTCATCGAAATGACACTTAGATATCTTAGGGTGTACATATCAAGTCTTCCCAAATGGTCTAGCAGATAGGAATCTGCCTTGTAACGCAGGGCGGCCCGGGTTCGATTCCCGTCATGGCAAAGGATTTTTGTAGAAAAATAAAATGAGTCCCAACGTGTGCAACAGAACAGTTCGAAATCTCGTTACATTTGCATCGTCATGAACATGACTTATATCAGGCTAGCTAATTTTTTCTTTGTTCATTTTAAGTGTAGAAACAATATTTCGTTTGTGAAAAAAAAATTCTGACGTTTTGACAACAGGCTCATGACTAAAGAACACACGGCTGTCTGCTGATTGACGCTTGACTGTAGATTTTCGCTTTGTGTCAAAAGAACTTCCTAACGCACACTTTTTCAAAGTAGGTGAATTCATCAGATCTGTTTGAAACATTGCATTTTATCCATGCACGACGACTGCTTAGATACTCGCAGCACAGTTGCCCCATATAAATTGCCCATGAGCGAGGAGCTTGTCTTTGTCACTGTAGCAACTTTGCTCCATCAGCGGGAGAATGCGGTTCGACGCCCCTGTAAGCACATGTTTCTCTAATTCCTTTGTTTCAGGCAAGCCACTGTGACGTCAGACGCCTTTACGCATACAGCTTTGCGATGCTTAGACAGTAATAACATAATTCATGTTTACATTTCTTTAATTTTCGACGCATTGTCGTTATTCGTGACGCATCAATGACCAATTGATTATATGGCAATGCAATGAAAAAAGCGTGTGGAAAACAGTGTTAATGACAGATTTGAGAAGCACATTTCTTCAATGTTGGCCGCATGGCATTCCTTTGCAGGTGACAATGGTAATTTTTCAAAACGACAAGGATATTTAAACACATGATTATTTGTTTGCTGTGCTCTATGGCCTCTGCTACAGACCTCATCGAAATGACACTTAGATATCTTAGGGTGTACATATCAAGTCTTCCCAAATGGTGTAGCGGATAGGAATCTGCCTTGTAACGCAGGGCGGCCCGGGTTCGATTCCCGTCATGGCAAAGGATTTTTGTAGAAAAATAAAATGAGTCCCAACGTGTGCAACAGAACAGTTCGAAATCTCGTTACATTTGCATCGTCATGAACATGACTTATATCAGGCTAGCAAATTTTTTCTTTGTTCATTTTAAGTGTAGAAACAATATTTAGTTTGTGAACATTTTTTTCTGCCGTTTTGACAACAGGCTCATGACTAAAGAACACACGGCTGTCTGCTGATTGACGCTTGACTGTAGATTTTCGCTTTGTGTCAAAAGAACTTCCTAACGCACACTTTTTCAAAGTAGGTGAATTCATCAGATCTGTTTGAAACATTGCATTTTATCCATGCACGACGACTACTTAGATACTCGCAGCACAGTTGCCTCATATAAATTGCCCATGAGCGCGGAGCTTGTCTTTGTCACTGTAGCAAATTTGCTCCATCAGCGGGAGAAGGCGGTTCGACGCCCCTGTAAGCACATGTTTCTCTAATTCCTTTGTTTCAGGCAAGCCACTGTGACGTCAGACGCCTTTACGCATACAGCTTTGCGATGCTTAGACAGTAATAACATAATTCATGTTTACATTTCTTTAATTTTCGACGCATTGTCGTTATTCGTGACGCATCAATGACCAATTGATTATATGGCAATGCAATGAAAAAAGCGTGTGGAAAACAGTGTTAATGACAGATTTGAGAAGCACATTTCTTCAATGTTGGACGCATGGCATTCCTGTGCAGGTGACAATGGTAATTTTTCAAAACGACAAGGATATTTAAACACATGATTATTTGTTTGCTGTGCTCTATGGCCTCTGCTACAGACCTCATCGAAATGACACTTAGATATCTTAGGGTGTACATATCAAGTCTTCCCAAATGGTCTAGCAGATAGGAATCTGCCTTGTAACGCAGGGCGGCCCGGGTTCGATTCCCGTCATGGCAAAGGATTTTTGTAGAAAAATAAAATGAGTCCCAACGTGTGCAACAGAACAGTTCGAAATCTCGTTACATTTGCATCGTCATGAACATGACTTATATCAGGCTAGCTAATTTTTTCTTTGTTCATTTTAAGTGTAGAAACAATATTTCGTTTGTGAAAAAAAAATTCTGACGTTTTGACAACAGGCTCATGACTAAAGAACACACGGCTGTCTGCTGATTGACGCTTGACTGTAGATTTTCGCTTTGTGTCAAAAGAACTCCCTAACGCACACTTTTTCAAAGTAGGTGAATTCATCAGATCTGTTTGAAACATTGCATTTTATCCATGCACGACGACTACTTAGATACTCGCAGCACAGTTGCCTCATATAAATTGCCCATGAGCGCGGAGCTTGTCTTTGTCACTGTAGCAACTTTGCTCCATCAGCGGGAGAAGGCGGTTCGACGCCCCTGTAAGCACATGTTTCTCTAATTCCTTTGTTTCAGGCAAGCCACTGTGACGTCAGACGCCTTTACGCATACAGCTTTGCGATGCTTAGACAGTAATAACATAATTCATGTTTACATTTCTTTAATTTTCGACGCATTGTCGTTATTCGTGACGCATCAATGACCAATTGATTATATGGCAATGCAATGAAAAAAGCGTGTGGAAAACAGTGTTAATGACAGATTTGAGAAGCACATTTCTTCAATGTTGGACGCATGGCATTCCTGTGCAGGTGACAATGGTAATTTTTCAAAACGACAAGAATATTTAAACACATGATTATTTGTTTGCTGTGCTCTATGGCCTCTGCTACAGACCTCATCGAAATGACACTTAGATATCTTAGGGTGTACATATCAAGTCTTCCCAAATGGTCTAGCGGATAGGCATCTACCTTGTAACGCAGGGCGGCCCGGGTTCGATTCCCGTCATGGCAAATGTTTTTTGTAGAAAAATAAAATGAGTCCCAACGTGTGCAACAGAACAGTTCGAAATCTCGTTACATTTGCATCGTCATGAACATGACTTATATCAGGCTAGCTAATTTTTTCTTTGTTCATTTTAAGTGTAGAAACAATATTTCGTTTGTGAACATTTTTTTCTGCCGTTTTGACAACAGGCTCATGACTAAAGAACACACGGCTGTCTGCTGATTGACGCTTGACTGTAGATTTTCGCTTTGTGTCAAAAGAACTCCCTAACGCACACTTTTTCAAAGTAGGTGAATTCATCAGATCTGTTTGAAACATTGCATTTTATCCATGCACGACGACTACTTAGATACTCGCAGCACAGTTGCCTCATATAAATTGCCCATGAGCGCGGAGCTTGTCTTTGTCACTGTAGCAAATTTGCTCCATCAGCGGGAGAAGGCGGTTCGACGCCCCTGTAAGCACATGTTTCTCTAATTCCTTTGTTTCAGGCAAGCCACTGTGACGTCAGACGCCTTTACGCATACAGCTTTGCGATGCTTAGACAGTAATAACATAATTCATGTTTACATTTCTTTAATTTTCGACGCATTGTCGTTATTCGTGACGCATCAATGACCAATTGATTATATGGCAATGCAATGAAAAAAGCGTGTGGAAAACAGAGTTAATGACAGATTTGAGAAGCACATTTCTTCAATGTTGGCCGCATGGCATTCCTGTGCAGGTGACAATGGTAATTTTTCAAAACGACAAGGATATTTAAACACATGATTATTTGTTTGCTGTGCTCTATGGCCTCTGCTACAGACCTCATCGAAATGACACTTAGATATCTTAGGGTGTACATATCAAGTCTTCCCAAATGGTCTAGCAGATAGGAATCTGCCTTGTAACGCAGGGTGGCCCGGGTTCGATTCCCGTCATGGCAAAGGATTTTTGTAGAAAAATAAAATGAGTCCCAACGTGTGCAACAGAACAGTTCGAAATCTCGTTACATTTGCATCGTCATGAACATGACTTATATCAGGCTAGCTAATTTTTTCTTTGTTCATTTTAAGTGTAGAAACAATATTTCGTTTGTGAAAAAAAATTTCTGCCGTTTTGACAACAGGCTCATGACTAAAGAACACACGGCTGTCTGCTGATTGACGCTTGACTGTAGATTTTCGCTTTGTGTCAAAAGAACTTCCTAACGCACACTTTTTCAAAGTAGGTGAATTCATCAGATCTGTTTGAAACATTGCATTTTATCCATGCACGACGACTGCTTAGATACTCGCAGCACAGTTGCCCCATATAAATTGCCCATGAGCGCGGAGCTTGTCTTTGTCACTGTAGCAACTTTGCTCCATCAGCGGGAGAATGCGGTTCGACGCCCCTGTAAGCACATGTTTCTCTAATTCCTTTGTTTCAGGCAAGCCACTGTGACGTCAGACGCCTTTACGCATACAGCTTTGCGATGCTTAGACAGTAATAACATAATTCATGTTTACATTTCTTTAATTTTCGACGCATTGTCGTTATTCGTGACGCATCAATGAACAATTGATTATATGGCAATGCAATGAAAAAAGCGTGTGGAAAACAGTGTTAATGACAGATTTGAGAAGCACATTTCTTCAATGTTGGCCGCATGGCATTCCTGTGCAGGTGACAATGGTAATTTTTCAAAACGACAAGGATATTTCAACACATGATTATTTGTTTGCTGTGCTCTATGGCCTCTGCTACAGACCTCATCGAAATGACACTTAGATATCTTAGGGTGTACATATCAAGTCTTCCCAAATGGTCTAGCGGATAGGCATCTACCTTGTAACGCAGGGCGGCCCGGGTTCGATTCCCGTCATGGCAAAATTTTTTGTAGAAAAATAAAATGAGTCCCAACGTGTGCAACAGAACAGTTCGAAATCTCGTTACATTTGCATCGTCATGAACATGACTTATATCAGGCTAGCAAATTTTTTCTTTGTTGATTTTAAGTGTAGAAACAATATTTCGTTTGTGAAAAAAAATTTCTGCCGTTTTGACAACAGGCTCATGACTAAAGAACACACGGCTGTCTGCTGATTGACGCTTGACTGTAGATTTTCGCTTTGTGTCAAAAGAACTTCCTAACGCACACTTTTTCAAAGTAGGTGAATTCATCAGATCTGTTTGAAACATTGCATTTTATCCATGCACGACGACTACTTAGATACTCGCAGCACAGTTGCCTCATATAAATTGCCCATGAGCGCGGAGCTTGTCTTTGTCACTGTAGCAAATTTGCTCCATCAGCGGGAGAAGGCGGTTCGACGCCCCTGTAAGCACGTTTCTCTAATTCCTTTGTTTCAGGCAAGCCACTGTGACGTCAGACGCCTTTACGCATACAGCTTTGCGATGCTTAGACAGTAATAACATAATTCATGTTTACATTTCTTTAATTTTCGACGCATTGTCGTTATTCGTGACGCATCAATGACCAATTGATTATATGGCAATGCAATGAAAAAAGCGTGTGGAAAACAGAGTTAATGACAGATTTGAGAAGCACATTTCTTCAATGTTGGCCGCATGGCATTCCTGTGCAGGTGACAATGGTAATTTTTCAAAACGACAAGGATATTTAAACACATGATTATTTGTTTGCTGTGCTCTATGGCCTCTGCTACAGACCTCATCGAAATGACACTTAGATATCTTAGGGTGTACATATCAAGTCTTCCCAAATGGTCTAGCAGATAGGAATCTGCCTTGTAACGCAGGGCGGCCCGGGTTCGATTCCCGTCATGGCAAAGGATTTTTGTAGAAAAATAAAATGAGTCCCAACGTGTGCAACAGAACAGTTCGAAATCTCGTTACATTTGCATCGTCATGAACATGACTTATATCAGGCTAGCTAATTTTTTCTTTGTTCATTTTAAGTGTAGAAACAATATTTCGTTTGTGAAAAAAATTTTCTGCCGTTTTGACAACAGGCTCATGACTAAAGAACACACGGCTGTCTGCTGATTGACGCTTGACTGTAGATTTTCGCTTTGTGTCAAAAGAACTCCCTAACGCACACTTTTTCAAAGTAGGTGAATTCATCAGATCTGTTTGAAACATTGCATTTTATCCATGCACGACGACTGCTTAGATACTCGCAGCACAGTTGCCTCATATAAATTGCCCATGAGCGCGGAGCTTGTCTTTGTCACTGTAGCAACTTTGCTCCATCAGCGGGAGAAGGCGGTTCGACGCCCCTGTAAGCACATGTTTCTCGAATTCCTTTGTTTCAGGCAAGCCACTGTGACGTCAGACGCCTTTACGCAAACAGCTTTGCGATGCTTAGACAGTAATAACATAATTCATGTTTACATTTCTTTAATTTACGACGCATTGTCGTTATTCGTGACGCATCAATGACCAATTGATTATATGGCAATGCAATGAAAAAAGCGTGTGGAAAACAGAGTTAATGACAGATTTGAGAAGCACATTTCTTCAATGTTGGCCGCATGGCATTCCTGTGCAGGTGACAATGGTAATTTTTCAAAACGACAAGGATATTTAAACACATGATTATTTGTTTGCTGTGCTCTATGGCCTCTGCTACAGACCTCATCGAAATGACACTTAGATATCTTAGGGTGTACATATCAAGTCTTCCCAAATGGTCTAGCAGATAGGAATCTGCCTTGTAACGCAGGGCGGCCCGGGTTCGATTCCCGTCATGGCAAAGGATTTTTGTAGAAAAATAAAATGAGTCCCAACGTGTGCAACAGAACAGTTCGAAATCTCGTTACATTGGCATCGTCATGAACATGACTTATATCAGGCTAGCTAATTTTTTCTTTGTTCATTTTAAGTGTAGAAACAATATTTCGTTTGTGAAAAAAAATTTCTGCCGTTTTGACAACAGGCTCATGACTAAAGAACACACGGCTGTCTGCTGATTGACGCTTGACTGTAGATTTTCGCTTTGTGTCAAAAGAACTCCCTAACGCACACTTTTTCAAAGTAGGTGAATTCATCAGATCTGTTTGAAACATTGCATTTTATCCATGCACGACGACTACTTAGATACTCGCAGCACAGTTGCCTCATATAAATTGCCCATGAGCGCGGAGCTTGTCTTTGTCACTGTAGCAACTTTGCTCCATCAGCGGGAGAAGGGGGTTCGACGCCCCTGTAAGCACATGTTTCTCTAATTCCTTTGTTTCAGGCAAGCCACTGTGACGTCAGACGCCTTTACGCATACAGCTTTGCGATGCTTAGACAGTAATAACATAATTCATGTTTACATTTCTTTAATTTTCGACGCATTGTCGTTATTCGTGACGCATCAATGACCAATTGATTATATGGCAATGCAATGAAAAAAGCGTGTGGAAAACAGTGTTAATGACAGATTTGAGAAGCACATTTCTTCAATGTTGGACGCATGGCATTCCTGTGCAGGTGACAATGGTAATTTTTCAAAACGACAAGAATATTTAAACACATGATTATTTGTTTGCTGTGCTCTATGGCCTCTGCTACAGACCTCATCGAAATGACACTTAGATATCTTAGGGTGTACATATCAAGTCTTCCCAAATGGTCTAGCGGATAGGCATCTACCTTGTAACGCAGGGCGTCCCGGGTTCGATTCCCGTCATGGCAAATGTTTTTTGTAGAAAAATAAAATGAGTCCCAACGTGTGCAACAGAACAGTTCGAAATCTCGTTACATTTGCATCGTCATGAACATGACTTATATCAGGCTAGCTAATTTTTTCTTTGTTCATTTTAAGTGTAGAAACAATATTTCGTTTGTGAACATTTTTTTCTGCCGTTTTGACAACAGGCTCATGACTAAAGAACACACGGCTGTCTGCTGATTGACGCTTGACTGTAGATTTTCGCTTTGTGTCAAAAGAACTCCCTAACGCACACTTTTTCAAAGTAGGTGAATTCATCAGATCTGTTTGAAACATTGCATTTTATCCATGCACGACGACTACTTAGATACTCGCAGCACAGTTGCCTCATATAAATTGCCCATGAGCGCGGAGCTTGTCTTTGTCACTGTAGCAAATTTGCTCCATCAGCGGGAGAAGGCGGTTCGACGCCCCTGTAAGCACATGTTTCTCTAATTCCTTTGTTTCAGGCAAGCCACTGTGACGTCAGACGCCTTTACGCATACAGCTTTGCGATGCTTAGACAGTAATAACATAATTCATGTTTACATTTCTTTAATTTTCGACGCATTGTCGTTATTCGTGACGCATCAATGACCAATTGATTATATGGCAATGCAATGAAAAAAGCGTGTGGAAAACAGAGTTAATGACAGATTTGAGAAGCACATTTCTTCAATGTTGGCCGCATGGCATTCCTGTGCAGGTGACAATGGTAATTTTTCAAAACGACAAGGATATTTAAACACATGATTATTTGTTTGCTGTGCTCTATGGCCTCTGCTACAGACCTCATCGAAATGACACTTAGATATCTTAGGGTGTACATATCAAGTCTTCCCAAATGGTCTAGCAGATAGGAATCTGCCTTGTAACGCAGGGCGGCCCGGGTTCGATTCCCGTTATGGCAAAGGATTTTTGTAGAAAAATAAAATGAGTCCCAACGTGTGCAACAGAACAGTTCGAAATCTCGTTACATTTGCATCGTCATGAACATGACTTATATCAGGCTAGCTAATTTTTTCTTTGTTCATTTTAAGTGTAGAAACAATATTTCGTTTGTGAAAAAAATTTTCTGCCGTTTTGACAACAGGCTCATGACTAAAGAACACACGGCTGTCTGCTGATTGACGCTTGACTGTAGATTTTCGCTTTGTGTCAAAAGAACTTCCTAACGCACACTTTTTCAAAGTAGGTGAATTCATCAGATCTGTTTGAAACATTGCATTTTATCCATGCACGACGACTACTTAGATACTCGCAGCACAGTTGCCTCATATAAATTGCCCATGAGCGCGGAGCTTGTCTTTGTCACTGTAGCAAATTTGCTCCATCAGCGGGAGAAGGCGGTTCGACGCCCCTGTAAGCACATGTTTCTCTAATTCCTTTGTTTCAGGCAAGCCACTGTGACGTCAGACGCCTTTACGCATACAGCTTTGCGATGCTTAGACAGTAATAACATAATTCATGTTTACATTTCTTTAATTTTCGACGCATTGTCGTTATTCGTGACGCATCAATGACCAATTGATTATATGGCAATGCAATGAAAAAAGCGTGTGGAAAACAGAGTTAATGACAGATTTGAGAAGCACATTTCTTCAATGTTGGCCGCATGGCATTCCTGTGCAGGTGACAATGGTAATTTTTCAAAACGACAAGGATATTTAAACACATGATTATTTGTTTGCTGTGCTCTATGGCCTCTGCTACAGACCTCATCGAAATGACACTTAGATATCTTAGGGTGTACATATCAAGTCTTCCCAAATGGTCTAGCAGATAGGAATCTGCCTTGTAACGCAGGGCGGCCCGGGTTCGATTCCCGTCATGGCAAAGGATTTTTGTAGAAAAATAAAATGAGTCCCAACGTGTGCAACAGAACAGTTCGAAATCTCGTTACATTTGCATCGTCATGAACATGACTTATATCAGGCTAGCTAATTTTTTCTTTGTTCATTTTAAGTGTAGAAACAATATTTCGTTTGTGAAAAAAATTTTCTGCCGTTTTGACAACAGGCTCATGACTAAAGAACACACGGCTGTCTGCTGATTGACGCTTGACTGTAGATTTTCGCTTTGTGTCAAAAGAACTTCCTAACGCACACTTTTTCAAAGTAGGTGAATTCATCAGATCTGTTTGAAACATTGCATTTTATCCATGCACGACGACTGCTTAGATACTCGCAGCACAGTTGCCCCATATAAATTGCCCATGAGCGCGGAGCTTGTCTTTGTCACTGTAGCAACTTTGCTCCATCAGCGGGAGAATGCGGTTCGACGCCCCTGTAAGCACATGTTTCTCTAATTCCTTTGTTTCAGGCAAGCCACTGTGACGTCAGACGCCTTTACGCATACAGCTTTGCGATGCTTAGACAGTAATAACATAATTCATGTTTACATTTCTTTAATTTTCGACGCATTGTCGTTATTCGTGACGCATCAATGACCAATTGATTATATGGCAATGCAATGAAAAAAGCGTGTGGAAAACAGTGTTAATGACAGATTTGAGAAGCACATTTCTTCAATGTTGGCCGCATGGCATTCCTGTGCAGGTGACAATGGTAATTTTTCAAAACGACAAGGATATTTCAACACATGATTATTTGTTTGCTGTGCTCTATGGCCTCTGCTACAGACCTCATCGAAATGACACTTAGATATCTTAGGGTGTACATATCAAGTCTTCCCAAATGGTCTAGCGGATAGGCATCTACCTTGTAACGCAGGGCGGCCCGGGTTCGATTCCCGTCATGGCAAATTTTTTTGTAGAAAAATAAAATGAGTCCCAACGTGTGCAACAGAACAGTTCGAAATCTCGTTACATTTGCATCGTCATGAACATGACTTATATCAGGCTAGCAAATTTTTTCTTTGTTCATTTTAAGTGTAGAAACAATATTTCGTTTGTGAAAAAAAATTTCTGCCGTTTTGACAACAGGCTCATGACTAAAGAACACACGGCTGTCTGCTGATTGACGCTTGACTGTAGATTTTCGCTTTGTGTCAAAAGAACTTCCTAACGCACACTTTTTCAAAGTAGGTGAATTCATCAGATCTGTTTGAAACATTGCATTTTATCCATGCACGACGACTACTTAGATACTCGCAGCACAGTTGCCTCATATAAATTGCCCATGAGCGCGGAGCTTGTCTTTGTCACTGTAGCAAATTTGCTCCATCAGCGGGAGAAGGCGGTTCGACGCCCCTGTAAGCACATGTTTCTCTAATTCCTTTGTTTCAGGCAAGCCACTGTGACGTCAGACGCCTTTACGCATACAGCTTTGCGATGCTTAGACAGTAATAAAATAATTCATGTTTACATTTCTTTAATTTTCGACGCATTGTCGTTATTCGTGACGCATCAATGACCAATTGATTATATGGCAATGCAATGAAAAAAGCGTGTGGAAAACAGAGTTAATGACAGATTTGAGAAGCACATTTCTTCAATGTTGGCCGCATGGCATTCCTGTGCAGGTGACAATGGTAATTTTCCAAAACGACAAGGATATTTAAACACATGATTATTTGTTTGCTGTGCTCTATGGCCTCTGCTACAGACCTCATCGAAATGACACTTAGATATCTTAGGGTGTACATATCAAGTCTTCCCAAATGGTCTAGCAGATAGGAATCTGCCTTGTAACGCAAGGCGGCCCGGGTTCGATTCCCGTCATGGCAAAGGATTTTTGTAGAAAAATAAAATGAGTCCCAACGTGTGCAACAGAACAGTTCGAAATCTCGTTACATTTGCATCGTCATGAACATGACTTATATCAGGCTAGCTAATTTTTTCTTTGTTCATTTTAAGTGTAGAAACAATATTTCGTTTGTGAACATTTTTTTCTGCCGTTTTGACAACAGGCTCATGACTAAAGAACACACGGCTGTCTGCTGATTGACGCTTGACTGTAGATTTTCGCTTTGTGTCAAAAGAACTCCCTAACGCACACTTTTTCAAAGTAGGTGAATTCATCAGATCTGTTTGAAACATTGCATTTTATCCATGCACGACGACTACTTAGATACTCGCAGCACAGTTGCCTCATATAAATTGCCCATGAGCGCGGAGCTTGTCTTTGTCACTGTAGCAACTTTGCTCCATCAGCGGGAGAAGGCGGTTCGACGCCCCTGTAAGCACATGTTTCTCTAATTCCTTTGTTTCAGGCAAGCCACTGTGACGTCAGACGCCTTTACGCATACAGCTTTGCGATGCTTAGACAGTAATAACATAATTCATGTTTACATTTCTTTAATTTTCGACGCATTGTCGTTATTCGTGACGCATCAATGACCAATTGATTATATGGCAATGCAATGAAAAAAGCGTGTGGAAAACAGTGTTAATGACAGATTTGAGAAGCACATTTCTTCAATGTTGGACGCATGGCATTCCTGTGCAGGTGACAATGGTAATTTTTCAAAACGACAAGAATATTTAAACACATGATTATTTGTTTGCTGTGCTCTATGGCCTCTGCTACAGACCTCATCGAAATGACACTTAGATATCTTAGGGTGTACATATCAAGTCTTCCCAAATGGTCTAGCGGATAGGCATCTACCTTGTAACGCAGGGCGGCCCGGGTTCGATTCCCGTCATGGCAAATGTTTTTTGTAGAAAAATAAAATGAGTCCCAACGTGTGCAACAGAACAGTTCGAAATCTCGTTACATTTGCATCGTCATGAACATGACTTATATCAGGCTAGCTAATTTTTTCTTTGTTCATTTTAAGTGTAGAAACAATATTTCGTTTGTGAACATTTTTTTCTGCCGTTTTGACAACAGGCTCATGACTAAAGAACACACGGCTGTCTGCTGATTGACGCTTGACTGTAGATTTTCGCTTTGTGTCAAAAGAACTCCCTAACGCACACTTTTTCAAAGTAGGTGAATTCATCAGATCTGTTTGAAACATTGCATTTTATCCATGCACGACGACTACTTAGATACTCGCAGCACAGTTGCCTCATATAAATTGCCCATGAGCGCGGAGCTTGTCTTTGTCACTGTAGCAACTTTGCTCCATCAGCGGGAGAAGGCGGTTCGACGCCCCTGTAAGCACATGTTTCTCTAATTCCTTTGTTTCAGGCAAGCCACTGTGACGTCAGACGCCTTTACGCATACAGCTTTGCGATGCTTAGACAGTAATAACATAATTCATGTTTACATTTCTTTAATTTTCGACGCATTGTCGTTATTCGTGACGCATCAATGACCAATTGATTATATGGCAATGCAATGAAAAAAGCGTGTGGAAAACAGAGTTAATGACAGATTTGAGAAGCACATTTCTTCAATGTTGGCCGCATGGCATTCCTGTGCAGGTGACAATGGTAATTTTTCAAAAGGACAAGGATATTTAAACACATGATTATTTGTTTGCTGTGCTCTATGGCCTCTGCTACAGACCTCATCGAAATGACACTTAGATATCTTAGGGTGTACATATCAAGTCTTCCCAAATGGTCTAGCAGATAGGAATCTGCCTTGTAACGCAGGGCGGCCCGGGTTCGATTCCCGTCATGGCAAAGGATTTTTGTAGAAAAATAAAATGAGTCCCAACGTGTGCAACAGAACAGTTCGAAATCTCGTTACATTTGCATCGTCATGAACATGACTTATATCAGGCTAGCTAATTTTTTCTTTGTTCATTTTAAGTGTAGAAACAATATTTCGTTTGTGAACATTTTTTTCTACCGTTTTGACAACAGGCTCATGACTAAAGAACACACGGCTGTCTGCTGATTGACGCTTGACTGTAGATTTTCGCTTTGTGTCAAAAGAACTCCCTGACGCACACTTTTTCAAAGTAGGTGAATTCATCAGATCTGTTTGAAACATTGCATTTTATCCATGCACGACGACTACTTAGATACTCGCAGCACAGTTGCCTCATATAAATTGCCCATGAGCGCGGAGCTTGTCTTTGTCACTGTAGCAACTTTGCTCCATCAGCGGGAGAAGGCGGTTCGACGCCCCTGTAAGCACATGTTTCTCTAATTCCTTTGTTTCAGGCAAGCCACTGTGACGTCAAACGCCTTTACGCATACAGCTTTGCGATGCTTAGACAGTAATAACATAATTCATGTTTACATTTCTTTAATTTTCGACGCATTGTCGTTATTCGTGACGCATCAATGACCAATTGATTATATGGCAATGCAATGAAAAAAGCGTGTGGAAAACAGTGTTAATGACAGATTTGAGAAGCACATTTCTTCAATGTTGGACGCATGGCATTCCTGTGCAGGTGACAATGGTAATTTTTCAAAACGACAAGAATATTTCAACACATGATTATTTGTTTGCTGTGCTCTATGGCCTCTGCTACAGACCTCATCGAAATGACACTTAGATATCTTAGGGTGTACATATCAAGTCTTCCCAAATGGTCTAGCGGATAGGCATCTACCTTGTAACGCAGGGCGGCCCGGGTTCGATTCCCGTCATGGCAAATGTTTTTTGTAGAAAAATAAAATGAGTCCCAACGTGTGCAACAGAACAGTTCGAAATCTCGTTACATTTGCATCGTCATTAACATAACTTATATCAGGCTAGCTAATTTTTTCTTTGTTCATTTTAAGTGTAGAAACAATATTTCGTTTGTGAACATTTTTTTCTGCCGTTTTGACAACAGGCTCATTACTAAAGAACACACGGCTGTCTGCTGATTGACGCTTGACTGTAGATTTTCGCTTTGTGTCAAAAGAACTCCCTAACGCACACTTTTTCAAAGTAGGTGAATTCATCAGATCTGTTTGAAACATTGCATTTTATCCATGCACGACGACTACTTAGATACTCGCAGCACAGTTGCCTCATATAAATTGCCCATGAGCGCGGAGCTTGTCTTTGTCACTGTAGCAACTTTGCTCCATCAGCGGGAGAAGGCGGTTCGACGCCCCTGTAAGCACATGTTTCTCTAATTCCTTTGTTTCAGGCAAGCCACTGTGACGTCAGACGCCTTTACGCATACAGCTTTGCGATGCTTAGACAGTAATAACATAATTCATGTTTACATTTCTTTAATTTTCGACGCATTGTCGTTATTCGTGACGCATCAATGACCAATTGATTATATGGCAATGCAATGAAAAAAGCGTGTGGAAAACAGTGTTAATGACAGATTTGAGAAGCACATTTCTTCAATGTTGGCCGCATGGCATTCCTGTGCAGGTGACAATGGTAATTTTTCAAAACGACAAGGATATTTAAACACATGATTATTTGTTTGCTGTGCTCTATGGCCTCTGCTACAGACCTCATCGAAATGACACTTAGATATCTTAGGGTGTACATATCAAGTCTTCCCAAATGGTCTAGCGGATAGGCATCTACCTTGTAACGCAGGGCGGCCCGGGTTCGATTCCCGTCATGGCAAATGTTTTTTGTAGAAAAATAAAATGAGTCCCAACGTGTGAAACAGAACAGTTCGAAATCTCGTTACATTTGCATCGTCATGAACATGACTTATATCAGGCTAGCTAATTTTTTCTTTGTTCATTTTAAGTGTAGAAACAATATTTCGTTTGTGACCATTTTTTTCTGCCGTTTTGACAACAGGCTCATGACTAAAGAACACACGGCTGTCTGCTGATTGACGCTTGACTGTAGATTTTCGCTTTGTGTCAAAAGAACTTCCTAACGCACACTTTTTCAAAGTAGGTGAATTCATCAGATCTGTTTGAAACATTGCATTTTATCCATGCACGACGACTACTTAGATACTCGCAGCACAGTTGCCTCATATAAATTACCCATAAGCGCGGAGCTTGTCTTTGTCACTGTAGCAACTTTGCTCCATCAGCGGGAGAAGGCGGTTCGACGCCCCTGTAAGCACATGTTTCTCTAATTCCTTTGTTTCAGGCAAGCCACTGTGACGTCAGACGCCTTTACGCATACAGCTTTGCGATGCTTAGACAGTAATAACATAATTCATGTTTACATTTCTTTAATTTTCGACGCATTGTCGTTATTCGTGACGCATCAATGACCAATTGATTATATGGCAATGCAATGAAAAAAGCGTGTGGAAAACAGTGTTAATGACAGATTTGAGAAGCACATTTCTTCAATGTTGGCCGCATGGCATTCCTGTGCAGGTGACAATGGTAATTTTTCAAAACGACAAGGATATTTAAACACATGATTATTTGTTTGCTGTGCTCTATGGCCTCTGCTACAGACCTCATCGAAATGACACTTAGATATCTTAGGGTGTACATATCAAGTCTTCCCAAATGGTCTAGCGGATAGGCATCTACCTTGTAACGCAGGGCGGCCCGGGTTCGATTCCCGTCATGGCAAATGTTTTTTGTAGAAAAATAAAATGAGTCCCAACGTGTGCAACAGAACAGTTCGAAATCTCGTTACATTTGCATCGTCATGAACATGACTTATATCAGGCTAGCTAATTTTTTCTTTGTTCATTTTAAGTGTAGAAACAATATTTCGTTTGTGAACATTTTTTTCTGCCGTTTTGACAACAGGCTCATGACTAAAGAACACACGGCTGTCTGCTGATTGACGCTTGACTGTAGATTTTCGCTTTGTGTCAAAAGAACTTCCTAACGCACACTTTTTCAAAGTAGGTGAATTCATCAGATCTGTTTGAAACATTGCATTTTATCCATGCACGACGACTACTTAGATACTCGCAGCACAGTTGCCTCATATAAATTACCCATAAGCGCGGAGCTTGTCTTTGTCACTGTAGCAACTTTGCTCCATCAGCGGGAGAAGGCGGTTCGACGCCCCTGTAAGCACATGTTTCTCTAATTCCTTTGTTTCAGGCAAGCCACTGTGACGTCAGACGCCTTTACGCATACAGCTTTGCGATGCTTAGACAGTAATAACATAATTCATGTTTACATTTCTTTAATTTTCGACGCATTGTCGTTATTCGTGACGCATCAATGACCAATTGATTATATGGCAATGCAATGAAAAAAGCGTGTGGAAAACAGTGTTAATGACAGATTTGAGAAGCACATTTCTTCAATGTTGGCCGCATGGCATTCCTGTGCAGGTGACAATGGTAATTTTTCAAAACGACAAGGATATTTAAACACATGATTATTTGTTTGCTGTGCTCTATGGCCTCTGCTACAGACCTCATCGAAATGACACTTAGATATCTTAGGGTGTACATATCAAGTCTTCCCAAATGGTCTAGCGGATAGGAATCTGCCTTGTAACGCAGGGCGGCCCGTGTTCGATTCCCGTCATGGCAAAGGATTTTTGTAGAAAAATAAAATGAGTCCCAACGTGTGCAACAGAACAGTTCGAAATCTCGTTACATTTGCATCGTCATGAACATGACTTATATCAGGCTAGCTAATTTTTTCTTTGTTCATTTTAAGTGTAGAAACAATATTTCGTTTGTGACCATTTTTTTCTGCCGTTTTGACAACAGGCTCATGACTAAAGAACACACGGCTGTCTGCTGATTGACGCTTGACTGTAGATTTTCGCTTTGTGTCAAAAGAACTTCCTAACGCACACGTTTTCAAAGTAGGTGAATTCATCAGATCTGTTTGAAACATTGCATTTTATCCATGCACGACGACTGCTTAGATACTCGCAGCACAGTTGCCCCATATAAATTGCCCATGAGCGCGGAGCTTGTCTTTGTCACTGTAGCAACTTTGCTCCATCAGCGGGAGAAGGCGGTTCGACGCCCCTGTAAGCACATGTTTCTCTAATTCCTTTGTTTCAGGCAAGCCAGTGTGACGTCAGACGCCTTTACGCATACAGCTTTGCGATGCTTAGACAGTAATAACATAATTCATGTTTACATTTCTTTAATTTTCGACGCATTGTCGTTATTCGTGACGCATCAATGACCAATTGATTATATGGCAATGCAATGAAAAAAGCGTGTGGAAAACAGTGTTAATGACAGATTTGAGAAGCACATTTCTTCAATGTTGGCCGCATGGCATTCCTGTGCAGGTGACAATGGTAATTTTTCAAAACGACAAGGATATTTAAACACATGATTATTTGTTTGCTGTGCTCTATGGCCTCTGCTACAGACCTCATCGAAATGACACTTAGATATCTTAGGGTGTACATATCAAGTCTTCCCAAATGGTCTAGCGGATAGGCATCTACCTTGTAACGCAGGGCGGCCCGGGTTCGATTCCCGTCATGGCAAATGTTTTTTGTAGAAAAATAAAATGAGTCCCAACGTGTGCAACAGAACAGTTCGAAATCTCGTTACATTTGCATCGTCATGAACATGACTTATATCAGGCTAGCTAATTTTTTCTTTGTTCATTTTAAGTGTAGAAACAATATTTCGTTTGTGAACATTTTTTTCTGCCGTTTTGACAACAGGCTCATGACTAAAGAACACACGGCTGTCTGCTGATTGACGCTTGACTGTAGATTTTCGCTTTGTGTCAAAAGAACTTCCTAACGCACACTTTTTCAAAGTAGGTGAATTCATCAGATCTGTTTGAAACATTGCATTTTATCCATGCACGACGACTGCTTAGATACTCGCAGCACAGTTGCCCCATATAAATTGCCCATGAGCGCGGAGCTTGTCTTTGTCACTGTAGCAACTTTGCTCCATCAGCGGGAGAATGCGGTTCGACGCCCCTGTAAGCACATGTTTCTCTAATTCCTTTGTTTCAGGCAAGCCACTGTGACGTCAGACGCCTTTACGCATACAGCTTTGCGATGCTTAGACAGTAATAACATAATTCATGTTTACATTTCTTTAATTTTCGACGCATTGTCGTTATTCGTGACGCATCAATGACCAATTGATTATATGGCAATGCAATGAAAAAAGCGTGTGGAAAACAGAGTTAATGACAGATTTGAGAAGCACATTTCTTCAATGTTGGCCGCATGGCATTCCTGTGCAGGTGACAATGGTAATTTTTCAAAACGACAAGGATATTTAAACACATGATTATTTGTTTGCTGTGCTCTATGGCCTCTGCTACAGACCTCATCGAAATGACACTTAGATATCTTAGGGTGTACATATCAAGTCTTCCCAAATGGTCTAGCAGATAGGAATCTGCCTTGTAACGCAGGGCGGCCCGGGTTCGATTCCCGTCATGGCAAAGGATTTTTGTAGAAAAATAAAATGAGTCCCAACGTGTGCAACAGAACAGTTCGAAATCTCGTTACATTTGCATCGTCATGAACATGACTTATATCAGGCTAGCTAATTTTTTCTTTGTTCATTTTAAGTGTAGAAACAATATTTCGTTTGTGAACATTTTTTTCTGCCGTTTTGACAACAGGCTCATGACTAAAGAACACACGGCTGTCTGCTGATTGACGCTTGACTGTAGATTTTCGCTTTGTGTCAAAAGAACTCCCTAACGCACACTTTTTCAAAGTAGGTGAATTCATCAGATCTGTTTGAAACATTGCATTTTATCCATGCACGACGACTACTTAGATACTCGCAGCACAGTTGCCTCATATAAATTGCCCATGAGCGCGGAGCTTGTCTTTGTCACTGTAGCAACTTTGCTCCATCAGCGGGAGAAGGCGGTTCGACGCCCCTGTAAGCACATGTTTCTCTAATTCCTTTGTTTCAGGCAAGCCACTGTGACGTCAGACGCCTTTACGCATACAGCTTTGCGATGCTTAGACAGTAATAACATAATTCATGTTTACATTTCTTTAATTTTCGACGCATTGTCGTTATTCGTGACGCATCAATGACCAATTGATTATATGGCAATGCAATGAAAAAAGCGTGTGGAAAACAGTGTTAATGACAGATTTGAGAAGCACATTTCTTCAATGTTGGACGCATGGCATTCCTGTGCAGGTGACAATGGTAATTTTTCAAAACGACAAGAATATTTAAACACATGATTATTTGTTTGCTGTGCTCTATGGCCTCTGCTACAGACCTCATCGAAATGACACTTAGATATCTTAGGGTGTACATATCAAGTCTTCCCAAATGGTCTAGCGGATAGGCATCTACCTTGTAACGCAGGGCGGCCCGGGTTCGATTCCCGTCATGGCAAAGGATTTTTGTAGAAAAATAAAATGAGTCCCAACGTGTGCAACAGAACAGTTCGAAATCTCGTTACATTTGCATCGTCATGAACATGACTTATATCAGGCTAGCTAATTTTTTCTTTGTTCATTTTAAGTGTAGAAACAATATTTCGTTTGTGAACATTTTTTTCTGCCGTTTTGACAACAGGCTCATGACTAAAGAACACACGGCTGTCTGCTGATTGACGCTTGACTGTAGATTTTCGCTTTGTGTCAAAAGAACTTCCTAACGCACACTTTTTCAAAGTAGGTGAATTCATCAGATCTGTTTGAAACATTGCATTTTATCCATGCACGACGACTACTTAGATACTCGCAGCACAGTTGCCTCATATAAATTACCCATAAGCGCGGAGCTTGTCTTTGTCACTGTAGCAACTTTGCTCCATCAGCGGGAGAAGGCGGTTCGACGCCCCTGTAAGCACATGTTTCTCTAATTCCTTTGTTTCAGGCAAGCCACTGTGACGTCAGACGCCTTTACGCATACAGCTTCGCGATGCTTAGACAGTAATAACATAATTCATGTTTACATTTCTTTAATTTTCGACGCATTGTCGTTATTCGTGACGCATCAATGACCAATTGATTATATGGCAATGCAATGAAAAAAGCGTGTGGAAAACAGTGTTAATGACAGATTTGAGAAGCACATTTCTTCAATGTTGGCCGCATGGCATTCCTGTGCAGGTGACAATGGTAATTTTTCAAAACGACAAGGATATTTAAACACATGATTATTTGTTTGCTGTGCTCTATGGCCTCTGCTACAGACCTCATCGAAATGACACTTAGATATCTTAGGGTGTACATATCAAGTCTTCCCAAATGGTCTAGCGGATAGGAATCTGCCTTGTAACGCAGGGCGGCCCGTGTTCGATTCCCGTCATGGCAAAGGATTTTTGTAGAAAAATAAAATGAGTCCCAACGTGTGCAACAGAACAGTTCGAAATCTCGTTACATTTGCATCGTCATGAACATGACTTATATCAGGCTAGCTAATTTTTTCTTTGTTCATTTTAAGTGTAGAAACAATATTTCGTTTGTGACCATTTTTTTCTGCCGTTTTGACAACAGGCTCATGACTAAAGAACACACGGCTGTCTGCTGATTGACGCTTGACTGTAGATTTTCGCTTTGTGTCAAAAGAACTTCCTAACGCACACGTTTTCAAAGTAGGTGAATTCATCAGATCTGTTTGAAACATTGCATTTTATCCATGCACGACGACTGCTTAGATACTCGCAGCACAGTTGCCCCATATAAATTGCCCATGAGCGCGGACCTTGTCTTTGTCACTGTAGCAACTTTGCTCCATCAGCGGGAGAAGGCGGTTCGACGCCCCTGTAAGCACATGTTTCTCTAATTCCTTTGTTTCAGGCAAGCCAGTGTGACGTCAGACGCCTTTACGCATACAGCTTTGCGATGCTTAGACAGTAATAACATAATTCATGTTTACATTTCTTTAATTTTCGACGCATTGTCGTTATTCGTGACGCATCAATGACCAATTGATTATATGGCAATGCAATGAAAAAAGCGTGTGGAAAACAGTGTTAATGACAGATTTGAGAAGCACATTTCTTCAATGTTGGCCGCATGGCATTCCTGTGCAGGTGACAATGGTAATTTTTCAAAACGACAAGGATATTTTAACACATGATTATTTGTTTGCTGTGCTCTATGGCCTCTGCTACAGACCTCATCGAAATGACACTTAGATATCTTAGGGTGTACATATCAAGTCTTCCCAAATGGTCTAGCGGATAGGCATCTACCTTGTAACGCAGGGCGGCCCGGGTTCGATTCCCGTCATGGCAAATGTTTTTTGTAGAAAAATAAAATGAGTCCCAACGTGTGCAACAGAACCGTTCGAAATCTCGTTACATTTGCATCGTCATGAACATGACTTATATCAGGCTAGCAAATTTTTTCTTTGTTCATTTTAAGTGTAGAAACAATATTTCGTTTGTGAACATTTTTTTCTGCCGTTTTGACAACAGGCTCATGACTAAAGAACACACGGCTGTCTGCTGATTGACGCTTGACTGTAGATTTTCGCTTTGTGTCAAAAGAACTTCCTAACGCACACTTTTTCAAAGTAGGTGAATTCATCAGATCTGTTTGAAACATTGCATTTTATCCATGCACGACGACTGCTTAGATACTCGCAGCACAGTTGCCCCATATAAATTGCCCATGAGCGCGGAGCTTGTCTTTGTCACTGTAGCAACTTTGCTCCATCAGCGGGAGAATGCGGTTCGACGCCCCTGTAAGCACATGTTTCTCTAATTCCTTTGTTTCAGGCAAGCCACTGTGACGTCAGACGCCTTTACGCATACAGCTTTGCGATGCTTAGACAGTAATAACATAATTCATGTTTACATTTCTTTAATTTTCGACGCATTGTCGTTATTCGTGACGCATCAATGACCAATTGATTATATGGCAATGCAATGAAAAAAGCGTGTGGAAAACAGAGTTAATGACAGATTTGAGAAGCACATTTCTTCAATGTTGGCCGCATGGCATTCCTGTGCAGGTGACAATGGTAATTTTTCAAAACGACAAGGATATTTAAACACATGATTATTTGTTTGCTGTGCTCTATGGCCTCTGCTACAGACCTCATCGAAATGACACTTAGATATCTTAGGGTGTACATATCAAGTCTTCCCAAATGGTCTAGCAGATAGGAATCTGCCTTGTAACGCAGGGCGGCCCGGGTTCGATTCCCGTCATGGCAAAGGATTTTTGTAGAAAAATAAAATGAGTCCCAACGTGTGCAACAGAACAGTTCGAAATCTCGTTACATTTGCATCGTCATTAACATGACTTATATCAGGCTAGCTAATTTTTTCTTTGTTCATTTTAAGTGTAGAAACAATATTTCGTTTGTGAACATTTTTTTCTGCCGTTTTGACAACAGGCTCATTACTAAAGAACACACGGCTGTCTGCTGATTGACGCTTGACTGTAGATTTTCGCTTTGTGTCAAAAGAACTCCCTAACGCACACTTTTTCAAAGTAGGTGAATTCATCAGATCTGTTTGAAACATTGCATTTTATCCATGCACGACGACTACTTAGATACTCGCAGCACAGTTGCCTCATATAAATTGCCCATGAGCGCGGAGCTTGTCTTTGTCACTGTAGCAACTTTGCTCCATCAGCGGGAGAAGGCGGTTCGACGCCCCTGTAAGCACATGTTTCTCTAATTCCTTTGTTTCAGGCAAGCCACTGTGACGTCAGACGCCTTTACGCATACAGCTTTGCGATGCTTAGACAGTAATAACATAATTCATGTTTACATTTCTTTAATTTTCGACGCATTGTCGTTATTCGTGACGCATCAATGACCAATTGATTATATGGCAATGCAATGAAAAAAGCGTGTGGAAAACAGTGTTAATGACAGATTTGAGAAGCACATTTCTTCAATGTTGGCCGCATGGCATTCCTGTGCAGGTGACAATGGTAATTTTTCAAAACGACAAGGATATTTAAACACATGATTATTTGTTTGCTGTGCTCTATGGCCTCTGCTACAGACCTCATCGAAATGACACTTAGATATCTTAGGGTGTACATATCAAGTCTTCCCAAATGGTCTAGCGGATAGGCATCTACCTTGTAACGCAGGGCGGCCCGGGTTCGATTCCCGTCATGGCAAATGTTTTTTGTAGAAAAATAAAATGAGTCCCAACGTGTGCAACAGAACAGTTCGAAATCTCGTTACATTTGCATCGTCATGAACATGACTTATATCAGGCTAGCTAATTTTTTCTTTGTTCATTTTAAGTGTAGAAACAATATTTCGTTTGTGACCATTTTTTTCTGCCGTTTTGACAACAGGCTCATGACTAAAGAACACACGGCTGTCTGCTGATTGACGCTTGACTGTAGATTTTCGCTTTGTGTCAAAAGAACTTCCTAACGCACACTTTTTCAAAGTAGGTGAATTCATCAGATCTGTTTGAAACATTGCATTTTATCCATGCACGACGACTACTTAGATACTCGCAGCACAGTTGCCTCATATAAATTGCCCATAAGCGCGGAGCTTGTCTTTGTCACTGTAGCAACTTTGCTCCATCAGCGGGAGAAGGCGGTTCGACGCCCCTGTAAGCACATGTTTCTCTAATTCCTTTGTTTCAGGCAAGCCACTGTGACGTCAGACGCCTTTACGCATACAGCTTTGCGATGCTTAGACAGTAATAACATAATTCATGTTTACATTTCTTTAATTTTCGACGCATTGTCGTTATTCGTGACGCATCAATGACCAATTGATTATATGGCAATGCAATGAAAAAAGCGTGTGGAAAACAGTGTTAATGACAGATTTGAGAAGCACATTTCTTCAATGTTGGCCGCATGGCATTCCTGTGCAGGTGACAATGGTAATTTTTCAAAACGACAAGGATATTTAAACACATGATTATTTGTTTGCTGTGCTCTATGGCCTCTGCTACAGACCTCATCGAAATGACACTTAGATATCTTAGGGTGTACATATCAAGTCTTCCCAAATGGTCTAGCGGATAGGCATCTACCTTGTAACGCAGGGCGGCCCGGGTTCGATTCCCGTCATGGCAAATGTTTTTTGTAGAAAAATAAAATGAGTCCCAACGTGTGCAACAGAACAGTTCGAAATCTCGTTACATTTGCATCGTCATGAACATGACTTATATCAGGCTAGCTAATTTTTTCTTTGTTCATTTTAAGTGTAGAAACAATATTTCGTTTGTGAACATTTTTTTCTGCCGTTTTGACAACAGGCTCATGACTAAAGAACACACGGCTGTCTGCTGATTGACGCTTGACTGTAGATTTTCGCTTTGTGTCAAAAGAACTTCCTAACGCACACTTTTTCAAAGTAGGTGAATTCATCAGATCTGTTTGAAACATTGCATTTTATCCATGCACGACGACTACTTAGATACTCGCAGCACAGTTGCCTCATATAAATTGCCCATAAGCGCGGAGCTTGTCTTTGTCACTGTAGCAACTTTGCTCCATCAGCGGGAGAAGGCGGTTCGACGCCCCTGTAAGCACATGTTTCTCTAATTCCTTTGTTTCAGGCAAGCCACTGTGACGTCAGACGCCTTTACGCATACAGCTTTGCGATGCTTAGACAGTAATAACATAATTCATGTTTACATTTCTTTAATTTTCGACGCATTGTCGTTATTCGTGACGCATCAATGACCAATTGATTATATGGCAATGCAATGAAAAAAGCGTGTGGAAAACAGTGTTAATGACAGATTTGAGAAGCACATTTCTTCAATGTTGGCCGCATGGCATTCCTGTGCAGGTGACAATGGTAATTTTTCAAAACGACAAGGATATTTAAACACATGATTATTTGTTTGCTGTGCTCTATGGCCTCTGCTACAGACCTCATCGAAATGACACTTAGATATCTTAGGGTGTACATATCAAGTCTTCCCAAATGGTCTAGCGGATAGGCATCTACCTTGTAACGCAGGGCGGCCCGGGTTCGATTCCCGTCATGGCAAATGTTTTTTGTAGAAAAATAAAATGAGTCCCAACGTGTGCAACAGAACAGTTCGAAATCTCGTTACATTTGCATCGTCATGAACATGACTTATATCAGGCTAGCTAATTTTTTCTTTGTTCATTTTAAGTGTAGAAACAATATTTCGTTTGTGAACATTTTCTTCTGCCGTTTTGACAACAGGCTCATTACTAAAGAACACACGGCTGTCTGCTGATTGACGCTTGACTGTAGATTTTCGCTTTGTGTCAAAAGAACTCCCTAACGCACACTTTTTCAAAGTAGGTGAATTCATCAGATCTGTTTGAAACATTGCATTTTATCCATGCACGACGACTACTTAGATACTCGCAGCACAGTTGCCTCATATAAATTGCCCATGAGCGCGGAGCTTGTCTTTGTCACTGTAGCAACTTTGCTCCATCAGCGGGAGAAGGCGGTTCGACGCCCCTGTAAGCACATGTTTCTCTAATTCCTTTGTTTCAGGCAAGCCACTGTGACGTCAGACGCCTTTACGCATACAGCTTTGCGATGCTTAGACAGTAATAACATAATTCATGTTTACATTTCTTTAATTTTCGACGCATTGTCGTTATTCGTGACGCATCAATGACCAATTGATTATATGGCAATGCAATGAAAAAAGCGTGTGGAAAACAGTGTTAATGACAGATTTGAGAAGCACATTTCTTCAATGTTGGCCGCATGGCATTCCTGTGCAGGTGACAATGGTAATTTTTCAAAACGACAAGGATATTTAAACACATGATTATTTGTTTGCTGTGCTCTATGGCCTCTGCTACAGACCTCATCGAAATGACACTTAGATATCTTAGGGTGTACATATCAAGTCTTCCCAAATGGTCTAGCGGATAGGAATCTGCCTTGTAACGCAGGGCGGCCCGGGTTCGATTCCCGTCATGGCAAAGGATTTTTGTAGAAAAATAAAATGAGTCCCAACGTGTGCAACAGAACAGTTCGAAATCTCGTTACATTTGCATCGTCATGAACATGACTTATATCAGGCTAGCTAATTTTTTCTTTGTTCATTTTAAGTGTAGAAACAATATTTCGTTTGTGAACATTTTTTTCTGCCGTTTTGACAACAGGCTCATGACTAAAGAACACACGGCTGTCTGCTGATTGACGCTTGACTGTAGATTTTCGCTTTGTGTCAAAAGAACTCCCGAACGCACACTTTTTCAAAGGAGGTGAATTCATCAGATCTGTTTGAAACATTGCATTTTATCCATGCACGACGACTACTTAGATACTCGCAGCACAGTTGCCTCATATAAATTGCCCATGAGCGCGGAGCTTGTCTTTGTCACTGTAGCAACTTTGCTCCATCAGCGGGAGAAGGCGGTTCGACGCCCCTGTAAGCACATGTTTCTCTAATTCCTTTGCTTCAGGCAAGCCACTGTGACGTCAGACGCCTTTACGCATACAGTTTTGCGATGCTTAGACAGTAATAACATAATTCATGTTTACATTTCTTTAATTTTCGACGCATTGTCGTTATTCGTGACGCATCAATGACCAATTGATTATATGGCAATGCAATGAAAAAAGCGTGTGGAAAACAGTGTTAATGACAGATTTGAGAAGCACATTTCTTCAATGTTGGCCGCAGGGCATTCCTGTGCAGGTGACAATGGTAATTTTTCAAAACGACAAGGATATTTAAACACATGATTATTTGTTTGCTGTGATCTATGGCCTCTGCTACAGACCTCATCGAAATGACACTTAGATATCTTAGGGTGTACATATCAAGTCTTCCCAAATGGTCTAGCGGATAGGAATCTGCCTTGTCACGCAGGGCGGCCCGGGTTCGATTCCCGTCATGGCAAAGGATTTTTGTAGAAAAATAAAATGAGTCCCAACGTGTGCAACAGAACAGTTCGAAATCTCGTTACATTTGCATCGTCATGAACATGACTTATATCAGGCTAGCTCATTTTTTCTTTGTTCATTTTAAGTGTAGAAACAATATTTCGTTTGTGACCATTTTTTTCTGCCGTTTTGACAACAGGCTCATGACTAAAGAACACACAGCTGTCTGCTGATTGACGCTTGACTGTAGATTTTCGCTTTGTGTCAAAAGGACTCCCTTAACGCACACTTTTTCAAAGTAGGTGAATTCATCAGATCTGTTTGAAACATTGCATTTTATCCATGCACGACGACTGCTTAGATACTCGCAGCACAGTTTCCCCGTATAAATTGCCCATGAGCGCGGAGCTTGTCTTTGTCACTGTAGCAACTTTGCTCCATCAGCGGGAGAATGCGGTTCGACGCCCCTATAAGCACATGTTTCTCTAATTCCTTTGTTTCAGGCAAGCCACTGTGACGTCAGACGCCTTTACGCATACAGCTTTGCGATGCTTAGACAGTAATAACATAATTCATGTTTATATTTCTTTAATTTTCGACGCATTGTCGTTATTCGTGACGCATCAATGACCAATTGATTATATGGCAATGCAATGAAAAAAGCGTGTGGAAAACAGTGTTAATGACAGATTTGAGAAGCACATTTCTTCAATGTTGGCCGCATGGCATTCCTGTGCAGGTGACAATGGTAATTTTTCAAAACGACAAGGATATTTAAACACATGATTATTTGTTTGGTGTGCTCTATGGCCTCTGCTACAGACCTCATCGAAATGACACTCAGATATCTTAGGGTCTACATATGAAATCTTCCCAAATGGTCTAGCGGATAGGAATCTGCCTTGTAACGCAGGGCGGCCCGTGTTCGATTCCCGTCATGTCAAATGATTCTTGTAGAAAAATAAAATGAGTCCCAACGTGTGCAACAGAACAGTTCGAAATCTCGTTACATTTGCATCGTCATGAACATGACTTATATCAGGCTAGCTAATTTTTTCTTTGTTCATTTTAAGTGTAGAAACAATATTTCGTTTGTGAAAAAATTTTTCTGCCGTTTTGACAACAGGCTCATGACTAAAGAACACACGGCTGTCTGCTGATTGACGCTTGACTGTAGATTTTCGCTTTGTGTCCAAAGAACTCCCTAACGCACACTTTTTCAAAGTAGGTGAATTCATCAGATCTGTTTGAAACATTGCATTTTATCCATGCACGACGACTACTTAGATACTCGCAGCACAGTTGCCTCATATAAATTGCCCATGAGCGCGGAGCTTGTCTTTGTCACTGTAGCAACTTTGCTCCATCAGCGGGAGAAGGCGGTTCGACGCCCCTGTAAGCACATGTTTCTCTAATTCCTTTGTTTCAGGCAAGCCACTGTGACGTCAGACGCCTTTACGCATACAGCTTTGCGATGCTTAGACAGTAATAACATAATTCATGTTTACATTTCTTTAATTTTCGACGCATTGTCGTTATTCGTGACGCATCAATGACCAATTGATTATATGGCAATGCAATGAAAAAAGCGTGTGGAAAACAGTGTTAATGACAGATTTGAGAAGCACATTTCTTCAATGTTGGACGCATGGCATTCCTGTGCAGGTGACAATGGTAATTTTTCAAAACGACAAGAATATTTAAACACATGATTATTTGTTTGCTGTGCTCTATGGCCTCTGCTACAGACCTCATCGAAATGACACTTAGATATCTTAGGGTGTACATATCAAGTCTTCCCAAATGGTCTAGCGGATAGGCATCTACCTTGTAACGCAGGGCGGCCCGGGTTCGATTCCCGTCATGGCAAATGTTTTTTGTAGAAAAATAAAATGAGTCCCAACGTGTGCAACAGAACAGTTCGAAATCTCGTTACATTTGCATCGTCATGAACATGACTTATATCAGGCTAGCACATTTTTTCTTTGTTCATTTTAAGTGTAGAAACAATATTTCGTTTGTGAAAAAAAATTTCTGCCGTTTTGACAACAGGCTCATGACTAAAGAACACACGGCTGTCTGCTGATTGACGCTTGACTGTAGATTTTCGCTTTGTGTCAAAAGAACTTCCTAACGCACACTTTTTCAAAGTAGGTGAATTCATCAGATCTGTTTGAAACATTGCATTTTATCCATGCACGACGACTACTTAGATACTCGCAGCACAGTTGCCTCATATAAATTGCCCATGAGCGCGGAGCTTGTCTTTGTCACTGTAGCAAATTTGCTCCATCAGCGGGAGAAGGCGGTTCGACGCCCCTGTAAGCACATGTTTCTCTAATTCCTTTGTTTCAGGCAAGCCACTGTGACGTCAGACGCCTTTACGCATACAGCTTTGCGATGCTTAGACAGTAATAACATAATTCATGTTTACATTTCTTTAATTTTCGACGCATTGTCGTTATTCGTGACGCATCAATGACCAATTGATTATATGGCAATGCAATGAAAAAAGCGTGTGGAAAACAGAGTTAATGACAGATTTGAGAAGCACATTTCTTCAATGTTGGCCGCATGGCATTCCTGTGCAGGTGACAATGGTAATTTTTCAAAACGACAAGGATATTTAAACACATGATTATTTGTTTGCTGTGCTCTATGGCCTCTGCTACAGACCTCATCGAAATGACACTTAGATATCTTAGGGTGTACATATCAAGTCTTCCCAAATGGTCTAGCAGATAGGAATCTGCCTTGTAACGCAGGGCGGCCCGTGTTCGATTCCCGTCATGGCAAAGGATTTTTGTAGAAAAATAAAATGAGTCCCAACGTGTGCAACAGAACAGTTCGAAATCTCGTTACATTTGCATCGTCATGAACATGACTTATATCAGGCTAGCTAATTTTTTCTTTGTTCATTTTAAGTGTAGAAACAATATTTCGTTTGTGAACATTTTTTTCTGCCGTTTTGACAACAGGCTCATGACTAAAGAACACACGGCTGTCTGCTGATTGACGCTTGACTGTAGATTTTCGCTTTGTGTCAAAAGAACTCCCTAACGCACACCTTTTCAAAGTAGGTGAATTCATCAGATCTGTTTGAAACATTGCATTTTATCCATGCACGACGACTACTTAGATACTCGCAGCACAGTTGCCTCATATAAATTGCCCATGAGCGCGGAGCTTGTCTTTGTCACTGTAGCAACTTTGCTCCATCAGCGGGAGAAGGCGGTTCGACGCCCCTGTAAGCACATGTTTCTCTAATTCCTTTGTTTCAGGCAAGCCACTGTGACGTCAGACGCCTTTACGCATACAGCTTTGCGATGCTTAGACAGTAATAACATAATTCATGTTTACATTTCTTTAATTTTCGACGCATTGTCGTTATTCGTGACGCATCAATGACCAATTGATTATATGGCAATGCAATGAAAAAAGCAAGTGGAAAACAGTGTTAATGACAGATTTGAGAAGCACATTTCTTCAATGTTGGACGCATGGCATTCCTGTGCAGGTGACAATGGTAATTTTTCAAAACGACAAGAATATTTAAACACATGATTATTTGTTTGCTGTGCTCTATGGCCTCTGCTACAGACCTCATCGAAATGACACTTAGATATCTTAGGGTGTACATATCAAGTCTTCCCAAATGGTCTAGCGGATAGGCATCTACCTTGTAACGCAGGGCGGCCCGGGTTCGATTCCCGTCATGGCAAATGTTTTTTGTAGAAAAATAAAATGAGTCCCAACGTGTGCAACAGAACAGTTCGAAATCTCGTTACATTTGCATCGTCATGAACATGACTTATATCAGGGTAGCTAATTTTTTCTTTGTTCATTTTAAGTGTAGAAACAATATTTCGTTTGTGAACATTTTTTTCTGCCGTTTTGACAACAGGCTCATTACTAAAGAACACACGGCTGTCTGCTGATTGACGCTTGACTGTAGATTTTCGCTTTGTGTCAAAAGATCTCCCTAACGCACACTTTTTCAAAGTAGGTGAATTCATCAGATCTGTTTGAAACATTGCATTTTATCCATGCACGACGACTACTTAGATACTCGCAGCACAGTTGCCTCATATAAATTGCCCATGAGCGCGGAGCTTGTCTTTGTCACTGTAGCAACTTTGCTCCATCAGCGGGAGAAGGCGGTTCGACGCCCCTGTAAGCACATGTTTCTCTAATTCCTTTGTTTCAGGCAAGCCACTGTGACGTCAGACGCCTTTACGCATACAGCTTTGCGATGCTTAGACAGTAATAACATAATTCATGTTTACATTTCTTTAATTTTCGACGCATTGTCGTTATTCGTGACGCATCAATGACCAATTGATTATATGGCAATGCAATGAAAAAAGCGTGTGGAAAACAGTGTTAATGACAGATTTGAGAAGCACATTTCTTCAATGTTGGCCGCATGGCATTCCTGTGCAGGTGACAATGGTAATTTTTCAAAACGACAAGAATATTTCAACACATGATTATTTGTTTGCTGTGCTCTATGGCCTCTGCTACAGACCTCATCGAAATGACACTTAGATATCTTAGGGTGTACATATCAAGTCTTCCCAAATGGTCTAGCGGATAGGCATCTACCTTGTAACGCAGAGCGGCCCGGGTTCGATTCCCGTCATGGCAAATTTTTTTGTAGAAAAATAAAATGAGTCCCAACGTGTGCAACAGAACAGTTCGAAATCTCGTTACATTTGCATCGTCATGAACATGACTTATATCAGGCTAGCAAATTTTTTCTTTGTTCATTTTAAGTGTAGAAACAATATTTCGTTTGTGAAAAAAAATTTCTGCCGTTTTGACAACAGGCTCATGACTAAAGAACACACGGCTGTCTGCTGATTGACGCTTGACTGTAGATTTTCGCTTTGTGTCAAAAGAACTTCCTAACGCACACTTTTTCAAAGTAGGTGAATTCATCAGATCTGTTTGAAACATTGCATTTTATCCATGCACGACGACTACTTAGATACTCGCAGCACAGTTGCCTCATATAAATTGCCCATGAGCGCGGAGCTTGTCTTTGTCACTGTAGCAAATTTGCTCCATCAGCGGGAGAAGGCGGTTCGACGCCCCTGTAAGCACATGTTTCTCTAATTCCTTTGTTTCAGGCAAGCCACTGTGACGTCAGACGCCTTTACGCATACAGCTTTGCGATGCTTAGACAGTAATAACATAATTCATGTTTACATTTCTTTAATTTTCGACGCATTGTCGTTATTCGTGACGCATCAATGACCAATTGATTATATGGCAATGCAATGAAAAAAGCGTGTGGAAAACAGAGTTAATGACAGATTTGAGAAGCACATTTCTTCAATGTTGGCCGCATGGCATTCCTGTGCAGGTGACAATGGTAATTTTTCAAAACGACAAGGATATTTAAACACATGATTATTTGTTTGCTGTGCTCTATGGCCTCTGCTACAGACCTCATCGAAATGACACTTAGATATCTTAGGGTGTACATATCAAGTCTTCCCAAATGGTCTAGCAGATAGGAATCTGCCTTGTAACGCAGGGCGGCCCGTGTTCGATTCCCGTCATGGCAAAGGATTTTTGTAGAAAAATAAAATGAGTCCCAACGTGTGCAACAGAACAGTTCGAAATCTCGTTACATTTGCATCGTCATGAACATGACTTATATCAGGCTAGCTAATTTTTTCTTTGTTCATTTTAAGTGTAGAAACAATATTTCGTTTGTGAACATTTTTTTCTGCCGTTTTGACAACAGGCTCATGACTAAAGAACACACGGCTGTCTGCTGATTGACGCTTGACTGTAGATTTTCGCTTTGTGTCAAAAGAACTCCCTAACGCACACTTTTTCAAAGTAGGTGAATTCATCAGATCTGTTTGAAACATTGCATTTTATCCATGCACGACGACTACTTAGATACTCGCAGCACAGTTGCCTCATATAAATTGCCCATGAGCGCGGAGCTTGTCTTTGTCACTGTAGCAACTTTGCTCCATCAGCGGGAGAAGGCGGTTCGACGCCCCTGTAAGCACATGTTTCTCTAATTCCTTTGTTTCAGGCAAGCCACTGTGACGTCAGACGCCTTTACGCATACAGCTTTGCGATGCTTAGACAGTAATAACATAATTCATGTTTACATTTCTTTAATTTTCGACGCATTGTCGTTATTCGTGACGCATCAATGACCAATTGATTATATGGCAATGCAATGAAAAAAGCGTGTGGAAAACAGTGTTAATGACAGATTTGAGAAGCACATTTCTTCAATGTTGGACGCATGGCATTCCTGTGCAGGTGACAATGGTAATTTTTCAAAACGACAAGAATATTTAAACACATGATTATTTGTTTGCTGTGCTCTATGGCCTCTGCTACAGACCTCATCGAAATGACACTTAGATATCTTAGGGTGTACATATCAAGTCTTCCCAAATGGTCTAGCGGATAGGCATCTACCTTGTAACGCAGGGCGGCCCGGGTTCGATTCCCGTCATGGCAAATGTTTTTTGTAGAAAAATAAAATGAGTCCCAACGTGTGCAACAGAACAGTTCGAAATCTCGTTACATTTGCATCGTCATTAACATGACTTATATCAGGCTAGCTAATTTTTTCTTTGTTCATTTTAAGTGTAGAAACAATATTTCGTTTGTGAACATTTTTTTCTGCCGTTTTGACAACAGGCTCATTACTAAAGAACACACGGCTGTCTGCTGATTGACGCTTGACTGTAGATTTTCGCTTTGTGTCAAAAGAACTCCCTAACGCACACTTTTTCAAAGTAGGTGAATTCATCAGATCTGTTTGAAACATTGCATTTTATCCATGCACGACGACTACTTAGATACTCGCAGCACAGTTGCCTCATATAAATTGCCCATGAGCGCGGAGCTTGTCTTTGTCACTGTAGCAACTTTGCTCCATCAGCGGGAGAAGGCGGTTCGACGCCCCTGTAAGCACATGTTTCTCTAATTCCTTTGTTTCAGGCAAGCCACTGTGACGTCAGACGCCTTTACGCATACAGCTTTGCGATGCTTAGACAGTAATAACATAATTCATGTTTACATTTCTTTAATTTTCGACGCATTGTCGTTATTCGTGACGAATCAATGACCAATTGATTATATGGCAATGCAATGAAAAAAGCGTGTGGAAAACAGTGTTAATGACAGATTTGAGAAGCACATTTCTTCAATGTTGGCCGCATGGCATTCCTGTGCAGGTGACAATGGTAATTTTTCAAAACGACAAGGATATTTAAACACATGATTATTTGTTTGCTGTGCTCTATGGCCTCTGCTACAGACCTCATCGAAATGACACTTAGATATCTTAGGGTGTACATATCAAGTCTTCCCAAATGGTCTAGCGGATAGGAATCTGCCTTGTAACGCAGGGCGGCCTGTGTTCGATTCCCGTCATGGCAAAGGATTTTTGTAGAAAAATAAAATGAGTCCCAACGTGTGCAACAGAACAGTTCGAAATCTCGTTACATTTGCATCGTCATGAACATGACTTATATCATGCTAGCTAATTTTTTCTTTGTTCATTTTAAGTGTAGAAACAATATTTCGTTTGTGAACATTTTTTTCTGCCGTTTTGACAACAGGCTCATGACTAAAGAACACACGGCTGTCTGCTGATTGACGCTTGACTGTAGATTTTCGCTTTGTGTCAAAAGAACTTCCTAACGCACACTTTTTCAAAGTAGGTGAATTCATCAGATCTGTTTGAAACATTGCATTTTATCCATGCACGACGACTACTTAGATACTCGCAGCACAGTTGCCTCATATAAATTGCCCATAAGCGCGGAGCTTGTCTTTGTCACTGTAGCAACTTTGCTCCATCAGCGGGAGAATGCGGTTCGACGCCCCTGTAAGCACATGTTTCTCTAATTCCTTTGTTTCAGGCAAGCCACTGTGACGTCAGACGCCTTTACGCATACAGTTTTGCGATGCTTAGACAGTAATAACATAATTCATGTTTACATTTCTTTAATTTTCGACGCATTGTCGTTATTCGTGACGCATCAATGACCAATTGATTATATGGCAATGCAATGAAAAAAGCGTGTGGAAAACAGTGTTAATGACAGATTTGAGAAGCACATTTCTTCAATGTTGGCCGCAGGGCATTCCTGTGCAGGTGACAATGGTAATTTTTCAAAACGACAAGGATATTTAAACACATGATTATTTGTTTGCTGTGATCTATGGCCTCTGCTACAGACCTCATCGAAATGACACTTAGATATCTTAGGGTGTACATATCAAGTCTTCCCAAATGGTCTAGCGGATAGGAATCTGCCTTGTCACGCAGGGCGGCCCGGGTTCGATTCCCGTCATGGCAAAGGATTTTTGTAGAAAAATAAAATGAGTCCCAACGTGTGCAACAGAACAGTTCGAAATCTCGTTACATTTGCATCGTCATGAACATGACTTATATCAGGCTAGCTCATTTTTTCTTTGTTCATTTTAAGTGTAGAAACAATATTTCGTTTGTGACCATTTTTTTCTGCCGTTTTGACAACAGGCTCATGACTAAAGAACACACAGCTGTCTGCTGATTGACGCTTGACTGTAGATTTTCGCTTTGTGTCAAAAGGACTCCCTTAACGCACACTTTTTCAAAGTAGGTGAATTCATCAGATCTGTTTGAAACATTGCATTTTATCCATGCACGACGACTGCTTAGATACTCGCAGCACAGTTGCCCCATATAAATTGCCCATGAGCGCGGAGCTTGTCTTTGTCACTGTAGCAACTTTGCTCCATCAGGGGGACAAGCCGGTTCGGCGCCCCTGTAAGCACATGTTTCTCTCATTCCTTTGTTTCAGGCAAGCCACTGTGACGTCAGACGCCTTTACGCATACAGCTTTGCGATGCTTAGACAGTAATAACATAATTCATGTTTACATTTCTTTAATTTTCGACGCATTGTCGTTATTCGTGACGCATCAATGACCAATTGATTATATGGCAATGCAATGAAAAAAGCGTGTGGAAAACAGTGTTAATGACAGATTTGAGAAGCACATTTCTTCAATGTTGGCCGCATGGCATTCCTGTGCAGGTGACAATGGTAATTTTTCAAAACGACAAGGATATTTAAACACATGATTATTTGTTTGCTGTGCTCTATGGCCTCTGCTACAGACCTCATCGAAATGACACTTAGATATCTTAGGGTGTACATATCAAGTCTTCCCAAATGGTCTAGCGGATAGGAATCTGCCTTGTAACGCAGGGCGGCCTGTGTTCGATTCCCGTCATGGCAAAGGATTTTTGTAGAAAAATAAAATGAGTCCCAACGTGTGCAACAGAACAGTTCGAAATCTCGTTACATTTGCATCGTCATGAACATGACTTATATCAGGCTAGCTAATTTTTTCTTTGTTCATTTTAAGTGTAGAAACAATATTTCGTTTGTGAACATTTTTTTCTGCCGTTTTGACAACAGGCTCATGACTAAAGAACACACGGCTGTCTGCTGATTGACGCTTGACTGTAGATTTTCGCTTTGTGTCAAAAGAACTCCCGAACGCACACTTTTTCAAAGGAGGTGAATTCATCAGATCTGTTTGAAACATTGCATTTTATCCATGCACGACGACTACTTAGATACTCGCAGCACAGTTGCCTCATATAAATTGCCCATGAGCGCGGAGCTTGTCTTTGTCACTGTAGCAACTTTGCTCCATCAGCGGGAGAAGGCGGTTCGACGCCCCTGTAAGCACATGTTTCTCTAATTCCTTTGCTTCAGGCAAGCCACTGTGACGTCAGACGCCTTTACGCATACAGCTTTGCGATGCTTAGACAGTAATAACATAATTCATGTTTACATTTCTTTAATTTTCGACGCATTGTCGTTATTCGTGACGCATCAATGACCAATTGATTATATGGCAATGCAATGAAAAAAGCGTGTGGAAAACAGTGTTAATGACAGATTTGAGAAGCACATTTCTTCAATGTTGGCCGCAGGGCATTCCTGTGCAGGTGACAATGGTAATTTTTCAAAACGACAAGGATATTTAAACACATGATTATTTGTTTGCTGTGCTCTATGGCCTCTGCTACAGACCTCATCGAAATGACACTTAGATATCTTAGGGTGTACATATCAAGTCTTCCCAAATGGTCTAGCGGATAGGAATCTGCCTTGTTACGCAGGGCGGCCTGTGTTCGATTCCCGTCATGGCAAAGGATTTTTGTAGAAAAATAAAATGAGTCCCAACGTGTGCAACAGAACAGTTCGAAATCTCGTTACATTTGCATCGTCATGAACATGACTTATATCAGGCTAGCTAATTTTTTCTTTGTTCATTTTAAGTGTAGAAACAATATTTCGTTTGTGAACATTTTTTTCTGCCGTTTTGACAACAGGCTCATGACTAAAGAACACACGGCTGTCTGCTGATTGACGCTTGACTGTAGATTTTCGCTTTGTGTCAAAAGAACTTCCTAACGCACACTTTTTCAAAGTAGGTGAATTCATCAGATCTGTTTGAAACATTGCATTTTATCCATGCACGACGACTACTTAGATACTCGCAGCACAGTTGCCTCATATAAATTGCCCATAAGCGCGGAGCTTGTCTTTGTCACTGTAGCAACTTTGCTCCATCAGCGGGAGAATGCGGTTCGACGCCCCTGTAAGCACATGTTTCTCTAATTCCTTTGTTTCAGGCAAGCCACTGTGACGTCAGACGCCTTTACGCATACAGTTTTGCGATGCTTAGACAGTAATAACATAATTCATGTTTACATTTCTTTAATTTTCGACGCATTGTCGTTATTCGTGACGCATCAATGACCAATTGATTATATGGCAATGCAATGAAAAAAGCGTGTGGAAAACAGTGTTAATGACAGATTTGAGAAGCACATTTCTTCAATGTTGGCCGCAGGGCATTCCTGTGCAGGTGACAATGGTAATTTTTCAAAACGACAAGGATATTTAAACACATGATTATTTGTTTGCTGTGATCTATGGCCTCTGCTACAGACCTCATCGAAATGACACTTAGATATCTTAGGGTGTACATATCAAGTCTTCCCAAATGGTCTAGCGGATAGGAATCTGCCTTGTCACGCAGGGCGGCCCGGGTTCGATTCCCGTCATAGCAAAGGATTTTTGTAGAAAAATAAAATGAGTCCCAACGTGTGCAACAGAACAGTTCGAAATCTCGTTACATTTGCATCGTCATGAACATGACTTATATCAGGCTAGCTCATTTTTTCTTTGTTCATTTTAAGTGTAGAAACAATATTTCGTTTGTGACCATTTTTTTCTGCCGTTTTGACAACAGGCTCATGACTAAAGAACACACAGCTGTCTGCTGATTGACGCTTGACTGTAGATTTTCGCTTTGTGTCAAAAGGACTCCCTTAACGCACACTTTTTCAAAGTAGGTGAATTCATCAGATCTGTTTGAAACATTGCATTTTATCCATGCACGACGACTGCTTAGATACTCGCAGCACAGTTGCCCCATATAAATTGCCCATGAGCGCGGAGCTTGTCTTTGTCACTGTAGCAACTTTGCTCCATCAGGGGGACAAGCCGGTTCGGCGCCCCTGTAAGCACATGTTTCTCTCATTCCTTTGTTTCAGGCAAGCCACTGTGACGTCAGACGCCTTTACGCATACAGCTTTGCGATGCTTAGACAGTAATAACATAATTCATGTTTACATTTCTTTAATTTTCGACGCATTGTCGTTATTCGTGACGCATCAATGACCAATTGATTATATGGCAATGCAATGAAAAAAGCGTGTGGAAAACAGTGTTAATGACAGATTTGAGAAGCACATTTCTTCAATGTTGGCCGCATGGCATTCCTGTGCAGGTGACAATGGTAATTTTTCAAAACGACAAGGATATTTAAACACATGATTATTTGTTTGCTGTGCTCTATGGCCTCTGCTACAGACCTCATCGAAATGACACTTAGATATCTTAGGGTGTACATATCAAGTCTTCCCAAATGGTCTAGCGGATAGGAATCTGCCTTGTAACGCAGGGCGGCCTGTGTTCGATTCCCGTCATGGCAAAGGATTTTTGTAGAAAAATAAAATGAGTCCCAACGTGTGCAACAGAACAGTTCGAAATCTCGTTACATTTGCATCGTCATGAACATGACTTATATCAGGCTAGCTAATTTTTTCTTTGTTCATTTTAAGTGTAGAAACAATATTTCGTTTGTGAACATTTTTTTCTGCCGTTTTGACAACAGGCTCATGACTAAAGAACACACGGCTGTCTGCTGATTGACGCTTGACTGTAGATTTTCGCTTTGTGTCAAAAGAACTCCCGAACGCACACTTTTTCAAAGGAGGTGAATTCATCAGATCTGTTTGAAACATTGCATTTTATCCATGCACGACGACTACTTAGATACTCGCAGCACAGTTGCCTCATATAAATTGCCCATGAGCGCGGAGCTTGTCTTTGTCACTGTAGCAACTTTGCTCCATCAGCGGGAGAAGGCGGTTCGACGCCCCTGTAAGCACATGTTTCTCTAATTCCTTTGCTTCAGGCAAGCCACTGTGACGTCAGACGCCTTTACGCATACAGCTTTGCGATGCTTAGACAGTAATAACATAATTCATGTTTACATTTCTTTAATTTTCGACGCATTGTCGTTATTCGTGACGCATCAATGACCAATTGATTATATGGCAATGCAATGAAAAAAGCGTGTGGAAAACAGTGTTAATGACAGATTTGAGAAGCACATTTCTTCAATGTTGGCCGCAGGGCATTCCTGTGCAGGTGACAATGGTAATTTTTCAAAACGACAAGGATATTTAAACACATGATTATTTGTTTGCTGTGCTCTATGGCCTCTGCTACAGACCTCATCGAAATGACACTTAGATATCTTAGGGTGTACATATCAAGTCTTCCCAAATGGTCTAGCGGATAGGAATCTGCCTTGTTACGCAGGGCGGCCTGTGTTCGATTCCCGTCATGGCAAAGGATTTTTGTAGAAAAATAAAATGAGTCCCAACGTGTGCAACAGAACAGTTCGAAATCTCGTTACATTTGCATCGTCATGAACATGACTTATATCAGGCTAGCTAATTTTTTCTTTGTTCATTTTAAGTGTAGAAACAATATTTCGTTTGTGAACATTTTTTTCTGCCGTTTTGACAACAGGCTCATGACTAAAGAACACACGGCTGTCTGCTGATTGACGCTTGACTGTAGATTTTCGCTTTGTGTCAAAAGAACTCCCGAACGCACACTTTTTCAAAGGAGGTGAATTCATCAGATCTGTTTGAAACATTGCATTTTATCCATGCACGACGACTACTTAGATACTCGCAGCACAGTTGCCTCATATAAATTGCCCATGAGCGTGGAGCTTGTCTTTGTCACTGTAGCAACTTTGCTCCATCAGCGGGAGAAGGCGGTTCGACGCCCCTGTAAGCACATGTTTCTCTAATTCCTTTGCTTCAGGCAAGCCACTGTGACGTCAGACGCCTTTACGCATACAGTTTTGCGATGCTTAGACAGTAATAACATAATTCATGTTTACATTTCTTTAATTTTCGACGCATTGTCGTTATTCGTGACGCATCAATGACCAATTGATTATATGGCAATGCAATGAAAAAAGCGTGTGGAAAACAGTGTTAATGACAGATTTGAGAAGCACATTTCTTCAATGTTGGCCGCAGGGCATTCCTGTGCAGGTGACAATGGTAATTTTTCAAAACGACAAGGATATTTAAACACATGATTATTTGTTTGCTGTGATCTATGGCCTCTGCTACAGACCTCATCGAAATGACACTTAGATATCTTAGGGTGTACATATCAAGTCTTCCCAAATGGTCTAGCGGATAGGAATCTGCCTTGTCACGCAGGGCGGCCCGGGTTCGATTCCCGTCATGGCAAAGGATTTTTGTAGAAAAATAAAATGAGTCCCAACGTGTGCAACAGAACAGTTCGAAATCTCGTTACATTTGCATCGTCATGAACATGACTTATATCAGGCTAGCTCATTTTTTCTTTGTTCATTTTAAGTGTAGAAACAATATTTCGTTTGTGACCATTTTTTTCTGCCGTTTTGACAACAGGCTCATGACTAAAGAACACACAGCTGTCTGCTGATTGACGCTTGACTGTAGATTTTCGCTTTGTGTCAAAAGGACTCCCTTAACGCACACTTTTTCAAAGTAGGTGAATTCATCAGATCTGTTTGAAACATTGCATTTTATCCATGCACGACGACTGCTTAGATACTCGCAGCACAGTTGCCCCATATAAATTGCCCATGAGCGCGGAGCTTGTCTTTGTCACTGTAGCAACTTTGCTCCATCAGGGGGACAAGCCGGTTCGGCGCCCCTGTAAGCACATGTTTCTCTCATTCCTTTGTTTCAGGCAAGCCACAGTGACGTCAGACGCCTTTGCGCATACAGCTTTGCGATGCTTAGACAGTAATAACATAATTCATGTTTACATTTCTTTAATTTTCGACGCATTGTCGTTATTCGTGACGCATCAATGACCAATTGATTATATGGCAATGCAATGAAAAAAGCGTGTGGAAAACAGTGTTAATGACAGATTTGAGAAGCACATTTCTTCAATGTTGGCCGCATGGCATTCCTGTGCAGGTGACAATGGTAATTTTTCAAAACGACAAGGATATTTAAACACATGATTATTTGTTTGGTGTGCTCTATGGCCTCTGCTACAGACCTCATCGAAATGACACTTAGATATCTTAGGGTCTACATATGAAATCTTCCCAAATGGTCTAGCGGATAGGAATCTGCCTTGTAACGCAGGGCGGCCCGTGTTCGATTCCCGTCATGTCAAATGATTCTTGTAGAAAAATAAAATGAGTCCCAACGTGTGCAACAGAACAGTTTGAAATCTCGTTACATTTGCATCGTCATGAACATGACTTATATCAGGCTAGCTGATTTTTTCTTTGTTCATTTTAAGTGTAGAAACAATATTTCGTTTGTGACCATTTTTTTCTGCCATTTTGACAACAGGCTCATGACTAAAGAACACACGGCTGTCTGCCGATTGACGCTTGACTGTAGATTTTCGCTTTGTGTCAAAAGAACTCCCTAACGCACACTTTTTCAAAGTAGGTGAATTCATCAGATCTGTTTGAAACATTGCATTTTATCCATGCACGATGACTGCTTAGATACTCGCAGCACAGTTGCCCCATATAAATTGCCCATGAGCGCGGAGCTTGTCTTTGTCACTGTAGCAACTTTGCTCCATCAGGGGTACAAGCCGATTCGACGCCCCTGTAAGCACATGTTTCTCTAATTCCTTTGTTTCAGGCAAGCCACTGTGACGTCAGACGCCTTTACGCATACAGCTTTGCGATGCTTAGACAGTAATAACATAATTCATGTTTACATTTCTTTAATTTTCGACGCATTGTCGTTATTCGTGACGCATCAATGAACAATTGATTATATGGCAATGCAATGAAAAAAGCGTGTGGAAAACAGTGTTAATGACAGATTTGAGAAGCACATTTCTTCAATGTTGGCCGCATGGCATTCCTGTGCAGGTGACAATGGTAATTTTTCAAAACGACAAGGATATTTAAACACATGATTATTTGTTTGGTGTGCTCTATGGCCTCTGCTACAGACCTCATCGAAATGACACTTAGATATCTTAGGGTCTACATATGAAATCTTCCCAAATGGTCTAGCGGATAGGAATCTGCCTTGTAACGCAGGGCAGCCCGGGTTCGATTCCCGTCATGGCAAATGATTCTTGTAGAAAAATAAAATGAGTCCCAACGTGTGCAACAGAACAGTTCGAAATCTCGTTACATTTGCATCGTCATGAACATGACTTATATCAGGCTAGCTCATTTTTTCTTTGTTCATTTTAAGTGTAGAAACAATATTTCGTTTGTGACCATTTTTTTCTGCCGTTTTGACAACAGGCTCATGACTAAAGAACACACGGCTGTCTGCTGATTGACACTTGACTGTAGATTTTCGCTTTGTGTCAAAAGGACTCCCTTAACGCACACTTTTTCAAAGTAGGTGAATTCATCAGATCTGTTTGAAACATTGCATTTTATCCATGCACGACGACTGCTTAGATACTCGCAGCACAGTTGCCCCATATAAATTGCCCATGAGCGCGGAGCTTGTCTTTGTCACTGTAGCAACTTTGCTCCATCAGCGGGAGAAGGCGGTTCGACGCCCCTGTAAGCACATGTTTCTCTAATTCCTTTGTTTCAGGCAAGCCACTGTGACGTCAGACGCCTTTACGCATACAGCTTTGCGATGCTTAGACAGTAATAACATAATTCATGTTTACATTTCTTTAATTTTCGACGCATTGTCGTTATTCGTGACGCATCAATGACCAATTGATTATATGGCAATGCAATGAAAAAAGCGTGTGGAAAACAGTGTTAATGACAGATTTGAGAAGCACATTTCTTCAATGTTGGCCGCATGGCATTCCTGTGCAGGTGACAATGGTAATTTTTCAAAACGACAAGGATATTTAAACACATGATTATTTGTTTGCTGTGCTCTATGGCCTCTGCTACAGACCTCATCGAAATGACACTTAGATATCTTAGGGTGTACATATCAAGTCTTCCCAAATGGTCTAACGGATAGGCATCTACCTTGTAACGCAGGAAGGCCCGGGTTCGATTCCCGTCATGGCAAATGTTTTTTGTAGAAAAATAAAATGAGTCCCAACGTGTGCAACAGAACAGTTCGAAATCTCGTTACATTTGCATCGTCATGAACATGACTTATATCAGGCTAGCTAATTTTTTCTTTGTTCATTTTAAGTGTAGAAACAATATTTCGTTTGTGAACATTTTTTTCTGCCGTTTTGACAACAGGCTCATGACTAAAGAACACACGGCTGTCTGCTGATTGACGCTTGACTGTAGATTTTCGCTTTGTGTCAAAAGAACTTCCTAACGCACACTTTTTCAAAGTAGGTGAATTCATCAGATCTGTTTGAAACATTGCATTTTATCCATGCACGACGACTACTTAGATACTCGCAGCACAGTTGCCTCATATAAATTACCCATAAGCGCGGAGCTTGTCTTTGTCACTGTAGCAACTTTGCTCCATCAGCGGGAGAAGGCGGTTCGACGCCCCTGTAAGCACATGTTTCTCTAATTCCTTTGTTTCAGGCAAGCCACTGTGACGTCAGACGCCTTTACGCATACAGCTTTGCGATGCTTAGACAGTAATAACATAATTCATGTTTACATTTCTTTAATTTTCGACGCATTGTCGTTATTCGTGACGCATCAATGACCAATTGATTATATGGCAATGCAATGAAAAAAGCGTGTGGAAAACAGTGTTAATGACAGATTTGAGAAGCACATTTCTTCAATGTTGGCCGCATGGCATTCCTGTGCAGGTGACAATGGTAATTTTTCAAAACGACAAGGATATTTAAACACATGATTATTTGTTTGCTGTGCTCTATGGCCTCTGCTACAGACCTCATCGAAATGACACTTAGATATCTTAGGGTGTACATATCAAGTCTTCCCAAATGGTCTAGCGGATAGGCATCTACCTTGTAACGCAGGGCGGCCCGGGTTCGATTCCCGTCATGGCAAATGTTTTTTGTAGAAAAATAAAATGAGTCCCAACGTGTGCAACAGAACAGTTCGAAATCTCGTTACATTTGCATCGTCATGAACATGACTTATATCAGGCTAGCTAATTTTTTCTTTGTTCATTTTAAGTGTAGAAACAATATTTCGTTTGTGAACATTTTTTTCTGCCGTTTTGACAACAGGCTCATGACTAAAGAACACACGGCTGTCTGCTGATTGACGCTTGACTGTAGATTTTCGCTTTGTGTCAAAAGAACTTCCTAACGCACACTTTTTCAAAGTAGGTGAATTCATCAGATCTGTTTGAAACATTGCATTTTATCCATGCACGACGACTACTTAGATACTCGCAGCACAGTTGCCTCATATAAATTACCCATAAGCGCGGAGCTTGTCTTTGTCACTGTAGCAACTTTGCTCCATCAGCGGGAGAAGGCGGTTCGACGCCCCTGTAAGCACATGTTTCTCTAATTCCTTTGTTTCAGGCAAGCCACTGTGACGTCAGACGCCTTTACGCATACAGCTTTGCGATGCTTAGACAGTAATAACATAATTCATGTTTACATTTCTTTAATTTTCGACGCATTGTCGTTATTCGTGACGCATCAATGACCAATTGATTATATGGCAATGCAATGAAAAAAGCGTGTGGAAAACAGTGTTAATGACAGATTTGAGAAGCACATTTCTTCAATGTTGGCCGCATGGCATTCCTGTGCAGGTGACAATGGTAATTTTTCAAAACGACAAGGATATTTAAACACATGATTATTTGTTTGCTGTGCTCTATGGCCTCTGCTACAGACCTCATCGAAATGACACTTAGATATCTTAGGGTGTACATATCAAGTCTTCCCAAATGGTCTAGCGGATAGGAATCTGCCTTGTAACGCAGGGCGGCCCGTGTTCGATTCCCGCCATGGCAAAGGATTTTTGTAGAAAAATAAAATGAGTCCCAACGTGTGCAACAGAACAGTTCGAAATCTCGTTACATTTGCATCGTCATGAACATGACTTATATCAGGCTAGCTAATTTTTTCTTTGTTCATTTTAAGTGTAGAAACAATATTTCGTTTGTGACCATTTTTTTCTGCCGTTTTGACAACAGGCTCATGACTAAAGAACACACGGCTGTCTGCTGATTGACGCTTGACTGTAGATTTTCGCTTTGTGTCAAAAGAACTTCCTAACGCACACGTTTTCAAAGTAGGTGAATTCATCAGATCTGTTTGAAACATTGCATTTTATCCATGCACGACGACTGCTTAGATACTCGCAGCACAGTTGCCCCATATAAATTGCCCATGAGCGCGGAGCTTGTCTTTGTCACTGTAGCAACTTTGCTCCATCAGCGGGAGAAGGCGGTTCGACGCCCCTGTAAGCACATGTTTCTCTAATTCCTTTGCTTCAGGCAAGCCACTGTGACGTCAGACGCCTTTACGCATACAGTTTTGCGATGCTTAGACAGTAATAACATAATTCATGTTTACATTTCTTTAATTTTCGACGCATTGTCGTTATTCGTGACGCATCAATGACCAATTGATTATATGGCAATGCAATGAAAAAAGCGTGTGGAAAACAGTGTTAATGACAGATTTGAGAAGCACATTTCTTCAATGTTGGCCGCAGGGCATTCCTGTGCAGGTGACAATGGTAATTTTTCAAAACGACAAGGATATTTAAACACATGATTATTTGTTTGCTGTGATCTATGGCCTCTGCTACAGACCTCATCGAAATGACACTTAGATATCTTAGGGTGTACATATCAAGTCTTCCCAAATGGTCTAGCGGATAGGAATCTGCCTTGTCACGCAGGGCGGCCCGGGTTCGATTCCCGTCATGGCAAAGGATTTTTGTAGAAAAAAAAAATGAGTCCCAACGTGTGCAACAGAACAGTTCGAAATCTCGTTACATTTGCATCGTCATGAACATGACTTATATCAGGCTAGCTCATTTTTTCTTTGTTCATTTTAAGTGTAGAAACAATATTTCGTTAGTGACCATTTTTTTCTGCCGTTTTGACAACAGGCTCATGACTAAAGAACACACGGCTGTCTGCTGATTGACGCTTGACTGTAGATTTTCGCTTTGTGTCAAAAGGACTCCCTTAACGCACACTTTTTCAAAGTAGGTGAATTCATCAGATCTGTTTGAAACATTGCATTTTATCCATGCACGACGACTGCTTAGATACTCGCAGCACAGTTGCCCCATATAAATTGCCCATGAGCGCGGAGCTTGTCTTTGTGACTGTAGCAACTTTGCTCCATCAGGGGGACAAGCCGGTTCGACGCCCCTGTAAGCACATGTTTCTCTAATTCCTTTGTTTCAGGCAAGCCACAGTGACGTCAGACGCCTTTACGCATACAGCTTTGCGATGCTTAGACAGTAATAACATAATTCATGTTTACATTTCTTTAATTTTCGACGCATTGTCGTTATTCGTGACGCATCAATGACCAATTGATTATATGGCAATGCAATGAAAAAAGCGTGTGGAAAACAGTGTTAATGACAGATTTGAGAAGCACATTTCTTCAATGTTGGCCGCATGGCATTCCTGTGCAGGTGACAATGGTAATTTTTCAAAACGACAAGGATATTTAAACACATGATTATTTGTTTGGTGTGCTCTATGGCCTCTGCTACAGACCTCATCGAAATGACACTTAGATATCTTAGGGTCTACATATGAAATCTTCCCAAATGGTCTAGCGGATAGGAATCTGCCTTGTAAAGCAGGGCGGCCCGCGTTCGATTCCCGTCATGGCAAATGATTCTTGTAGAAAAATAAAATGAGTCCCAACGTGTGCAACAGAACAGTTCGAAATCTCGTTACATTTGCATCGTCATGAACATGACTTATATCAGGCTAGCTAATTTTTTCTTTGTTCATTTTAAGTGTAGAAACAATATTTCGTTTGTGAACATTTTTTTCTGCCGTTTTGACAACAGGCTCATGACTAAAGAACACACGGCTGTCTGCTGATTGACGCTTGACTGTAGATTTTCGCTTTGTGTCAAAAGAACTTCCTAACGCACACTTTTTCAAAGTAGATGAATTCATCAGATCTGTTTGAAACATTGCATTTTATCCATGCACGACGATTACTTAGATACTCGCAGCACAGTTGCCTCATATAAATTACCCATAAGCGCGGAGCTTGTCTTTGTCACTGTAGCAACTTTGCTCCATCAGCGGGAGAAGGCGGTTCGACGCCCCTGTAAGCACATGTTTCTCTAATTCCTTTGTTTCAGGCAAGCCACTGTGACGTCAGACGCCTTTACGCATACAGCTTTGCGATGCTTAGACAGTAATAACATAATTCATGTTTACATTTCTTTAATTTTCGACGCATTGTCGTTATTCGTGACCCATCAATGACCAATTGATTATATGGCAATGCAATGAAAAAAGCGTGTGGAAAATAGTGTTAATGACAGATTTGAGAAGCACATTTCTTCAATGTTGGCCGCATGGCATTCCTGTGCAGGTGACAATGGTAATTTTTCAAAACGACAAGGATATTTAAACACATGATTATTTGTTTGGTGTGCTCTATGGCCTCTGCTACAGACCTCATCGAAATGACACTTAGATATCTTAGGGTCTACATATGAAATCTTCCCAAATGGTCTAGCGGATAGGAATCTGCCTTGTAACGCAGGGCGGCCCGGGTTCGATTCCCGTTATGGCAAATGATTCTTGTAGAAAAAAAAAATGAGTCCCAATTTGTGCAACAAAACAGTTCGAAATCTCGTTACATTTGCATCGTCATGAACATGACTTATATCAGGCTAGCTCATTTTTTCTTTGTTCATTTTAAGTGTAGAAACAATATTTCGTTTGTGACCATTTTTTTCTGCCGTTTTGACAACAGGCTCATGACTAAAGAACACACGGCTGTCTGCTGATTGACGCTTGACTGTAGATTTTCGCTTTGTGTCAAAAGGACTCCCTTAACGCACACTTTTTCAAAGTAGGTGAATTCATCAGATCTGTTTGAAACATTGCATTTTATCCATGCACGACGACTGCTTAGATACTCGCAGCACAGTTGCCCCATATAAATTGCCCATGAGCGCGGAGCTTGTCTTTGTCACTGTAGCAACTTTGCTCCATCAGGGGGACAAGCAGGTTCTACGCCCCTGTAAGCACATGTTTCTCTAATTCCTTTGTTTCAGGCAAGCCACAGTGACGTCAGACGCCTTTGCGCATACAGCTTTGCGATGCTTAGACAGTAATAACATAATTCATGTTTACATTTCTTTAATTTTCGACGCATTGTCGTTATTCGTGACGCATCAATGACCAATTGATTATATGGCAATGCATTAAAAAAAGCGTGTGGAAAACAGTGTTAATGACAGATTTGAGAAGCACATTTCTTCAATGTTGGCCGCATGGCATTCCTGTGCAGGTGACAATGGTAATTTTTCAAAACGACAAGGATATTTAAACACATGATTATTTGTTTGGTGTGCTCTATGGCCTCTGCTACAGACCTCATCGAAATGCCACTTAGATATCTTAGGGTCTACATATGAAATCTTCCCAAATGGTCTAGCGGATAGGAATCTGCCTTGTAACGCAGGGCGGCCCGGGTTCGATTCCAGTCATGGCAAATGATTCTTGTAGAAAAATCAAATGAGTCCCAATGTGTGCAACAGAACAGTTCGAAATCTCGTTACATTTGCATCGTCATGAACATGACTTATATCAGGCTAGCTCATTTTTTCTTTGTTCATTTTAAGTGTAGAAACAATATTTCGTTTGTGACCATTTTTTTCTGCCGTTTTGACAACAGGCTCATGACTAAAGAACACACGGCTGTCTGCTGATTGACGCTTGACTGTAGATTTTCGCTTTGTGTCAAAAGGACTCCCTTAACGCACACTTTTTCAAAGTAGGTGAATTCATCAGATCTGTTTGAAACATTGCATTTTATCCATGCACGACGACTGCTTAGATACTCGCAGCACAGTTGCCCCATATAAATTGCCCATGAGCGCGGAGCTTGTCTTTGTCACTGTAGCAACTTTGCTCCATCAGGGGGACAAGCAGGTTCGACGCCCCTGTAAGCACATGTTTCTCTAATTCCTTTGTTTCAGGCAAGCCACAGTGACGTCAGACGCCTTTGCGCATACAGCTTTGCGATGCTTAGACAGTAATAACATAATTCATGTTTACATTTCTTTAATTTTCGACGCATTGTCGTTATTCGTGACGCATCAATGACCAATTGATTATATGGCAATGCATTAAAAAAAGCGTGTGGAAAACAGTGTTAATGACAGATTTGAGAAGCACATTTCTTCAATGTTGGCCGCATGGCATTCCTGTGCAGGTGACAATGGTAATTTTTCAAAACGACAAGGATATTTAAACACATGATTATTTGTTTGGTGTGCTCTATGGCCTCTGCTACAGACCTCATCGAAATGCCACTTAGATATCTTAGGGTCTACATATGAAATCTTCCCAAATGGTCTAGCGGATAGGAATCTGCCTTGTAACGCAGGGCGGCCCGGGTTCGATTCCAGTCATGGCAAATGATTCTTGTAGAAAAATCAAATGAGTCCCAATGTGTGCAACAGAACAGTTCGAAATCTCGTTACATTTGCATCGTCATGAACATGACTTATATCAGGCTAGCTCATTTTTTCTTTGTTCATTTTAAGTGTAGAAACAATATTTCGTTTGTGACCATTTTTTTCTGCCGTTTTGACAACAGGCTCATGACTAAAGAACACACGGCTGTCTGCTGATTGACGCTTGACTGTAGATTTTCGCTTTGTGTCAAAAGGACTCCCTTAACGCACACTTTTTCAAAGTAGGTGAATTCATCAGATCTGTTTGAAACATTGCATTTTATCCATGCATGACGACTGCTTAGATACTCGCAGCACAGTTGCCCCATATAAATTGCCCATGAGCGCGGAGCTTGTCTTTGTCAATGTAGCAACTTTGCTCCATCAGGGGGACAAGCCAGTTCGACGCCCCTGTAAGCACATGTTTCTCTAATTCCTTTGTTTCAGGCAAGCCACAGTGACGTCAGACGCCTTTGCGCATACAGCTTTGCGATGCTTAGACAGTAATAACATAATTCATGTTTACATTTCTTTAATTTTCGACGCATTGTCGTTATTCGTGACGCATCAATGACCAATTGATTATATGGCAATGCAATGAAAAAAGCGTGTGGAAAACAGTGTTAATGACAGATTTGAGAAGCACATTTCTTCAATGTTGGCCGCATGGCATTCCTGTGCAGGTGACAATGGTAATTTTTCAAAACGACAAGGATATTTAAACACATGATTATTTGTTTGGTGTGCTCTATGGCCTCTGCTACAGACCTCATCGAAATGACACTTAGATATCTTAGGGTCTACATATGAAATCTTCCCAAATGGTCTAGCGCAGGGGTGCCCAAATTCTTCCCAGTGGAGGGCCAAAATTTAATCTGTGGGGAGGGTCGTGGGCCAAAATGTTAATTTTGCAGTACATTAAGTTAAATATGGGTATATATAGCATGCATGTACAAAATAAACACTATCACAAAGTAATTTCGAAAAAGGAATGACACTGTTTATTGTTCTTCACATTAATGTTCAAAAGATTACTGACGTCAATCTGGCTTCTTTAAATTAGAAAAATAATTGAAGCACTATGAAATATTTGAAGACAGACAGGGAACATTACTAGGCCTTGGGCCTATATCTTCAAATACAAAGACATTTAGTGCAAAGTAACATGGGACAAAACATGTCTCCATGGGACCAAAATACATTCTTCACTGGTTTGAACAATCATTTTTAAATCAGGAATAGTAGTAGAATTGGACAACAGCTTGAGAAGGTTTGTAGAAATCAGTACTGTACTTACAAGTGCAATAAACAAAGTAACATGGGACAAAACATGCCCCCATTAATCATACAGAGCAGAACATACTCTGACACATTGGAGGCCTAGGCCTACACATCCTGCCTGAAGTAGGCTAGGCCTATCAGTGGGAGACATGAAGCCTGTCCTTGGTTTTTAAAAGTCTCTCAATATCAGGCTCCAGCTGACTAACTGACAAAGTGAGAATGTCATGTAGGTGAGAGTCAGATAAAGCATTTCTCAGTTTGGACTTATTAAGATTCATCAGGCTGAAAGGCTGTTCACATACATAGGTACTTCCAAAGAGGGATAACATCACCTGTGCATGTTTGCGGATCTTGCCATATCTGTGTGCAGGAACACATTTGTAAAAGTCACGTTCTTCAGGCCGATGTTTTTATCGCACAGTTGCTCCTGATGCAAAATACAATGGTATTTAAAAATCGAGCCACCAAACTCACGGACTTTGTCCGACACAAGTGCAGTTAGGCCTGCTCTCTTACCGACCATGGCCGGGGCTCCATCAGTCGTGATGCCAGATAGGTTTTCCCACTTCAACCCGTTCTTGTCCATAATTCGCTGCACTGCCATAAAAATATCGATACCTCTTGTTGTCCCTTTCAGTGTTTCAAGGCCCGCTAGTTCTTGACACACTTCAAAGTCCTCATTGACACCTCGCAAAACACCAGCAACTGTGCTGAGTCAGAGATGTCGGTGCTTTCATCGCTTGCGATGGAGAAGGCAGAAAACCGACCTGCTCTTTGGGCTATCTGGCCCCGAACGTCTTCGGCCATGTCCTCAACGCGGCGGGTGACCGTGTTCCGTGACAGGCTAATCTGAGAAAAAGCCCGCATCTGAGTTGGACACACAGCTTCAGCAGCAATTGTCAGACACTCTTTGACAAAATCACCCGCAGCAAAAGCTCGTCCACTTCTGACAATGACTTTGCTAATGCGATAACTTGCCCGAGTGGTATTTTCTTGTGCAGTGAACGGCTGAAGTAAAGTTCGCTGCTGTGTGGTTAGCTTTCTTAGCAAGTCTGCTACCTTCAGCTTGCGATCGTCACCTGTGTATTTTGCGAACTGGTGAGAATGCATAGTTTCATAGTGACGACGAATGTTGTACTCCTTTGAAACAGCGACCCTCTGCTTACATACCAGACACACTGCGTTGGAATCGACCTCGGTAAAAAGATAACCATGTTCCCAACTTTTTTTGAATTTTCGTTTGTCTGTGTGCCACTGCTTAACACGCTCCATCCTTGCATCCTCTCACTCACTGGTCTTCGCCTCACCGGATTGCATCTGGTAGGAACTCAACAGCGCCACCCTACCATCATTGTATCACAATGTTATTCTCTGGTCAGGAGTGGAAGTGCACCAATAAATAATATTCAATGAGAGCGAGCGCAGATTCCGAGCGAGCGCAGATTCCGAGCGAGCGCAGATTCCGAGAGAGCGCAGATTCCGAGCGAGCGCAGATTCCGAGCGAGCGCAGATTCCGAGCGAGCGCTGATGGTGGGAAAAAATTATACAGTGGATAAGGCGCGGGCCAAATATAATCGGTCCCGCGGGCCCCAAATTGGGCAGCCATGGTCTAGCGCAGACCTGGGCATAGCACGGCCCGCGGGCCACATACGGCCCTTTGGTTGACGTTGACCGGCCCCCGTAGGGATAAATGGAAATTAGAAAATAAACGTATTGTTTTTTATTTATGTATACGTTTTTTAAGCGTACCTAATGACTCGATACGACTTGTCGTAAAACTGTGTGATGAGACGAGTCTGATTGACGGTATCTGACATTACCTTGTCACAAGATAGCCCTCAAAATGTCTGGTCACGCCAAAAAAAGAAAGGTCGATGCCGAATGCAGAGTTTTCAACAAAACATGGACTGATAAGTATTTATTTACTATAGTCAGAGGTAAAGCTGTGTGTTTAGTTTGCGGAGAGCAGATTGCCGTTTTCAAGGATTACAATTTGAATCGACATTACGAGACGAAACACGCGGTAAAATACAAAGAGTTGACCGGTGCTGAACGGTCACGGACAACAGAAGCTTTGCTAGCTAAGCTACAGAGTCAACAAGGCTTTTTTTACCAAGCTTCACACATCCAGTGAGGCAGCAACCAAGACCAGCTTTGTGATATCCCACAAAATCGCTAAAACAGCAAGTCATTCTCGGAGGGGGAGTTCATTAAAGAGTGCTTGGTGGACTCTGCGGCGCTAATATGCCCCGAGAAAAAAGAAGCATTTGAGAAAGTCCCGCTGTCCAGGTGAACCGTGACGAGAAGGATCGAGGACATCGCAGGGAATTTGGAGCTTCAGCTGCAAAGTGAGATTGCAAATTTGGACTTTTTCTCCTTAGCTTTGGACGAGAGCTGTGATGTCCGTGACACAGCCCAGTTACTTGTATTTTTACGTGGGATAACGAAAGACTTCAAGATTACGGAGGAGCTGGCAGCAGTGCGGTCAATGAAAGGGACGACGACGGGGAGCGATCTGTTTACGGAGGTAAATGCATGCATGGACGAGCTGGGACTGAGATGGGACAGACTGGCAGGTGTCACAACCGATGGTTGTCCAAATCTGACGGGGAAAAATGTTGGACTTTTGAAACGAATGCAAGATAAAGTCACTGAAATCGACCCAGAACAGAAATTGGTATTTTTACATTGTATTCTACATCAGAATGTGTTGTGCAAGTCAGTGTTAAAAGTGAACCATGTTACTGATGTTGTAACTAAAATAGTATGCTTTATCAGGGCAAGAGCATTAAATCACAGACAGTTTGTTGAGCTTTTGGAGGAGCATGAGTCTGAACATGGTGACATTGGTTACCACACAACTGTCAGATGGCTCAGCCTGGGCAAAGTGCTGAAAAGAGTTTGGGATCTGAAAGCAGAGATTCAGGAGTTTTGTGAGAAGAAAGGCAAAGACATCCCAGAGCTCTCAGATGGGGACTGGATGGCAGATTTTGCATTTGCTGTGGATGTGACTGCACTGATGAATGAACTGAACACCAAACTGCAAGGCAAGGGCCTTTTTGTTCATGAAATGCACAGCCTGGTGAAGGCTTTCATGAGAAAGTTGCAGTTTCTTTCAAGCCAACTGGAGTGCAACACTCTCACTCACATGCAAACCCTGAAAGAAGTCAAACCATCAGCTGATCACCTCCACAGGTACTCATCCATGTTAGGAGCACTGCATGGTGAGTTTTCAAGGCGATTTGAAGATTTCAAAACAGTTGAGGATGAAATGAGCATGATCTTCTCTCCCTTCACCTGCATTGTGGATAATGCACCCAGTGACGTTCAGCTGGAGCTCATTGACCTGCAGTCTGATGTGGTACTGGCAGAGCACTTTAAGTCAGAATCAGTGCTGGACTTTTACTCCTCTCTCAAAAAGGAGAACTTTCCAAACATGAGGAGACATGCTCAGAAGATGTTGGTTCTCTTTGGATCTACCTACATATGTGAACAAACATTTTCATTGATGAAGTTTAACAAATCCAGGTATAGATCCTCTCTCACTGATGATCATCTGTCAGCTGTGCTTCGCATAGCCACCTCAGACATTCAGCCTGACTTTGATACACTTGTTAAAGCCCAACAGAGACTAGATTTCTCTCACTGAACAAGAAAAAAAAACTGAAACAGTAAATTAGATGGTTAGACTGCTTAATATTTGGAGTACAAAGACAATATTGATGTCTTTAGAAAGCTAAGGATCTCCTCTTTCCAACAATACTGTATATTAAACTAAAATGTGTTTTGGGGTTAATGTGACTGAGTGGAGAAATGCGCAAGTCACAATTGTTAAAAACATTCTTATTTTGTGTACCATTGTTTTTGAAAATGTGATTGAATAAATGACATTTCTTGTAAGGCAACCTCACTTTTTCATTGCTTAATAATCATAACATTTACTCTTACCAGTCACAGCTTGTCAAAACAATGCAATTTACCGCTTTTTACAAAGAAATAAAATTAATGTTATATAGAATTGAGTTCAGGCTATTGGCCCGGCCCTCCATAATATTTTCTGTTTCTCATGTGGCCCCCTGGGAAAAATAATTGCCCACCCCTGGTCTAGCGGATAGGAATCTGCCTTGTAACGCAGGGCGGCCCGGGTTCGATTCCCGTCATGGCAAATGATTCTTGTAGAAAAATAAAATGAGTCCCAACGTGTGCAACAGAACAGTTCGAAATCTCGTTACATTTGCATCGTCATGAACATGACTTATATCAGGCTAGCTCATTTTTTCTTTGTTCATTTTAAGTGTAGAAACAATATTTCGTTTGTGACCATTTTTTTCTGCCGTTTTGACAACAGGCTCATGACTAAAGAACACACGGCTGTCTGCTGATTGACGCTTGACTGTAGATTTTCGCTTTGTGTCAAAAGGACTCCCTTAACGCACACTTTTTCAAAGTAGGTGAATTCATCAGATCTGTTTGAAACATTGCATTTTATCCATGCACGACGACTGCTTAGATACTCGCAGCACAGTTGCCCCATATAAATTGCCCATGAGCGCGGAGCTTGTCTTTGTCACTGTAGCAACTTTGCTCCATCAGGGGGACAAGCCGGTTCGACGCCCCTGTAAGCACATGTTTCTCTAATTCCTTTGTTTCAGGCAAGCCACTGTGACGTCAGACGCCTTTACGCATACAGCTTTGCGATGCTTAGACAGTAATAACATAATTCATGTTTAAATTTCTTTAATTTTCGACGCATTGTCGTTATTCGTGACGCATCAATGACCAATTGATTATATGGCAATGCAATGAAAAAAGCGTGTGGAAAACAGTGTTAATGACAGATTTGAGAAGCACATTTCTTCAATGTTGGCCGCATGGCATTCCTGTGCAGGTGACAATGGTAATTTTTCAAAACGACATGGATATTTAAACACGTGATTATTTGTTTGGTGTGCTCTATGGCCTCTGCGACAGACCTCATCGAAATGACACTTAGATATCTTAGGGTGCACATATGAAATCTTCCCAAATGGTCTAGCGGATAGGAATCTGCCTTGTAACGCAGGGTGGCCCGGGTTCGATTCCCGTCATGGCAAATGATTCTTGTGGAGAAATAAAATGAGTCCCAACGTGTGCAACAGAACAGTTCGAAATCTCGTTACATTTGCATCGTCATGAACATGACTTATATCAGGCTAGCTCATTTTGTCTTTGTTCATTTTAAGTGGAGAAACAATATTTCGTTTGTGACCATTTTTTTCTGCCGTTTTGACAACAGGCTCATGACTAAAGAACACACGGCTGTCTGCTGATTGACGCTTGACTGTAGATTTTCGCTTTGTGTCAAAAGGACTCCCTTAACGCACACTTTTTCAAAGTAGGTGAATTCATCAGATCTGTTTGAAACATTGCATTTTATCCATGCACGACGACTGCTTAGATACTCGCAGCACAGTTGCCCCATATAATTTGCCCATGAGCGCGGAGCTTGTCTTTGTCACTGTAGCAACTTTGCTCCATCAGGGGGACAAGCCGGTTCGACGCCCCTGTAAGCACATGTTTCTCTAATTCCTTTGTTTCAGGCAAGCCACAGTGACGTCAGACGCCTTTGCGCATACAGCTTTGCGATGCTTAGACAGTAATAACATAATTCATGTTTACATTTCTTTAATTTTCGATGCATTGTCGTTATTCGTGACGCATCAATGACCAATTGATTATATGGCAATGCAATGAAAAAAGCGTGTGGAAAACAGTGTTAATGACAGATCTGAGAAGCACATTTCTTCAATGTTGGCCGCATGGCATTCCTGTGCAGGTGACAACGGTAATTTTTCAAAACGACAAGGATATTTAAACACATGATTATTTGTTTGGTGTGCTCTATGGCCTCTGCTACAGACCTCATCGAAATGACACTTAGATATCTTAGGGTGTACATATCAAGTCTTCCCAAATGGTCTAGCGGATAGGAATCTGCCTTGTAACGCAGGGCGGCCCGGGTTCGATTCCCGTCATGGCAAATGATTTTTGTAGAAAAATAAAATGAGTCCCAACGTGTGCAACAGAACAGTTCGAAATCTCGTTACATTTGCATCGTCATGAACATGACTTATATCAGGCTAGCTCATTTTGTCTTTGTTCATTTTAAGTGGAGAAACAATATTTCGTTTGTGACCATTTTTTTCTGCCGTTTTGACAACAGGCTCATGACTAATGAACACACGGCTGTCTGCTGATTGACGCTTGACTGTAGATTTTCGCTTTGTGTCAAAAGGACTCCCTTAACGCACACTTTTTCAAAGTAGGTGAATTCATCAGATCTGTTTGAAACATTGCATTTTATCCATGCACGACGACTGCTTAGATACTCGCAGCACAGTTGCCCCATATAAATTGCCCATGAGCGCGGAGCTTGTCTTTGTCACTGTAGCAACTTTGCTCCATCAGGGGGACAAGCCGGTTCGACGCCCCTGTAAGCACATGTTTCTCTAATTCCTTTGTTTCAGGCAAGCCACTGTGACGTCAGACGCCTTTACGCATACAGCTTTGCGATGCTTAGACAGTAATAACATAATTCATGTTTAAATTTCTTTAATTTTCGACGCATTGTCGTTATTCGTGACGCATCAATGACCAATTGATTATATGGCAATGCAATGAAAAAAGCGTGTGGAAAACAGTGTTAATGACAGATTTGAGAAGCACATTTCTTCAATGTTGGCCGCATGGCATTCCTGTGCAGGTGACAATGGTAATTTTTCAAAACGACATGGATATTTAAACACGTGATTATTTGTTTGGTGTGCTCTATGGCCTCTGCGACAGACCTCATCGAAATGACACTTAGATATCTTAGGGTGCACATATGAAATCTTCCCAAATGGTCTAGCGGATAGGAATCTGCCTTGTAACGCAGGGTGGCCCGGGTTCGATTCCCGTCATGGCAAATGATTCTTGTGGAGAAATAAAATGAGTCCCAACGTGTGCAACAGAACAGTTCGAAATCTCGTTACATTTGCATCGTCATGAACATGACTTATATCAGGCTAGCTCATTTTGTCTTTGTTCATTTTAAGTGGAGAAACAATATTTCGTTTGTGACCATTTTTTTCTGCCGTTTTGACAACAGGCTCATGACTAAAGAACACACGGCTGTCTGCTGATTGACGCTTGACTGTAGATTTTCGCTTTGTGTCAAAAGGACTCCCTTAACGCACACTTTTTCAAAGTAGGTGAATTCATCAGATCTGTTTGAAACATTGCATTTTATCCATGCACGACGACTGCTTAGATACTCGCAGCATAGTTGCCCCATATAATTTGCCCATGAGCGCGGAGCTTGTCTTTGTCACTGTAGCAACTTTGCTCCATCAGGGGGACAAGCCGGTTCGACGCCCCTGTAAGCACATGTTTCTCTAATTCCTTTGTTTCAGGCAAGCCACAGTGACGTCAGACGCCTTTGCGCATACAGCTTTGCGATGCTTAGACAGTAATAACATAGTTCATGTTTACATTTCTTTAATTTTCGATGCATTGTCGTTATTCGTGACGCATCAATGACCAATTGATTATATGGCAATGCAATGAAAAAAGCGTGTGGAAAACAGTGTTAATGACAGATTTGAGAAGCACATTTCTTCAATGTTGGCCGCATGGCATTCCTGTGCAGGTGACAACGGTAATTTTTCAAAACGACAAGGATATTTAAACACATGATTATTTGTTTGGTGTGCTCTATGGCCTCTGCTACAGACCTCATCGAAATGACACTTAGATATCTTAGGGTGTACATATCAAGTCTTCCCAAATGGTCTAGCGGATAGGAATCTGCCTTGTAACGCAGGGTGGCCCGGGTTTGATTCCCGTCATGGCAAATGATTTTTGTAGAAAAATAAAATGAGTCCCAACGTGTGCAACAGAACAGTTCGAAATCTCGTTACATTTGCATCGTCATGAACATGACTTATATCAGGCTAGCTCATTTTGTCTTTGTTCATTTTAAGTGGAGAAACAATATTTCGTTTGTGACCATTTTTTTCTGCCGTTTTGACAACAGGCTCATGACTAATGAACACACGGCTGTCTGCTGATTGACGCTTGACTGTAGATTTTCGCTTTGTGTCAAAAGGACTCCCTTAACGCACACTTTTTCAAAGTAGGTGAATTCATCAGATCTGTTTGAAACATTGCATTTTATCCATGCACGACGACTGCTTAGATACTCGCAGCACAGTTGCCCCATATAAATTGCCCATGAGCGCGGAGCTTGTCTTTGTCACTGTAGCAACTTTGCTCCATCAGGGGGACAACCCGGTTCGACGCCCCTTGTAAGCAAATGTTTCTCTAATTTCTTTTTTTCAGGCAAGCCACTGTGACGTCAGACGCCTTTACGCATACAGCTTTGCGATGCTTAGACAGTAATAACATAATTCATGTTTACATTTCTTTAATTTTCGACGCATTGTCGTTATTCGTGACGCATCAATGACCAATTGATTATATGGCAATGCAATGAAAAAAGCGTGAGGAAAACAGTGTTAATGACAGATTTGAGAAGCACATTTCTTCAATGTTGGCCGCATGGCATTCCTGTGCAGGTGACAATGGTAATTTTTCAAAACGACAAGGATATTTAAACACATGATTATTTGTTTGGTGTGCTCTATGGCCTCTGCTACAGACCTCATCGAAATGACACTTAGATATCTTAGGGTGTACATATCAAGTCTTCCCAAATGGTCTAGCGGATAGGAATCTGCCTTGTAACGCAGGGCGGCCCGGGTTCGATTCCCGTCATGGCAAATGATTTTTGTAGAAAAATAAAATGAGTCCCAACGTGTGCAACAGAACAGTTCGAAATCTCGTTACATTTGCATCGTCATGAACATGACTTATATCAGGCTAGCTCATTTTGTCTTTGTTCATTTTAAGTGGAGAAACAATATTTCGTTTGTGACAATTTTTTTCTGCCGTTTTGACAACAGGCTCATGACTAATGAACACACGGCTGTCTGCTGATTGACGCTTGACTGTAGATTTTCGCTTTGTGTCAAAAGGACTCCCTTAACGCACACTTTTTCAAAGTAGGTGAATTCATCAGATCTGTTTGAAACATTGCATTTTATCCATGCACGACGACTGCTTAGATACTCGCAGCACAGTTGCCCCATATAAATTGCCCATGAGCGCGGAGCTTGTCTTTGTCACTGTAGCAACTTTGCTCCATCAGGGGGACAAGCCGGTTCGACGCACATGTTTCTCTAATTCCTTTGTTTCAGGCAAGCCACAGTGACGTCAGACGCCTTTGCGCATACAGCTTTGCGATGCTTAGACAGTAATAACATAATTCATGTTTACATTTCTTTAATTTACGACGCATTGTCGTTATTCGTGACGCATCAATGACCAATTGATTATATGGCAATGCAATGAAAAAAGCGTGTGGAAAACAGTGTTAATGACAGATTTGAGAAGCACATTTCTTCAATGTTGGCCGCATGGCATTCCTGTGCAGGTGACTATGGTAATTTTTCAAAACGACAAGGATATTTAAACACATGATTATTTGTTTGGTGTGCTCTATGGCCTCTGCTACAGACCTCATCGAAATGACACTTAGATATCTTAGGGTGTACATATCAAGTCTTCCCAAATGGTCTAGCGGATAGGAATCTGCCTTGTAACGCAGGGCGGCCCGGGTTCGATTCCCGTCATGGCAAATGATTTTTGTAGAAAAATAAAATGAGTCCCAACGTGTGCAACAGAACAGTTCGAAATCTCGTTACATTTGCATCGTCATGAACATGACTTATATCAGGCTAGCTCATTTTGTCTTTGTTCATTTTAAGTGGAGAAACAATATTTCGTTTGTGACCATTTTTTTCTGCCGTTTTGACAACAGGCTCATGACTAATGAACACACGGCTGTCTGCTGATTGACGCTTGACTGTAGATTTTCGCTTTGTGTCAAAAGGACTCCCTTAACGCACACTTTTTCAAAGTAGGTGAATTCATCAGATCTGTTTGAAACATTGCATTTTATCCATGCACGACGACTGCTTAGATACTCGCAGCACAGTTGCCCCATATAAATTGCCCATGAGCGCGGAGCTTGTCTTTGTCACTGTAGCAACTTTGCTCCATCAGGGGGACAAGCCGGTTCGACGCCCCTGTAAGCACATGTTTCTCTAATTCCTTTGTTTCAGGCAAGCCACAGTGACGTCAGACGCCTTTGCGCATACAGCTTTGCGATGCTTAGACAGTAATAACATAATTCATGTTTACATTTCTTTAATTTACGACGCATTGTCGTTATTCGTGACGCATCAATGACCAATTGATTATATGGCAATGCAATGAAAAAAGCGTGTGGAAAACAGTGTTAATGACAGATTTGAGAAGCACATTTCTTCAATGTTGGCCGCATGGCATTCCTGTGCAGGTGACTATGGTAATTTTCAAAACGACAAGGATATTTAAACACATGATTATTTGTTTGGTGTGCTGTATGGCCTCTGCTACAGACCTCATCGAAATGACACTTAGATATCTTAGGGTGCACCTATGAAATCTTCCCAAATGGTCTAGCGGATAGGAATCTGCCTTGTAACGCAGGGCGGCCCGGGTTCGATTCCCGTCATGGCAAATGATTCTTGTAGAAAAATAAAATGAGTCCCAACGTGTGCAACAGAACAGTTCGAAATTTCGTTACATTTGCATCGTCATGAACATGACTTATATCAGGCTCGCTCATTTTTTCTTTGTTCATTTTAAGTGTAGAAACAATATTTCGTTTGTGACCATTTTTTTCTGCCGTTTTGACAACAGGCTCATGACTAAAGAACACACGGCTGTCTGCTGATTGACGCTTGACTGTAGATTTTCGCTTTGTGTCAAAAGGACTCCCTTAACGCACACTTTTTCAAAGTAGGTGAATTCATCAGATCTGTTTGAAACATTGCATTTTATCCATGCACGACGACTGCTTAGATACTCGCAGCACAGTTGTCCCATATAAATTGCCCATGAGCGCGGAGCTTGTCTTTGTCACTGTAGCAACTTTGCTCCATCAGGGGGACAACCCGGTTCGACGCCCCTGTAAGCACATGTTTCTCTAATTCCTTTGTTTCAGGCAAGCCACTGTGACGTCAGACGCCTTTACGCATACAGCTTTGCGATGCTTAGACAGTAATAACATAATTCATGTTTACATTTCTTTAATTTTCGACGCATTGTCGTTATTCGTGACGCATCAATGACCAATTGATTATATGGCAATGCAATGAAAAAAGCGTGTGGAAAACAGTGTTAATGACAGATTTGAGAAGCACATTTCTTCAATGTTGGCCGCATGGCATTCCTGTGCAGGTGACAATGGTAATTTTTCAAAACGACAAGGATATTTAAACACATGATTATTTGTTTGGTGTGCTCTATGGCCTCTGCTACAGACCTCATCGAAATGACACTTAGATATCTTAGGGTCTACATATGAAATCTTCCCAAATGGTCTAGCGGATAGGAATCTGCATTGTAACGAAGGGCGGCCCGGGTTCGATTCCCGTCATGACAAATGATTCTTGTAGAAAAATAAAATGAGTCCCAACGTGTGCAACAGAACAGTTTGAAATCTCGTTACATTTGCATCGTCATGAACATGACTTATATCAGGCTAGCTCATTTTTTCTTTGTTCATTTTAAGTGTAGAAACAATATTTCGTTTGTGACCATTTTTTTCTGCCGTTTTGACAACAGGCTCATGACTAAAGAACACACGGCTGTCTGCTGATTGACGCTTGACTGTAGATTTTCGCTTTGTGTCAAAAGGACTCCCTTAACGCACACTTTTTCAAAGTAGGTGAATTCATCAGATCTGTTTGAAACATTGCATTTTATCCATGCACGACGACTGCTTAGATACTCGCAGCACAGTTGCCCCATATAAATTGCCCATGAGCGCGGAGCTTGTCTTTGTCACTGTAGCAACTTTGCTCCATCAGGGGGACAAGCCGGTTCGACGCCCCTGTAAGCACATGTTTCTCTAATTCCTTTGTTTCAGGCAAGCCACAGTGACGTCAGACGCCTTTGCGCATACAGCTTTGCGATGCTTAGACAGTAATAACATAATTCAAGTTTACATTTCTTTAATTTACGACGCATTGTCGTTATTCGTGACGCATCAATGACCAATTGATTATATGGCAATGCAATGAAAAAAGCGTGTGGAAAACAGTGTTAATGACAGATTTGAGAAGCACATTTCTTCAATGTTGGCCGCATGGCATTCCTGTGCAGGTGACTATGGTAATTTTTCAAAACGACAAGGATATTTAAACACATGATTATTTGTTTGGTGTGCTGTATGGCCTCTGCTACAGACCTCATCGAAATGACACTTAGATATCTTAGGGTGCACCTATGAAATCTTCCCAAATGGTCTAGCGGATAGGAATCTGCCTTGTAACGCAGGGCGGCCCGGGTTCGATTCCCGTCATGGCAAATGATTCTTGTAGAAAAATAAAATGAGTCTCAACGTGTGCAACAGAACAGTTCGAAATTTCGTTGCATTTGCATCGTCATGAACATGACTTATATCAGGCTCGCTCATTTTTTCTTTGTTCATTTTAAGTGTAGAAACAATATTTCGTTTGTGACCATTTTTTTCTGCCGTTTTTACAACAGGCTCATGACTAAAGAACACACGGCTGTCTGCTGATTGACGCTTGACTGTAGATTTTCACTTTGTGTCAAAAGGACTCCCTTAACGCACACTTTTTCAAAGTAGGTGAATTCATCAGATCTGTTTGAAACATTGCATTTTATCCATGCACGACGACTGCTTAGATACTCGCAGCACAGTTGTCCCATATAAATTGCCCATGAGGGCGGAGCTTGTCTTTGTCACTGTAGCAACTTTGCTCCATCAGGGAGACAAGCCGGTTCGACGCCCCTGTAAGCACATGTTTCTCTAATTCCTTTGTTTCAGGCAAGCCACTGTGATGTCAGACGCCTTTACGCATACAGCTTTGCGATGCTTAGACAGTAATAACATAATTCATGTTTACATTTCTTTAATTTTCGACGCATTGTCGTTATTCGTGACGCATCAATGACCAATTGATTATATGGCAATGCAATGAAAAAAGCGTGTGGAAAACAGTGTTAATGACAGATTTGAGAAGCACATTTCTTCAATGTTGGCCGCATGGCATTCCTATGCAGGTGACAATGGTAATTTTTCAAAACGACAAGGATATTTAAACACATGATTATTTGTTTGGTGTGCTCTATGGCCTCTGCGACAGACCTCATCGAAATGACACTTAGATATCTTAGGGTGCACATATGAAATCTTCCCAAATGGTCTAGCGGATAGGAATCTGCCTTGTAACGCAGGGCGGCCCGGGTTCGATTCCCGTCATGGCAAATGATTCTTGTAGAAAAATAAAATGAGTCCCAACGCGTGCAACAGAACAGTTCGGAATCTCGTTACATTTGCATCGTCATGAACATGACTTATATCAGGCTAGCTAATTTTTTCTTTGTTCATTTTAAGTGTAGAAACAATATTTCGTTTGTGACCATTTTTTTCTGCCGTTTTGACAACAGGCTCATGACTAAAGAACACACGGCTGTCTGCTGATTGACGCTTGACTGTAGATTTTCGCTTTGTGTCAAAAGGACTCCCTTAACGCACACTTTTTCAAAGTAGGTGAATTCATCAGATCTGTTTGAAACATTGCATTTTATCCATGCACGACGACTGCTTAGATACTCGCAGCACAGTTGCCCCATATAAGTTGCCCATGAGCGCGGAGCTTGTCTTTGTCACTGTCGCAACTTTGCTCCATCAGGGGGACAAGCCGGTTCGACGCCCCTGTAAGCACATGTTTCTCTAATTCCTTTGTTTCAGGCAAGCCACAGTGACGTCAGACGCCTTTGCGCATACAGCTTTGCGATGCTTAGACAGTAATAACATAATTCATGTTTACATTTCTTTAATTTACGACGCATTGTCGTTATTCGTGACGCATCAATGAACAATTGATTATATGGCAATGCAATGAAAAAAGCGTGTGGAAAACAGTGTTAATGACAGATTTGAGAAGCACATTTCTTCAATGTTTGCCGCATGGCATTCCTGTGCAGGTGACAATGGTAATTTTTCAAAACGACAAGGATATTTAAACACATGATTATTTGTTTGGTGTGCTGTATGGCCTCTGCTACAGACCTCATCGAAATGACACTTAGATATCTTAGGGTCTTCATATGAAATCTTCCCAAATGGTCTAGCGGCTAGGAATCTGCCTTGTAACGCAGGGCGGCGCGGGTTCGATTCCCGTCATGGCAAATGATTCTTGTAGAAAAATAAAATGAGTCCCAACGTGTGCAACAGAACAGTTCGAAATCTCGTTACATTTGCATCGTCATGAACATGACTTATATCAGGCTAGCTCATTTTGTCTTTGTTCATTTTAAGTGTAGAAACAATATTTCGTTTGTGACAATTTTTTTCTGCCGTTTTGACAACAGGCTCATGACTAAAGAACACACGGCTGTCTGCTGATTGACGCTTGACTGTAGATTTTCGCTTTGTGTCAAAAGGACTCCCTTAACACACACTTTTTCAAAGTAGGTGAATTCATCAGATCTGTTTGAAACATTGCATTTTATCCATGCACGACGACTGCTTAGATACTCGCAGCACAGTTGTCCCATATAAATTGCCCATGAGCGCGGAGCTTGTCTTTGTCACTGTAGCAACTTTGCTCCATCAGGGGGACAAGCCGGTTCGACGCCCCTTGTAAGCACATGTTTCTCTAATTCCTTTGTTTCAGGCAAGCCACAGTGACGTCAGACGCCTTTGCGCATACAGCTTTGCGATGCTTAGACAGTAATAACATAATTCATGTTTACATTTCTTTAATTTTCGACGCATTGTCGTTATTCGTGACGCATCAATGACCAATTGATTATATGGCAATGCAATGAAAAAAGCGTGTGGAAAACAGTGTTAATGACAGATTTGAGAAGCACATTTCTTCAATGTTGGCCGCATGGCATTCCTATGCAGGTGACAATGGTAATTTTTCAAAACGACAAGGATATTTAAACACATGATTATTTGTTTGGTGTGCTCTATGGCCTCTGCGACAGACCTCATCGAAATGACACTTAGATATCTTAGGGTGCACATATGAAATCTTCCCAAATGGTCTAGCGGATAGGAATCTGCCTTGTAACGCAGGGCGGCCCGGGTTCGATTCCCGTCATGGCAAATGATTCTTGTAGAAAAATAAAATGAGTCCCAACGTGTGCAACAGAACAGTTCGAAATCTCGTTACATTTGCATCGTCATGAACATGACTTATATCAGGCTAGCTCATTTTTTCTTTGTTCATTTTAAGTGTAGAAACAATATTTCGTTTGTGACCATTTTTTTCTGCCGTTTTGACAACAGGCTCATGACTAAAGAACACACGGCTGTCTGCTGATTGACGCTTGACTGTAGATTTTCGCTTTGTGTCAAAAGGACTCCCTTAACACACACTTTTTCAAAGTAGGTGAATTCATCAGATCTGTTTGAAACATTGCATTTTATCCATGCACGACGACTGCTTAGATACTCGCAGCACAGTTGCCCCATATAAATTGCCCATGAGCGCGGAGCTTGTCTTTGTCACTGTAGCAACTTTGCTCCATCAGGGGGACAAGCCGGTTCGACGCCCCTTTAAGCACATGTTTCTCTAATTCCTTTGTTTCAGGCAAGCCACTGTGACGTCAGACGCCTTTACGCATACAGCTTTGCGATGCTTAGACAGTAATAACATAATTCATGTTTACATTTCTTTAATTTTCGACGCATTGTCGTTATTCGTGACGCATCAATGACCAATTGATTATATGGCAATGCAATGAAAAAAGCGTGTGGAAAACAGTGTTAATGACAGATTTGAGAAGCACATTTCTTCAATGTTGGCCGCATGGCATTCCTATGCAGGTGACAATGGTAATTTTTCAAAACGACAAGGATATTTAAACACATGATTATTTGTTTGGTGTGCTCTATGGCCTCTGCGACAGACCTCATCGAAATGACACTTAGATATCTTAGGGTGCACATATGAAATCTTCCCAAATGGTCTAGCGGATAGGAATCTGCCTTGTAACGCAGGGCGGCCCGGGTTCGATTCCCGTCATGGCAAATGATTCTTGTAGAAAAATAAAATGAGTCCCAACGTGTGCAACAGAACAGTTCGAAATCTCGTTACATTTGCATCGTCATGAACATGACTTATATCAGGCTAGCTCATTTTTTCTTTGTTCATTTTAAGTGTAGAAACAATATTTCGTTTGTGACCATTTTTTTCTGCCGTTTTGACAACAGGCTCATGACTAAAGAACACACGGCTGTCTGCTGATTGACGCTTGACTGTAGATTTTCGCTTTGTGTCAAAAGGACTCCCTTAACACACACTTTTTCAAAGTAGGTGAATTCATCAGATCTGTTTGAAACATTGCATTTTATCCATGCACGACGACTGCTTAGATACTCGCAGCACAGTTGCCCCATATAAATTGCCCATGAGCGCGGAGCTTGTCTTTGTCACTGTAGCAACTTTGCTCCATCAGGGGGACAAGCCGGTTCGACGCCCCTTTAAGCACATGTTTCTCTAATTCCTTTGTTTCAGGCAAGCCACTGTGACGTCAGACGCCTTTACGCATACAGCTTTGCGATGCTTAGACAGTAATAACATAATTCATGTTTACATTTCTTTAATTTTCGACGCATTGTCGTTATTCGTGACGCATCAATGACCAATTGATTATATGGCAATGCAATGAAAAAAGCTTGTGGAAAACAGTGTTAATGACAGATTTGAGAAGCACATTACTTCAATGTTGGCCGCATGGCATTCCTGAGCAGGTGACAATGGTAATTTTTCAAAACGACAAGGATATTTAAACACATGATTATTTGTTTGGTGTGCTCTATGGCCTCTGCTACAGACCTCATCGAAATGACACTTAGATATCTTAGGGTCTACCTATGAAATCTTCCCAAATGGTCTAGCGGATAGGAATCTGCCTTGTAATGCAGGGCGGCCCGGGTTCGATTCCCGTCGTGACAAATGATCCTTGTAGAAAAATAAAATGAGTCCCAACGTGTGCAACAGAACAGTTTGAAATCTCGTTACATTTCCATCGTCATGAACATGACTTATATCAGGCTAGCTCATTTTTTCTTTGTTCATTTTAAGTGTAGAAACAATATTTCGTTTGTGACCATTTTTTTCTGCCGTTTTGACAACAGGCTCATGACTAAAGAACACACGGCTGTCTGCTGATTGACGCTTGACTGTAGATTTTCGCTTTGTGTCAAAAGGACTCCCTTAACGCACACTTTTTCAAAGTAGGTGAATTCATCAGATCTGTTTGAAACATTGCATTTTATCCATGCACGACGACTGCTTAGATACTCGCAGCACAGTTGCCCCATATAAATTGCCCATGAGCGCGGAGCTTGTCTTTGTCACTGTAGCAACTTTGCTCCATCAGGGGGACAAGCCGGTTCGACGCCCCTGTAAGCACATGTTTCTCTAATTCCTTTGTTTCAGGCAAGCCACAGTGACGTCAGACGCCTTTGCGCATACAGCTTTGCGATGCTTAGACAGTAATAACATAATTCATGTTTACATTTCTTTAATTTACGACGCATTGTCGTTATTCGTGACGCATCAATGGCCAATTGATTATATGGCAATGCAATGAAAAAAGCGTGTGGAAAACAGTGTTAATGACAGATTTGAGAAGCACATTTCTTCAATGTTGGCCGTATGGCATTCCTGTGCAGGTGACAATGGTAATTTTTCAAAACGACAAGGATATTTAAACACATGATTATTTGTTTGGTGTGCTCTATGACCTCTGCTACAGACCTCATCGAAATGACACTTAGATATCTTAGGGTGCACCTATGAAATCTTCCCAAATGGTCTAGCGGATAGGAATCTGCCTTGTAACGCAGGGCGGCCCGGGTTCGATTCCCGTCATGGCAAATGATTCTTGTAGAAAAATAAAATGAGTCCCAACGTGTGCAACAGAACAGTTCGAAATCTCGTTACATTTGCATCGTCATGAACATGACTTATATCAGGCTAGCTCATTTTTTCTTTGGTCATTTTAAGTGTAGAAACAATATTTTGTTTGTGACCATTTTTTTCTGCCGTTTTGACAACAGGCTCATGACTAAAGAACACACGGCTGTCTGCTGATTGACGCTTGACTGTAGATTTTCGCTTTGTGTCAAAAGGACTCCCTTAACGCACACTTTTTCAAAGTAGGTGAATTCATCAGATCTGTTTTAAACATTGCATTTTATCCATGCACGACGACTGCTTAGATACTCGCAGCACAGTTGCCCCATATAAATTGCCCATGAGCGCGGAGCTTGTCTTTGTCACTGTAGCAAGTTTGCTCCATCAGGGGGACAAGCCGGTTCGACGCCCCTGTAAGCACATGTTTCTCTAATTCCTTTGTTTCAGGCAAGCCACAGTGACGTCAGACGCCTTTGCGCATACAGCTTTGCTATGCTTAGACAGTAATAACATAATTCATGTTTACATTTCTTTAATTTTCGACGCATTGTCGTTATTCGTGACGCATCAAAGACCAATTGATTATATGGCAATGCAATGAAAAAAGCGTGTGGAAAACAGTGTTAATGACAGATTTGAAAAGCACATTTCTTCAATGTTGGCCGCATGGCATTCCTGTGCAGGTGACAATGGTAATTTTTCAAAACGACAAGGATATTTAAACACATGATTATTTGTTTGGTGTGCTGTATGGCCTCTGCTACAGACCTCATCGAAATGACACTTAGATATCTTAGGGTCTACATATGAAATCTTCCCAAATGGTCTAGCGGATAGGAATCTGCCTTGTAACGCAGGGTGGCCCGGGTTCGATTCCCGTCATGGCAAATGATTCTTGTAGGAAAATAAAATGAGTCCCAACGTGTGCAACAGAAAAGTTCGAAATCTCGTTACATTTGCATCGTCATGAACATGACTTATATCAGGCTAGCTCATTTTGTCTTTGTTCATTTTAAGTGTAGAAACAATATTTCGTTTGTGACCATTTTTTTCTGCCGTTTTGACAACAGGCTCATGACTAAAGAACACACGGCTGTCTGCTGATTGAGGCTTGACTGTAGATTTTCGCTTTGTGTCAAAAGGACTCCCTTAACGCACACTTTTTCAAAGTAGGTGAATTCATCAGATCTGTTTGAAACATTGCATTTTATCCATGCACGACGACTGCTTAGATACTCGCAGCACAGTTGCCCCATATAAATTGCCGATGAGCGCGGAGCTTGTCTTTGTCACTGTAGCAACTTTGCTCCATCAGGGGGACAAGCCGGTTCGACGCCCCTGTGAGCACATGTTTCTCTAATTCCTTTGTTTCAGGCAAGCCACTGTGACGTCAGAGGCCTTTACGCATACAGCTTTGCGATGCTTAGACAGTAATAACATAATTCATGTTTACATTTCTTTAATTTTCGACGCATTGTCGTTATTCGTGACACATCAATGACCAATTGATTATATGGCAATGCAATGAAAAAAGCGTGTGGAAAACAGTGTTAATGACAGATTTGAGAAGCACATTTCTTCAATGTTGGCCGCATGGCATTCCTGTGCAGGTGACAATGGTAATTTTTCAAAACGACAAGGATATTTAAACACATGATTATTTGTTTGCTGTGCTCTATGGCCTCTGCTACAGACCTCATCGAAATGACACTTAGATATCTTAGGGTGTACATATCAAGTCTTCCCAAATGGTCTAGCAGAGAGGATTCTGCCTTGTAACGCAGGGCGGCCCGGGTTCGATTCCCGTCATGGCAAATGATTTTTGTAGAAAAATAAAATGAGTCCCAACGTGTGCAACAGAACAGTTCGAAATCTCGTTACATTTGCATCGTCATGAACATGACTTATATCAGGCTAGCTCATTTTTTCTTTGTTCATTTTAAGTGTAGAAACAATATTTCGTTTGTGACCATTTTTTTCTGCCGTTTTGACAACAGGCTCAAGACTAAAGAACACACGGCAGTCTGCTGATTGACGCTTGACTGTAGATTTTCGCTTGAGTCGAAAGAACTCCCTAACGCACACTTTTTCAAAGTAGGTGAATTCATCAGATCTGTTTGAAACATTGCATTTTATCAATGCACGACGACTGCTTAGATACTCGCAGCACAGTTGCCCCATATAAATTGCCAATGAGCGCGGAGCTTGTCTTTGTCACTGTAGCAACTTTGCTCCATCAGCGTGAGAAGCCGGTTCGACGCCCCTGTAAGCACATGTTTCTCAAATTCCTTTGTTTCAGGCAAGCCACTGTGACGTCAGACGCCTTTACGCATACAGCTTTGCGATGCTTAGACAGTAATAACATAATTCATGTTTAAATTTCTTTAATTTTCGACGCATTGTCGTTATTCGTGACGCATCAATGACCAATTGATTATATGGCAATGCAATGAAAAAAGCGTGTGGAAAACAGTGTTAATGACAGATTTGAGAAGCACATTTCTTCAATGTTGGCCGCATGGCATTCCTGTGCAGGTGACAATGGTAATTTTTCAAAACGACAAGGATATTTAAACACATGATTATTTGTTTGCTGTGCTCTATGGCCTCTGCTACAGACCTCATCGAAATGACACTTAGATATCTTAGGGTGTACATATCAAGTCTTCCCAAATGGTCTAGCGGATAGGAATCTGCCTTGTAACGCAGGGCGGCCCGGGTTCGATTCCCGTCATGGCAAATGATTTTTGTAGAAAAATAAAATGAGTCCCAACGTGTGCAACAGAACAGTTCGAAATCTCGTTGCATTTGCATCGTCATGAACATGACTTATATCAGGCTAGCTCATTTTTTCTTTGTTCATTTTAAGTGTAGAAACAATATTTCGATTGTGAACATTTTTTTCTGCCGTTTTGACAACAGGCTCATGACTAAAGAACACACGGCTGTCTGCTGGTTGACGCTTGACTGTAGATTTTCGCTTTGTGTCAAAAGAACTCCCTAACGCACACTTTTTCAAAGTAGGTGAATTCATCAGATCTGTTTGAAACATTGCATTTTATCCATGCACGACGACTGCTTAGATACTCGCAGCACAGTTGCCCCATATAAATTGCCCATGAGCGCGGAGCTTGTCTTTGTCACTGTAGCAACTTTGCTCCATCAGCGGGAGAAGCCGGTTCGATGCCCCTGTAAGCACATGTTTCTCGAATTCCTTTGTTTCAGGCAAGCCACTGTGACATCAGACGCCTTTACGCATACAGCTTTGCGATGCTTAGACAGTAATAACATAATTCATGTTTACATTTCTTTAATTTTCGACGCATTGTCGTTATTCGTGACGCATCAATGACCGATTAATTATATGGCAATGCAATGAAAAAAGCGTGTGGAAAACAGTGTTAATGACAGATTTGAGAAGCACATTTCTTCAATGTTGGCCGCATGGCATTCCTGTGCAGGTGACAATGGTAATTTTTCAAAACGACAAGGATATTTAAACACATGATTATTTGTTTGGTGTGCTCTATGGCCTCTGCTACAGACCTCATCGAAATGACACTTAGATATCTTAGGGTCTACATATGAAATCTTCCCAAATGGTCTAGCGGATAGGAATCTGCCTTGTAACGCAGGGTGGCCCGGGTTCGATTCCCGTCATGGCAAATGATTCTTGAAGAAAAATAAAATGAGTCCCAACGTGTGCAACAGAACAGTTCAAAATCTGGTTATATTTGCATCGTCATGAACATGACTTATATCAGGCTAGCTCTTTTTTTCTTTGTTCATTTTAAGTGTAGAAACAATATTTCGTTTGTGACCATTTTTTTCTGCCGTTTTGACAACAGGCTCATGACTAAAGAACACACGGCTGTCTGCTGATTGACGCTTGACTGTAGATTTTCGCTTTGTGTCAAAAGAACTCCCTAACGCACACTTTTTCAAAGTAGGTGAATTCATCAGATCTGTTTGAAACATTGCATTTTATCCATGCACGACGACTGCTTAGATACTCGCAGCACAGTTGCCACATATAAATTGCCCATGAGCGCGGAGCTTGTCTTTGTCACTGTAGCAACTTTGCTCCATCAGCGGGAGAAGCCGGTTCGACGGCCCTGTAAGCACAAGTTTCTCTAATTCCTTTGTTTCAGGCAAGCCACTGTGACGTCAGACGCCTTTACGCATACAGCTTTGCTATGCTTAGACAGTAATAACATAATTCATGTTTACATTTCTTTAATTTTCGACGCATTGTCGTTATTCGTGACGCATCAATGACCAATTGATTATATGGCAATGCAATGAAAAAAGCGTGTGGAAAACAGTGTTAATGACAGATTTGAGAAGCACATTTCTTCAATGTTGGCCGCATGGCATTCCTGTGCAGGTGACAATGGTAATTTTTCAAAACGACAAGGATATTTAAACACATGATTATTTGTTTGCTGTGCTCTATGGCCTCTGCTACAGACCTCATCGAAATGACACTTAGATATCTTAGGGTGTACATATCAAGTCTTCCCAAATGGTCTAGCGGATAGGCATCTACCTTGTAACGCAGGGCGGCCCGGGTTCGATTCCCGTCATGGCAAATGTTTTTTGTAGAAAAATAAAATGAGTCCCAACGTGTGCAACAGAACAGTTCGAAATCTCGTTACATTTGCATCGTCATGAACATGACTTATATCAGGCTAGCTAATTTTTTCTTTGTTCATTTTAAGTGTAGAAACAATATTTCGTTTGTGAACATTTTTTTCTGCCGTTTTGACAACAGGCTCATGACTAAAGAACACACGGCTGTCTGCTGATTGACGCTTGACTGTAGATTTTGGCTTTGTGTCAAAAGAACTTCCTAACGCACACTTTTTCAAAGTAGGTGAATTCATCAGATCTGTTTGAAACATTGCATTTTATCCATGCACGACGACTGCTTAGATACACAGTTGCCCCATATAAATTGCCCATGAGCGCGGAGCTTGTCTTTGTCACTGTAGCACCTTTGCTCCATCAGCGGGAGAAGGCGGTTCGACGCCCCTGTCAGCACATGTTTCTCTAATTCCTTTGTTTCAGGCAAGCCACTGTGACGTCAGACGCCTTTACGCATACAGCTTTGCGATGCTTAGACAGTAATAACATAATTCATGTTTACATTTCTTTAATTTTCGACGCATTGTCGTTATTCGTGACGCATCAATGACCAATTGATTATATGGCAATGCAATGAAAAAAGCGTGTGGAAAACAGTGTTAATGACAGATTTGAGAAGCACATTTCTTCAATGTTGGCCGCATGGCATTCCTGTGCAGGTGACAATGGTAATTTTTCAAAACGACAAGGATATTTAAACACATGATTATTTGTTTGCTGTGCTCTATGGCCTCTGCTACAGACCTCATCGAAATGACACTTAGATATCTTAGGGTGTACATATCAAGTCTTCCCAAATGGTCTAGCGGATAGGCATCTACCTTGTAACGCAGGGCGGCCCGGGTTCGATTCCCGTCATGGCAAACGTTTTTTGTAGAAAAATAAAATGAGTCCCAACGTGTGCAACAGAACAGTTCGAAATCTCGTTACATTTGCATCGTCATGAACATGACTTATAGAGATAGATAGATAGATAGAAACTTTATTTATCCCAGGGGGAAATTCAGGTTCCAAGTAGCATACAGACATAGGGGTATCACACATAACATACACATACAACATACAACATTAGCAGTATTTTATACAGGCGAGGTGCAGTTGTAAATGTCTTTGCAGTTAGGTGAGGTGCAAAAAGGTAAGGTGCAATAATAGCATTAAATACTAAAAACTAAATACGGGCTACATAAATATGGACTATTTTTAAAGTGCATTTAGTCCAGGCTGGTGGAGGGAGGTAGGGGCTGTGTATGAGACCTAGCATAGCTAGTAAACATTGTAGATAATGAGGTGAAACAGTGACATGATGGTGATGTGATACAGAGGGTGGAGGTTATGCAAAGAAGTCCATCTCTTTGCCCTTGATTGACCTATTGTAGAGTTGTATGGCTCTGGGGACAAATGATTTAGTCAGTCTGTCAGTTTTGCTTGTCAGTGCTCGTAGCCTCCAGCTGATCAAGCTCTTCTGCTGGATGATGGTGTGGTACAGTGGGTGACCTTCGTTGTCCATGATGGTGAGCAGTTTGCTCAGAGTTCTTTTTTCCAATACTGAAGTCATGCTCTCCAGTTCAGCTCCCACAACAGAGCCAGCTTTCCTTACCAGCCTGTCCAGTCGCCCGGCATCCCTCTTCTTAGTGCTTCCTCCCCAGCACACCACTGCATAGAAGAGAACGCTGGCGACCACAGACTGGTAAAACATCCCTAGGAGTTTGCTGCAGACATTGAAGGACCGCAGCCTCCTCAAGAAGTACAGCCGGCTCTGTCCTTTCTTGTAGATTGCATCAGTGTTGGCTGACCAGTCCAGTTTATTGTCCAGGTGGACCCCCAGATACTTGTATGTGCTGACCATCTCCACATTGACTCCCTCAATGGAGACTGGTAGCAGAGCGGGCTTAGACCTACGGAAATCCACCACCATCTCCTTGGTCTTTGTAGTGTTGAGTTGTAGGTGGTTGAGTTTGCACCATTGCACAAAGTCCTCCACCAGGCTCCTGTACTCCCCCTCCTGCCCATCTCTGATACACCCCACAATTGCAGTATCGTCCGAAAACTTCTGCATGTGGCATGACTCTTTGTTGTAGCAGAAGTCAGACGTGTACAGGGTGAACAGGACAGGAGAGAGCACAGTTCCCTGTGGTGCTCCGGTGTTGCATACCACAGTGTCCGAGAGGCAGTCCTTCAGTCTGACGAACTGTGGCCGCCCTGTCAGGTAGTCAGTGATCCAGGATACCAGGTGGGCGTCCACACCCATCTGCAGGAGCTTGTCTCCCAATCTGAGGGGTTGGATGGTGTTGAAAGCACTGGAAAAATCAAAGAACATGATTCTCACAGCGCTTTTCCCTTTGTCCAGGTGAGAATGCGTCCTGTGCAGTAGATATGTGATGGCATCGTCTACTCCAACCTTCTCCTGGTATGCAAACTGTAGTGGGTCCAGTGCATGGCTAACCTGGGGTCTGAGTGTGTGTAGAAGCAGTCTCTCCATTGTTTTCATAATGTGTGAGGTGAGTGCGACAGGCCTGAAGTCATTGAGTTCTTTTGCGTGTGGCTTCTTTGGGACAGGAATAAGACATGATGTCTTCCACAGTGTTGGGGCCCTACCAAGACGTAGACTCAGGTCAAATAAGTACCTCAGCGGCTCTCCCAGTTCGGCAGCGCAGGTCTTGAGCAGTCTGGGACACACTTTGTCTGGACCCGCTGCCTTCCTGGGGTTAAGTCGCTTTAGTCCCGATCTCACCTGGTCTGCCGTGATTGTAGGGGGGAGGGGCTGGGAGGGAGGGGGGGGTGGGTGGTGGGGTGGCTCTTTGTCCCTGGGCGCTCCAGTACACAGTGGCTGATGGCTGGTGATTGAGGTCGGTGACGCCTTTGATGATGGGGGGTGTTGGGAGATTGGGGGCTGTGTGAGATGGGGGAGAGGTGTAGAATGGCCCTGCACGCCGACAGAGACAGCTCCTGGAGAGGGGGTGGGGTAGGCCACCGCAGCTGAGTGGTCGAACCTGTTGTATCAGGCTAGCTAATTTTTTCTTTGTTCATTTAAATGTAGAAACAATATTTCGTTTGTGAACATTTTTTTCTGCCGTTTTGACAACAGGCTCATGACTAAAGAACACACGGCTGTCTGCTGATTGACGCTTGACTGTAGATTGTCGCTTTGTGTCAAAAGAACTTCCTAACGCACACTTTTTCAAAGTAGGTGAATTCATCAGATCTGTTTGAAACATTGCATTTTATCCATGCACGACGACTGCTTAGATACACAGTTGCCCCATATAAATTGCCCATGAGTGCGGAGCTTGTCTTTGTCACTGTAGCAACTTTGCTCCATCAGCGGGAGAAGGCGGTTCGACGCCCCTGTCAGCACATGTTTCTCTAATTCCTTTGTTTCAGGCAAGCCACTGTGACGTCAGACGCCTTTACGCATACAGCTTTGCGATGCTTAGACAGTAATAACATAATTCATGTTTACATTTCTTTAATTTTCGACGCATTGTCGTTATTCGTGACGCTTCAATGACCAATTGATTATATGGCAATGCAATGAAAAAAGCGTGTGGAAAACAGTGTTAATGACAGATTTGAGAAGCACATTTCTTCAATGTTGGCCGCATGGCATTCCTGTGCAGGTGACAATGGTAATTTTTCAAAACGACAAGGATATTTAAACACATGATTATTTGTTTGCTGTGCTCTATGGCCTCTGCTACAGACCTCATCGAAATGACACTTAGATATCTTAGGGTGTACATATCAAGTTTTCCCAAATGGTCTAGCGGATAGGCATCTACCTTGTAACGCAGGGTTCGATTCCCGTCATGGCAAATGTTTTTTGTAGAAAAATAAAATGAGTCCCAACGTGTGCAACAGAACAGTTCGAAATCTCGTTACATTTGCATCGTCATGAACATGACTTATATCAGGCTAGCTCATTTTTTCTTTGTTCATTTTAAGTGTAGAAACAATATTTCGTTTGTGAACATTTTTTTCTGCCGTTTTGACAACAGGCTCATGACTAAAGAACACATGGCTGTCTGCTGATTGACGCTTGACTGTAGATTTTCGCTTTGTGTCAAAAGAACTCCCGAACGCACACTTTTTCAAAGTAGGTGAATTCATCAGATCTGTTTGAAACATTGCATTTTATCCATGCACGACGACTGCTTAGATACTCGCAGCACAGTTGCCCCATATAAATTGCCCATGAGCGCGGAGCTTGTCTTTGTCACTGTAGCAACTTTGCTCCATCAGGGGGACAAGCCGGTTCGACGGCCCTGTAAGCACATGTTTCTCTAATTCCTTTGTTTCAGGCAAGCCACAGTGACGTCAGACGCCTTTACGCATACAGCTTTGCGATGCTTAGACAGTAATAACATAATTCATGTTTACATTTCTTTAATTTTCGACGCATTGTCGTTATTCGTGACGCATCAATGACCAATTGATTATATGGCAATGCAATGAAAAAAGCGTGTGGAAAACAGTGTTAATGACAGATTTGAGAAGCACATTTCTTCAATGTTGGCCGCATGGCATTCCTGTGCAGGTGACAATGGTAATTTTTCAAAACGACAAGGATATTTAAACACATGATTATTTGTTTGCTGTGCTCTATGGCCTCTGCTACAGACCTCATCGAAATGACACTTAGATATCTTAGGGTGTACGTATCAAGTTTTCCCAAATGGTCTGGCGGATAGGCATCTACCTTGTAACGCAGGGCGGCCCGGGTTCGATTCCCGTAATGGCAAATGTTTTTTGTAGAAAAATAAAATGAGTCCCAACGTGTGCAACAGAACAGTTCGAAATCTCGTTACATTTGCATCGTCATGAACATGACTTATATCAGGCTAGCTCATTTTTTCTTTGTTCATTTTAAGTGTAGAAACAATATTTCGTTTGTGAACATTTTTTTCTGCCGTTTTGACAACAGGCTCATGACTAAAGAACACACGGCTGTCTGCTGATTGACGCTTGACTGTAGATTTTCGCTTTGTGTCAAAAGAACTTCCTAACGCACACTTTTTCAAAGTAGGTGAATTCATCAGATCTGTTTGAAACATTGCATTTTATCCATGTACGACGACTGCTTAGATACTCGCAGCACAGTTGCCTCATATAAATTGCCCATGAGCGCGGAGCTTGTCTTTGTCACTGTAGCAACTTTGCTCCATCAGCGGGAGAAGGCGGTTCGACGCCCCTGTAAGCACATGTTTCTCTAATTCCTTTGTTTCAGGCAAGCCACTGTGACGTCAGACGCCTTTACGCATACAGCTTTGCGATGCTTAGACAGTAATAACATAATTCATGTTTACATTTCTTTAATTTTCGACGCATTGTCGTTATTCGTGACGCATCAATGACCAATTGATTATATGGCAATGCAATGAAAAAAGCGTGTGGAAAACAGTGTTAATGACAGATTTGAGAAGCACATTTCTTCAATGTTGGCCGCATGGCATTCCTGTGCAGGTGACAATGGTAATTTTTCAAAACGACAAGGATATTTAAACACATGATTATTTGTTTGCTGTGCTCTATGGCCTCTGCTACAGACCTCATCGAAATGACACTTAGATATCTTAGGGTGTACATATCAAGTCTTCCCAAATGGTCTAGCGGATAGGAATCTGCCTTGTAAAGCAGGGCGGCCCGGGTTCGATTCCCGTCATGGCAAAGGATTTTTGTAGAAAAATAAAATGAGTCCCAACGTGTGCAACAGAACAGTTCGAAATCTCGTTACATTTGCATCGTCATGAACATGACTTATATCAGGCTAGCTAATTTTTTCTTTGTTCATTTTAAGTGTAGAAACAATATTTCGTTTGTGAACATTTTTTTCTGCCGTTTTGACAACAGGCTCATGACTAAAGAACACACGGCTGTCTGCTGATTGACGCTTGACTGTAGATTTTCGCTTTGTGTCAAAAGAACTTCCTAACGCACACTTTTTCAAAGTAGGTGAATTCATCAGATCTGTTTGAAACATTGCATTTTATCCATGCACGACGACTGTTTAGATACTCGCAGCACAGTTGCCCCATATAAATTGCCCATGAGCGCGGAGCTTGTCTTTGTCACTATAGCAACTTTGCTCCATCAGCGGGAGAAGGAGGTTCGACGCCCCTGTAAGCACATGTTTCTCTAATTCCTTTGTTTCAGGCAAGCCACTGTGACGTCAGACGCCTTTACGCATACAGCTTTGCGATGCTTAGACAGTAATAACATAATTCATGTTTACATTTCTTTAATTTTCGACGCATTGTCGTTATTCGTGACGCATCAATGACCAATTGATTATATGGCAATGCAATGAAAAAAGCGTGTGGAAAACAGTGTTAATGACAGATTTGAGAAGCACATTTCTTCAATGTTGGCCGCATGGCATTCCTGTGCAGGTGACAATGGTAATTTTTCAAAACGACAAGGATATTTAAACACATGATTATTTGTTTGCTGTGCTCTATGGCCTCTGCTACAGACCTCATCGAAATGACACTTAGATATCTTAGGGTGTACATATCAAGTTTTCCCAAATGGTCTAGCGGATAGGCATCTACCTTGTAACGCAGGGCGGCCCGGGTTCGATTCCCGTCATGGCAAATATTTTTTGTAGAAAAATAAAATGAGTCCCAACGTGTGCAACAGAACAGTTCGAAATCTCGTTACATTTGCATCGTCATGAACATGACTTATATCAGGCTTGCTCATTTTTTCTTTGTTCATTTTAAGTGTAGAAACAATATTTCGTTTGTGAACATTTTTTTCTGCCGTTTTGACAACAGGCTCATGACTAAAGAACACACGGCTGTCTGCTGATTGACGCTTGACTGTAGATTTTCGCTTTGTGTCAAAAGAACTCCCTAACGCACACTTTTTCAAAGTAGGTGAATTCATCAGATCTGTTTGAAACATTGCATTTTATCCATGCACGACGACTACTTAGATACTCGCAGCACAGTTGCCCCATATACATTGCCCATGAGCGCGGAGCTTGTCTTTGTCACTGTAGCAACTTTGCTCCATCAGCGGGAGAAGGCGCTTCGACGCCCCTGTAAGCACATGTTTCTCTGATTCCTTTGTTTCAGGCAACCCACTGTGACGTCAGACGCCTTTACGCATACAGCTTTGCGATGCTTAGACAGTAATAACATAATTCATGTTTACATTTCTTTAATTTTCGACGCATTGTCGTTATTCGTGACGCATCAATGACCAATTGATTATATGGCAATGCAATGAAAAAAGCGTGTGGAAAACAGTGTTAATGACAGATTTGAGAAGCACATTTCTTCAATGTTGGCCGCATGGCATTCCTGTGCAGGTGACAATGGTAATTTTTCAAAACGACAAGGATATTTAAACACATGATTATTTGTTTGCTGTGCTCTATGGCCTCTGCTACAGACCTCATCGAAATGACACTTAGATATCTTAGGGTGTACATATCAAGTTTTCCCAAATGGTCTAGCGGATAGGCATCTACCTTGTAACGCAGGGTGGCCCGGGTTCGATTCCCGTCATGGCAAATGTTTTTTGTAGAAAAATAAAATGAGTCCCAACGTGTGCAACAGAACAGTTCGAAATCTCGTTACATTTGCATCGTCATGAACATGACTTATATCAGGCTAGCCAATTTTTTCTTTGTTCATTTTAAGTGTAGAAACAATATTTCGTTTGTGAACATTTTTTTCTGCCGTTTTGACAACAGGCTCATTACTAAAGAACACACGGCTGTCTGCTGATTGACGCTTGACTGTAGATTTTCGCTTTGTGTCAAAAGAACTCCCTAACGCACACTTTTTCAAAGTAGGTGAATTCATCAGATCTGTTTGAAACATTGCATTTTATCCATGCACGACGACTACTTAGATACTCGCAGCACAGTTGCCTCATATAAATTGCCCATGAGCGCGGAGCTTGTCTTTGTCACTGTAGCAACTTTGCTCCATCAGCGGGAGAAGGCGGTTCGACGCCCCTGTAAGCACATGTTTCTCTAATTCCTTTGTTTCAGGCAAGCCACTGTGACGTCAGACGCCTTTACGCATACAGCTTTGCGATGCTTAGACAGTAATAACATAATTCATGTTTACATTTCTTTAATTTTCGACGCATTGTCGTTATTCGTGACGCATCAATGACCAATTGATTATATGGCAATGCAATGAAAAAAGCGTGTGGAAAACAGTGTTAATGACAGATTTGAGAAGCACATTTCTTCAATGTTGGCCGCATGGCATTCCTGTGCAGGTGACAATGGTAATTTTTCAAAACGACAAGGATATTTAAACACATGATTATTTGTTTGCTGTGCTCTATGGCCTCTGCTACAGACCTCATCGAAATGACACTTAGATATCTTAGGGTGTACATATCAAGTCTTCCCAAATGGTCTAGCGGATAGGAATCTGCCTTGTAACGCAGGGCGGCTCGGGTTCGATTCCCGTCATGGCAAAGGATTTTTGTAGAAAAATAAAATGAGTCCCAACGTGTGCAACAGAACAGTTCGAAATCTCGTTACATTTGCATCGTCATGAACATGACTTATATCAGGCTAGCTAATTTTTTCTTTGTTCATTTTAAGTGTAGAAACAATATTTCGTTTGTGAACATTTTTTTCTGCCGTTTTGACAACAGGCTCATGACTAAAGAACACACGGCTGTCTGCTGATTGACGCTTGACTGTAGATTTTCGCTTTGTGTCAAAAGAACTCCCTAACGCACACTTTTTCAAAGTAGGTGAATTCATCAGATCTGTTTGAAACATTGCATTTTATCCATGCACGACGACTACTTAGATACTCGCAGCACAGTTGCCTCATATAAATTGCCCATGAGCGCGGAGCTTGTCTTTGTCACTGTAGCAACTTTGGTCCATCAGCGGGAGAAGGCGGTTCGACGCCCCTGTAAGCACATGTTTCTCTAATTCCTTTGTTTCAGGCAAGCCACTGTGACGTCAGACGCCTTTACGCATACAGCTTTGCGATGCTTAGACAGTAATAACATAATTCATGTTTACATTTCTTTAATTTTCGACGCATTGTCGTTATTCGTGACGCATCAATGACCAATTGATTATATGGCAATGCAATGAAAAAAGCGTGTGGAAAACAGTGTTAATGACAGATTTGAGAAGCACATTTCTTCAATGTTGGCCGCATGGCATTCCTGTGCAGGTGACAATGGTAATTTTTCAAAATGACAAGGATATTTAAACACGATTATTTGTTTGCTGTGCTCTATGGCCTCTGCTACAGACCTCATCGAAATGACACTTAGATATCTTAGGGTGTACATATCAAGTTTTCCCAAATTGTCTAGCGGATAGGCATCTACCTTGTAACGCAGGGCGGCCCGGGTTCGATTCCCGTCATGGCAAATATTTTTTGTAGAAAAATAAAATGAGTCCCAACGTGTGCAACAGAACAGTTCGAAATCTCGTTACATTTGTATCGTCATGAACATGACTTATATCAGGCTTGCTCATTTTTTCTTTGTTCATTTTAAGTGTAGAAACAATATTTCGTTTGTGAACATTTTTTTCTGCCGTTTTGACAACAGGCTCATGACTAAAGAACACACGGCTGTCTGCTGATTGACGCTTGACTGTAGATTTTCGCTTTGTGTCAAAAGAACTCCCTAAGGCACACTTTTTCAAAGTAGGTGAATTCATCAGATCTGTTTGAAACATTGCATTTTATCCATGCACGACGACTACTTAGATACTCGCAGCACAGTTGCCTCATATAAATTGCCCATGAGCGTGGAGCTTGTCTTTGTCACTGTAGCAACTTTGCTCCATCAGCGGGAGAAGGCGGTTCGACGCCCCTGTAAGCACATGTTTCTCTAATTCCTTTGTTTCAGGCAAGCCACTGTGACGTCAGACGCCTTTACGCATACAGCTTTGCGATGCTTAGACAGTAATAACATAATTCATGTTTACATTTCTTTAATTTTCGACGCATTGTCGTTATTCGTGACGCATCAATGACCAATTGATTATATGGCAATGCAATGAAAAAAGCGTGTGGAAAACAGTGTTAATGACAGATTTGAGAAGCACATTTCTTCAATGTTGGCCGCATGGCATTCCTGTGCAGGTGACAATGGTAATTTTTCAAAACGACAAGGATATTTAAACACATGATTATTTGTTTGCTGTGCTCTATGGCCTCTGCTACAGACCTCATCGAAATGACACTTAGATATCTTAGGGTGTACATATGAAGTTTTCCCAAATGGTCTAGCGGATAGGCATCTACCTTGTAACGCAGGGCGGCCCGGGTTCGATTCCCGTCATGGCAAATATTTTTTGTAGAAAAATAAAATGAGTCCCAACGTGTGCAACAGAACAGTTCGAAATCTCGTTACATTTGCATCGTCATGAACATGACTTATATCAGGCTTGCTCATTTTTTCTTTGTTCATTTTAAGTGTAGAAACAATATTTCGTTTGTGAACATTTTTTTCTGCCGTTTTGACAACAGGCTCATGACTAAAGAACACACGGCTGTCTGCTGATTGACGCTTGACTGTAGATTTTCGCTTTGTGTCAAAAGAACTCCCTAACGCACACTTTTTCAAAGTAGGTGAATTCATCAGATCTGTTTGAAACATTGCATTTTATCCATGCACGACGACTACTTAGATACTCGCAGCACAGTTGCCTCATATAAATTGCCCATGAGCGTGGAGCTTGTCTTTGTCACTGTAGCAACTTTGCTCTATCAGCGGGAGAAGGCGGTTCGACGCCCCTGTAAGCACATGTTTCTCTAATTCCTTTGTTTCAGGCAAGCCACTGTGACGTCAGACGCCTTTACGCATACAGCTTTGCGATGCTTAGACAGTAATAACATAATTCATGTTTACATTTCTTTAATTTTCGACGCATTGTCGTTATTCGTGACGCATCAATGACCAATTGATTATATGGCAATGCAATGAAAAAAGCGTGTGGAAAACAGTGTTAATGACAGATTTGAGAAGCACATTTCTTCAATGTTGGCCGCATGGCATTCCTGTGCAGGTGACAATGGTAATTTTTCAAAACGACAAGGATATTTAAACACATGATTATTTGTTTGCTGTGCTCTATGGCCTCTGCTACAGACCTCATCGAAATGACACTTAGATATCTTAGGGTGTACATATCAAGTTTTCCCAAATGGTCTAGCGGATAGGCATCTACCTTGTAACGCAGGGCGGCCCGGGTTCGATTCCCGTCATGGCAAATATTTTTTGTAGAAAAATAAAATGAGTCCCAACGTGTGCAACAGAACAGTTCGAAATCTCGTTACATTTGCATCGTCATGAACATGACTTATATCAGGCTTGCTCATTTTTTCTTTGTTCATTTTAAGTGTAGAAACAATATTTCGTTTGTGAACATTTTTTTCTGCCGTTTTGACAACAGGCTCATGACTAAAGAACACACGGCTGTCTGCTGATTGACGCTTGACTGTAGATTTTCGCTTTGTGTCAAAAGAACTCCCTAACGCACACTTTTTCAAAGTAGGTGAATTCATCAGATCTGTTTGAAACATTGCATTTTATCCATGCACGACGACTGCTTAGATACTCGCAGCACAGTTGCCCCATATAAATTGCCCATGAGCGCGGAGCTTGTCTTTGTCACTGTAGCAACTTTGCTCCATCAGCGGGAGAAGGCGGTTCGACGCCCCTGTAAGCACATGTTTCTCTAATTCCTTTGTTTCAGGCAAGCCACTGTGACGTCAGACGCCTTTACGCATACAGCTTTGCGATGCTTAGACAGTAATAACATAATTCATGTTTACATTTCTTTAATTTTCGACGCATTGTCGTTATTCGTGACGCATCAATGACCAATTGATTATATGGCAATGCAATGAAAAAAGCGTGTGGAAAACAGTGTTAATGACAGATTTGAGAAGCACATTTCTTCAATGTTGGCCGCATGGCATTCCTGTGCAGGTGACAATGGTAATTTTTCAAAACGACAAGGATATTTAAACACATGATTATTTGTTTGCTGTGCTCTATGGCCTCTGCTACAGACCTCATCGAAATGACACTTAGATATCTTAGGGTGTACATATCAAGTCTTCCCAAATGGTTTAGCGGATAGGCATCTACCTTGTAACGCAGGGCGGCCCGGGTTCGATTCCCGTCATGGCAAATGTTTTTTGTAGAAAAATAAAATGAGTCCCAATGTGTGCAACAGAACAGTTCGAAATCTCGTTACATTTGCATCGTCATGAACATGACTTATATCAGGCTAGCTCATTTTTTCTTTGTTCATTTTAAGTGTAGAAACAATATTTCGTTTGTGAACATTTTTTTCTGCCGTTTTGACAACAGGCTCATGACTAAAGAACACACGGCTGTCTGCTGATTGACGCTTGACTGTAGATTTTCGCTTTGTGTCAAAAGAACTCCCTAAGGCACACTTTTTCAAAGTAGGTGAATTCATCAGATCTGTTTGAAACATTGCATTTTATCCATGCACGACGACTACTTAGATACTCGCAGCACAGTTGCCTCATATAAATTGCCCATGAGCGTGGAGCTTGTCTTTGTCACTGTAGCAACTTTGCTCCATCAGCGGGAGAAGGCGGTTCGACGCCCCTGTAAGCACATGTTTCTCTAATTCCTTTGTTTCAGGCAAGCCACTGTGACGTCAGACGCCTTTACGCATACAGCTTTGCGATGCTTAGACAGTAATAACATAATTCATGTTTACATTTCTTTAATTTTCGACGCATTGTCGTTATTCGTGACGCATCAATGACCAATTGATTATATGGCAATGCAATGAAAAAAGCGTGTGGAAAACAGTGTTAATGACAGATTTGAGAAGCACATTTCTTCAATGTTGGCCGCATGGCATTCCTGTGCAGGTGACAATGGTAATTTTTCAAAACGACAAGGATATTTAAACACATGATTATTTGTTTGCTGTGCTCTATGGCCTCTGCTACAGACCTCATCGAAATGACACTTAGATATCTTAGGGTGTACATATCAAGTCTTCCCAAATGGTCTAGCGTATAGGAATCTGCCTTGTCACGCAGGGCGGCCCGGGTTCGATTCCCGTCATGGCAAATGATTTTTGTAGAAAAATAAAATGAGTCCCAACGTGTGCAACAGAACAGTTCGAAATCTCGTTACATTTGCATCGTCATGAACATGACTTATATCAGGCTAGCTAATTTTTTCTTTGTTCATTTTAAGTGTAGAAACAATATTTCGTTTGTGAACATTTTTTTCTGCCATTTTGACAACAGACTCATTACTAAAGAACACACGGCTGTCTGCTGATTGACGCTTGACTGTAGATTTTCGCTTTGTGTCAAAAGAACTCCCTAACGCACACTTTTTCAAAGTAGGTGAATTCATCAGATCTGTTTGAAACATTGCATTTTATCCATGCACGACGACTACTTAGATACTCGCAGCACAGTTGCCTCATATAAATTGCCCATGAGCGTGGAGCTTGTCTTTGTCACTGTAGCAACTTTGCTCTATCAGCGGGAGAAGGCGGTTCGACGCCCCTGTAAGCACATGTTTCTCTAATTCCTTTGTTTCAGGCAAGCCACTGTGACGTCAGACGCCTTTACGCATACAGCTTTGCGATGCTTAGACAGTAATAACATAATTCATGTTTACATTTCTTTAATTTTCGACGCATTGTCGTTATTCGTGACGCATCAATGACCAATTGATTATATGGCAATGCAATGAAAAAAGCGTGTGGAAAACAGTGTTAATGACAGATTTGAGAAGCACATTTCTTCAATGTTGGCCGCATGGCATTCCTGTGCAGGTGACAATGGTAATTTTTCAAAACGACAAGGATATTTAAACACATGATTATTTGTTTGCTGTGCTCTATGGCCTCTGCTACAGACCTCATCGAAATGACACTTAGATATCTTAGGGTGTACATATGAAGTTTTCCCAAATGGTCTAGCGGATAGGCATCTACCTTGTAACGCAGGGCGGCCCGGGTTCGATTCCCGTCATGGCAAATATTTTTTGTAGAAAAATAAAATGAGTCCCAACGTGTGCAACAGAACAGTTCGAAATCTCGTTACATTTGCATCGTCATGAACATGACTTATATCAGGCTTGCTCATTTTTTCTTTGTTCATTTTAAGTGTAGAAACAATATTTCGTTTGTGAACATTTTTTTCTGCCGTTTTGACAACAGGCTCATGACTAAAGAACACACGGCTGTCTGCTGTTTGACGCTTGACTGTAGATTTTCGCTTTGTGTCAAAAGAACTCCCTAACGCACACTTTTTCAAAGTAGGTGAATTCATCAGATCTGTTTGAAACATTGCATTTTATCCATGCACGACGACTACTTAGATACTCGCAGCACAGTTGCCTCATATAAATTGCCCATGAGCGTGGAGCTTGTCTTTGTCACTGTAGCAACTTTGCTCTATCAGCGGGAGAAGGCGGTTCGACGCCCCTGTAAGCACATGTTTCTCTAATTCCTTTGTTTCAGGCAAGCCACTGTGACGTCAGACGCCTTTACGCATACAGCTTTGCGATGCTTAGACAGTAATAACATAATTCATGTTTACATTTCTTTAATTTTCGACGCATTGTCGTTATTCGTGACGCATCAATGACCAATTGATTATATGGCAATGCAATGAAAAAAGCGTGTGTAAAACAGTGTTAATGACAGATTTGAGAAGCACATTTCTTCAATGTTGGCCGCATGGCATTCCTGTGCAGGTGACAATGGTAATTTTTCAAAACGACAAGGATATTTAAACACATGATTATTTGTTTGCTGTGCTCTATGGCCTCTGCTACAGACCTCATCGAAATGACACTTAGATATCTTAGGGTGTACATATCAAGTTTTCCCAAATGGTCTAGCGGATAGGCATCTACCTTGTAACGCAGGGCGGCCGGGTTCGATTCCCGTCATGGCAAATGTTTTTTGTAGAAAAATAAAATGAGTCCTAACGTGTGCAACAGAACAGTTCGAAATCTCGTTACATTTGCATCGTCATGAACATGACTTATATCAGGCTAGCTAATTTTTTCTTTGTTCATTTTAAGTGTAGAAACAATATTTCGTTTGTGACCATTTTTTTCTGCCGTTTTGACAACAGGCTCATGACAAAAGAACACACGGCTGTCTGCTGATTGACGCTTGACTGTAGATTTTCGCTTTGTGTCAAAAGAACTTCCTAACGCACACTTTTTCAAAGTAGGTGAATTCATCAGATCTGTTTGAAACATTGCATTTTATCCATGCACGACGACTACTTAGATACTCGCAGCACAGTTGCCTCATATAAATTGCCCATGAGCGTGGAGCTTGTCTTTGTCACTGTAGCAACTTTGCTCTATCAGCGGGAGAAGGCGGTTCGACGCCCCTGTAAGCACATGTTTCTCTAATTCCTTTGTTTCAGGCAAGCCACTGTGACGTCAGACGCCTTTACGCATACAGCTTTGCGATGCTTAGACAGTAATAACATAATTCATGTTTACATTTCTTTAATTTTCGACGCATTGTCGTTATTCGTGACGCATCAATGACCAATTGATTATATGGCAATGCAATGAAAAAAGCGTGTGGAAAACAGTGTTAATGACAGATTTGAGAAGCACATTTCTTCAATGTTGGCCGCATGGCATTCCTGTGCAGGTGACAATGGTAATTTTTCAAAACGACAAGGATATTTAAACACATGATTATTTGTTTGCTGTGCTCTATGGCCTCTGCTACAGACCTCATCGAAATGACACTTAGATATCTTAGGGTGTACATATGAAGTTTTCCCAAATGGTCTAGCGGATAGGCATCTACCTTGTAACGCAGGGCGGCCCGGGTTCGATTGCCGTCATGGCAAATATTTTTTGTAGAAAAATAAAATGAGTCCCAACGTGTGCAACAGAACAGTTCGAAATCTCGTTACATTTGCATCGTCATGAACATGACTTATATCAGGCTTGCTCATTTTTTCTTTGTTCATTTTAAGTGTAGAAACAATATTTCGTTTGTGAACATTTTTTTCTGCCGTTTTGACAACAGGCTCATGACTAAAGAACACACGGCTGTCTGCTGATTGACGCTTGACTGTAGATTTTCGCTTTGTGTCAAAAGAACTCCCTAACGCACACTTTTTCAAAGTAGGTGAATTCATCAGATCTGTTTGAAACATTGCATTTTATCCATGCACGACGACTACTTAGATACTCGCAGCACAGTTGCCTCATATAAATTGCCCATGAGCGTGGAGCTTGTCTTTGTCACTGTAGCAACTTTGCTCTATCAGCGGGAGAAGGCGGTTCGACGCCCCTGTAAGCACATGTTTCTCTAATTCCTTTGTTTCAGGCAAGCCACTGTGACGTCAGACGCCTTTACGCATACAGCTTTGCGATGCTTAGACAGTAATAACATAATTTATGTTTACATTTCTTTAATTTTCGACGCATTGTCGTTATTCGTGACGCATCAATGACCAATTGATTATATGTCAATGCAATGAAAAAAGCGTGTGGAAAACAGTGTTAATGACAGATTTGAGAAGCACATTTCTTCAATGTTGGCCGCATGGCATTCCTGTGCAGGTGACAATGGTAATTTTTCAAAACGACAAGGATATTTAAACACATGATTATTTGTTTGCTGTGCTCTATGGCCTCTGCTACAGACCTCATCGAAATGACACTTAGATATCTTAGGGTGTACATATCAAGTCTTCCCAAATGGTCTAGCGGATAGGCATCTACCTTGTAACGCAGGGCGGCCCGGGTTCGATTCCCGTCATGGCAAAGGATTTTTGTAGAAAAATAAAATGAGTCCCAACGTGTGCAACAGAACAGTTCGAAATCTCGTTACATTTGCATCGTCATGAACATGACTTATATCAGGCTAGCTAATTTTTTCTTTGTTCATTTTAAGTGTAGAAACAATATTTCGTTTGTGAACATTTTTTTCTGCCGTTTTGACAACAGGCTCATGACTAAAGAACACACGGCTGTCTGCTGATTGACGCTTGACTGTAGATTTTCGCTTTGTGTCAAAAGAACTTCCTAACGCACACTTTTTCAAAGTAGGTGAATTCATCAGATCTGTTTGAAACATTGCATTTTATCCATGCACGACGACTACTTAGATACTCGCAGCACAGTTGCCTCATATAAATTGCCCATGAGCGTGGAGCTTGTCTTTGTCACTGTAGCAACTTTGCTCTATCAGCGGGAGAAGGCGGTTCGACGCCCCTGTAAGCACATGTTTCTCTAATTCCTTTGTTTCAGGCAAGCCACTGTGACGTCAGACGCCTTTACGCATACAGCTTTGCGATGCTTAGACAGTAATAACATAATTCATGTTTACATTTCTTTAATTTTCGACGCATTGTCGTTATTCGTGACGCATCAATGACCAATTGATTATATGGCAATGCAATGAAAAAAGCGTGTGTAAAACAGTGTTAATGACAGATTTGAGAAGCACATTTCTTCAATGTTGGCCGCATGGCATTCCTGTGCAGGTGACAATGGTAATTTTTCAAAACGACAAGTATATTTAAACACATGATTATTTGTTTGCTGTGCTCTATGGCCTCTGCTACAGACCTCATCGAAATGACACTTAGATATCTTAGGGTGTACATATCAAGTTTTCCCAAATGGTCTAGCGGATAGGCATCTACCTTGTAACGCAGGGCGGCCCGGGTTCGATTCCCGTCATGGCAAATGTTTTTTGTAGAAAAATAAAATGAGTCCTAACGTGTGCAACAGAACAGTTCGAAATCTCGTTACATTTGCATCGTCATGAACATGACTTATATCAGGCTAGCTCATTTTTTCTTTGTTCATTTTAAGTGTAGAAACAATATTTCGTTTGTGACCATTTTTTTCTGCCGTTTTGACAACAGGCTCATGACAAAAGAACACACGGCTGTCTGCTGATTGACGCTTGACTGTAGATTTTCGCTTTGTGTCAAAAGAACTTCCTAACGCACACTTTTTCAAAGTAGGTGAATTCATCAGATCTGTTTGAAACATTGCATTTTATCCATGCACGACGACTACTTAGATACTCGCAGCACAGTTGCCTCATATAAATTGCCCATGAGCGTGGAGCTTGTCTTTGTCACTGTAGCAACTTTGCTCTATCAGCGGGAGAAGGCGGTTCGACGCCCCTGTAAGCACATGTTTCTCTAATTCCTTTGTTTCAGGCAAGCCACTGTGACGTCAGACGCCTTTACGCATACAGCTTTGCGATGCTTAGACAGTAATAACATAATTCATGTTTACATTTCTTTAATTTTCGACGCATTGTCGTTATTCGTGACGCATCAATGACCAATTGATTATATGGCAATGCAATGAAAAAAGCGTGTGGAAAACAGTGTTAATGACAGATTTGAGAAGCACATTTCTTCAATGTTGGCCGCATGGCATTCCTGTGCAGGTGACAATGGTAATTTTTCAAAACGACAAGGATATTTAAACACATGATTATTTGTTTGCTGTGCTCTATGGCCTCGGCTACAGACCTCATCGAAATGACACTTAGATATCTTAGGGTGTACATATCAAGTCTTCCCAAATGGTCTAGCGGATAGGAATCTGCCTTGTAACGCAGGGCGGCCCGGGTTCGATTCCCGTCATGGCAAAGGATTTTTGTAGAAAAATAAAATGAGTCCCAACGTGTGCAACAGAACAGTTCGAAATCTCGTTACATTTGCATCGTCATGAACATGACTTATATCAGGCTAGCAAATTTTTTCTTTGTTCATTTTAAGTGTAGAAACAATATTTCGTTTGTGAAATTTTTTTTCTGCCGTTTTGACAACAGGCTCATGACTAAAGAACACACGGCTGTCTGCTGATTGACGCTTGACTGTAGATTTTCGCTTTGTGTCAAAAGAACTTCCTAACGCACACTTTTTCAAAGTAGGTGAATTCATCAGATCTGTTTGAAACATTGCATTTTATCCATGCACGACGACTGCTTAGATACTCGCAGCACAGTTGCCCCATATAAATTGCCCATGAGCGCGGAGCTTGTCTTTGTCACTGTAGCAACTTTGCTTCATCAGCAGGAGAAGGCGGTTCGACGCCCCTGTAAGCACATGTTTCTCTAAATCCTTTGTTTCAGGCAAGCCACTGTGACGTCAGACGCCTTTACGCATACAGCTTTGCGATGCTTAGACAGTAATAACATAATTCATGTTTACATTTCTTTAATTTTCGACGCATTGTCGTTATTCGTGACGCATCAATGACCAATTGATTATATGGCAATGCAATGAAAAAAGCGTGTGGAAAACAGTGTTAATGACAGATTTGAGAAGCACATTTCTTCAATGTTGGCCGCATGGCATTCCTGTGCAGGTGACAATGGTAATTTTTCAAAACGACAAGGATATTTAAACACATGATTATTTGTTTGCTGTGCTCTATGGCCTCTGCTACAGACCTCATCGAAATGACACTTAGATATCTTAGGGTGTACATATCAAGTTTTCCCAAATGGTCTAGCGGATAGGCATTTACCTTGTAACGCAGGGCGGTCCGGGTTCGATTCCCGTCATGGCAAATGTTTTTTGTAGAAAAATAAAATGAGTCCCAACGTGTGCAACAGAACAGTTCGAAATCTCGTTACATTTGCATCGTCATGAACAGGACTTATATCAGGCTAGCTCATTTTTTCTTTGTTCATTTTAAGTGTAGAAACAATATTTCGTTTGTGACCATTTTTTTCTGCCGTTTTGACAACAGGCTCATGACTAAAGAACACACGGCTGTCTGCTGATTGACGCTTGACTGTAGATTTTCGCTTTGTGTCAAAAGAACTTCCTAACGCACACTTTTTCAAAGTAGGTGAATTCATCAGATCTGTTTGAAACATTGCATTTTATCCATGCACGACGACTACTTAGATACTCGCAGCACAGTTGCCTCATATAAATTGCCCATGAGCGCGGAGCTTGTCTTTGTCACTGTAGCAACTTTGCTCCATCAGCGGGAGAAGGCGGTTCGACGCCCCTGTAAGCACATGTTTCTCTAATTCCTTTGTTTCAGGCAAGCCACTGTGACGTCAGACGCCTTTACGCATACAGCTTTGCGATGCTTAGACAGTAATAACATAATTCATGTTTACATTTCTTTAATTTTCGACGCATTGTCGTTATTCGTGACGCATCAATGACCAATTGATTATATGGCAATGCAATGAAAAAAGCGTGTGGAAAACAGTGTTAATGACAGATTTGAGAAGCACATTTCTTCAATGTTGGCCGCATGGCATTCCTGTGCAGGTGACAATGGTAATTTTTCAAAACGACAAGGATATTTAAACACATGATTATTTGTTTGCTGTGCTCTATGGCCTCTGCTACAGACCTCATCGAAATGACACTTAGATATCTTAGGGTGTACATATCAAGTCTTCCCAAATGGTCTAGCGGATAGGAATCTGCCTTGTAACGCAGGGCGGCCAGGGTTCGATTCCCGTCATGGCAAAGGATTTTTGTAGAAAAATAAAATGAGTCCCAACGTGTGCAACAGAACAGTTCGAAATCTCGTTACATTTGCATCGTCATGAACATGACTTATATCAGGCTTGCTCATTTTTTCTTTGTTCATTTTAAGTGTAGAAACAATATTTCGTTTGTGACCATTTTTTTCTGCCGTTTTGACAACAGGCTCATGACTAAAGAACACACGGCTGTCTGCTGATTGACGCTTGACTGTAGATTTTCGCTTTGTGTCAAAAGAACTTCCTAACGCAAACTTTTTCAAAGTAGGTGAATTCATCAGATCTGTTTGAAACATTGCATTTTATCCATGCACGACGACTACTTACATACTCGCAGCACAGTTGCCTCATATAAATTGCCCATGAGCGCGGAGCTTGTCTTTGTCACTGTAGCAACTTTGCTCCATCAGCGGGAGAAGGCGGTTCGACGCCCCTGTAAGCACATGTTTCTCTAATTCCTTTGTTTCAGGCAAGCCACTGTGACGTCAGACGCCTTTACGCATACAGCTTTGCGATGCTTAGACAGTAATAACATAATTCATGTTTACATTTCTTTAATTTTCGACGCATTGTCGTTATTCGTGACGCATCAATGACCAATTGATTATATGGCAATGCAATGAAAAAAGCGTGTGGAAAACAGTGTTAATGACAGATTTGAGAAGCACATTTCTTCAATGTTGGCCGCATGGCATTCCTGTGCAGGTGACAATGGTAATTTTTCAAAACGACAAGGATATTTAAACACATGATTATTTGTTTGCTGTGCTCTATGGCCTCGGCTACAGACCTCATCGAAATGACACTTAGATATCTTAGGGTGTACATATCAAGTCTTCCCAAATGGTCTAGCGGATAGGAATCTGCCTTGTAACGCAAGGCGGCCCGGGTTCGATTCCCGTCATGGCAAAGGATTTTTGTAGAAAAATAAAATGAGTCCCAACGTGTGCAACAGAACAGTTCGAAATCTCGTTACATTTGCATCGTCATGAACATGACTTATATCAGGCTAGCAAATTTTTTCTTTGTTCATTTTAAGTGTAGAAACAATATTTCGTTTGTGAAATTTTTTTTCTGCCGTTTTGACAACAGGCTCATGACTAAAGAACACACGGCTGTCTGCTGATTGACGCTTGACTGTAGATTTTCGCTTTGTGTCAAAAGAACTTCCTAACGCACACTTTTTCAAAGTAGGTGAATTCATCAGATCTGTTTGAAACATTGCATTTTATCCATGCACGACGACTGCTTAGATACTCGCAGCACAGTTGCCCCATATAAATTGCCCATGAGCGCGGAGCTTGTCTTTGTCACTGTAGCAACTTTGCTCCATCAGCGGGAGAAGGCGGTTCGACGCCCCTGTAAGCACATGTTTCTCTAAATCCTTTGTTTCAGGCAAGCCACTGTGACGTCAGACGCCTTTACGCATACAGCTTTGCGATGCTTAGACAGTAATAACATAATTCATGTTTACATTTCTTTAATTTTCGACGCATTGTCGTTATTCGTGACGCATCAATGACCAATTGATTATATGGCAATGCAATGAAAAAAGCGTGTGGAAAACAGTGTTAATGACAGATTTGAGAAGCACATTTCTTCAATGTTGGCCGCATGGCATTCCTGTGCAGGTGACAATGGTAATTTTTCAAAACGACAAGGATATTTAAACACATGATTATTTGTTTGCTGTGCTCTATGGCCTCTGCTACAGACCTCATCGAAATGACACTTAGATATCTTAGGGTGTACATATCAAGTCTTCCCAAATGGTCTAGCGGATAGGAATCTGCCTTGTAACGCAGGGCGGCCAGGGTTCGATTCCCGTCATGGCAAAGGATTTTTGTAGAAAAATAAAATGAGTCCCAACGTGTGCAACAGAACAGTTCGAAATCTCGTTACATTTGCATCGTCATGAACATGACTTATATCAGGCTTGCTAATTTTTTCTTTGTTCATTTTAAGTGTAGAAACAATATTTCGTTTGTGAACATTTTTTTCTGCCGTTTTGACAACAGGCTCATGACTAAAGAACACACGGCTGTCTGCTGATTGACGCTTGACTGTAGATTTTCGCTTTGTGTCAAAAGAACTCCCTAACGCACACTTTTTCAAAGTAGGTGAATTCATCAGATCTGTTTGAAACATTGCATTTTATCCATGCACGACGACTACTTAGATACTCGCAGCACAGTTGCCTCATATAAATTGCCCATGAGCGTGGAGCTTGTCTTTGTCACTGTAGCAACTTTGCTCCATCAGCGGGAGAAGGCGGTTCGACGCCCCTATAAGCACATGTTTCTCTAATTCCTTTGTTTCAGGCAAGCCACTGTGACGTCAGACGCCTTTACGCATACAGCTTTGCGATGCTTAGACAGTAATAACATAATTCATGTTTACATTTCTTTAATTTTCGACGCATTGTCGTTATTCGTGACGCATCAATGACCAATTGATTATATGTCAATGCAATGAAAAAAGCGTGTGGAAAACAGTGTTAATGACAGATTTGAGAAGCACATTTCTTCAATGTTGGCCGCATGGCATTCCTGTGCAGGTGACAATGGTAATTTTTCAAAACGACAAGGATATTTAAACACATGATTATTTGTTTGCTGTGCTCTATGGCCTCTGCTACAGACCTCATCGAAATGACACTTAGATATCTTAGGGTGTACATATCAAGTCTTCCCAAATGGTCTAGCGGATAGGAATCTGCCTTGTAACGCAGGGCGGCCCGGGTTCGATTCCCGTCATGGCAAAGGATTTTTGTAGAAAAATAAAATGAGTCCCAACGTGTGCAACAGAACAGTTCGAAATCTCGTTACATTTGCATCGTCATGAACATGACTTATATCAGGCTAGCTCATTTTTTCTTTGTTCATTTTAAGTGTAGAAACAATATTTCGTTTGTGAACATTTTTTTCTGCCGTTTTGACAACAGGCTCATGACTAAAGAACACACGGCTGTCTGCTGATTGACGCTTGACTGTAGATTTTCGCTTTGTGTCAAAAGAACTCCCTAACGCACACTTTTTCAAAGTAGGTGAATTCATCAGATCTGTTTGAAACATTGCATTTTATCCATGCACGACGACTACTTAGATACTCGCAGCACAGTTGCCTCATATAAATTGCCCATGAGCGCGGAGCTTGTCTTTGTCACTGTAGCAACTTTGCTCCATCAGCGGGAGAAGGCGGTTCGACGCCCCTGTAAGCACATGTTTCTCTAATTCCTTTGTTTCAGGCAAGCCACTGTGACGTCAGACGCCTTTACGCATACAGCTTTGCGATGCTTAGACAGTAATAACATAATTCATGTTTACATTTCTTTAATTTTCGACGCATTGTCGTTATTCGTGACGCATCAATGACCAATTGATTATATGGCAATGCAATGAAAAAAGCGTGTGGAAAACAGTGTTAATGACAGATTTGAGAAGCACATTTCTTCAATGTTGGCCGCATGGCATTCCTGTGCAGGTGACAATGGTAATTTTTCAAAACGACAAGGATATTTAAACACATGATTATTTGTTTGCTGTGCTCTATGGCCTCTGCTACAGACCTCATCGAAATGACACTTAGATATCTTAGGGTGTACATATCAAGTTTTCCCAAATGGTCTAGCGGATAGGCATCTACCTTGTAACGCAGGGCGGTCCGGGTTCGATTCCCGTCATGGCAAATGTTTTTTGTAGAAAAATAAAATGAGTCCCAACGTGTGCAACAGAACAGTTCGAAATCTCGTTACATTTGCATCGTCATGAACATGACTTATATCAGGCTAGCTCATTTTTTCTTTGTTCATTTTAAGTGTAGAAACAATATTTCGTTTGTGACCATTTTTTTCTGCCGTTTTGACAACAGGCTCATGACTAAAGAACACACGGCTGTCTGCTGATTGACGCTTGACTGTAGATTTTCGCTTTGTGTCAAAAGAACTTCCTAACGCAAACTTTTTCAAAGTAGGTGAATTCATCAGATCTGTTTGAAACATTGCATTTTATCCATGCACGACGACTACTTAGATACTCGCAGCACAGTTGCCTCATATAAATTGCCCATGAGCGCGGAGCTTGTCTTTGTCACTGTAGCAACTTTGCTCCATCAGCGGGAGAAGGCGGTTCGACGCCCCTGTAAGCACATGTTTCTCTAATTCCTTTGTTTCAGGCAAGCCACTGTGACGTCAGACGCCTTTACGCATACAGCTTTGCGATGCTTAGACAGTAATAACATAATTCATGTTTACATTTCTTTAATTTTCGACGCATTGTCGTTATTCGTGACGCATCAATGACCAATTGATTATATGGCAATGCAATGAAAAAAGCGTGTGGAAAACAGTGTTAATGACAGATTTGAGAAGCACATTTCTTCAATGTTGGCCGCATGGCATTCCTGTGCAGTTGACAATGGTAATTTTTCAAAACGACAAGGATATTTAAACACATGATTATTTGTTTCCTGTGCTCTATGGCCTCTGCTACAGACCTCATCGAAATGACACTTAGATATCTTAGGGTGTACATATCAAGTCTTCCCAAATGGTCTAGCGTATAGGAATCTGCCTTGTCACGCAGGGCGGCCAGGGTTCGATTCCCGTCATGGCAAATGATTTTTGTAGAAAAATAAAATGAGTCCCAACGTGTGCAACAGAACAGTTCGAAATCTCGTTACATTTGCATCGTCATGAACATGACTTATATCAGGCTAGCTAATTTTTTCTTTGTTCATTTTAAGTGTAGAAACAATATTTCGTTTGTGAACATTTTTTTCTGCCGTTTTGACAACAGACTCATTACTAAAGAACACACGGCTGTCTGCTGATTGACGCTTGACTGTAGATTTTCGCTTTGTGTCAAAAGAACTCCCTAACGCACACTTTTTCAAACTAGGTGAATTCATCAGATCTGTTTGAAACATTGCATTTTATCCATGCACGACGACTACTTAGATACTCGCAGCACAGTTGCCTCATATAAATTGCCCATGAGCGCGGAGCTTGTCTTTGTCACTGTAGCAACTTTGCTCCATCAGCGGGAGAAGGCGGTTCGACGCCCCTGTAAGCACATGTTTCTCTAATTCCTTTGTTTCAGGCAAGCCACTGTGACGTCAGACGCCTTTACGCATACAGCTTTGCGATGCTTAGACAGTAATAACATAATTCATGTTTACATTTCTTTAATTTTCGACGCATTGTCGTTATTCGTGACGCATCAATGACCAATTGATTATATGGCAATGCAATGAAAAAAGCGTGTGGAAAACAGTGTTAATGACAGATTTGAGAAGCACATTTCTTCAATGTTGGCCGCATGGCATTCCTGTGCAGGTGACAATGGTAATTTTTCAAAACGACAAGGATATTTAAACACATGATTATTTGTTTGCTGTGCTCTATGGCCTCTGCTACAGACCTCATCGAAATGACACTTAGATATCTTAGGGTGTACATATCAAGTCTTCCCAAATGGTCTAGCGTATAGGAATCTGCCTTGTCACGCAGGGCGGCCAGGGTTCGATTCCCGTCATGGCAAATGATTTTTGTAGAAAAATAAAATGAGTCCCAACGTGTGCAACAGAACAGTTCGAAATCTCGTTACATTTGCATCGTCATGAACATGACTTATATCAGGCTAGCTAATTTTTTCTTTGTTCATTTTAAGTGTAGAAACAATATTTCGTTTGTGAACATTTTTTTCTGCCGTTTTGACAACAGACTCATTACTAAAGAACACACGGCTGTCTGCTGATTGACGCTTGACTGTAGATTTTCGCTTTGTGTCAAAAGAACTCCCTAACGCACACTTTTTCAAACTAGGTGAATTCATCAGATCTGTTTGAAACATTGCATTTTATCCATGCACGACGACTACTTAGATACTCGCAGCACAGTTGCCTCATATAAATTGCCCATGAGCGCGGAGCTTGTCTTTGTCACTGTAGCAACTTTGCTCCATCAGCGGGAGAAGGCGGTTCAACGCCCCTGTAAGCACATGTTTCTCTAATTCCTTTGTTTCAGGCAAGCCACTGTGACGTCAGACGCCTTTACGCATACAGCTTTGCGATGCTTAGACAGTAATAACATAATTCATGTTTACATTTCTTTAATTTTCGACGCATTGTCGTTATTCGTGACGCATCAATGACCAATTGATTATATGGCAATGCAATGAAAAAAGCGTGTGGAAAACAGTGTTAATGACAGATTTGAGAAGCACATTTCTTCAATGTTGGCCGCATGGCATTCCTGTGCAGGTGACAATGGTAATTTTTCAAAACGACAAGGATATTTAAACACATGATTATTTGTTTGCTGTGCTCTATGGCCTCTGCTACAGACCTCATCGAAATGACACTTAGATATCTTAGGGTGTACATATCAAGTTTTCCCAAATGGTCTAGCGGATAGGCATCTACCTTGTAACGCAGGGCGGCCCGGGTTCGATTCCCGTCATAGCAAATGTTTTTTGTAGAAAAATAAAATGAGTCCCAACGTGTGCAACAGAACAGTTCGAAATCTCGTTACATTTGCATCGTCATGAACATGACTTATATCAGGCTAGCTCATTTTTTCTTTGTTCATTTTAAGTGTAGAAACAATATTTCGTTTGTGACCATTTTTTTCTGCCGTTTTGACAACAGGCTCATGACTAAAGAACACACGGCTGTCTGCTGATTGACGCTTGACTGTAGATTTTCGCTTTGTGTCAAAAGAACTTCCTAACGCACACTTTTTCAAAGTAGGTGAATTCATCCGATCTGTTTGAAACATTGCATTTTATCCATGCACGACGACTACTTAGATACTCGCAGCACAGTTGCCTCATATAAATTGCCCATGAGCGCGGAGCTTGTCTTTGTCACTGTAGCAACTTTGCTCCATCAGCGGGAGAAGGCGGTTCGACGCCCCTGTAAGCACATGTTTCTCTAATTCCTTTGTTTCAGGCAAGCCACTGTGACGTCAGACGCCTTTACGCATACAGCTTTGCGATGCTTAGACAGTAATAACATAATTCATGTTTACATTTCTTTAATTTTCGACGCATTGTCGTTATTCGTGATGCATCAATGACCAATTGATTATATGGCAATGCAATGAAAAAAGCGTGTGGAAAACAGTGTTAATGACAGATTTGAGAAGCACATTTCTTCAATGTTGGCCGCATGGCATTCCTGTGCAGGTGACAATGGTAATTTTTCAAAACGACAAGGATATTTAAACACATGATTATTTGTTTGCTGTGCTCTATGGCCTCTGCTACAGACCTCATCGAAATGACACTTAGATATCTTAGGGTGTACATATCAAGTCTTCCCAAATGGTCTAGCGGATAGGAATCTGCCTTGTCACGCAGGGCGGCCCGGGTTCGATTCCCGTCATGGCAAACGATTTTTGTAGAAAAATAAAATGAGTCCCAACTTGTGCAACAGAACAGTTCGAAATCTCGTTACATTTGCATCGTCATGAACATGACTTATATCAGGCTTGCTCATTTTTTCTTTGTTCATTTTAAGTGTAGAAACAATATTTCGTTTGTGAACATTTTTTTCTGCCGTTTTGACAACAGGCTCATGACTAAAGAACACACGGCTGTCTGCTGATTGACGCTTGACTGTAGATTTTCGCTTTGTGTCAAAAGAACTCCCTAACGCACACTTTTTCAAAGTAGGTGAATTCATCAGATCTGTTTGAAACATTGCATTTTATCCATGCACGACGACTACTTAGATACTCGCAGCACAGTTGCCTCATATAAATTGCCCATGAGCGCGGAGCTTGTCTTTGTCACTGTAGCAACTTTGCTCCATCAGCGGGAGAAGGCGGTTCGACGCCCCTGTAAGCACATGTTTCTCTAATTCCTTTGTTTCAGGCAAGCCACTGTGACGTCAGACGCCTTTACGCATACAGCTTTGCGATGCTTAGACAGTAATAACATAATTCCTGTTTACATTTCTTTAATTTTCGACGCATTGTCGTTATTCGTGATGCATCAATGACCAATTGATTATATGGCAATGCAATGAAAAAAGCGCGTGGAAAACAGTGTTAATGACAGATTTGAGAAGCACATTTCTTCAATGTTGGCCGCATGGCATTCCTGTGCAGGTGACAATGGTAATTTTTCAAAACGACAAGGATATTTAAACACATGATTATTTGTTTGCTGTGCTCTATGGCCTCTGCTACAGACCTCATCGAAATGACACTTAGATATCTTAGGGTGTACATATCAAGTCTTCCCAAATGGTCTAGCGGATAGGAATCTGCCTTGTCACGCAGGGCGGCCCGGGTTCGATTCCCGTCATGGCAAACGATTTTTGTAGAAAAATAAAATGAGTCCCAACTTGTGCAACAGAACAGTTCGAAATCTCGTTACATTTGCATCGTCATGAACATGACTTATATCAGGCTTGCTCATTTTTTCTTTGTTCATTTTAAGTGTAGAAACAATATTTCGTTTGTGAACATTTTTTTCTGCCGTTTTGACAACAGGCTCATGACTAAAGAACACACGGCTGTCTGCTGATTGACGCTTGACTGTAGATTTTCGCTTTGTGTCAAAAGAACTCCCTAACGCACACTTTTTCAAAGTAGGTGAATTCATCAGATCTGTTTGAAACATTGCATTTTATCCATGCACGACGACTACTTAGATACTCGCAGCACAGTTGCCTCATATAAATTGCCCATGAGCGCGGAGCTTGTCTTTGTCACTGTAGCAACTTTGCTCCATCAGCGGGAGAAGGCGGTTCGACGCCCCTGTAAGCACATGTTTCTCTAATTCCTTTGTTTCAGGCAAGCCACTGTGACGTCAGACGCCTTTACGCATACAGCTTTGCGATGCTTAGACAGTAATAACATAATTCCTGTTTACATTTCTTTAATTTTCGACGCATTGTCGTTATTCGTGATGCATCAATGACCAATTGATTATATGGCAATGCAATGAAAAAAGCGCGTGGAAAACAGTGTTAATGACAGATTTGAGAAGCACATTTCTTCAATGTTGGCCGCATGGCATTCCTGTGCAGGTGACAATGGTAATTTTTCAAAACGACAAGGATATTTAAACACATGATTATTTGTTTGCTGTGCTCTATGGCCTCTGCTACAGACCTCATCGAAATGACACTTAGATATCTTAGGGTGTACATATCAAGTCTTCCCAAATGGTCTAGCGGATAGGAATCTGCCTTGTCACGCAGGGCGGCCTGGGTTCGATTCCCGTCATGGCAAATGATTTTTGTAGAAAAATAAAATGAGTCCCAACTTGTGCAACAGAACAGTTCGAAATCTCGTTACATTTGCATCGTCATGAACATGACTTATATCAGGCTAGCTAATTTTTTCTTTGTTTATTTTAAGTGTAGAAACAATATTTCGTTTGTGAACATTTTTTTCTGCCGTTTTGACAACAGGCTCATTACTAAAGAACACACGGCTGTCTGCTGATTGACGCTTGACTGTAGATTTTCGCTTTGTGTCAAAAGAACTCCCTAACGCACACTTTTTCAAAGTAGGTGAATTCATCAGATCTGTTTGAAACATTGCATTTTATCCATGCACGACGACTACTTAGATACTCGCAGCACAGTTGCCTCATATAAATTGCCCATGAGCGCGGAGCTTGTCTTTGTCACTGTAGCAAATTTGCTCCATCAGCGGGAGAATGCGGTTCGACGCCCCTGTAAGCACATGTTTCTCTAATTCCTTTGTTTCAGGCAAGCCACTGTGACGTCAGACGCCTTTACGCATACAGCTTTGCGATGCTTAGACAGTAATAACATAATTCATGTTTACATTTCTTTAATTTTCGACGCATTGTCGTTATTCGTGACGCATCAATGACCAATTGATTTTATGGCAATGCAATGAAAAAAGCGTGTGGAAAACAGTGTTAATGACAGATTTGAGAAGCACATTTCATCAATGTTGGCCGCATGGCATTCCTGTGCAGGTGACAATGGTAATTTTTCAAAACGACAAGGATATTTAAACACATGATTATTTGTTTGCTGTGCTCTATGGCCTCTGCTACAGACCTCATCGAAATGACACTTAGATATCTTAGGGTGTACATATCAAGTTTTCCCAAATGGTCTAACGGATAGGCATCTACCTTGTAACGCAGGGTGGCCCGGGTTCGATTCCCGTCATGGCAAATGTTTTTTGTAGAAAAATAAAATGAGTCCCAACGTGTGCAACAGAACAGTTCGAAATCTCGTTACATTTGCATCGTCATGAACATGACTTATATCAGGCTAGCTCATTTTTTCTTTGTTCATTTTAAGTGTAGAAACAATATTTCGTTTGTGACCATTTTTTTCAGCCGTTTTGACAACAGGCTCATGACTAAAGAACACACGGCTGTCTGCTGATTGACGCTTGACTGTAGATTTTCGCTTTGTATCAAAAGAACTTCCTAACGCACACTTTTTCAAAGTAGGTGAATTCATCAGATCTGTTTGAAACATTGCATTTTATCCATGCACGACGACTACTTAGATACTCGCAGCACAGTTGCCTCATATAAATTGCCCATGAGCGCGGAGCTTGTCTTTGTCACTGTAGCAACTTTGCTCCATCAGCGGGAGAATGCGGTTCGACGCCCCTGTAAGCACATGTTTCTCTAATTCCTTTGTTTCAGGCAAGCCACTGTGACGTCAGACGCCTTTACGCATACAGCTTTGCGATGCTTAGACAGTAATAACATAATTCATGTTTACATTTCTTTAATTTTCGACGCATTGTCGTTATTCGTGACGCATCAATGACCAATTGATTATATGGCAATGCAATGAAAAAAGCGTGTGGAAAACAGTGTTAATGACAGATTTGAGAAGCACATTTCTTCAATGTTGGCCCCATGGCATTCCTGTGCAGGTGACAATGGTAATTTTTCAAAACGACAAGGATATTTAAACACATGATTATTTGTTTGCTGTGCTCTATGGCCTCTGCTACAGACCTCATCGAAATGACACTTAGATATCTTAGGGTGTACATATCAAGTTTCCCAAATGGTCTAGCGGATAGGCATCTACCTTGTAACGCAGGGCGGCCCGGGTTCGATTCCCGTCATGGCAAATGTTTTTTGTAGAAAAATAAAATGAGTCCCAACGTGTGCAACAGAACAGTTCGAAATCTCGTTACATTTGCATCGTCATGAACATGACTTATATCAGGCTAGCTAATTTTTTCTTTGTTCATTTTAAGTGTAGAAACAATATTTCGTTTGTGAACATTTTTTTCTGCCGTTTTGACAACAGGCTCATGACTAAAGAACACACGGCTGTCTGCTGATTGACGCTTGACTGTAGATTTTCGCTTTGTGTCAAAAGAACTTCCTAACGCACACTTTTTCAAAGTAGGTGAATTCATCAGATCTGATTGAAACATTGCATTTTATCCATGCACGACGACTACTTAGATACTCGCAGCACAGTTGCCTCATATAAATTGCCCATGAGCGCGGAGCTTGTCTTTGTCACTGTAGCAACTTTGCTCCATCAGCGGGAGAAGGCGGTTCGACGCCCCTGTAAGCACATGTTTCTCTAATTCCTTTGTTTCAGGCAAGCCACTGTGACGTCAGACGCCTTTACGCATACAGCTTTGCGATGCTTAGACAGTAATAACATAATTCATGTTTACATTTCTTTAATTTTCGACGCATTGTCGTTATTCGTGACGCATCAATGACCAATTGATTATATGGCAATGCAATGAAAAAAGCGTGTGGAAAACAGTGTTAATGACAGATTTGAGAAGCACATTTCTTCAATGTTGGCCCCATGGCATTCCTGTGCAGGTGACAATGGTAATTTTTCAAAACGACAAGGATATTTAAACACATGATTATTTGTTTGCTGTGCTCTATGGCCTCTGCTACAGACCTCATCGAAATGACACTTAGATATCTTAGGGTGTACATATCAAGTCTTCCCAAATGGTCTAGCGGATAGGCATCTACCTTGTAACGCAGGGCGGCCCGGGTTCGATTCCCGTCATGGCAAATGTTTTTTGTAGAAAAATAAAATGAGTCCCAACGTGTGCAACAGAACAGTTCGAAATCTCGTTACATTTGCATCGTCATGAACATGACTTATATCAGGCTAGCTCATTTTTTCTTTGTTCATTTTAAGTGTAGAAACAATATTTCGTTTGTGAACATTTTTTTCTGCCGTTTTGACAACAGGCTCATGACTAAAGAACACACGGCTGTCTGCTGATTGACGCTTGACTGTAGATTTTCGCTTTGTGTCAAAAGAACTTCCTAACGCACACTTTTTCAAAGTAGGTGAATTCATCAGATCTGTTTGAAACATTGCATTTTATCCATGCACGACGACTGCTTAGATACTCGCAGCACAGTTGCCCCATATAAATTGCCCATGAGCGCGGAGCTTGTCTTTGTCACTGTAGCAACTTTGCTCCATCAGCGGGAGAAGGCGCTTCGACGCCCCTGTAAGCACATGTTTCTCTGATTCCTTTGTTTCAGGCAAGCCACTGTGACGTCAGACGCCTTTACGCATACAGCTTTGCGATGCTTAGACAGTAATAACATAATTCATGTTTACATTTCTTTAATTTTCTACGCATTGTCGTTATTTGTGACGCATCAATGACCAATTGATTATATGGCAATGCAATGAAAAAAGCGTGTGGAAAACAGTGTTAATGACAGATTTGAGAAGCACATTTCTCCAATGTTGGCCGCATGGCATTCCTGTGCAGGTGACAATGGTAATTTTTCAAAACGACAAGGATATTTAAACACATGATTATTTGTTTGCTGTGCTCTATGGCCTCTGCTACAGACCTCATCGAAATGACACTTAGATATCTTAGGGTGTACATATCAAGTCTTCCCAAATGGTCTAGCGGATAGGCATCTACCTTGTAACGCAGGGCGGCCCGGGTTCGATTCCCGTCATGGCAAATGTTTTTTGTAGAAAAATAAATTGAGTCCCAACGTGTGCAACAGAACAGTTCGAAATCTCGTTACATTTGCATCGTCATGAACATGACTTATATCAGGCTAGCTCATTTTTTCTTTGTTCATTTTAAGTGTAGAAACAATATTTCGTTTGTGACCATTTTTTTCTGCCGTTTTGACAACAGGCTCATGACTAAAGAACACACGGCTGTCTGCTGATTGACGCTTGACTGTAGATTTTCGCTTTGTGTCAAAAGAACTTCCTAACGCACACTTTTTCAAAGTAGGTGAATTCATCAGATCTGTTTGAAACATTGCATTTTATCCATGCACGACGACTGCTTAGATACTCGCAGCACAGTTGCCCCATATAAATTGCCCATGAGCGCGGAGCTTGTCTTTGTCACTGTAGCAACTTTGCTCCATCAGCGGGAGAAGGCGGTTCGACGCCCCTGTAAGCACATGTTTCTCTAATTCCTTTGTTTCAGGCAAGCCACTGTGACGTCAGACGCCTTTACGCATACAGCTTTGCGATGCTTAGACAGTAATAACATAATTCATGTTTACATTTCTTTAATTTTCGACGCATTGTCGTTATTCGTGACGCATCAATGACCAATTGATTATATGGCAATGCAATGAAAAAAGCGTGTGGAAAACAGTGTTAATGACAGATTTGAGAAGCACATTTCTTCAATGTTGGCCGCATGGCATTCCTGTGCAGGTGACAATGGTAATTTTTCAAAACGACAAGGATATTTAAACACATGATTATTTGTTTGCTGTGCTCTATGGCCTCTGCTACAGACCTCATCGAAATGACACTTAGATATCTTAGGGTGTACATATCAAGTTTTCCCAAATGGTCTAGCGGATAGGCATCTACCTTGTAACGCAGGGCGGCCCGGGTTCGATTCCCGTCATGGCAAATGATTCTTGTAGAAAAATAAAATGAGTCCCAACGTGTGCAACAGAACAGTTCGAAATCTCGTTACATTTGCATCGTCATGAACATGACTTATATCAGGCTTGCTCATTTTTTCTTTGTTCATTTTAAGTGTAGAAACAATATTTCGTTTGTGACCATTTTTTTCTGCCGTTTTGACAACAGGCTCATGACTAAAGAACACACGGCTGTCTGCTGATTGACACTTGACTGTAGATTTTCGCTTTGTGTCAAAAGGACTCCCTTAACGCACACTTTTTCAAAGTAGGTGAATTCATCAGATCTGTTTGAAACATTGCATTTTATCCATGCACGACGACTGCTTAGATACTCGCAGCACAGTTGCCCCATATAAATTGCCCATGAGCGCGGAGCTTGTCTTTGTCACTGTAGCAACTTTGCTCCATCAGCGGGAGAAGGCGGTTCGACGCCCCTGTAAGCACATGTTTCTCTAATTCCTTTGTTTCAGGCAAGCCACTGTGACGTCAGACGCCTTTACGCATACAGCTTTGCGATGCTTAGACAGTAATAACATAATTCATGTTTACATTTCTTTAATTTTCGACGCATTGTCGTTATTCGTGACGCATCAATGACCAATTGATTATATGGCAATGCAATGAAAAAAGCGTGTGGAAAACAGTGTTAATGACAGATTTGAGAAGCACATTTCTTCAATGTTGGCCGCATGGCATTCCTGTGCAGGTGACAATGGTAATTTTTCAAAACGACAAGGATATTTAAACACATGATTATTTGTTTGCTGTGCTCTATGGCCTCTGCTACAGACCTCATCGAAATGACACTTAGATATCTTAGGGTGTACATATCAAGTCTTCCCAAATGGTCTAGCGGATAGGCATCTACCTTGTAACGCAGGAAGGCCCGGGTTCGATTCCCGTCATGGCAAATGTTTTTTGTAGAAAAATAAAATGAGTCCCAACGTGTGCAACAGAACAGTTCGAAATCTCGTTACATTTGCATCGTCATGAACATGACTTATATCAGGCTAGCTAATTTTTTCTTTGTTCATTTTAAGTGTAGAAACAATATTTCGTTTGTGAACATTTTTTTCTGCCGTTTTGACAACAGGCTCATGACTAAAGAACACACGGCTGTCTGCTGATTGACGCTTGACTGTAGATTTTCGCTTTGTGTCAAAAGAACTTCCTAACGCACACTTTTTCAAAGTAGGTGAATTCATCAGATCTGATTGAAACATTGCATTTTATCCATGCACGACGACTACTTAGATACTCGCAGCACAGTTGCCTCATATAAATTGCCCATGAGCGCGGAGCTTGTCTTTGTCACTGTAGCAACTTTGCTCCATCAGCGGGAGAAGGCGGTTCGACGCCCCTGTAAGCACATGTTTCTCTAATTCCTTTGTTTCAGGCAAGCCACTGTGACGTCAGACGCCTTTACGCATACAGCTTTGCGATGCTTAGACAGTAATAACATAATTCATGTTTACATTTCTTTAATTTTCGACGCATTGTCGTTATTCGTGACGCATCAATGACCAATTGATTATATGGCAATGCAATGAAAAAAGCGTGTGGAAAACAGTGTTAATGACAGATTTGAGAAGCACATTTCTTCAATGTTGGCCCCATGGCATTCCTGTGCAGGTGACAATGGTAATTTTTCAAAACGACAAGGATATTTAAACACATGATTATTTGTTTGCTGTGCTCTATGGCCTCTGCTACAGACCTCATCGAAATGACACTTAGATATCTTAGGGTGTACATATCAAGTCTTCCCAAATGGTCTAGCGGATAGGCATCTACCTTGTAACGCAGGGCGGCCCGGGTTCGATTCCCGTCATGGCAAATGTTTTTTGTAGAAAAATAAAATGAGTCCCAACGTGTGCAACAGAACAGTTCGAAATCTCGTTACATTTGCATCGTCATGAACATGACTTATATCAGGCTAGCTCATTTTTTCTTTGTTCATTTTAAGTGTAGAAACAATATTTCGTTTGTGAACATTTTTTTCTGCCGTTTTGACAACAGGCTCATGACTAAAGAACACACGGCTGTCTGCTGATTGACGCTTGACTGTAGATTTTCGCTTTGTGTCAAAAGAACTTCCTAACGCACACTTTTTCAAAGTAGGTGAATTCATCAGATCTGTTTGAAACATTGCATTTTATCCATGCACGACGACTGCTTAGATACTCGCAGCACAGTTGCCCCATATAAATTGCCCATGAGCGCGGAGCTTGTCTTTGTCACTGTAGCAACTTTGCTCCATCAGCGGGAGAAGGCGCTTCGACGCCCCTGTAAGCACATGTTTCTCTGATTCCTTTGTTTCAGGCAAGCCACTGTGACGTCAGACGCCTTTACGCATACAGCTTTGCGATGCTTAGACAGTAATAACATAATTCATGTTTACATTTCTTTAATTTTCTACGCATTGTCGTTATTTGTGACGCATCAATGACCAATTGATTATATGGCAATGCAATGAAAAAAGCGTGTGGAAAACAGTGTTAATGACAGATTTGAGAAGCACATTTCTCCAATGTTGGCCGCATGGCATTCCTGTGCAGGTGACAATGGTAATTTTTCAAAACGACAAGGATATTTAAACACATGATTATTTGTTTGCTGTGCTCTATGGCCTCTGCTACAGACCTCATCGAAATGACACTTAGATATCTTAGGGTGTACATATCAAGTCTTCCCAAATGGTCTAGCGGATAGGCATCTACCTTGTAACGCAGGGCGGCCCGGGTTCGATTCCCGTCATGGCAAATGTTTTTTGTAGAAAAATAAATTGAGTCCCAACGTGTGCAACAGAACAGTTCGAAATCTCGTTACATTTGCATCGTCATGAACATGACTTATATCAGGCTAGCTCATTTTTTCTTTGTTCATTTTAAGTGTAGAAACAATATTTCGTTTGTGACCATTTTTTTCTGCCGTTTTGACAACAGGCTCATGACTAAAGAACACACGGCTGTCTGCTGATTGACGCTTGACTGTAGATTTTCGCTTTGTGTCAAAAGAACTTCCTAACGCACACTTTTTCAAAGTAGGTGAATTCATCAGATCTGTTTGAAACATTGCATTTTATCCATGCACGACGACTGCTTAGATACTCGCAGCACAGTTGCCCCATATAAATTGCCCATGAGCGCGGAGCTTGTCTTTGTCACTGTAGCAACTTTGCTCCATCAGCGGGAGAAGGCGGTTCGACGCCCCTGTAAGCACATGTTTCTCTAATTCCTTTGTTTCAGGCAAGCCACTGTGACGTCAGACGCCTTTACGCATACAGCTTTGCGATGCTTAGACAGTAATAACATAATTCATGTTTACATTTCTTTAATTTTCGACGCATTGTCGTTATTCGTGACGCATCAATGACCAATTGATTATATGGCAATGCAATGAAAAAAGCGTGTGGAAAACAGTGTTAATGACAGATTTGAGAAGCACATTTCTTCAATGTTGGCCGCATGGCATTCCTGTGCAGGTGACAATGGTAATTTTTCAAAACGACAAGGATATTTAAACACATGATTATTTGTTTGCTGTGCTCTATGGCCTCTGCTACAGACCTCATCGAAATGACACTTAGATATCTTAGGGTGTACATATCAAGTTTTCCCAAATGGTCTAGCGGATAGGCATCTACCTTGTAACGCAGGGCGGCCGGGGTTCGATTCCCGTCATGGCAAATATTTTTTGTAGAAAAATAAAATGAGTCCCAACGTGTGCAACAGAACAGTTCGAAATCTCGTTACATTTGCATCGTCATGAACATGACTTATATCAGGCTTGCTCATTTTTTCTTTGTTCATTTTAAGTGTAGAAACAATATTTCGTTTGTGAACATTTTTTTCTGCCGTTTTGACAACAGGCTCATGACTAAAGAACACACGGCTGTCTGCTGATTGACGCTTGACTGTAGATTTTCGCTTTGTGTCAAAAGAACTCCCTAACGCACACTTTTTCAAAGTAGGTGAATTCATCAGATCTGTTTGAAACATTGCATTTTATCCATGCACGACGACTACTTAGATACTCGCAGCACAGTTGCCTCATATAAATTGCCCATGAGCGCGGAGCTTGTCTTTGTCACTGTAGCAACTTTGCTCCATCAGCGGGAGAAGGCGCTTCGACGCCCCTGTAAGCACATGTTTCTCTAATTCCTTTGTTTCAGGCAAGCCACTGTGACGTCAGACGCCTTTACGCATACAGCTTTCGATGCTTAGACAGTAATAACATAATTCATGTTTACATTTCTTTAATTTTCGACGCATTGTCGTTATTCGTGACGCATCAATGACCAATTGATTATATGGCAATGCAATGAAAAAAGCGTGTGGAAAACAGTGTTAATGACAGATTTGAGAAGCACATTTCTTCAATGTTGGCCGCATGGCATTCCTGTGCAGGTGACAATGGTAATTTTTCAAAACGACAAGGATATTTAAACACATGATTATTTGTTTGCTGTGCTCTATGGCCTCTGCTACAGACCTCATCGAAATGACACTTAGATATCTTAGGGTGTACATATCAAGTCTTCCCAAATGGTCTAGCGGATAGGAATCTGCCTTGTCACGCAGGGCGGCCCGGGATCGATTCCCGTCATGGCAAATGATTTTTGTAGAAAAATAAAATGAGTCCCAACGTGTGCAACAGAACAGTTCGAAATCTCGTTACATTTGCATCGTCATGAACATGACTTATATCAGGCTAGCTAATTTTTTCTTTGTTCATTTTAAGTGTAGAAACAATATTTCGTTTGTGAACATTTTTTTCTGCCGTTTTGACAACAGGCTCATGACTAAAGAACACACGGCTGTCTGCTGATTGACGCTTGACTGTAGATTTTCGCTTTGTGTCAAAAGAACTCCCGAACGCACACTTTTTCAAAGGAGGTGAATTCATCAGATCTGTTTGAAACATTGCATTTTATCCATGCACGACGACTACTTAGATACTCGCAGCACAGTTGCCTCATATAAATTGCCCATGAGCGCGGAGCTTGTCTTTGTCACTGTAGCAACTTTGCTCCATCAGCGGGAGAAGGCGGTTCGACGCCCCTGTAAGCACATGTTTCTCTAATTCCTTTGCTTCAGGCAAGCCACTGTGACGTCAGACGCCTTTACGCATACAGTTTTGCGATGCTTAGACAGTAATAACATAATTCATGTTTACATTTCTTTAATTTTCGACGCATTGTCGTTATTCGTGACGCATCAATGACCAATTGATTATATGGCAATGCAATGAAAAAAGCGTGTGGAAAACAGTGTTAATGACAGATTTGAGAAGCACATTTCTTCAATGTTGGCCGCAGGGCATTCCTGTGCAGGTGACAATGGTAATTTTTCAAAACGACAAGGATATTTAAACACATGATTATTTGTTTGCTGTGATCTATGGCCTCTGCTACAGACCTCATCGAAATGACACTTAGATATCTTAGGGTGTACATATCAAGTCTTCCCAAATGGTCTAGCGGATAGGAATCTGCCTTGTCACGCAGGGCGGCCCGGGTTCGATTCCCGTCATGGCAAAGGATTTTTGTAGAAAAATAAAATGAGTCCCAACGTGTGCAACAGAACAGTTCGAAATCTCGTTACATTTGCATCGTCATGAACATGACTTATATCAGGCTAGCTCATTTTTTCTTTGTTCATTTTAAGTGTAGAAACAATATTTCGTTTGTGACCATTTTTTTCTGCCGTTTTGACAACAGGCTCATGACTAAAGAACACACAGCTGTCTGCTGATTGACGCTTGACTGTAGATTTTCGCTTTGTGTCAAAAGGACTCCCTTAACGCACACTTTTTCAAAGTAGGTGAATTCATCAGATCTGTTTGAAACATTGCATTTTATCCATGCACGACGACTGCTTAGATACTCGCAGCACAGTTTCCCCATATAAATTGCCCATGAGCGCGGAGCTTGTCTTTGTCACTGTAGCAACTTTGCTCCATCAGCGGGAGAATGCGGTTCGACGCCCCTATAAGCACATGTTTCTCTAATTCCTTTGTTTCAGGCAAGCCACTGTGACGTCAGACGCCTTTACGCATACAGCTTTGCGATGCTTAGACAGTAATAACATAATTCATGTTTATATTTCTTTAATTTTCGACGCATTGTCGTTATTCGTGACGCATCAATGACCAATTGATTATATGGCAATGCAATGAAAAAAGCGTGTGGAAAACAGTGTTAATGACAGATTTGAGAAGCACATTTCTTCAATGTTGGCCGCATGGCATTCCTGTGCAGGTGACAATGGTAATTTTTCAAAACGACAAGGATATTTAAACACATGATTATTTGTTTGGTGTGCTCTATGGCCTCTGCTACAGACCTCATCGAAATGACACTCAGATATCTTAGGGTCTACATATGAAATCTTCCCAAATGGTCTAGCGGATAGGAATCTGCCTTGTAACGCAGGGCGGCCCGTGTTCGATTCCCGTCATGTCAAATGATTCTTGTAGAAAAATAAAATGAGTCCCAACGTGTGCAACAGAACAGTTCGAAATCTCGTTACATTTGCATCGTCATGAACATGACTTATATCAGGCTAGCTAATTTTTTCTTTGTTCATTTTAAGTGTAGAAACAATATTTCGTTTGTGAAAATTTTTTTCTGCCGTTTTGACAACAGGCTCATGACTAAAGAACACACGGCTGTCTGCTGATTGACGCTTGACTGTAGATTTTCGCTTTGTGTCCAAAGAACTCCCTAACGCACACTTTTTCAAAGTAGGTGAATTCATCAGATCTGTTTGAAACATTGCATTTTATCCATGCACGACGACTACTTAGATACTCGCAGCACAGTTGCCTCATATAAATTGCCCATGAGCGCGGAGCTTGTCTTTGTCACTGTAGCAACTTTGCTCCATCAGCGTGAGAAGGCGGTTCGACGCCCCTGTAAGCACATGTTTCTCTAATTCCTTTGTTTCAGGCAAGCCACTGTGACGTCAGACGCCTTTACGCATACAGCTTTGCGATGCTTAGACAGTAATAACATAATTCATGTTTACATTTCTTTAATTTTCGACGCATTGTCGTTATTCGTGACGCATCAATGACCAATTGATTATATGGCAATGCAATGAAAAAAGCGTGTGGAAAACAGTGTTAATGACAGATTTGAGAAGCACATTTCTTCAATGTTGGACGCATGGCATTCCTGTGCAGGTGACAATGGTAATTTTTCAAAACGACAAGAATATTTAAACACATGATTATTTGTTTGCTGTGCTCTATGGCCTCTGCTACAGACCTCATCGAAATGACACTTAGATATCTTAGGGTGTACATATCAAGTCTTCCCAAATGGTCTAGCGGATAGGCATCTACCTTGTAACGCAGGGCGGCCCGGGTTCGATTCCCGTCATGGCAAATGTTTTTTGTAGAAAAATAAAATGAGTCCCAACGTGTGCAACAGAACAGTTCGAAATCTCGTTACATTTGCATCGTCATGAACATGACTTATATCAGGCTAGCTAATTTTTTCTTTGTTCATTTTAAGTGTAGAAACAATATTTCGTTTGTGAACATTTTTTTCTGCCGTTTTGACAACAGGCTCATGACTAAAGAACACACGGCTGTCTGCTGATTGACGCTTGACTGTAGATTTTCGCTTTGTGTCAAAAGAACTTCCTAACGCACACTTTTTCAAAGTAGGTGAATTCATCAGATCTGTTTGAAACATTGCATTTTATCCATGCACGACGACTGCTTAGATACTCGCAGCACAGTTGCCCCATATAAATTGCCCATGAGCGCGGAGCTTGTCTTTGTCACTGTAGCAACTTTGCTCCATCAGCGGGAGAATGCGGTTCGACGCCCCTGTAAGCACATGTTTCTCTAATTCCTTTGTTTCAGGCAAGCCACTGTGACGTCAGACGCCTTTACGCATACAGCTTTGCGATGCTTAGACAGTAATAACATAATTCATGTTTACATTTCTTTAATTTTCGACGCATTGTCGTTATTCGTGACGCATCAATGACCAATTGATTATATGGCAATGCAATGAAAAAAGCGTGTGGAAAACAGTGTTAATGACAGATTTGAGAAGCACATTTCTTCAATGTTGGCCGCATGGCATTCCTGTGCAGGTGACAATGGTAATTTTTCAAAACGACAAGGATATTTCAACACATGATTATTTGTTTGCTGTGCTCTATGGCCTCTGCTACAGACCTCATCGAAATGACACTTAGATATCTTAGGGTGTACATATCAAGTCTTCCCAAATGGTCTAGCGGATAGGCATCTACCTTGTAACGCAGGGCGGCCCGGGTTCGATTCCCGTCATGGCAAATTTTTTTGTAGAAAAATAAAATGAGTCCCAACGTGTGCAACAGAACAGTTCGAAATCTCGTTACATTTGCATCGTCATGAACATGACTTATATCAGGCTAGCACATTTTTTCTTTGTTCATTTTAAGTGTAGAAACAATATTTCGTTTGTGAAAAAAATGTTCTGCCGTTTTGACAACAGGCTCATGACTAAAGAACACACGGCTGTCTGCTGATTGACGCTTGACTGTAGATTTTCGCTTTGTGTCAAAAGAACTCCCTAACGCACACTTTTTCAAAGTAGGTGAATTCATCAGATCTGTTTGAAACATTGCATTTTATCCATGCACGACGACTACTTAGATACTCGCAGCACAGTTGCCTCATATAAATTGCCCATGAGCGCGGAGCTTGTCTTTGTCACTGTAGCAACTTTGCTCCATCAGCGGGAGAAGGCGGTTCGACGCCCCTGTAAGCACATGTTTCTCTAATTCCTTTGTTTCAGGCAAGCCACTGTGACGTCAGACGCCTTTACGCATACAGCTTTGCGATGCTTAGACAGTAATAACATAATTCATGTTTACATTTCTTTAATTTTCGACGCATTGTCGTTATTCGTGACGCATCAATGACCAATTGATTATATGGCAATGCAATGAAAAAAGCGTGTGGAAAACAGTGTTAATGACAGATTTGAGAAGCACATTTCTTCAATGTTGGACGCATGGCATTCCTGTGCAGGTGACAATGGTAATTTTTCAAAACGACAAGAATATTTAAACACATGATTATTTGTTTGCTGTGCTCTATGGCCTCTGCTACAGACCTCATCGAAATGACACTTAGATATCTTAGGGTGTACATATCAAGTCTTCCCAAATGGTCTAGCGGATAGGCATCTACCTTGTAACGCAGGGCGGCCCGGGTTCGATTCCCGTCATGGCAAATGTTTTTTGTAGAAAAATAAAATGAGTCCCAACGTGTGCAACAGAACAGTTCGAAATCTCGTTACATTTGCATCGTCATGAACATGACTTATATCAGGGTAGCTAATTTTTTCTTTGTTCATTTTAAGTGTAGAAACAATATTTCGTTTGTGAACATTTTTTTCTGCCGTTTTGACAACAGGCTCATTACTAAAGAACACACGGCTGTCTGCTGATTGACGCTTGACTGTAGATTTTCGCTTTGTGTCAAAAGATCTCCCTAACGCACACTTTTTCAAAGTAGGTGAATTCATCAGATCTGTTTGAAACATTGCATTTTATCCATGCACGACGACTACTTAGATACTCGCAGCACAGTTGCCTCATATAAATTGCCCATGAGCGCGGAGCTTGTCTTTGTCACTGTAGCAACTTTGCTCCATCAGCGGGAGAAGGCGGTTCGACGCCCCTGTAAGCACATGTTTCTCTAATTCCTTTGTTTCAGGCAAGCCACTGTGACGTCAGACGCCTTTACGCATACAGCTTTGCGATGCTTAGACAGTAATAACATAATTCATGTTTACATTTCTTTAATTTTCGACGCATTGTCGTTATTCGTGACGCATCAATGACCAATTGATTATATGGCAATGCAATGAAAAAAGCGTGTGGAAAACAGTGTTAATGACAGATTTGAGAAGCACATTTCTTCAATGTTGGCCGCATGGCATTCCTGTGCAGGTGACAATGGTAATTTTTCAAAACGACAAGAATATTTAAACACATGATTATTTGTTTGCTGTGCTCTATGGCCTCTGCTACAGACCTCATCGAAATGACACTTAGATATCTTAGGGTGTACATATCAAGTCTTCCCAAATGGTCTAGCGGATAGGCATCTACCTTGTAACGCAGGGCGGCCCGGGTTCGATTCCCGTCATGGCAAATGTTTTTTGTAGAAAAATAAAATGAGTCCCAACGTGTGCAACAGAACAGTTCGAAATCTCGTTACATTTGCATCGTCATGAACATGACTTATATCAGGCTAGCTAATTTTTTCTTTGTTCATTTTAAGTGTAGAAACAATATTTCGTTTGTGAACATTTTTTTCTGCCGTTTTGACAACAGGCTCATTACTAAAGAACACACGGCTGTCTGCTGATTGACGCTTGACTGTAGATTTTCGCTTTGTGTCAAAAGATCTCCCTAACGCACACTTTTTCAAAGTAGGTGAATTCATCAGATCTGTTTGAAACATTGCATTTTATCCATGCACGACGACTACTTAGATACTCGCAGCACAGTTGCCTCATATAAATTGCCCATGAGCGCGGAGCTTGTCTTTGTCACTGTAGCAACTTTGCTCCATCAGCGGGAGAAGGCGGTTCGACGCCCCTGTAAGCACATGTTTCTCTAATTCCTTTGTTTCAGGCAAGCCACTGTGACGTCAGACGCCTTTACGCATACAGCTTTGCGATGCTTAGACAGTAATAACATAATTCATGTTTACATTTCTTTAATTTTCGACGCATTGTCGTTATTCGTGACGCATCAATGACCAATTGATTATATGGCAATGCAATGAAAAAAGCGTGTGGAAAACAGTGTTAATGACAGATTTGAGAAGCACATTTCTTCAATGTTGGCCGCATGGCATTCCTGTGCAGGTGACAATGGTAATTTTTCAAAACGACAAGGATATTTCAACACATGATTATTTGTTTGCTGTGCTCTATGGCCTCTGCTACAGACCTCATCGAAATGACACTTAGATATCTTAGGGTGTACATATCAAGTCTTCCCAAATGGTCTAGCGGATAGGCATCTACCTTGTAACGCAGGGCGGCCCGGGTTCGATTCCCGTCATGGCAAATTTTTTTGTAGAAAAATAAAATGAGTCCCAACGTGTGCAACAGAACAGTTCGAAATCTCGTTACATTTGCATCGTCATGAACATGACTTATATCAGGCTAGCAAATTTTTTCTTTGTTCATTTTAAGTGTAGAAACAATATTTCGTTTGTGAAAAAAATTTTCTGCCGTTTTGACAACAGGCTCATGACTAAAGAACACACGGCTGTCTGCTGATTGACGCTTGACTGTAGATTTTCGCTTTGTGTCAAAAGAACTTCCTAACGCACACTTTTTCAAAGTAGGTGAATTCATCAGATCTGTTTGAAACATTGCATTTTATCCATGCACGACGACTACTTAGATACTCGCAGCACAGTTGCCTCATATAAATTGCCCATGAGCGCGGAGCTTGTCTTTGTCACTGTAGCAAATTTGCTCCATCAGCGGGAGAAGGCGGTTCGACGCCCCTGTAAGCACATGTTTCTCTAATTCCTTTGTTTCAGGCAAGCCACTGTGACGTCAGACGCCTTTACGCATACAGCTTTGCGATGCTTAGACAGTAATAACATAATTCATGTTTACATTTCTTTAATTTTCGACGCATTGTCGTTATTCGTGACGCATCAATGACCAATTGATTATATGGCAATGCAATGAAAAAAGCGTGTGGAAAACAGAGTTAATGACAGATTTGAGAAGCACATTTCTTCAATGTTGGCCGCATGGCATTCCTGTGCAGGTGACAATGGTAATTTTTCAAAACGACAAGGATATTTAAACACATGATTATTTGTTTGCTGTGCTCTATGGCCTCTGCTACAGACCTCATCGAAATGACACTTAGATATCTTAGGGTGTACATATCAAGTCTTCCCAAATGGTCTAGCAGATAGGAATCTGCCTTGTAACGCAGGGCGGCCCGTGTTCGATTCCCGTCATGGCAAAGGATTTTTGTAGAAAAATAAAATGAGTCCCAACGTGTGCAACAGAACAGTTCGAAATCTCGTTACATTTGCATCGTCATGAACATGACTTATATCAGGCTAGCAAATTTTTTCTTTGTTCATTTTAAGTGTAGAAACAATATTTCGTTTGTGAAAAAAATTTTCTGCCGTTTTGACAACAGGCTCATGACTAAAGAACACACGGCTGTCTGCTGATTGACGCTTGACTGTAGATTTTCGCTTTGTGTCAAAAGAACTTCCTAACGCACACTTTTTCAAAGTAGGTGAATTCATCAGATCTGTTTGAAACATTGCATTTTATCCATGCACGACGACTACTTAGATACTCGCAGCACAGTTGCCTCATATAAATTGCCCATGAGCGCGGAGCTTGTCTTTGTCACTGTAGCAAATTTGCTCCATCAGCGGGAGAAGGCGGTTCGACGCCCCTGTAAGCACATGTTTCTCTAATTCCTTTGTTTCAGGCAAGCCACTGTGACGTCAGACGCCTTTACGCATACAGCTTTGCGATGCTTAGACAGTAATAACATAATTCATGTTTACATTTCTTTAATTTTCGACGCATTGTCGTTATTCGTGACGCATCAATGACCAATTGATTATATGGCAATGCAATGAAAAAAGCGTGTGGAAAACAGAGTTAATGACAGATTTGAGAAGCACATTTCTTCAATGTTGGCCGCATGGCATTCCTGTGCAGGTGACAATGGTAATTTTTCAAAACGACAAGGATATTTAAACACATGATTATTTGTTTGCTGTGCTCTATGGCCTCTGCTACAGACCTCATCGAAATGACACTTAGATATCTTAGGGTGTACATATCAAGTCTTCCCAAATGGTCTAGCAGATAGGAATCTGCCTTGTAACGCAGGGCGGCCCGTGTTCGATTCCCGTCATGGCAAAGGATTTTTGTAGAAAAATAAAATGAGTCCCAACGTGTGCAACAGAACAGTTCGAAATCTCGTTACATTTGCATCGTCATGAACATGACTTATATCAGGCTAGCTAATTTTTTCTTTGTTCATTTTAAGTGTAGAAACAATATTTCGTTTGTGAACATTTTTTTCTGCCGTTTTGACAACAGGCTCATGACTAAAGAACACACGGCTGTCTGCTGATTGACGCTTGACTGTAGATTTTCGCTTTGTGTCAAAAGAACTCCCTAACGCACACTTTTTCAAAGTAGGTGAATTCATCAGATCTGTTTGAAACATTGCATTTTATCCATGCACGACGACTACTTAGATACTCGCAGCACAGTTGCCTCATATAAATTGCCCATGAGCGCGGAGCTTGTCTTTGTCACTGTAGCAACTTTGCTCCATCAGCGGGAGAAGGCGGTTCGACGCCCCTGTAAGCACATGTTTCTCTAATTCCTTTGTTTCAGGCAAGCCACTGTGACGTCAGACGCCTTTACGCATACAGCTTTGCGATGCTTAGACAGTAATAACATAATTCATGTTTACATTTCTTTAATTTTCGACGCATTGTCGTTATTCGTGACGCATCAATGACCAATTGATTATATGGCAATGCAATGAAAAAAGCGTGTGGAAAACAGTGTTAATGACAGATTTGAGAAGCACATTTCTTCAATGTTGGACGCATGGCATTCCTGTGCAGGTGACAATGGTAATTTTTCAAAACGACAAGAATATTTAAACACATGATTATTTGTTTGCTGTGCTCTATGGCCTCTGCTACAGACCTCATCGAAATGACACTTAGATATCTTAGGGTGTACATATCAAGTCTTCCCAAATGGTCTAGCGGATAGGCATCTACCTTGTAACGCAGGGCGGCCCGGGTTCGATTCCCGTCATGGCAAATGTTTTTTGTAGAAAAATAAAATGAGTCCCAACGTGTGCAACAGAACAGTTCGAAATCTCGTTACATTTGCATCGTCATTAACATGACTTATATCAGGCTAGCTAATTTTTTCTTTGTTCATTTTAAGTGTAGAAACAATATTTCGTTTGTGAACATTTTTTTCTGCCGTTTTGACAACAGGCTCATTACTAAAGAACACACGGCTGTCTGCTGATTGACGCTTGACTGTAGATTTTCGCTTTGTGTCAAAAGAACTCCCTAACGCACACTTTTTCAAAGTAGGTGAATTCATCAGATCTGTTTGAAACATTGCATTTTATCCATGCACGACGACTACTTAGATACTCGCAGCACAGTTGCCTCATATAAATTGCCCATGAGCGCGGAGCTTGTCTTTGTCACTGTAGCAACTTTGCTCCATCAGCGGGAGAAGGCGGTTCGACGCCCCTGTAAGCACATGTTTCTCTAATTCCTTTGTTTCAGGCAAGCCACTGTGACGTCAGACGCCTTTACGCATACAGCTTTGCGATGCTTAGACAGTAATAACATAATTCATGTTTACATTTCTTTAATTTTCGACGCATTGTCGTTATTCGTGACGCATCAATGACCAATTGATTATATGGCAATGCAATGAAAAAAGCGTGTGGAAAACAGTGTTAATGACAGATTTGAGAAGCACATTTCTTCAATGTTGGCCGCATGGCATTCCTGTGCAGGTGACAATGGTAATTTTTCTAAACGACAAGGATATTTAAACACATGATTATTTGTTTGCTGTGCTCTATGGCCTCTGCTACAGACCTCATCGAAATGACACTTAGATATCTTAGGGTGTACATATCAAGTCTTCCCAAATGGTCTAGCGGATAGGAATCTGCCTTGTAACGCAGGGCGGCCTGTGTTCGATTCCCGTCATGGCAAAGGATTTTTGTAGAAAAATAAAATGAGTCCCAACGTGTGCAACAGAACAGTTCGAAATCTCGTTACATTTGCATCGTCATGAACATGACTTATATCATGCTAGCTAATTTTTTCTTTGTTCATTTTAAGTGTAGAAACAATATTTCGTTTGTGAACATTTTTTTCTGCCGTTTTGACAACAGGCTCATGACTAAAGAACACACGGCTGTCTGCTGATTGACGCTTGACTGTAGATTTTCGCTTTGTGTCAAAAGAACTTCCTAACGCACACTTTTTCAAAGTAGGTGAATTCATCAGATCTGTTTGAAACATTGCATTTTATCCATGCACGACGACTACTTAGATACTCGCAGCACAGTTGCCTCATATAAATTGCCCATAAGCGCGGAGCTTGTCTTTGTCACTGTAGCAACTTTGCTCCATCAGCGGGAGAATGCGGTTCGACGCCCCTGTAAGCACATGTTTCTCTAATTCCTTTGTTTCAGGCAAGCCACTGTGACGTCAGACGCCTTTACGCATACAGTTTTGCGATGCTTAGACAGTAATAACATAATTCATGTTTACATTTCTTTAATTTTCGACGCATTGTCGTTATTCGTGACGCATCAATGACCAATTGATTATATGGCAATGCAATGAAAAAAGCGTGTGGAAAACAGTGTTAATGACAGATTTGAGAAGCACATTTCTTCAATGTTGGCCGCAGGGCATTCCTGTGCAGGTGACAATGGTAATTTTTCAAAACGACAAGGATATTTAAACACATGATTATTTGTTTGCTGTGATCTATGGCCTCTGCTACAGACCTCATCGAAATGACACTTAGATATCTTAGGGTGTACATATCAAGTCTTCCCAAATGGTCTAGCGGATAGGAATCTGCCTTGTCACGCAGGGCGGCCCGGGTTCGATTCCCGTCATGGCAAAGGATTTTTGTAGAAAAATAAAATGAGTCCCAACGTGTGCAACAGAACAGTTCGAAATCTCGTTACATTTGCATCGTCATGAACATGACTTATATCAGGCTAGCTCATTTTTTCTTTGTTCATTTTAAGTGTAGAAACAATATTTCGTTTGTGACCATTTTTTTCTGCCGTTTTGACAACAGGCTCATGACTAAAGAACACACAGCTGTCTGCTGATTGACGCTTGACTGTAGATTTTCGCTTTGTGTCAAAAGGACTCCCTTAACGCACACTTTTTCAAAGTAGGTGAATTCATCAGATCTGTTTGAAACATTGCATTTTATCCATGCACGACGACTGCTTAGATACTCGCAGCACAGTTGCCCCATATAAATTGCCCATGAGCGCGGAGCTTGTCTTTGTCACTGTAGCAACTTTGCTCCATCAGGGGGACAAGCCGGTTCGGCGCCCCTGTAAGCACATGTTTCTCTCATTCCTTTGTTTCAGGCAAGCCACTGTGACGTCAGACGCCTTTACGCATACAGCTTTGCGATGCTTAGACAGTAATAACATAATTCATGTTTACATTTCTTTAATTTTCGACGCATTGTCGTTATTCGTGACGCATCAATGACCAATTGATTATATGGCAATGCAATGAAAAAAGCGTGTGGAAAACAGTGTTAATGACAGATTTGAGAAGCACATTTCTTCAATGTTGGCCGCATGGCATTCCTGTGCAGGTGACAATGGTAATTTTTCAAAACGACAAGGATATTTAAACACATGATTATTTGTTTGCTGTGCTCTATGGCCTCTGCTACAGACCTCATCGAAATGACACTTAGATATCTTAGGGTGTACATATCAAGTCTTCCCAAATGGTCTAGCGGATAGGAATCTGCCTTGTAACGCAGGGCGGCCTGTGTTCGATTCCCGTCATGGCAAAGGATTTTTGTAGAAAAATAAAATGAGTCCCAACGTGTGCAACAGAACAGTTCGAAATCTCGTTACATTTGCATCGTCATGAACATGACTTATATCAGGCTAGCTAATTTTTTCTTTGTTCATTTTAAGTGTAGAAACAATATTTCGTTTGTGAACATTTTTTTCTGCCGTTTTGACAACAGGCTCATGACTAAAGAACACACGGCTGTCTGCTGATTGACGCTTGACTGTAGATTTTCGCTTTGTGTCAAAAGAACTCCCGAACGCACACTTTTTCAAAGGAGGTGAATTCATCAGATCTGTTTGAAACATTGCATTTTATCCATGCACGACGACTACTTAGATACTCGCAGCACAGTTGCCTCATATAAATTGCCCATGAGCGCGGAGCTTGTCTTTGTCACTGTAGCAACTTTGCTCCATCAGCGGGAGAAGGCGGTTCGACGCCCCTGTAAGCACATGTTTCTCTAATTCCTTTGCTTCAGGCAAGCCACTGTGACGTCAGACGCCTTTACGCATACAGCTTTGCGATGCTTAGACAGTAATAACATAATTCATGTTTACATTTCTTTAATTTTCGACGCATTGTCGTTATTCGTGACGCATCAATGACCAATTGATTATATGGCAATGCAATGAAAAAAGCGTGTGGAAAACAGTGTTAATGACAGATTTGAGAAGCACATTTCTTCAATGTTGGCCGCAGGGCATTCCTGTGCAGGTGACAATGGTAATTTTTCAAAACGACAAGGATATTTAAACACATGATTATTTGTTTGCTGTGCTCTATGGCCTCTGCTACAGACCTCATCGAAATGACACTTAGATATCTTAGGGTGTACATATCAAGTCTTCCCAAATGGTCTAGCGGATAGGAATCTGCCTTGTAACGCAGGGCGGCCTGTGTTCGATTCCCGTCATGGCAAAGGATTTTTGTAGAAAAATAAAATGAGTCCCAACGTGTGCAACAGAACAGTTCGAAATCTCGTTACATTTGCATCGTCATGAACATGACTTATATCAGGCTAGCTAATTTTTTCTTTGTTCATTTTAAGTGTAGAAACAATATTTCGTTTGTGAACATTTTTTTCTGCCGTTTTGACAACAGGCTCATGACTAAAGAACACACGGCTGTCTGCTGATTGACGCTTGACTGTAGATTTTCGCTTTGTGTCAAAAGAACTCCCGAACGCACACTTTTTCAAAGGAGGTGAATTCATCAGATCTGTTTGAAACATTGCATTTTATCCATGCACGACGACTACTTAGATACTCGCAGCACAGTTGCCTCATATAAATTGCCCATGAGCGCGGAGCTTGTCTTTGTCACTGTAGCAACTTTGCTCCATCAGCGGGAGAAGGCGGTTCGACGCCCCTGTAAGCACATGTTTCTCTAATTCCTTTGCTTCAGGCAAGCCACTGTGACGTCAGACGCCTTTACGCATACAGTTTTGCGATGCTTAGACAGTAATAACATAATTCATGTTTACATTTCTTTAATTTTCGACGCATTGTCGTTATTCGTGACGCATCAATGACCAATTGATTATATGGCAATGCAATGAAAAAAGCGTGTGGAAAACAGTGTTAATGACAGATTTGAGAAGCACATTTCTTCAATGTTGGCCGCAGGGCATTCCTGTGCAGGTGACAATGGTAATTTTTCAAAACGACAAGGATATTTAAACACATGATTATTTGTTTGCTGTGATCTATGGCCTCTGCTACAGACCTCATCGAAATGACACTTAGATATCTTAGGGTGTACATATCAAGTCTTCCCAAATGGTCTAGCGGATAGGAATCTGCCTTGTCACGCAGGGCGGCCCGGGTTCGATTCCCGTCATGGCAAAGGATTTTTGTAGAAAAATAAAATGAGTCCCAACGTGTGCAACAGAACAGTTCGAAATCTCGTTACATTTGCATCGTCATGAACATGACTTATATCAGGCTAGCTCATTTTTTCTTTGTTCATTTTAAGTGTAGAAACAATATTTCGTTTGTGACCATTTTTTTCTGCCGTTTTGACAACAGGCTCATGACTAAAGAACACACAGCTGTCTGCTGATTGACGCTTGACTGTAGATTTTCGCTTTGTGTCAAAAGGACTCCCTTAACGCACACTTTTTCAAAGTAGGTGAATTCATCAGATCTGTTTGAAACATTGCATTTTATCCATGCACGACGACTGCTTAGATACTCGCAGCACAGTTGCCCCATATAAATTGCCCATGAGCGCGGAGCTTGTCTTTGTCACTGTAGCAACTTTGCTCCATCAGGGGGACAAGCCGGTTCGGCGCCCCTGTAAGCACATGTTTCTCTCATTCCTTTGTTTCAGGCAAGCCACAGTGACGTCAGACGCCTTTGCGCATACAGCTTTGCGATGCTTAGACAGTAATAACATAATTCATGTTTACATTTCTTTAATTTTCGACGCATTGTCGTTATTCGTGACGCATCAATGACCAATTGATTATATGGCAATGCAATGAAAAAAGCGTGTGGAAAACAGTGTTAATGACAGATTTGAGAAGCACATTTCTTCAATGTTGGCCGCATGGCATTCCTGTGCAGGTGACAATGGTAATTTTTCAAAACGACAAGGATATTTAAACACATGATTATTTGTTTGGTATGCTCTATGGCCTCTGCTACAGACCTCATCGAAATGACACTTAGATATCTTAGGGTCTACATATGAAATCTTCCCAAATGGTCTAGCGGATAGGAATCTGCCTTGTAACGCAGGGCGGCCCGTGTTCGATTCCCGTCATGTCAAATGATTCTTGTAGAAAAATAAAATGAGTCCCAACGTGTGCAACAGAACAGTTTGAAATCTCGTTACATTTGCATCGTCATGAACATGACTTATATCAGGCTAGCTGATTTTTTCTTTGTTCATTTTAAGTGTAGAAACAATATTTCGTTTGTGACCATTTTTTTCTGCCATTTTGACAACAGGCTCATGACTAAAGAACACACGGCTGTCTGCCGATTGACGCTTGACTGTAGATTTTCGCTTTGTGTCAAAAGAACTCCCTAACGCACACTTTTTCAAAGTAGGTGAATTCATCAGATCTGTTTGAAACATTGCATTTTATCCATGCACGACGACTGCTTAGATACTCGCAGCACAGTTGCCCCATATAAATTGCCCATGAGCGCGGAGCTTGTCTTTGTCACTGTAGCAACTTTGCTCCATCAGCTGGAGAAGCCGGTTCGACGCCCCTGTAAGCACATGTTTCTCTAATTCCTTTGTTTCAGGCAAGCCACTGTGACGTCAGACGCCTTTACGCATACAGCTTTGCGATGCTTAGACAGTAATAACATAATTCATGTTTACATTTCTTTAATTTTCGACGCATTGTCGTTATTCGTGACGCATCAATGACCAATTGATTATATGTCAATGCAATGAAAAAAGCGTGTGGAAAACAGTGTTAATGACAGATTTGAGAAGCACATTTCTTCAATGTTGGCCGCATGGCATTCCTGTGCAGGTGACAATGGTAATTTTTCAAAACGACAAGGATATTTAAACACATGATTATTTGTTTGCTGTGCTCAATGGCCTCTGCTACAGACCTCATCGAAATGACACTTAGATATCTTAGGGTGTACATATCAAGTCTTCCCAAATGGTCTAGCGGATAGGCATCTGCCTTGTAACGCAGGGCGGCCCGGGTTCGATTCCCGTCATGGCAAATGATTCTTGTAGAAAAAAAAAAAGAGTCCCAACGTGTGCAACAGAACAGTTCGAAATCTCGTTACATTTGCTTCGTCATGAACATGACTTATATCAGGCTAGCTCATTTTTTCTTTGTTCATTTTAAGTGTAGAAACAATATTTCGTTAGTGACCATTTTTTTCTGCCGTTTTGACAACAGGCTAATGACTAAAGAACACACGGCTGTCTGCTGATTGACGCTTGACTGTAGATTTTCGCTTTGTGTCAAAAGGACTCCCTTAACGCACACTTTTTCAAAGTAGGTGAATTCATCAGATCTGTTTGAAACATTGCATTTTATCCATGCACGATGACTGCTTAGATACTCGCAGCACAGTTGCCCCATATAAATTGCCCATGAGCGCGGAGCTTGTCTTTGTCACTGTAGCAACTTTGCTCCATCAGGGGTACAAGCCGATTCGACGCCCCTGTAAGCACATGTTTCTCTAATTCCTTTGTTTCAGGCAAGCCACTGTGACGTCAGACGCCTTTACGCATACAGCTTTGCGATGCTTAGACAGTAATAACATAATTCATGTTTACATTTCTTTAATTTTCGACGCATTGTCGTTATTCGTGACGCATCAATGAACAATTGATTATATGGCAATGCAATGAAAAAAGCGTGTGGAAAACAGTGTTAATGACAGATTTGAGAAGCACATTTCTTCAATGTTGGCCGCATGGCATTCCTGTGCAGGTGACAATGGTAATTTTTCAAAACGACAAGGATATTTAAACACATGATTATTTGTTTGGTGTGCTCTATGGCCTCTGCTACAGACCTCATCGAAATGACACTTAGATATCTTAGGGTCTACATATGAAATCTTCCCAAATGGTCTAGCGGATAGGAATCTGCCTTGTAACGCAGGGCGGCCCGGGTTCGATTCCCGTCATGGCAAATGATTCTTGTAGAAAAATAAAATGAGTCCCAACGTGTGCAACAGAACAGTTCGACATCTCGTTACATTTGCATCGTCATGAACATGACTTATATCAGGCTAGCTCATTTTTTCTTTGTTCATTTTAAGTGTAGAAACAATATTTCGTTTGTGACCATTTTTTTCTGCCGTTTTGACAACAGGCTCATGACTAAAGAACACACGGCTGTCTGCTGATTGACACTTGACTGTAGATTTTCGCTTTGTGTCAAAAGGACTCCCTTAACGCACACTTTTTCAAAGTAGGTGAATTCATCAGATCTGTTTGAAACATTGCATTTTATCCATGCACGACGACTGCTTAGATACTCGCAGCACAGTTGCCCCATATAAATTGCCCATGAGCGCGGAGCTTGTCTTTGTCACTGTAGCAACTTTGCTCCATCAGCGGGAGAAGGCGGTTCGACGCCCCTGTAAGCACATGTTTCTCTAATTCCTTTGTTTCAGGCAAGCCACTGTGACGTCAGACGCCTTTACGCATACAGCTTTGCGATGCTTAGACAGTAATAACATAATTCATGTTTACATTTCTTTAATTTTCGACGCATTGTCGTTATTCGTGACGCATCAATGACCAATTGATTATATGGCAATGCAATGAAAAAAGCGTGTGGAAAACAGTGTTAATGACAGATTTGAGAAGCACATTTCTTCAATGTTGGCCGCATGGCATTCCTGTGCAGGTGACAATGGTAATTTTTCAAAACGACAAGGATATTTAAACACATGATTATTTGTTTGCTGTGCTCTATGGCCTCTGCTACAGACCTCATCGAAATGACACTTAGATATCTTAGGGTGTACATATCAAGTCTTCCCAAATGGTCTAGCGGATAGGCATCTACCTTGTAACGCAGGAAGGCCCGGGTTCGATTCCCGTCATGGCAAATGTTTTTTGTAGAAAAATAAAATGAGTCCCAACGTGTGCAACAGAACAGTTCGAAATCTCGTTACATTTGCATCGTCATGAACATGACTTATATCAGGCTAGCTAATTTTTTCTTTGTTCATTTTAAGTGTAGAAACAATATTTCGTTTGTGAACATTTTTTTCTGCCGTTTTGACAACAGGCTCATGACTAAAGAACACACGGCTGTCTGCTGATTGACGCTTGACTGTAGATTTTCGCTTTGTGTCAAAAGAACTTCCTAACGCACACTTTTTCAAAGTAGGTGAATTCATCAGATCTGTTTGAAACATTGCATTTTATCCATGCACGACGACTACTTAGATACTCGCAGCACAGTTGCCTCATATAAATTACCCATAAGCGCGGAGCTTGTCTTTGTCACTGTAGCAACTTTGCTCCATCAGCGGGAGAAGGCGGTTCGACGCCCCTGTAAGCACATGTTTCTCTAATTCCTTTGTTTCAGGCAAGCCACTGTGACGTCAGACGCCTTTACGCATACAGCTTTGCGATGCTTAGACAGTAATAACATAATTCATGTTTACATTTCTTTAATTTTCGACGCATTGTCGTTATTCGTGACGCATCAATGACCAATTGATTATATGGCAATGCAATGAAAAAAGCGTGTGGAAAACAGTGTTAATGACAGATTTGAGAAGCACATTTCTTCAATGTTGGCCGCATGGCATTCCTGTGCAGGTGACAATGGTAATTTTTCAAAACGACAAGGATATTTAAACACATGATTATTTGTTTGCTGTGCTCTATGGCCTCTGCTACAGACCTCATCGAAATGACACTTAGATATCTTAGGGTGTACATATCAAGTCTTCCCAAATGGTCTAGCGGATAGGAATCTGCCTTGTAACGCAGGGTGGCCCGTGTTCGATTCCCGCCATGGCAAAGGATTTTTGTAGAAAAATAAAATGAGTCCCAACGTGTGCAACAGAACAGTTCGAAATCTCGTTACATTTGCATCGTCATGAACATGACTTATATCAGGCTAGCTAATTTTTTCTTTGTTCATTTTAAGTGTAGAAACAATATTTCGTTTGTGACCATTTTTTTCTGCCGTTTTGACAACAGGCTCATGACTAAAGAACACACGGCTGTCTGCTGATTGACGCTTGACTGTAGATTTTCGCTTTGTGTCAAAAGAACTTCCTAACGCACACGTTTTCAAAGTAGGTGAATTCATCAGATCTGTTTGAAACATTGCATTTTATCCATGCACGACGACTGCTTAGATACTCGCAGCACAGTTGCCCCATATAAATTGCCCATGAGCGCGGAGCTTGTCTTTGTCACTGTAGCAACTTTGCTCCATCAGCGGGAGAAGGCGGTTCGACGCCCCTGTAAGCACATGTTTCTCTAATTCCTTTGTTTCAGGCAAGCCAGTGTGACGTCAGACGCCTTTACGCATACAGCTTTGCGATGCTTAGACAGTAATAACATAATTCATGTTTACATTTCTTTAATTTTCGACGCATTGTCGTTATTCGTGACGCATCAATGACCAATTGATTATATGGCAATGCAATGAAAAAAGCGTGTGGAAAACAGTGTTAATGACAGATTTGAGAAGCACATTTCTTCAATGTTGGCCGCATGGCATTCCTGTGCAGGTGACAATGGTAATTTTTCAAAACGACAAGGATATTTAAACACATGATTATTTGTTTGCTGTGCTCTATGGCCTCTGCTACAGACCTCATCGAAATGACACTTAGATATCTTAGGGTGTACATATCAAGTCTTCCCAAATGGTCTAGCGGATAGGCATCTACCTTGTAACGCAGGGCGGCCCGGGTTCGATTCCCGTCATGGCAAATGTTTTTTGTAGAAAAATAAAATGAGTCCCAACGTGTGCAACAGAACAGTTCGAAATCTCGTTACATTTGCATCGTCATGAACATGACTTATATCAGGCTAGCTAATTTTTTCTTTGTTCATTTTAAGTGTAGAAACAATATTTCGTTTGTGAACATTTTTTTCTGCCGTTTTGACAACAGGCTCATGACTAAAGAACACACGGCTGTCTGCTGATTGACGCTTCACTGTAGATTTTCGCTTTGTGTCAAAAGAACTTCCTAACGCACACTTTTTCAAAGTAGGTGAATTCATCAGATCTGTTTGAAACATTGCATTTTATCCATGCACGACGACTACTTAGATACTCGCAGCACAGTTGCCTCATATAAATTGCCCATAAGCGCGGAGCTTGTCTTTGTCACTGTAGCAACTTTGCTCCATCAGCGGGAGAAGGCGGTTCGACGCCCCTGTAAGCACATGTTTCTCTAATTCCTTTGTTTCAGGCAAGCCACTGTGACGTCAGACGCCTTTACGCATACAGCTTTGCGATGCTTAGACAGTAATAACATAATTCATGTTTACATTTCTTTAATTTTCGAAGCATTGTCGTTATTCGTGACGCATCAATGACCAATTGATTATATGGCAATGCAATGAAAAAAGCGTGTGGAAAACAGTGTTAATGACAGATTTGAGAAGCACATTTCTTCAATGTTGGCCGCATGGCATTCCTGTGCAGGTGACAATGGTAATTTTTCAAAACGACAAGGATATTTAAACACATGATTATTTGTTTGCTGTGCTCTATGGCCTCTGCTACAGACCTCATCGAAATGACACTTAGATATCTTAGGGTGTACATATCAAGTCTTCCCAAATGGTCTAGCGGATAGGCATCTACCTTGTAACGCAGGGCGGCCCGGGTTCGATTCCCGTCATGGCAAATGTTTTTTGTAGAAAAATAAAATGAGTCCCAACGTGTGCAACAGAACAGTTCGAAATCTCGTTACATTTGCATCGTCATGAACATGACTTATATCAGGCTAGCTAATTTTTTCTTTGTTCATTTTAAGTGTAGAAACAATATTTCGTTTGTGAACATTTTCTTCTGCCGTTTTGACAACAGGCTCATTACTAAAGAACACACGGCTGTCTGCTGATTGACGCTTGACTGTAGATTTTCGCTTTGTGTCAAAAGAACTCCCTAACGCACACTTTTTCAAAGTAGGTGAATTCATCAGATCTGTTTGAAACATTGCATTTTATCCATGCACGACGACTACTTAGATACTCGCAGCACAGTTGCCTCATATAAATTGCCCATGAGCGCGGAGCTTGTCTTTGTCACTGTAGCAACTTTGCTCCATCAGCGGGAGAAGGCGGTTCGACGCCCCTGTAAGCACATGTTTCTCTAATTCCTTTGTTTCAGGCAAGCCACTGTGACGTCAGACGCCTTTACGCATACAGCTTTGCGATGCTTAGACAGTAATAACATAATTCATGTTTACATTTCTTTAATTTTCGACGCATTGTCGTTATTCGTGACGCATCAATGACCAATTGATTATATGGCAATGCAATGAAAAAAGCGTGTGGAAAACAGTGTTAATGACAGATTTGAGAAGCACATTTCTTCAATGTTGGCCGCATGGCATTCCTGTGCAGGTGACAATGGTAATTTTTCAAAAGACAAGGATATTTAAACACATGATTATTTGTTTGCTGTGCTCTATGGCCTCTGCTACAGACCTCATCGAAATGACACTTAGATATCTTAGGGTGTACATATCAAGTCTTCCCAAATGGTCTAGCGGATAGGAATCTGCCTTGTAACGCAGGGCGGCCCGGGTTCGATTCCCGTCATGGCAAAGGATTTTTGTAGAAAAATAAAATGAGTCCCAACGTGTGCAACAGAACAGTTCGAAATCTCGTTACATTTGCATCGTCATGAACATGACTTATATCAGGCTAGCTAATTTTTTCTTTGTTCATTTTAAGTGTAGAAACAATATTTCGTTTGTGAACATTTTTTTCTGCCGTTTTGACAACAGGCTCATGACTAAAGAACACACGGCTGTCTGCTGATTGACGCTTGACTGTAGATTTTCGCTTTGTGTCAAAAGAACTCCCGAACGCACACTTTTTCAAAGGAGGTGAATTCATCAGATCTGTTTGAAACATTGCATTTTATCCATGCACGACGACTACTTAGATACTCGCAGCACAGTTGCCTCATATAAATTGCCCATGAGCGCGGAGCTTGTCTTTGTCACTGTAGCAACTTTGCTCCATCAGCGGGAGAAGGCGGTTCGACGCCCCTGTAAGCACATGTTTCTCTAATTCCTTTGCTTCAGGCAAGCCACTGTGACGTCAGACGCCTTTACGCATACAGTTTTGCGATGCTTAGACAGTAATAACATAATTCATGTTTACATTTCTTTAATTTTCGACGCATTGTCGTTATTCGTGACGCATCAATGACCAATTGATTATATGGCAATGCAATGAAAAAAGCGTGTGGAAAACAGTGTTAATGACAGATTTGAGAAGCACATTTCTTCAATGTTGGCCGCAGGGCATTCCTGTGCAGGTGACAATGGTAATTTTTCAAAACGACAAGGATATTTAAACACATGATTATTTGTTTGCTGTGATCTATGGCCTCTGCTACAGACCTCATCGAAATGACACTTAGATATCTTAGGGTGTACATATCAAGTCTTCCCAAATGGTCTAGCGGATAGGAATCTGCCTTGTCACGCAGGGCGGCCCGGGTTCGATTCCCGTCATGGCAAAGGATTTTTGTAGAAAAATAAAATGAGTCCCAACGTGTGCAACAGAACAGTTCGAAATCTCGTTACATTTGCATCGTCATGAACATGACTTATATCAGGCTAGCTGATTTTTTCTTTGTTCATTTTAAGTGTAGAAACAATATTTCGTTTGTGACCATTTTTTTCTGCCATTTTGACAACAGGCTCATGACTAAAGAACACACGGCTGTCTGCCGATTGACGCTTGACTGTAGATTTTCGCTTTGTGTCAAAAGAACTCCCTAACGCACACTTTTTCAAAGTAGGTGAATTCATCAGATCTGTTTGAAACATTGCATTTTATCCATGCACGACGACTGCTTAGATACTCGCAGCACAGTTGCCCCATATAAATTGCCCATGAGCGCGGAGCTTGTCTTTGTGACTGTAGCAACTTTGCTCCATCAGGGGGACAAGCCGGTTCGAGGCCCCTGTAAGCACATGTTTCTCTAATTCCTTTGTTTCAGGCAAGCCACAGTGACGTCAGACGCCTTTACGCATACAGCTTTGCGATGCTTAGACAGTAATAACATAATTCATGTTTACATTTCTTTAATTTTCGACGCATTGTCGTTATTCGTGACGCATCAATGACCAATTGATTATATGGCAATGCAATGAAAAAAGCGTGTGGAAAACAGTGTTAATGACAGATTTGAGAAGCACATTTCTTCAATGTTGGCCGCATGGCATTCCTGTGCAGGTGACAATGGTAATTTTTCAAAACGACAAGGATATTTAAACACATGATTATTTGTTTGCTGTGCTCAATGGCCTCTGCTACAGACCTCATCGAAATGACACTTAGATATCTTAGGGTGTACATATCAAGTCTTCCCAAATGGTCTAGCGGATAGGCATCTGCCTTGTAACGCAGGGCGGCCCGGGTTCGATTCCCGTCATGGCAAATGATTCTTGTAGAAAAAAAAAATGAGTCCCAACGTGTGCAACAGAACAGTTCGAAATCTCGTTACATTTGCATCGTCATGAACATGACTTATATCAGGCTAGCTCATTTTTTCTTTGTTCATTTTAAGTGTAGAAACAATATTTCGTTAGTGACCATTTTTTTCTGCCGTTTTGACAACAGGCTCATGACTAAAGAACACACGGCTGTCTGCTGATTGACGCTTGACTGTAGATTTTCGCTTTGTGTCAAAAGGACTCCCTTAACGCACACTTTTTCAAAGTAGGTGAATTCATCAGATCTGTTTGAAACATTGCATTTTATCCATGCACGATGACTGCTTAGATACTCGCAGCACAGTTGCCCCATATAAATTGCCCATGAGCGCGGAGCTTGTCTTTGTCACTGTAGCAACTTTGCTCCATCAGGGGTACAAGCCGATTCGACGCCCCTGTAAGCACATGTTTCTCTAATTCCTTTGTTTCAGGCAAGCCACTGTGACGTCAGACGCCTTTACGCATACAGCTTTGCGATGCTTAGACAGTAATAACATAATTCATGTTTACATTTCTTTAATTTTCGACGCATTGTCGTTATTCGTGACGCATCAATGAACAATTGATTATATGGCAATGCAATGAAAAAAGCGTGTGGAAAACAGTGTTAATGACAGATTTGAGAAGCACATTTCTTCAATGTTGGCCGCATGGCATTCCTGTGCAGGTGACAATGGTAATTTTTCAAAACGACAAGGATATTTAAACACATGATTATTTGTTTGGTGTGCTCTATGGCCTCTGCTACAGACCTCATCGAAATGACACTTAGATATCTTAGGGTCTACATATGAAATCTTCCCAAATGGTCTAGCGGATAGGAATCTGCCTTGTAACGCAGGGCGGCCCGGGTTCGATTCCCGTCATGGCAAATGATTCTTGTAGAAAAATAAAATGAGTCCCAACGTGTGCAACAGAACAGTTCGAAATCTCGTTACATTTGCATCGTCATGAACATGACTTATATCAGGCTAGCTCATTTTTTCTTTGTTCATTTTAAGTGTAGAAACAATATTTCGTTTGTGACCATTTTTTTCTGCCGTTTTGACAACAGGCTCATGACTAAAGAACACACGGCTGTCTGCTGATTGACACTTGACTGTAGATTTTCGCTTTGTGTCAAAAGGACTCCCTTAACGCACACTTTTTCAAAGTAGGTGAATTCATCAGATCTGTTTGAAACATTGCATTTTATCCATGCACGACGACTGCTTAGATACTCGCAGCACAGTTGCCCCATATAAATTGCCCATGAGCGCGGAGCTTGTCTTTGTGACTGTAGCAACTTTGCTCCATCAGGGGGACAAGCCGGTTCGACGCCCCTGTAAGCACATGTTTCTCTAATTCCTTTGTTTCAGGCAAGCCACAGTGACGTCAGACGCCTTTACGCATACAGCTTTGCGATGCTTAGACAGTAATAACATAATTCATGTTTACATTTCTTTAATTTTCGACGCATTGTCGTTATTCGTGACGCATCAATGACCAATTGATTATATGGCAATGCAATGAAAAAAGCGTGTGGAAAACAGTGTTAATGACAGATTTGAGAAGCACATTTCTTCAATGTTGGCCGCATGGCATTCCTGTGCAGGTGACAATGGTAATTTTTCAAAACGACAAGGATATTTAAACACATGATTATTTGTTTGGTGTGCTCTATGGCCTCTGCTACAGACCTCATCGAAATGACACTTAGATATCTTAGGGTCTACATATGAAATCTTCCCAAATGGTCTAGCGGATAGGAATCTGCCTTGTAAAGCAGGGCGGCCCGCGTTCGATTCCCGTCATGGCAAATGATTCTTGTAGAAAAATAAAATGAGTCCCAACGTGTGCAACAGAACAGTTCGAAATCTCGTTACATTTGCATCGTCATGAACATGACTTATATCAGGCTAGCTAATTTTTTCTTTGTTCATTTTAAGTGTAGAAACAATATTTCGTTTGTGAACATTTTTTTCTGCCGTTTTGACAACAGGCTCATGACTAAAGAACACACGGCTGTCTGCTGATTGACGCTTGACTGTAGATTTTCGCTTTGTGTCAAAAGAACTTCCTAACGCACACTTTTTCAAAGTAGATGAATTCATCAGATCTGTTTGAAACATTGCATTTTATCCATGCACGACGATTACTTAGATACTCGCAGCACAGTTGCCTCATATAAATTACCCATAAGCGCGGAGCTTGTCTTTGTCACTGTAGCAACTTTGCTCCATCAGCGGGAGAAGGCGGTTCGACGCCCCTGTAAGCACATGTTTCTCTAATTCCTTTGTTTCAGGCAAGCCACTGTGACGTCAGACGCCTTTACGCATACAGCTTTGCGATGCTTAGACAGTAATAACATAATTCATGTTTACATTTCTTTAATTTTCGACGCATTGTCGTTATTCGTGACCCATCAATGACCAATTGATTATATGGCAATGCAATGAAAAAAGCGTGTGGAAAACAGTGTTAATGACAGATTTGAGAAGCACATTTCTTCAATGTTGGCCGCATGGCATTCCTGTGCAGGTGACAATGGTAATTTTTCAAAACGACAAGGATATTTAAACACATGATTATTTGTTTGCTGTGCTCTATGGCCTCTGCTACAGACCTCATCGAAATGACACTTAGATATCTTAGGGTGTACATATCAAGTTTTCCCAAATGGTCTAGCGGATAGGCATCTACCTTGTAACGCAGGGCGGTCCGGGTTCGATTCCCGTCATGGCAAATGTTTTTTGTAGAAAAATAAAATGAGTCCCAACGTGTGCAACAGAACAGTTCGAAATCTCGTTACATTTGCATCGTCATGAACATGACTTATATCAGGCTAGCTCATTTTTTCTTTGTTCATTTTAAGTGTAGAAACAATATTTCGTTTGTGAACATTTTTTTCTGCCGTTTTGACAACAGGCTCATGACTAAAGAACACACGGCTGTCTGCTGATTGACGCTTGACTGTAGATTTTCGCTTTGTGTCAAAAGAACTTCCTAACGCACACTTTTTCAAAGTAGATGAATTCATCAGATCTGTTTGAAACATTGCATTTTATCCATGCACGACGATTACTTAGATACTCGCAGCACAGTTGCCTCATATAAATTACCCATAAGCGCGGAGCTTGTCTTTGTCACTGTAGCAACTTTGCTCCATCAGCGGGAGAAGGCGGTTCGACGCCCCTGTAAGCACATGTTTCTCTAATTCCTTTGTTTCAGGCAAGCCACTGTGACGTCAGACGCCTTTACGCATACAGCTTTGCGATGCTTAGACAGTAATAACATAATTCATGTTTACATTTCTTTAATTTTCGACGCATTGTCGTTATTCGTGACCCATCAATGACCAATTGATTATATGGCAATGCAATGAAAAAAGCGTGTGGAAAATAGTGTTAATGACAGATTTGAGAAGCACATTTCTTCAATGTTGGCCGCATGGCATTCCTGTGCAGGTGACAATGGTAATTTTTCAAAACGACAAGGATATTTAAACACATGATTATTTGTTTGGTGTGCTCTATGGCCTCTGCTACAGACCTCATCGAAATGACACTTAGATATCTTAGGGTCTACATATGAAATCTTCCCAAATGGTCTAGCGGATAGGAATCTGCCTTGTAACGCAGGGCGGCCCGGGTTCGATTCCCGTTATGGCAAATGATTCTTGTAGAAAAAAAAAATGAGTCCCAATTTGTGCAACAAAACAGTTCGAAATCTCGTTACATTTGCATCGTCATGAACATGACTTATATCAGGCTAGCTCATTTTTTCTTTGTTCATTTTAAGTGTAGAAACAATATTTCGTTTGTGACCATTTTTTTCTGCCGTTTTGACAACAGGCTCATGACTAAAGAACACACGGCTGTCTGCTGATTGACGCTTGACTGTAGATTTTCGCTTTGTGTCAAAAGGACTCCCTTAACGCACACTTTTTCAAAGTAGGTGAATTCATCAGATCTGTTTGAAACATTGCATTTTATCCATGCACGACGACTGCTTAGATACTCGCAGCACAGTTGCCCCATATAAATTGCCCATGAGCGCGGAGCTTGTCTTTGTCACTGTAGCAACTTTGCTCCATCAGGGGGACAAGCAGGTTCGACGCCCCTGTAAGCACATGTTTCTCTAATTCCTTTGTTTCAGGCAAGCCACAGTGACGTCAGACGCCTTTGCGCATACAGCTTTGCGATGCTTAGACAGTAATAACATAATTCATGTTTACATTTCTTTAATTTTCGACGCATTGTCGTTATTCGTGACGCATCAATGACCAATTGATTATATGGCAATGCATTAAAAAAAGCGTGTGGAAAACAGTTTTAATGACAGATTTGAGAAGCACATTTCTTCAATGTTGGCCGCATGGCATTCCTGTGCAGGTGACAATGGTAATTTTTCAAAACGACAAGGATATTTAAACACATGATTATTTGTTTGGTGTGCTCTATGGCCTCTGCTACAGACCTCATCGAAATGCCACTTAGATATCTTAGGGTCTACATATGAAATCTTCCCAAATGGTCTAGCGGATAGGAATCTGCCTTGTAACGCAGGGCGGCCCGGGTTCGATTCCAGTCATGGCAAATGATTCTTGTAGAAAAATCAAATGAGTCCCAATGTGTGCAACAGAACAGTTCGAAATCTCGTTACATTTGCATCGTCATGAACATGACTTATATCAGGCTAGCTCATTTTTTCTTTGTTCATTTTAAGTGTAGAAACAATATTTCGTTTGTGACAATTTTTTTCTGCCGTTTTGACAACAGGCTCATGACTAAAGAACACACGGCTGTCTGCTGATTGACGCTTGACTGTAGATTTTCGCTTTGTGTCAAAAGGACTCCCTTAACGCACACTTTTTCAAAGTAGGTGAATTCATCAGATCTGTTTGAAACATTGCATTTTATCCATGCACGACGACTGCTTAGATACTCGCAGCACAGTTGCCCCATATAAATTGCCCATGAGCGCGGAGCTTGTCTTTGTCACTGTAGCAACTTTGCTCCATCAGGGGGACAAGCAGGTTCGACGCCCCTGTAAGCACATGTTTCTCTAATTCCTTTGTTTCAGGCAAGCCACAGTGACGTCAGACGCCTTTGCGCATACAGCTTTGCGATGCTTAGACAGTAATAACATAATTCATGTTTACATTTCTTTAATTTTCGACGCATTGTCGTTATTCGTGACGCATCAATGACCAATTGATTATATGGCAATGCATTAAAAAAAGCGTGTGGAAAACAGTGTTAATGACAGATTTGAGAAGCACATTTCTTCAATGTTGGCCGCATGGCATTCCTGTGCAGGTGACAATGGTAATTTTTCAAAACGACAAGGATATTTAAACACATGATTATTTGTTTGGTGTGCTCTATGGCCTCTGCTACAGACCTCATCGAAATGCCACTTAGATATCTTAGGGTCTACATATGAAATCTTCCCAAATGGTCTAGCGGATAGGAATCTGCCTTGTAACGCAGGGCGGCCCGGGTTCGATTCCAGTCATGGCAAATGATTCTTGTAGAAAAATCAAATGAGTCCCAATGTGTGCAACAGAACAGTTCGAAATCTCGTTACATTTGCATCGTCATGAACATGACTTATATCAGGCTAGCTCATTTTTTCTTTGTTCATTTTAAGTGTAGAAACAATATTTCGTTTGTGACCATTTTTTTCTGCCGTTTTGACAACAGGCTCATGACTAAAGAACACACGGCTGTCTGCTGATTGACGCTTGACTGTAGATTTTCGCTTTGTGTCAAAAGGACTCCCTTAACGCACACTTTTTCAAAGTAGGTGAATTCATCAGATCTGTTTGAAACATTGCATTTTATCCATGCATGACGACTGCTTAGATACTCGCAGCACAGTTGCCCCATATAAATTGCCCATGAGCGCGGAGCTTGTCTTTGTCAATGTAGCAACTTTGCTCCATCAGGGGGACAAGCCAGTTCGACGCCCCTGTAAGCACATGTTTCTCTAATTCCTTTGTTTCAGGCAAGCCACAGTGACGTCAGACGCCTTTGCGCATACAGCTTTGCGATGCTTAGACAGTAATAACATAATTCATGTTTACATTTCTTTAATTTTCGACGCATTGTCGTTATTCGTGACGCATCAATGACCAATTGATTATATGGCAATGCAATGAAAAAAGCGTGTGGAAAACAGTGTTAATGACAGATTTGAGAAGCACATTTCTTCAATGTTGGCCGCATGGCATTCCTGTGCAGGTGACAATGGTAATTTTTCAAAACGACAAGGATATTTAAACACATGATTATTTGTTTGGTGTGCTCTATGGCCTCTGCTACAGACCTCATCGAAATGCCACTTAGATATCTTAGGGTCTACATATGAAATCTTCCCAAATGGTCTAGCGGATAGGAATCTGCCTTGTAACGCAGGGCGGCCCGGGTTCGATTCCAGTCATGGCAAATGATTCTTGTAGAAAAATCAAATGAGTCCCAATGTGTGCAACAGAACAGTTCGAAATCTCGTTACATTTGCATCGTCATGAACATGACTTATATCAGGCTAGCTCATTTTTTCTTTGTTCATTTTAAGTGTAGAAACAATATTTCGTTTGTGACCATTTTTTTCTGCCGTTTTGACAACAGGCTCATGACTAAAGAACACACGGCTGTCTGCTGATTGACGCTTGACTGTAGATTTTCGCTTTGTGTCAAAAGGACTCCCTTAACGCACACTTTTTCAAAGTAGGTGAATTCATCAGATCTGTTTGAAACATTGCATTTTATCCATGCATGACGACTGCTTAGATACTCGCAGCACAGTTGCCCCATATAAATTGCCCATGAGCGCGGAGCTTGTCTTTGTCAATGTAGCAACTTTGCTCCATCAGGGGGACAAGCCAGTTCGACGCCCCTGTAAGCACATGTTTCTCTAATTCCTTTGTTTCAGGCAAGCCACAGTGACGTCAGACGCCTTTGCGCATACAGCTTTGCGATGCTTAGACAGTAATAACATAATTCATGTTTACATTTCTTTAATTTTCGACGCATTGTCGTTATTCGTGACGCATCAATGACCAATTGATTATATGGCAATGCAATGAAAAAAGCGTGTGGAAAACAGTGTTAATGACAGATTTGAGAAGCACATTTCTTCAATGTTGGCCGCATGGCATTCCTGTGCAGGTGACAATGGTAATTTTTCAAAACGACAAGGATATTTAAACACATGATTATTTGTTTGGTGTGCTCTATGGCCTCTGCTACAGACCTCATCGAAATGACACTTAGATATCTTAGGGTCTACATATGAAATCTTCCCAAATGGTCTAGCGCAGGGGTGCCCAAATTCTTCCCAGTGGAGGGCCAAAATTTAATCTGTGGGGAGGGTCGTGGGCCAAAATGTTAATTTTGCAGTACATTAAGTTAAATATGGGTATATATAGCATGCATGTACAAAATAAACACTATCACAAAGTAATTTCGAAAAAGGAATGACACTGTTTATTGTTCTTCACATTAATGTTCAAAAGATTACTGACGTCAATCTGGCTTCTTTAAATTAGAAAAATAATTGAAGCACTATGAAATATTTGAAGACAGACAGGGAACATTACTAGGCCTTGGGCCTATATCTTCAAATACAAAGACATTTAGTGCAAAGTAACATGGGACAAAACATGTCTCCATGGGACCAAAATACATTCTTCACTGGTTTGAACAATCATTTTTAAATCAGGAATAGTAGTAGAATTGGACAACAGCTTGAGAAGGTTTGTAGAAATCAGTACTGTACTTACAAGTGCAATAAACAAAGTAACATGGGACAAAACATGCCCCCATTAATCATACAGAGCAGAACATACTCTGACACATTGGAGGCCTAGGCCTACACATCCTGCCTGAAGTAGGCTAGGCCTATCAGTGGGAGACATGAAGCCTGTCCTTGGTTTTTAAAAGTCTCTCAATATCAGGCTCCAGCTGACTAACTGACAAAGTGAGAATGTCATGTAGGTGAGAGTCAGATAAAGCATTTCTCAGTTTGGACTTATTAAGATTCATCAGGCTGAAAGGCTGTTCACATACATAGGTACTTCCAAAGAGGGATAACATCACCTGTGCATGTTTGCGGATCTTGCCATATCTGTGTGCAGGAACACATTTGTAAAAGTCACGTTCTTCAGGCCGATGTTTTTATCGCACAGTTGCTCCTGATGCAAAATACAATGGTATTTAAAAATCGAGCCACCAAACTCACGGACTTTGTCCGACACAAGTGCAGTTAGGCCTGCTCTCTTACCGACCATGGCCGGGGCTCCATCAGTCGTGATGCCAGATAGGTTTTCCCACTTCAACCCGTTCTTGTCCATAATTCGCTGCACTGCCATAAAAATATCGATACCTCTTGTTGTCCCTTTCAGTGTTTCAAGGCCCGCTAGTTCTTGACACACTTCAAAGTCCTCATTGACACCTCGCAAAACACCAGCAACTGTGCTGAGTCAGAGATGTCGGTGCTTTCATCGCTTGCGATGGAGAAGGCAGAAAACCGACCTGCTCTTTGGGCTATCTGGCCCCGAACGTCTTCGGCCATGTCCTCAACGCGGCGGGTGACCGTGTTCCGTGACAGGCTAATCTGAGAAAAAGCCCGCATCTGAGTTGGACACACAGCTTCAGCAGCAATTGTCAGACACTCTTTGACAAAATCACCCGCAGCAAAAGCTCGTCCACTTCTGACAATGACTTTGCTAATGCGATAACTTGCCCGAGTGGTATTTTCTTGTGCAGTGAACGGCTGAAGTAAAGTTCGCTGCTGTGTGGTTAGCTTTCTTAGCAAGTCTGCTACCTTCAGCTTGCGATCGTCACCTGTGTATTTTGCGAACTGGTGAGAATGCATAGTTTCATAGTGACGACGAATGTTGTACTCCTTTGAAACAGCGACCCTCTGCTTACATACCAGACACACTGCGTTGGAATCGACCTCGGTAAAAAGATAACCATGTTCCCAACTTTTTTTGAATTTTCGTTTGTCTGTGTGCCACTGCTTAACACGCTCCATCCTTGCATCCTCTCACTCACTGGTCTTCGCCTCACCGGATTGCATCTGGTAGGAACTCAACAGCGCCACCCTACCATCATTGTATCACAATGTTATTCTCTGGTCAGGAGTGGAAGTGCACCAATAAATAATATTCAATGAGAGCGAGCGCAGATTCCGAGCGAGCGCAGATTCCGAGCGAGCGCAGATTCCGAGAGAGCGCAGATTCCGAGCGAGCGCAGATTCCGAGCGAGCGCAGATTCCGAGCGAGCGCTGATGGTGGGAAAAAATTATACAGTGGATAAGGCGCGGGCCAAATATAATCGGTCCCGCGGGCCCCAAATTGGGCAGCCATGGTCTAGCGCAGACCTGGGCATAGCACGGCCCGCGGGCCACATACGGCCCTTTGGTTGACGTTGACCGGCCCCCGTAGGGATAAATGGAAATTAGAAAATAAACGTATTGTTTTTTATTTATGTATACGTTTTTTAAGCGTACCTAATGACTCGATACGACTTGTCGTAAAACTGTGTGATGAGACGAGTCTGATTGACGGTATCTGACATTACCTTGTCACAAGATAGCCCTCAAAATGTCTGGTCACGCCAAAAAAAGAAATGTCGATGCCGAATGCAGAGTTTTCAACAAAACATGGACTGATAAGTATTTATTTACTATAGTCAGAGGTAAAGCTGTGTGTTTAGTTTGCGGAGAGCAGATTGCCGTTTTCAAGGATTACAATTTGAATCGACATTACGAGACGAAACACGCGGTAAAATACAAAGAGTTGACCGGTGCTGAACGGTCACGGACAACAGAAGCTTTGCTAGCTAAGCTACAGAGTCAACAAGGCTTTTTTTACCAAGCTTCACACATCCAGTGAGGCAGCAACCAAGACCAGCTTTGTGATATCCCACAAAATCGCTAAAACAGCAAGTCATTCTCGGAGGGGGAGTTCATTAAAGAGTGCTTGGTGGACTCTGCGGCGCTAATATGCCCCGAGAAAAAAGAAGCATTTGAGAAAGTCCCGCTGTCCAGGTGAACCGTGACGAGAAGGATCGAGGACATCGCAGGGAATTTGGAGCTTCAGCTGCAAAGTGAGATTGCAAATTTGGACTTTTTCTCCTTAGCTTTGGACGAGAGCTGTGATGTCCGTGACACAGCCCAGTTACTTGTATTTTTACGTGGGATAACGAAAGACTTCAAGATTACGGAGGAGCTGGCAGCAGTGCGGTCAATGAAAGGGACGACGACGGGGAGCGATCTGTTTACGGAGGTAAATGCATGCATGGACGAGCTGGGACTGAGATGGGACAGACTGGCAGGTGTCACAACCGATGGTTGTCCAAATCTGACGGGGAAAAATGTTGGACTTTTGAAACGAATGCAAGATAAAGTCACTGAAATCGACCCAGAACAGAAATTGGTATTTTTACATTGTATTCTACATCAGAATGTGTTGTGCAAGTCAGTGTTAAAAGTGAACCATGTTACTGATGTTGTAACTAAAATAGTATGCTTTATCAGGGCAAGAGCATTAAATCACAGACAGTTTGTTGAGCTTTTGGAGGAGCATGAGTCTGAACATGGTGACATTGGTTACCACACAACTGTCAGATGGCTCAGCCTGGGCAAAGTGCTGAAAAGAGTTTGGGATCTGAAAGCAGAGATTCAGGAGTTTTGTGAGAAGAAAGGCAAAGACATCCCAGAGCTCTCAGATGGGGACTGGATGGCAGATTTTGCATTTGCTGTGGATGTGACTGCACTGATGAATGAACTGAACACCAAACTGCAAGGCAAGGGCCTTTTTGTTCATGAAATGCACAGCCTGGTGAAGGCTTTCATGAGAAAGTTGCAGTTTCTTTCAAGCCAACTGGAGTGCAACACTCTCACTCACATGCAAACCCTGAAAGAAGTCAAACCATCAGCTGATCACCTCCACAGGTACTCATCCATGTTAGGAGCACTGCATGGTGAGTTTTCAAGGCGATTTGAAGATTTCAAAACAGTTGAGGATGAAATGAGCATGATCTTCTCTCCCTTCACCTGCATTGTGGATAATGCACCCAGTGACGTTCAGCTGGAGCTCATTGACCTGCAGTCTGATGTGGTACTGGCAGAGCACTTTAAGTCAGAATCAGTGCTGGACTTTTACTCCTCTCTCAAAAAGGAGAACTTTCCAAACATGAGGAGACATGCTCAGAAGATGTTGGTTCTCTTTGGATCTACCTACATATGTGAACAAACATTTTCATTGATGAAGTTTAACAAATCCAGGTATAGATCCTCTCTCACTGATGATCATCTGTCAGCTGTGCTTCGCATAGCCACCTCAGACATTCAGCCTGACTTTGATACACTTGTTAAAGCCCAACAGAGACTAGATTTCTCTCACTGAACAAGAAAAAAAAACTGAAACAGTAAATTAGATGGTTAGACTGCTTAATATTTGGAGTACAAAGACAATATTGATGTCTTTAGAAAGCTAAGGATCTCCTCTTTCCAACAATACTGTATATTAAACTAAAATGTGTTTTGGGGTTAATGTGACTGAGTGGAGAAATGCGCAAGTCACAATTGTTAAAAACATTCTTATTTTGTGTACCATTGTTTTTGAAAATGTGATTGAATAAATGACATTTCTTGTAAGGCAACCTCACTTTTTCATTGCTTAATAATCATAACATTTACTCTTACCAGTCACAGCTTGTCAAAACAATGCAATTTACCGCTTTTTACAAAGAAATAAAATTAATGTTATATAGAATTGAGTTCAGGCTATTGGCCCGGCCCTCCATAATATTTTCTGTTTCTCATGTGGCCCCCTGGGAAAAATAATTGCCCACCCCTGGTCTAGCGGATAGGAATCTGCCTTGTAACGCAGGGCGGCCCGGGTTCGATTCCCGTCATGGCAAATGATTCTTGTAGAAAAATAAAATGAGTCCCAACGTGTGCAACAGAACAGTTCGAAATCTCGTTACATTTGCATCGTCATGAACATGACTTATATCAGGCTAGCTCATTTTTTCTTTGTTCATTTTAAGTGTAGAAACAATATTTCGTTTGTGACCATTTTTTTCTGCCGTTTTGACAACAGGCTCATGACTAAAGAACACACGGCTGTCTGCTGATTGACGCTTGACTGTAGATTTTCGCTTTGTGTCAAAAGGACTCCCTTAACGCACACTTTTTCAAAGTAGGTGAATTCATCAGATCTGTTTGAAACATTGCATTTTATCCATGCACGACGACTGCTTAGATACTCGCAGCACAGTTGCCCCATATAAATTGCCCATGAGCGCGGAGCTTGTCTTTGTCACTGTAGCAACTTTGCTCCATCAGGGGGACAAGCCGGTTCGACGCCCCTGTAAGCACATGTTTCTCTAATTCCTTTGTTTCAGGCAAGCCACTGTGACGTCAGACGCCTTTACGCATACAGCTTTGCGATGCTTAGACAGTAATAACATAATTCATGTTTAAATTTCTTTAATTTTCGACGCATTGTCGTTATTCGTGACGCATCAATGACCAATTGATTATATGGCAATGCAATGAAAAAAGCGTGTGGAAAACAGTGTTAATGACAGATTTGAGAAGCACATTTCTTCAATGTTGGCCGCATGGCATTCCTGTGCAGGTGACAATGGTAATTTTTCAAAACGACATGGATATTTAAACACGTGATTATTTGTTTGGTGTGCTCTATGGCCTCTGCGACAGACCTCATCGAAATGACACTTAGATATCTTAGGGTGCACATATGAAATCTTCCCAAATGGTCTAGCGGATAGGAATCTGCCTTGTAACGCAGGGTGGCCCGGGTTCGATTCCCGTCATGGCAAATGATTCTTGTGGAGAAATAAAATGAGTCCCAACGTGTGCAACAGAACAGTTCGAAATCTCGTTACATTTGCATCGTCATGAACATGACTTATATCAGGCTAGCTCATTTTGTCTTTGTTCATTTTAAGTGGAGAAACAATATTTCGTTTGTGACCATTTTTTTCTGCCGTTTTGACAACAGGCTCATGACTAAAGAACACACGGCTGTCTGCTGATTGACGCTTGACTGTAGATTTTCGCTTTGTGTCAAAAGGACTCCCTTAACGCACACTTTTTCAAAGTAGGTGAATTCATCAGATCTGTTTGAAACATTGCATTTTATCCATGCACGACGACTGCTTAGATACTCGCAGCACAGTTGCCCCATATAATTTGCCCATGAGCGCGGAGCTTGTCTTTGTCACTGTAGCAACTTTGCTCCATCAGGGGGACAAGCCGGTTCGACGCCCCTGTAAGCACATGTTTCTCTAATTCCTTTGTTTCAGGCAAGCCACAGTGACGTCAGACGCCTTTGCGCATACAGCTTTGCGATGCTTAGACAGTAATAACATAATTCATGTTTACATTTCTTTAATTTTCGATGCATTGTCGTTATTCGTGACGCATCAATGACCAATTGATTATATGGCAATGCAATGAAAAAAGCGTGTGGAAAACAGTGTTAATGACAGATTTGAGAAGCACATTTCTTCAATGTTGGCCGCATGGCATTCCTGTGCAGGTGACAACGGTAATTTTTCAAAACGACAAGGATATTTAAACACATGATTATTTGTTTGGTGTGCTCTATGGCCTCTGCTACAGACCTCATCGAAATGACACTTAGATATCTTAGGGTGTACATATCAAGTCTTCCCAAATGGTCTAGCGGATAGGAATCTGCCTTGTAACGCAGGGCGGCCCGGGTTCGATTCCCGTCATGGCAAATGATTTTTGTAGAAAAATAAAATGAGTCCCAACGTGTGCAACAGAACAGTTCGAAATCTCGTTACATTTGCATCGTCATGAACATGACTTATATCAGGCTAGCTCATTTTGTCTTTGTTCATTTTAAGTGGAGAAACAATATTTCGTTTGTGACCATTTTTTTCTGCCGTTTTGACAACAGGCTCATGACTAATGAACACACGGCTGTCTGCTGATTGACGCTTGACTGTAGATTTTCGCTTTGTGTCAAAAGGACTCCCTTAACGCACACTTTTTCAAAGTAGGTGAATTCATCAGATCTGTTTGAAACATTGCATTTTATCCATGCACGACGACTGCTTAGATACTCGCAGCACAGTTGCCCCATATAAATTGCCCATGAGCGCGGAGCTTGTCTTTGTCACTGTAGCAACTTTGCTCCATCAGGGGGACAACCCGGTTCGACGCCCCTTGTAAGCAAATGTTTCTCTAATTTCTTTTTTTCAGGCAAGCCACTGTGACGTCAGACGCCTTTACGCATACAGCTTTGCGATGCTTAGACAGTAATAACATAATTCATGTTTACATTTCTTTAATTTTCGACGCATTGTCGTTATTCGTGACGCATCAATGACCAATTGATTATATGGCAATGCAATGAAAAAAGCGTGAGGAAAACAGTGTTAATGACAGATTTGAGAAGCACATTTCTTCAATGTTGGCCGCATGGCATTCCTGTGCAGGTGACAATGGTAATTTTTCAAAACGACAAGGATATTTAAACACATGATTATTTGTTTGGTGTGCTCTATGGCCTCTGCTACAGACCTCATCGAAATGACACTTAGATATCTTAGGGTGTACATATCAAGTCTTCCCAAATGGTCTAGCGGATAGGAATCTGCCTTGTAACGCAGGGCGGCCCGGGTTCGATTCCCGTCATGGCAAATGATTTTTGTAGAAAAATAAAATGAGTCCCAACGTGTGCAACAGAACAGTTCGAAATCTCGTTACATTTGCATCGTCATGAACATGACTTATATCAGGCTAGCTCATTTTGTCTTTGTTCATTTTAAGTGGAGAAACAATATTTCGTTTGTGACCATTTTTTTCTGCCGTTTTGACAACAGGCTCATGACTAATGAACACACGGCTGTCTGCTGATTGACGCTTGACTGTAGATTTTCGCTTTGTGTCAAAAGGACTCCCTTAACGCACACTTTTTCAAAGTAGGTGAATTCATCAGATCTGTTTGAAACATTGCATTTTATCCATGCACGACGACTGCTTAGATACTCGCAGCACAGTTGCCCCATATAAATTGCCCATGAGCGCGGAGCTTGTCTTTGTCACTGTAGCAACTTTGCTCCATCAGGGGGACAAGCCGGTTCGACGCACATGTTTCTCTAATTCCTTTGTTTCAGGCAAGCCACAGTGACGTCAGACGCCTTTGCGCATACAGCTTTGCGATGCTTAGACAGTAATAACATAATTCATGTTTACATTTCTTTAATTTACGACGCATTGTCGTTATTCGTGACGCATCAATGACCAATTGATTATATGGCAATGCAATGAAAAAAGCGTGTGGAAAACAGTGTTAATGACAGATTTGAGAAGCACATTTCTTCAATGTTGGCCGCATGGCATTCCTGTGCAGGTGACTATGGTAATTTTTCAAAACGACAAGGATATTTAAACACATGATTATTTGTTTGGTGTGCTCTATGGCCTCTGCTACAGACCTCATCGAAATGACACTTAGATATCTTAGGGTGTACATATCAAGTCTTCCCAAATGGTCTAGCGGATAGGAATCTGCCTTGTAACGCAGGGCGGCCCGGGTTCGATTCCCGTCATGGCAAATGATTTTTGTAGAAAAATAAAATGAGTCCCAACGTGTGCAACAGAACAGTTCGAAATCTCGTTACATTTGCATCGTCATGAACATGACTTATATCAGGCTAGCTCATTTTGTCTTTGTTCATTTTAAGTGGAGAAACAATATTTCGTTTGTGACCATTTTTTTCTGCCGTTTTGACAACAGGCTCATGACTAATGAACACACGGCTGTCTGCTGATTGACGCTTGACTGTAGATTTTCGCTTTGTGTCAAAAGGACTCCCTTAACGCACACTTTTTCAAAGTAGGTGAATTCATCAGATCTGTTTGAAACATTGCATTTTATCCATGCACGACGACTGCTTAGATACTCGCAGCACAGTTGCCCCATATAAATTGCCCATGAGCGCGGAGCTTGTCTTTGTCACTGTAGCAACTTTGCTCCATCAGGGGGACAAGCCGGTTCGACGCCCCTGTAAGCACATGTTTCTCTAATTCCTTTGTTTCAGGCAAGCCACAGTGACGTCAGACGCCTTTGCGCATACAGCTTTGCGATGCTTAGACAGTAATAACATAATTCATGTTTACATTTCTTTAATTTACGACGCATTGTCGTTATTCGTGACGCATCAATGACCAATTGATTATATGGCAATGCAATGAAAAAAGCGTGTGGAAAACAGTGTTAATGACAGATTTGAGAAGCACATTTCTTCAATGTTGGCCGCATGGCATTCCTGTGCAGGTGACTATGGTAATTTTCAAAACGACAAGGATATTTAAACACATGATTATTTGTTTGGTGTGCTGTATGGCCTCTGCTACAGACCTCATCGAAATGACACTTAGATATCTTAGGGTGCACCTATGAAATCTTCCCAAATGGACTAGCGGATAGGAATCTGCCTTGTAACGCAGGGCGGCCCGGGTTCGATTCCCGTCATGGCAAATGATTCTTGTAGAAAAATAAAATGAGTCCCAACGTGTGCAACAGAACAGTTCGAAATTTCGTTACATTTGCATCGTCATGAACATGACTTATATCAGGCTCGCTCATTTTTTCTTTGTTCATTTTAAGTGTAGAAACAATATTTCGTTTGTGACCATTTTTTTCTGCCGTTTTGACAACAGTCTCATGACTAAAGAACACACGGCTGTCTGCTGATTGACGCTTGACTGTAGATTTTCGCTTTGTGTCAAAAGGACTCCCTTAACGCACACTTTTTCAAAGTAGGTGAATTCATCAGATCTGTTTGAAACATTGCATTTTATCCATGCACGACGACTGCTTAGATACTCGCAGCACAGTTGTCCCATATAAATTGCCCATGAGCGCGGAGCTTGTCTTTGTCACTGTAGCAACTTTGCTCCATCAGGGGGACAACCCGGTTCGACGCCCCTGTAAGCACATGTTTCTCTAATTCCTTTGTTTCAGGCAAGCCACTGTGACGTCAGACGCCTTTACGCATACAGCTTTGCGATGCTTAGACAGTAATAACATAATTCATGTTTACATTTCTTTAATTTTCGACGCATTGTCGTTATTCGTGACGCATCAATGACCAATTGATTATATGGCAATGCAATGAAAAAAGCGTGTGGAAAACAGTGTTAATGACAGATTTGAGAAGCACATTTCTTCAATGTTGGCCGCATGGCATTCCTGTGCAGGTGACAATGGTAATTTTTCAAAACGACAAGGATATTTAAACACATGATTATTTGTTTGGTGTGCTCTATGGCCTCTGCTACAGACCTCATCGAAATGACACTTAGATATCTTAGGGTCTACATATGAAATCTTCCCAAATGGTCTAGCGGATAGGAATCTGCATTGTAACGAAGGGCGGCCCGGGTTCGATTCCCGTCATGACAAATGATTCTTGTAGAAAAATAAAATGAGTCCCAACGTGTGCAACAGAACAGTTTGAAATCTCGTTACATTTGCATCGTCATGAACATGACTTATATCAGGCTAGCTCATTTTTTCTTTGTTCATTTTAAGTGTAGAAACAATATTTCGTTTGTGACCATTTTTTTCTGCCGTTTTGACAACAGGCTCATGACTAAAGAACACACGGCTGTCTGCTGATTGACGCTTGACTGTAGATTTTCGCTTTGTGTCAAAAGGACTCCCTTAACGCACACTTTTTCAAAGTAGGTGAATTCATCAGATCTGTTTGAAACATTGCATTTTATCCATGCACGACGACTGCTTAGATACTCGCAGCACAGTTGCCCCATATAAATTGCCCATGAGCGCGGAGCTTGTCTTTGTCACTGTAGCAACTTTGCTCCATCAGGGGGACAAGCCGGTTCGACGCCCCTGTAAGCACATGTTTCTCTAATTCCTTTGTTTCAGGCAAGCCACAGTGACGTCAGACGCCTTTGCGCATACAGCTTTGCGATGCTTAGACAGTAATAACATAATTCAAGTTTACATTTCTTTAATTTACGACGCATTGTCGTTATTCGTGACGCATCAATGACCAATTGATTATATGGCAATGCAATGAAAAAAGCGTGTGGAAAACAGTGTTAATGACAGATTTGAGAAGCACATTTCTTCAATGTTGGCCGCATGGCATTCCTGTGCAGGTGACTATGGTAATTTTTCAAAACGACAAGGATATTTAAACACATGATTATTTGTTTGGTGTGCTGTATGGCCTCTGCTACAGACCTCATCGAAATGACACTTAGATATCTTAGGGTGCACCTATGAAATCTTCCCAAATGGTCTAGCGGATAGGAATCTGCCTTGTAACGCAGGGCGGCCCGGGTTCGATTCCCGTCATGGCAAATGATTCTTGTAGAAAAATAAAATGAGTCTCAACGTGTGCAACAGAACAGTTCGAAATTTCGTTGCATTTGCATCGTCATGAACATGACTTATATCAGGCTCGCTCATTTTTTCTTTGTTCATTTTAAGTGTAGAAACAATATTTCGTTTGTGACCATTTTTTTCTGCCGTTTTTACAACAGGCTCATGACTAAAGAACACACGGCTGTCTGCTGATTGACGCTTGACTGTAGATTTTCACTTTGTGTCAAAAGGACTCCCTTAACGCACACTTTTTCAAAGTAGGTGAATTCATCAGATCTGTTTGAAACATTGCATTTTATCCATGCACGACGACTGCTTAGATACTCGCAGCACAGTTGTCCCATATAAATTGCCCATGAGCGCGGAGCTTGTCTTTGTCACTGTAGCAACTTTGCTCCATCAGGGGGACAAGCCGGTTCGACGCCCCTTGTAAGCACATGTTTCTCTAATTCCTTTGTTTCAGGCAAGCCACAGTGACGTCAGACGCCTTTGCGCATACAGCTTTGCGATGCTTAGACAGTAATAACATAATTCATGTTTACATTTCTTTAATTTTCGACGCATTGTCGTTATTCGTGACGCATCAATGACCAATTGATTATATGGCAATGCAATGAAAAAAGCGTGTGGAAAACAGTGTTAATGACAGATTTGAGAAGCACATTTCTTCAATGTTGGCCGCATGGCATTCCTATGCAGGTGACAATGGTAATTTTTCAAAACGACAAGGATATTTAAACACATGATTATTTGTTTGGTGTGCTCTATGGCCTCTGCGACAGACCTCATCGAAATGACACTTAGATATCTTAGGGTGCACATATGAAATCTTCCCAAATGGTCTAGCGGATAGGAATCTGCCTTGTAACGCAGGGCGGCCCGGGTTCGATTCCCGTCATGGCAAATGATTCTTGTAGAAAAATAAAATGAGTCCCAACGTGTGCAACAGAACAGTTCGAAATCTCGTTACATTTGCATCGTCATGAACATGACTTATATCAGGCTAGCTCATTTTTTCTTTGTTCATTTTAAGTGTAGAAACAATATTTCGTTTGTGACCATTTTTTTCTGCCGTTTTGACAACAGGCTCATGACTAAAGAACACACGGCTGTCTGCTGATTGACGCTTGACTGTAGATTTTCGCTTCGTGTCAAAAGGACTCCCTTAACACACACTTTTTCAAAGTAGGTGAATTCATCAGATCTGTTTGAAACATTGCATTTTATCCATGCACGACGACTGCTTAGATACTCGCAGCACAGTTGCCCCATATAAATTGCCCATGAGCGCGGAGCTTGTCTTTGTCACTGTAGCAACTTTGCTCCATCAGGGGGACAAGCCGGTTCGACGCCCCTTTAAGCACATGTTTCTCTAATTCCTTTGTTTCAGGCAAGCCACTGTGACGTCAGACGCCTTTACGCATACAGCTTTGCGATGCTTAGACAGTAATAACATAATTCATGTTTACATTTCTTTAATTTTCGACGCATTGTCGTTATTCGTGACGCATCAATGACCAATTGATTATATGGCAATGCAATGAAAAAAGCTTGTGGAAAACAGTGTTAATGACAGATTTGAGAAGCACATTACTTCAATGTTGGCCGCATGGCATTCCTGAGCAGGTGACAATGGTAATTTTTCAAAACGACAAGGATATTTAAACACATGATTATTTGTTTGGTGTGCTCTATGGCCTCTGCTACAGACCTCATCGAAATGACACTTAGATATCTTAGGGTCTACCTATGAAATCTTCCCAAATGGTCTAGCGGATAGGAATCTGCCTTGTAATGCAGGGCGGCCCGGGTTCGATTCCCGTCGTGACAAATGATCCTTGTAGAAAAATAAAATGAGTCCCAACGTGTGCAACAGAACAGTTTGAAATCTCGTTACATTTCCATCGTCATGAACATGACTTATATCAGGCTAGCTCATTTTTTCTTTGTTCATTTTAAGTGTAGAAACAATATTTCGTTTGTGACCATTTTTTTCTGCCGTTTTGACAACAGGCTCATGACTAAGGAACACACGGCTGTCTGCTGATTGACGCTTGACTGTAGATTTTCGCTTTGTGTCAAAAGGACTCCCTTAACACACACTTTTTCAAAGTACGTGAATTCATCAGATCTGTTTGAAACATTGCATTTTATCCATGCACGACGACTGCTTAGATACTCGCAGCACAGTTGCCCCATATAAATTGCCCATGAGGGCGGAGCTTGTCTTTGTCACTGTAGCAACTTTGCTCCATCAGGGAGACAAGCCGGTTCGACGCCCCTGTAAGCACATGTTTCTCTAATTCCTTTGTTTCAGGCAAGCCACTGTGATGTCAGACGCCTTTACGCATACAGCTTTGCGATGCTTAGACAGTAATAACATAATTCATGTTTACATTTCTTTAATTTTCGACGCATTGTCGTTATTCGTGACGCATCAATGACCAATTGATTATATGGCAATGCAATGAAAAAAGCGTGTGGAAAACAGTGTTAATGACAGATTTGAGAAGCACATTTCTTCAATGTTGGCCGCATGGCATTCCTATGCAGGTGACAATGGTAATTTTTCAAAACGACAAGGATATTTAAACACATGATTATTTGTTTGGTGTGCTCTATGGCCTCTGCGACAGACCTCATCGAAATGACACTTAGATATCTTAGGGTGCACATATGAAATCTTCCCAAATGGTCTAGCGGATAGGAATCTGCCTTGTAACGCAGGGCGGCCCGGGTTCGATTCCCGTCATGGCAAATGATTCTTGTAGAAAAATAAAATGAGTCCCAACGCGTGCAACAGAACAGTTCGGAATCTCGTTACATTTGCATCGTCATGAACATGACTTATATCAGGCTAGCTAATTTTTTCTTTGTTCATTTTAAGTGTAGAAACAATATTTCGTTTGTGACCATTTTTTTCTGCCGTTTTGACAACAGGCTCATGACTAAAGAACACACGGCTGTCTGCTGATTGACGCTTGACTGTAGATTTTCGCTTTGTGTCAAAAGGACTCCCTTAACGCACACTTTTTCAAAGTAGGTGAATTCATCAGATCTGTTTGAAACATTGCATTTTATCCATGCACGACGACTGCTTAGATACTCGCAGCACAGTTGCCCCATATAAGTTGCCCATGAGCGCGGAGCTTGTCTTTGTCACTGTCGCAACTTTGCTCCATCAGGGGGACAAGCCGGTTCGACGCCCCTGTAAGCACATGTTTCTCTAATTCCTTTGTTTCAGGCAAGCCACATTGACGTCAGACGCCTTTGCGCATACAGCTTTGCGATGCTTAGACAGTAATAACATAATTCATGTTTACATTTCTTTAATTTACGACGCATTGTCGTTATTCGTGACGCATCAATGAACAATTGATTATATGGCAATGCAATGAAAAAAGCGTGTGGAAAACAGTGTTAATGACAGATTTGAGAAGCACATTTCTTCAATGTTTGCCGCATGGCATTCCTGTGCAGGTGACAATGGTAATTTTTCAAAACGACAAGGATATTTAAACACATGATTATTTGTTTGGTGTGCTGTATGGCCTCTGCTACAGACCTCATCGAAATGACACTTAGATATCTTAGGGTCTTCATATGAAATCTTCCCAAATGGTCTAGCGGCTAGGAATCTGCCTTGTAACGCAGGGCGGCGCGGGTTCGATTCCCGTCATGGCAAATGATTCTTGTAGAAAAATAAAATGAGTCCCAACGTGTGCAACAGAACAGTTCGAAATCTCGTTACATTTGCATCGTCATGAACATGACTTATATCAGGCTAGCTCATTTTTTCTTTGTTCATTTTAAGTGTAGAAACAATATTTCGTTTGTGAACATTTTTTTCTGCCGTTTTGACAACAGGCTCATGACTAAAGAACACACGGCTGTCTGCTGATTGACGCTTGACTGTAGATTTTCGCTTTGTGTCAAAAGGACTCCCTTAACACACACTTTTTCAAAGTAGGTGAATTCATCAGATCTGTTTGAAACATTGCATTTTATCCATGCACGACGACTGCTTAGATACTCGCAGCACAGTTGCCCCATATAAATTGCCAATGAGGGCGGAGCTTGTCTTTGTCACTGTAGCAACTTTGCTCCATCAGGGAGACAAGCCGGTTCGACGCCCCTGTAAGCACATGTTTCTCTAATTCCTTTGTTTCAGGCAAGCCACAGTGACGTCAGACGCCTTTGCGCATACAGCTTTGCGATGCTTAGACAGTAATAACATAATTCATGTTTACATTTCTTTAATTTTCGACGCATTGTCGTTATTCGTGACGCATCAATGACCAATTGATTATATGGCAATGCAATGAAAAAAGCGTGTGGAAAACAGTGTTAATGACAGATTTGAGAAGCACATTTCTTCAATGTTGGCCGCATGGCATTCCTATGCAGGTGACAATGGTAATTTTTCAAAACGACAAGGATATTTAAACACATGATTATTTGTTTGGTGTGCTCTATGGCCTCTGCGACAGACCTCATCGAAATGACACTTAGATATCTTAGGGTGCACATATGAAATCTTCCCAAATGGTCTAGCGGATAGGAATCTGCCTTGTAACGCAGGGCGGCCCGGGTTCGATTCCCGTCATGGCAAATGATTCTTGTAGAAAAATAAAATGAGTCCCAACGCGTGCAACAGAACAGTTCGGAATCTCGTTACATTTGCATCGTCATGAACATGACTTATATCAGGCTAGCTAATTTTTTCTTTGTTCATTTTAAGTGTAGAAACAATATTTCGTTTGTGACCATTTTTTTCTGCCGTTTTGACAACAGGCTCATGACTAAAGAACACACGGCTGTCTGCTGATTGACGCTTGACTGTAGATTTTCGCTTTGTGTCAAAAGGACTCCCTTAACGCACACTTTTTCAAAGTAGGTGAATTCATCAGATCTGTTTGAAACATTGCATTTTATCCATGCACGACGACTGCTTAGATACTCGCAGCACAGTTGCCCCATATAAGTTGCCCATGAGCGCGGAGCTTGTCTTTGTCACTGTCGCAACTTTGCTCCATCAGGGGGACAAGCCGGTTCGACGCCCCTGTAAGCACATGTTTCTCTAATTCCTTTGTTTCAGGCAAGCCACATTGACGTCAGACGCCTTTGCGCATACAGCTTTGCGATGCTTAGACAGTAATAACATAATTCATGTTTACATTTCTTTAATTTACGACGCATTGTCGTTATTCGTGACGCATCAATGAACAATTGATTATATGGCAATGCAATGAAAAAAGCGTGTGGAAAACAGTGTTAATGACAGATTTGAGAAGCACATTTCTTCAATGTTTGCCGCATGGCATTCCTGTGCAGGTGACAATGGTAATTTTTCAAAACGACAAGGATATTTAAACACATGATTATTTGTTTGGTGTGCTGTATGGCCTCTGCTACAGACCTCATCGAAATGACACTTAGATATCTTAGGGTCTTCATATGAAATCTTCCCAAATGGTCTAGCGGCTAGGAATCTGCCTTGTAACGCAGGGCGGCGCGGGTTCGATTCCCGTCATGGCAAATGATTCTTGTAGAAAAATAAAATGAGTCCCAACGTGTGCAACAGAACAGTTCGAAATCTCGTTACATTTGCATCGTCATGAACATGACTTATATCAGGCTAGCTCATTTTTTCTTTGTTCATTTTAAGTGTAGAAACAATATTTCGTTTGTGAACATTTTTTTCTGCCGTTTTGACAACAGGCTCATGACTAAAGAACACACGGCTGTCTGCTGATTGACGCTTGACTGTAGATTTTCGCTTTGTGTCAAAAGGACTCCCTTAACACACACTTTTTCAAAGTAGGTGAATTCATCAGATCTGTTTGAAACATTGCATTTTATCCATGCACGACGACTGCTTAGATACTCGCAGCACAGTTGCCCCATATAAATTGCCAATGAGGGCGGAGCTTGTCTTTGTCACTGTAGCAACTTTGCTCCATCAGGGAGACAAGCCGGTTCGACGCCCCTGTAAGCACATGTTTCTCTAATTCCTTTGTTTCAGGCAAGCCACAGTGACGTCAGACGCCTTTGCGCATACAGCTTTGCGATGCTTAGACAGTAATAACATAATTCATGTTTACATTTCTTTAATTTTCGACGCATTGTCGTTATTCGTGACGCATCAATGACCAATTGATTATATGGCAATGCAATGAAAAAAGCGTGTGGAAAACAGTGTTAATGACAGATTTGAGAAGCACATTTCTTCAATGTTGGCCGCATGGCATTCCTGTGCAGGTGACAATGGTAATTTTTCAAAACGACAAGGATATTTAAACACATGATTATTTGTTTGGTGTGCTGTATGGCCTCTGCTACAGACCTCATCAAAATGACACTTAGATATCTTAGGGTCTATATATGAAATCTTCCCAAATGGTCTAGCGGATAGGAATCTGCCTTGTAGCGCAGGGCGGCCCGGGTTCGATTCCCGTCATGGCAAATGATTCTTGTAGAAAAATAAAATGAGTCCCAACGTGTGCAACAGAACAGTTCGAAATCTCGTTACATTTGCATCGTCATGAACATGACTTATATCAGGCTAGCTCATTTTTTCTTTGGTCATTTTAAGTGTAGAAACAATATTTCGTTTGTGACCATTTTTTTCTGCCGTTTTGACAACAGGCTCATGACTAAAGAACACACGGCTGTCTGCTGATTGACGCTTGACTGTAGATTTTCGCTTTGTGTCAAAAGGACTCCCTTAACGCACACTTTTTCAAAGTAGGTGAATTCATCAGATCTGTTTTAAACATTGCATTTTATCCATGCACGACGACTGCTTAGATACTCGCAGCACAGTTGCCCCATATAAATTGCCCATGAGCGCGGAGCTTGTCTTTGTCACTGTAGCAAGTTTGCTCCATCAGGGGGACAAGCCGGTTCGACGCCCCTGTAAGCACATGTTTCTCTAATTCCTTTGTTTCAGGCAAGCCACAGTGACGTCAGACGCCTTTGCGCATACAGCTTTGCTATGCTTAGACAGTAATAACATAATTCATGTTTACATTTCTTTAATTTTCGACGCATTGTCGTTATTCGTGACGCATCAAAGACCAATTGATTATATGGCAATGCAATGAAAAAAGCGTGTGGAAAACAGTGTTAATGACAGATTTGAAAAGCACATTTCTTCAATGTTGGCCGCATGGCATTCCTGTGCAGGTGACAATGGTAATTTTTCAAAACGACAAGGATATTTAAACACATGATTATTTGTTTGGTGTGCTGTATGGCCTCTGCTACAGACCTCATCGAAATGACACTTAGATATCTTAGGGTCTACATATGAAATCTTCCCAAATGGTCTAGCGGATAGGAATCTGCCTTGTAACGCAGGGTGGCCCGGGTTCGATTCCCGTCATGGCAAATGATTCTTGTAGGAAAATAAAATGAGTCCCAACGTGTGCAACAGAAAAGTTCGAAATCTCGTTACATTTGCATCGTCATGAACATGACTTATATCAGGCTAGCTCATTTTGTCTTTGTTCATTTTAAGTGTAGAAACAATATTTCGTTTGTGACCATTTTTTTCTGCCGTTTTGACAACAGGCTCATGACTAAAGAACACACGGCTGTCTGCTGATTGAGGCTTGACTGTAGATTTTCGCTTTGTGTCAAAAGGACTCCCTTAACGCACACTTTTTCAAAGTAGGTGAATTCATCAGATCTGTTTGAAACATTGCATTTTATCCATGCACGACGACTGCTTAGATACTCGCAGCACAGTTGCCTCATATAAATTGCCCATGAGCGCGGAGCTTGTCTTTGTCACTGTAGCAACTTTGCTCCATCAGGGGGACAAGCCGGTTCGACGGCCCTGTAAGCACATGTTTCTCTAATTCCTTTGTTTCAGGCAAGCCACAGTGACGTCAGACGCCTTTACGCATACAGCTTTGCGATGATTAGACAGTAATAACATAATTCATGTTTACATTTCTTTAATTTTCGACGCATTGTCGTTATTCGTGACGCATCAATGACCAATTGATTATATGGCAATGCAATGAAAAAAGCGTGTGGAAAACAGTGTTAATGACAGATTTGAGAAGCACATTTCTTCAATGTTGGCCGCATGGCATTCCTGTGCAGGTGACAATGGTAATTTTTCAAAACGACAAGGATATTTAAACACATGATTATTTGTTTGCTGTGCTCTATGGCCTCTGCTACAGACCTCATCGAAATGACACTTAGATATCTTAGGGTGTACATATCAAGTCTTCCCAAATGTTCTAGCGGATAGGCATCTACCTTGTAACGCAGGGCGGCCCGGGTTCGATTCCCGTCATGGCAAATGTTTTTTGTAGAAAAATAAAATGAGTCCCAACGTGTGCAACAGAACAGTTCGAAATCTCGTTACATTTGCATCGTCATGAACATGACTTATATCAGGCTAGCCAATTTTTTCTTTGTTCATTTTAAGTGTAGAAACAATATTTCGTTTGTGAACATTTTTTTCTGCCGTTTTGACAACAGGCTCATGACTAAAGAACACACGGCTGTCTGCTGATTGACGCTTGACTGTAGATTTTCGCTTTGTGTCAAAAGAACTCCCTAACGCACACTTTTTCAAAGTAGGTGAATTCATCAGATCTGTTTGAAACATTGCATTTTATCCATGCACGACGACTACTTAGATACTCGCAGCACAGTTGCCTCATATAAATTGCCCATGAGCGCGGAGCTTGTCTTTGTCACTGTAGCAACTTTGCTCCATCAGCGGGAGAAGGCGGTTCGACGCCCCTGTAAGCACATGTTTCTCTAATTCCTTTGTTTCAGGCAAGCCACTGTGACGTCAGACGCCTTTACGCATACAGCTTTGCGATGCTTAGACAGTAATAACATAATTCATGTTTACATTTCTTTAATTTTCGACGCATTGTCGTTATTCGTGACGCATCAATGACCAATTGATTATATGGCAATGCAATGAAAAAAGCGTGTGGAAAACAGTGTTAATGACAGATTTGAGAAGCACATTTCTTCAATGTTGGCCGCATGGCATTCCTGTGCAGGTGACAATGGTAATTTTTCAAAACGACAAGGATATTTAAACACATGATTATTTGTTTGCTGTGCTCTATGGCCTCTGCTACAGACCTCATCGAAATGACACTTAGATATCTTAGGGTGTACATATCAAGTCTTCCCAAATGGTCTAGCGGATAGGAATCTGCCTTGTAACGCAGGGCGGCCCGGGTTCGATTCCCGTCATGGCAAAGGATTTTTGTAGAAAAATAAAATGAGTCCCAACGTGTGCAACAGAACAGTTCGAAATCTCGTTACATTTGCATCGTCATGAACATGACTTATATCAGGCTAGCTAATTTTTTCTTTGTTCATTTTAAGTGTAGAAACAATATTTCGTTTGTGAACATTTTTTTCTGCCGTTTTGACAACAGGCTCATGACTAAAGAACACACGGCTGTCTGCTGATTGACGCTTGACTGTAGATTTTCGCTTTGTGTCAAAAGAACTTCCTAACGCACACTTTTTCAAAGTAGGTGAATTCATCAGATCTGTTTGAAACATTGCATTTTATCCATGCACGACGACTGTTTAGATACTCGCAGCACAGTTGCCCCATATAAATTGCCCATGAGCGCGGAGCTTGTCTTTGTCACTATAGCAACTTTGCTCCATCAGCGGGAGAAGGCGGTTCGACGCCCCTGTAAGCACATGTTTCTCTAATTCCTTTGTTTCAGGCAAGCCACTGTGACGTCAGACGCCTTTACGCATACAGCTTTGCGATGCTTAGACAGTAATAACATAATTCATGTTTACATTTCTTTAATTTTCGACGCATTGTCGTTATTCGTGACGCATCAATGACCAATTGATTATATGGCAATGCAATGAAAAAAGCGTGTGGAAAACAGTGTTAATGACAGATTTGAGAAGCACATTTCTTCAATGTTGGCCGCATGGCATTCCTGTGCAGGTGACAATGGTAATTTTTCAAAACGACAAGGATATTTAAACACATGATTATTTGTTTGCTGTGCTCTATGGCCTCTGCTACAGACCTCATCGAAATGACACTTAGATATCTTAGGGTGTACATATCAAGTTTTCCCAAATGGTCTAGCGGATAGGCATCTACCTTGTAACGCAGGGTGGCCCGGGTTCGATTCCCGTCATGGCAAATGTTTTTTGTAGAAAAATAAAATGAGTCCCAACGTGTGCAACAGAACAGTTCGAAATCTCGTTACATTTGCATCGTCATGAACATGACTTATATCAGGCTAGCCAATTTTTTCTTTGTTCATTTTAAGTGTAGAAACAATATTTCGTTTGTGAACATTTTTTTCTGCCGTTTTGACAACAGGCTCATTACTAAAGAACACACGGCTGTCTGCTGATTGACGCTTGACTGTAGATTTTCGCTTTGTGTCAAAAGAACTCCCTAACGCACACTTTTTCAAAGTAGGTGAATTCATCAGATCTGTTTGAAACATTGCATTTTATCCATGCACGACGACTACTTAGATACTCGCAGCACAGTTGCCTCATATAAATTGCCCATGAGCGCGGAGCTTGTCTTTGTCACTGTAGCAACTTTGCTCCATCAGCGGGAGAAGGCGGTTCGACGCCCCTGTAAGCACATGTTTCTCTAATTCCTTTGTTTCAGGCAAGCCACTGTGACGTCAGACGCCTTTACGCATACAGCTTTGCGATGCTTAGACAGTAATAACATAATTCATGTTTACATTTCTTTAATTTTCGACGCATTGTCGTTATTCGTGACGCATCAATGACCAATTGATTATATGGCAATGCAATGAAAAAAGCGTGTGGAAAACAGTGTTAATGACAGATTTGAGAAGCACATTTCTTCAATGTTGGCCGCATGGCATTCCTGTGCAGGTGACAATGGTAATTTTTCAAAACGACAAGGATATTTAAACACATGATTATTTGTTTGCTGTGCTCTATGGCCTCTGCTACAGACCTCATCGAAATGACACTTAGATATCTTAGGGTGTACATATCAAGTCTTCCCAAATGGTCTAGCGGATAGGAATCTGCCTTGTAACGCAGGGCGGCTCGGGTTCGATTCCCGTCATGGCAAAGGATTTTTGTAGAAAAATAAAATGAGTCCCAACGTGTGCAACAGAACAGTTCGAAATCTCGTTACATTTGCATCGTCATGAACATGACTTATATCAGGCTAGCTAATTTTTTCTTTGTTCATTTTAAGTGTAGAAACAATATTTCGTTTGTGAACATTTTTTTCTGCCGTTTTGACAACAGGCTCATGACTAAAGAACACACGGCTGTCTGCTGATTGACGCTTGACTGTAGATTTTCGCTTTGTGTCAAAAGAACTTCCTAACGCACACTTTTTCAAAGTAGGTGAATTCATCAGATCTGTTTGAAACATTGCATTTTATCCATGCACGACGACTGCTTAGATACTCGCAGCACAGTTGCCCCATATAAATTGCCCATGAGCGCGGAGCTTGTCTTTGTCACTATAGCAACTTTGCTCCATCAGCGGGAGAAGGCGGTTCGACGCCCCTGTAAGCACATGTTTCTCTAATTCCTTTGTTTCAGGCAAGCCACTGTGACGTCAGACGCCTTTACGCATACAGCTTTGCGATGCTTAGACAGTAATAACATAATTCATGTTTACATTTCTTTAATTTTCGACGCATTGTCGTTATTCGTGACGCATCAATGACCAATTGATTATATGGCAATGCAATGAAAAAAGCGTGTGGAAAACAGTGTTAATGACAGATTTGAGAAGCACATTTCTTCAATGTTGGCCGCATGGCATTCCTGTGCAGGTGACAATGGTAATTTTTCAAAACGACAAGGATATTTAAACACATGATTATTTGTTTGCTGTGCTCTATGGCCTCTGCTACAGACCTCATCGAAATGACACTTAGATATCTTAGGGTGTACATATCAAGTCTTCCCAAATGGTCTAGCGGATAGGAATCTGCCTTGTAACGCAGGGCGGCTCGGGTTCGATTCCCGTCATGGCAAAGGATTTTTGTAGAAAAATAAAATGAGTCCCAACGTGTGCAACAGAACAGTTCGAAATCTCGTTACATTTGCATCGTCATGAACATGACTTATATCAGGCTAGCTAATTTTTTCTTTGTTCATTTTAAGTGTAGAAACAATATTTCGTTTGTGAACATTTTTTTCTGCCGTTTTGACAACAGGCTCATGACTAAAGAACACACGGCTGTCTGCTGATTGACGCTTGACTGTAGATTTTCGCTTTGTGTCAAAAGAACTTCCTAACGCACACTTTTTCAAAGTAGGTGAATTCATCAGATCTGTTTGAAACATTGCATTTTATCCATGCACGACGACTGCTTAGATACTCGCAGCACAGTTGCCCCATATAAATTGCCCATGAGCGCGGAGCTTGTCTTTGTCACTATAGCAACTTTGCTCCATCAGCGGGAGAAGGCGGTTCGACGCCCCTGTAAGCACATGTTTCTCTAATTCCTTTGTTTCAGGCAAGCCACTGTGACGTCAGACGCCTTTACGCATACAGCTTTGCGATGCTTAGACAGTAATAACATAATTCATGTTTACATTTCTTTAATTTTCGACGCATTGTCGTTATTCGTGACGCATCAATGACCAATTGATTATATGGCAATGCAATGAAAAAAGCGTGTGGAAAACAGTGTTAATGACAGATTTGAGAAGCACATTTCTTCAATGTTGGCCGCATGGCATTCCTGTGCAGGTGACAATGGTAATTTTTCAAAACGACAAGGATATTTAAACACATGATTATTTGTTTGCTGTGCTCTATGGCCTCTGCTACAGACCTCATCGAAATGACACTTAGATATCTTAGGGTGTACATATCAAGTTTTCCCAAATGGTCTAGCGGATAGGCATCTACCTTGTAACGCAGGGCGGCCCGGGTTCGATTCCCGTCATGGCAAATATTTTTTGTAGAAAAATAAAATGAGTCCCAACGTGTGCAACAGAACAGTTCGAAATCTCGTTACATTTGCATCGTCATGAACATGACTTATATCAGGCTTGCTCATTTTTTCTTTGTTCATTTTAAGTGTAGAAACAATATTTCGTTTGTGAACATTTTTTTCTGCCGTTTTGACAACAGGCTCATGACTAAAGAACACACGGCTGTCTGCTGATTGACGCTTGACTGTAGATTTTCGCTTTGTGTCAAAAGAACTCCCTAACGCACACTTTTTCAAAGTAGGTGAATTCATCAGATCTGTTTGAAACATTGCATTTTATCCATGCACGACGACTACTTAGATACTCGCAGCACAGTTGCCTCATATAAATTGCCCATGAGCGTGGAGCTTGTCTTTGTCACTGTAGCAACTTTGCTCTATCAGCGGGAGAAGGCGGTTCGACGCCCCTGTAAGCACATGTTTCTCTAATTCCTTTGTTTCAGGCAAGCCACTGTGACGTCAGACGCCTTTACGCATACAGCTTTGCGATGCTTAGACAGTAATAACATAATTCATGTTTACATTTCTTTAATTTTCGATGCATTGTCGTTATTCGTGACGCATCAATGACCAATTGATTATATGGCAATGCAATGAAAAAAGTGTGTGGAAAACAGTGTTAATGACAGATTTGAGAAGCACATTTCTTCAATGTTGGCCGCATGGCATTCCTGTGCAGGTGACAATGGTAATTTTTCAAAACGACAAGGATATTTAAACACATGATTATTTGTTTGCTGTGCTCTATGGCCTCTGCTACAGACCTCATCGAAATGACACTTAGATATCTTAGGGTGTACATATCAAGTCTTCCCAAATGGTTTAGCGGATAGGCATCTACCTTGTAACGCAGGGCGGCCCGGGTTCGATTCCCGTCATGGCAAATGTTTTTTGTAGAAAAATAAAATGAGTCCCAACGTGTGCAACAGAACAGTTCGAAATCTCGTTACATTTGCATCGTCATGAACATGACTTATATCAGGCTAGCCAATTTTTTCTTTGTTCATTTTAAGTGTAGAAACAATATTTCGTTTGTGAACATTTTTTTCTGCCGTTTTGACAACAGGCTCATTACTAAAGAACACACGGCTGTCTGCTGATTGACGCTTGACTGTAGATTTTCGCTTTGTGTCAAAAGAACTCCCTAACGCACACTTTTTCAAAGTAGGTGAATTCATCAGATCTGTTTGAAACATTGCATTTTATCCATGCACGACGACTACTTAGATACTCGCAGCACAGTTGCCTCATATAAATTGCCCATGAGCGCGGAGCTTGTCTTTGTCACTGTAGCAACTTTGGTCCATCAGCGGGAGAAGGCGGTTCGACGCCCCTGTAAGCACATGTTTCTCTAATTCCTTTGTTTCAGGCAAGCCACTGTGACGTCAGACGCCTTTACGCATACAGCTTTGCGATGCTTAGACAGTAATAACATAATTCATGTTTACATTTCTTTAATTTTCGACGCATTGTCGTTATTCGTGACGCATCAATGACCAATTGATTATATGGCAATGCAATGAAAAAAGCGTGTGGAAAACAGTGTTAATGACAGATTTGAGAAGCACATTTCTTCAATGTTGGCCGCATGGCATTCCTGTGCAGGTGACAATGGTAATTTTTCAAAATGACAAGGATATTTAAACACGATTATTTGTTTGCTGTGCTCTATGGCCTCTGCTACAGACCTCATCGAAATGACACTTAGATATCTTAGGGTGTACATATCAAGTTTTCCCAAATTGTCTAGCGGATAGGCATCTACCTTGTAACGCAGGGCGGCCCGGGTTCGATTCCCGTCATGGCAAATATTTTTTGTAGAAAAATAAAATGAGTCCCAACGTGTGCAACAGAACAGTTCGAAATCTCGTTACATTTGTATCGTCATGAACATGACTTATATCAGGCTTGCTCATTTTTTCTTTGTTCATTTTAAGTGTAGAAACAATATTTCGTTTGTGAACATTTTTTTCTGCCGTTTTGACAACAGGCTCATGACTAAAGAACACACGGCTGTCTGCTGATTGACGCTTGACTGTAGATTTTCGCTTTGTGTCAAAAGAACTCCCTAAGGCACACTTTTTCAAAGTAGGTGAATTCATCAGATCTGTTTGAAACATTGCATTTTATCCATGCACGACGACTACTTAGATACTCGCAGCACAGTTGCCTCATATAAATTGCCCATGAGCGTGGAGCTTGTCTTTGTCACTGTAGCAACTTTGCTCCATCAGCGGGAGAAGGCGGTTCGACGCCCCTGTAAGCACATGTTTCTCTAATTCCTTTGTTTCAGGCAAGCCACTGTGACGTCAGACGCCTTTACGCATACAGCTTTGCGATGCTTAGACAGTAATAACATAATTCATGTTTACATTTCTTTAATTTTCGACGCATTGTCGTTATTCGTGACGCATCAATGACCAATTGATTATATGGCAATGCAATGAAAAAAGCGTGTGGAAAACAGTGTTAATGACAGATTTGAGAAGCACATTTCTTCAATGTTGGCCGCATGGCATTCCTGTGCAGGTGACAATGGTAATTTTTCAAAACGACAAGGATATTTAAACACATGATTATTTGTTTGCTGTGCTCTATGGCCTCTGCTACAGACCTCATCGAAATGACACTTAGATATCTTAGGGTGTACATATGAAGTTTTCCCAAATGGTCTAGCGGATAGGCATCTACCTTGTAACGCAGGGCGGCCCGGGTTCGATTCCCGTCATGGCAAATATTTTTTGTAGAAAAATAAAATGAGTCCCAACGTGTGCAACAGAACAGTTCGAAATCTCGTTACATTTGCATCGTCATGAACATGACTTATATCAGGCTTGCTCATTTTTTCTTTGTTCATTTTAAGTGTAGAAACAATATTTCGTTTGTGAACATTTTTTTCTGCCGTTTTGACAACAGGCTCATGACTAAAGAACACACGGCTGTCTGCTGATTGACGCTTGACTGTAGATTTTCGCTTTGTGTCAAAAGAACTCCCTAACGCACACTTTTTCAAAGTAGGTGAATTCATCAGATCTGTTTGAAACATTGCATTTTATCCATGCACGACGACTACTTAGATACTCGCAGCACAGTTGCCTCATATAAATTGCCCATGAGCGTGGAGCTTGTCTTTGTCACTGTAGCAACTTTGCTCTATCAGCGGGAGAAGGCGGTTCGACGCCCCTGTAAGCACATGTTTCTCTAATTCCTTTGTTTCAGGCAAGCCACTGTGACGTCAGACGCCTTTACGCATACAGCTTTGCGATGCTTAGACAGTAATAACATAATTCATGTTTACATTTCTTTAATTTTCGACGCATTGTCGTTATTCGTGACGCATCAATGACCAATTGATTATATGGCAATGCAATGAAAAAAGCGTGTGGAAAACAGTGTTAATGACAGATTTGAGAAGCACATTTCTTCAATGTTGGCCGCATGGCATTCCTGTGCAGGTGACAATGGTAATTTTTCAAAACGACAAGGATATTTAAACACATGATTATTTGTTTGCTGTGCTCTATGGCCTCTGCTACAGACCTCATCGAAATGACACTTAGATATCTTAGGGTGTACATATCAAGTTTTCCCAAATGGTCTAGCGGATAGGCATCTACCTTGTAACGCAGGGCGGCCCGGGTTCGATTCCCGTCATGGCAAATATTTTTTGTAGAAAAATAAAATGAGTCCCAACGTGTGCAACAGAACAGTTCGAAATCTCGTTACATTTGCATCGTCATGAACATGACTTATATCAGGCTTGCTCATTTTTTCTTTGTTCATTTTAAGTGTAGAAACAATATTTCGTTTGTGAACATTTTTTTCTGCCGTTTTGACAACAGGCTCATGACTAAAGAACACACGGCTGTCTGCTGATTGACGCTTGACTGTAGATTTTCGCTTTGTGTCAAAAGAACTCCCTAACGCACACTTTTTCAAAGTAGGTGAATTCATCAGATCTGTTTGAAACATTGCATTTTATCCATGCACGACGACTGCTTAGATACTCGCAGCACAGTTGCCCCATATAAATTGCCCATGAGCGCGGAGCTTGTCTTTGTCACTGTAGCAACTTTGCTCCATCAGCGGGAGAAGGCGGTTCGACGCCCCTGTAAGCACATGTTTCTCTAATTCCTTTGTTTCAGGCAAGCCACTGTGACGTCAGACGCCTTTACGCATACAGCTTTGCGATGCTTAGACAGTAATAACATAATTCATGTTTACATTTCTTTAATTTTCGACGCATTGTCGTTATTCGTGACGCATCAATGACCAATTGATTATATGGCAATGCAATGAAAAAAGCGTGTGGAAAACAGTGTTAATGACAGATTTGAGAAGCACATTTCTTCAATGTTGGCCGCATGGCATTCCTGTGCAGGTGACAATGGTAATTTTTCAAAACGACAAGGATATTTAAACACATGATTATTTGTTTGCTGTGCTCTATGGCCTCTGCTACAGACCTCATCGAAATGACACTTAGATATCTTAGGGTGTACATATCAAGTCTTCCCAAATGGTTTAGCGGATAGGCATCTACCTTGTAACGCAGGGCGGCCCGGGTTCGATTCCCGTCATGGCAAATGTTTTTTGTAGAAAAATAAAATGAGTCCCAACGTGTGCAACAGAACAGTTCGAAATCTCGTTACATTTGCATCGTCATGAACATGACTTATATCAGGCTAGCTCATTTTTTCTTTGTTCATTTTAAGTGTAGAAACAATATTTCGTTTGTGAACATTTTTTTCTGCCGTTTTGACAACAGGCTCATGACTAAAGAACACACGGCTGTCTGCTGATTGACGCTTGACTGTAGATTTTCGCTTTGTGTCAAAAGAACTCCCTAAGGCACACTTTTTCAAAGTAGGTGAATTCATCAGATCTGTTTGAAACATTGCATTTTATCCATGCACGACGACTACTTAGATACTCGCAGCACAGTTGCCTCATATAAATTGCCCATGAGCGTGGAGCTTGTCTTTGTCACTGTAGCAACTTTGCTCCATCAGCGGGAGAAGGCGGTTCGACGCCCCTGTAAGCACATGTTTCTCTAATTCCTTTGTTTCAGGCAAGCCACTGTGACGTCAGACGCCTTTACGCATACAGCTTTGCGATGCTTAGACAGTAATAACATAATTCATGTTTACATTTCTTTAATTTTCGACGCATTGTCGTTATTCGTGACGCATCAATGACCAATTGATTATATGGCAATGCAATGAAAAAAGCGTGTGGAAAACAGTGTTAATGACAGATTTGAGAAGCACATTTCTTCAATGTTGGCCGCATGGCATTCCTGTGCAGGTGACAATGGTAATTTTTCAAAACGACAAGGATATTTAAACACATGATTATTTGTTTGCTGTGCTCTATGGCCTCTGCTACAGACCTCATCGAAATGACACTTAGATATCTTAGGGTGTACATATCAAGTCTTCCCAAATGGTCTAGCGTATAGGAATCTGCCTTGTCACGCAGGGCGGCCCGGGTTCGATTCCCGTCATGGCAAATGATTTTTGTAGAAAAATAAAATGAGTCCCAACGTGTGCAACAGAACAGTTCGAAATCTCGTTACATTTGCATCGTCATGAACATGACTTATATCAGGCTAGCTAATTTTTTCTTTGTTCATTTTAAGTGTAGAAACAATATTTCGTTTGTGAACATTTTTTTCTGCCATTTTGACAACAGACTCATTACTAAAGAACACACGGCTGTCTGCTGATTGACGCTTGACTGTAGATTTTCGCTTTGTGTCAAAAGAACTCCCTAACGCACACTTTTTCAAAGTAGGTGAATTCATCAGATCTGTTTGAAACATTGCATTTTATCCATGCACGACGACTACTTAGATACTCGCAGCACAGTTGCCTCATATAAATTGCCCATGAGCGTGGAGCTTGTCTTTGTCACTGTAGCAACTTTGCTCTATCAGCGGGAGAAGGCGGTTCGACGCCCCTGTAAGCACATGTTTCTCTAATTCCTTTGTTTCAAGCAAGCCACTGTGACGTCAGACGCCTTTACGCATACAGCTTTGCGATGCTTAGACAGTAATAACATAATTCATGTTTACATTTCTTTAATTTTCGACGCATTGTCGTTATTCGTGACGCATCAATGACCAATTGATTATATGGCAATGCAATGAAAAAAGCGTGTGGAAAACAGTGTTAATGACAGATTTGAGAAGCACATTTCTTCAATGTTGGCCGCATGGCATTCCTGTGCAGGTGACAATGGTAATTTTTCAAAACGACAAGGATATTTAAACACATGATTATTTGTTTGCTGTGCTCTATGGCCTCTGCTACAGACCTCATCGAAATGACACTTAGATATCTTAGGGTGTACATATGAAGTTTTCCCAAATGGTCTAGCGGATAGGCATCTACCTTGTAACGCAGGGCGGCCCGGGTTCGATTCCCGTCATGGCAAATATTTTTTGTAGAAAAATAAAATGAGTCCCAACGTGTGCAACAGAACAGTTCGAAATCTCGTTACATTTGCATCGTCATGAACATGACTTATATCAGGCTTGCTCATTTTTTCTTTGTTCATTTTAAGTGTAGAAACAATATTTCGTTTGTGAACATTTTTTTCTGCCGTTTTGACAACAGGCTCATGACTAAAGAACACACGGCTGTCTGCTGTTTGACGCTTGACTGTAGATTTTCGCTTTGTGTCAAAAGAACTCCCTAACGCACACTTTTTCAAAGTAGGTGAATTCATCAGATCTGTTTGAAACATTGCATTTTATCCATGCACGACGACTACTTAGATACTCGCAGCACAGTTGCCTCATATAAATTGCCCATGAGCGTGGAGCTTGTCTTTGTCACTGTAGCAACTTTGCTCTATCAGCGGGAGAAGGCGGTTCGACGCCCCTGTAAGCACATGTTTCTCTAATTCCTTTGTTTCAGGCAAGCCACTGTGACGTCAGACGCCTTTACGCATACAGCTTTGCGATGCTTAGACAGTAATAACATAATTCATGTTTACATTTCTTTAATTTTCGACGCATTGTCGTTATTCGTGACGCATCAATGACCAATTGATTATATGGCAATGCAATGAAAAAAGCGTGTGTAAAACAGTGTTAATGACAGATTTGAGAAGCACATTTCTTCATTGTTGGCCGCATGGCATTCCTGTGCAGGTGACAATGGTAATTTTTCAAAACGACAAGGATATTTAAACACATGATTATTTGTTTGCTGTGCTCTATGGCCTCTGCTACAGACCTCATCGAAATGACACTTAGATATCTTAGGGTGTACATATCAAGTTTTCCCAAATGGTCTAGCGGATAGGCATCTACCTTGTAACGCAGGGCGGCCGGGTTCGATTCCCGTCATGGCAAATGTTTTTTGTAGAAAAATAAAATGAGTCCTAACGTGTGCAACAGAACAGTTCGAAATCTCGTTACATTTGCATCGTCATGAACATGACTTATATCAGGCTAGCTAATTTTTTCTTTGTTCATTTTAAGTGTAGAAACAATATTTCGTTTGTGACCATTTTTTTCTGCCGTTTTGACAACAGGCTCATGACTAAAGAACACACGGCTGTCTGCTGATTGACGCTTGACTGTAGATTTTCGCTTTGTGTCAAAAGAACTCCCTAACGCACACTTTTTCAAAGTAGGTGAATTCATCAGATCTGTTTGAAACATTGCATTTTATCCATGCACGACGACTACTTAGATACTCGCAGCACAGTTGCCTCATATAAATTGCCCATGAGCGTGGAGCTTGTCTTTGTCACTGTAGCAACTTTGCTCTATCAGCGGGAGAAGGCGGTTCGACGCCCCTGTAAGCACATGTTTCTCTAATTCCTTTGTTTCAGGCAAGCCACTGTGACGTCAGACGCCTTTACGCATACAGCTTTGCGATGCTTAGACAGTAATAACATAATTTATGTTTACATTTCTTTAATTTTCGACGCATTGTCGTTATTCGTGACGCATCAATGACCAATTGATTATATGTCAATGCAATGAAAAAAGCGTGTGGAAAACAGTGTTAATGACAGATTTGAGAAGCACATTTCTTCAATGTTGGCCGCATGGCATTCCTGTGCAGGTGACAATGGTAATTTTTCAAAACGACAAGGATATTTAAACACATGATTATTTGTTTGCTGTGCTCTATGGCCTCTGCTACAGACCTCATCGAAATGACACTTAGATATCTTAGGGTGTGCATATCAAGTCTTCCCAAATGGTCTAGCGGATAGGCATCTACCTTGTAACGCAGGGCGGCCCGGGTTCGATTCCCGTCATGGCAAAGGATTTTTGTAGAAAAATAAAATGAGTCCCAACGTGTGCAACAGAACAGTTCGAAATCTCGTTACATTTGCATCGTCATGAACATGACTTATATCAGGCTAGCTAATTTTTTCTTTGTTCATTTTAAGTGTAGAAACAATATTTCGTTTGTGAACATTTTTTTCTGCCGTTTTGACAACAGGCTCATGACTAAAGAACACACGGCTGTCTGCTGATTGACGCTTGACTGTAGATTTTCGCTTTGTGTCAAAAGAACTTCCTAACGCACACTTTTTCAAAGTAGGTGAATTCATCAGATCTGTTTGAAACATTGCATTTTATCCATGCACGACGACTACTTAGATACTCGCAGCACAGTTGCCTCATATAAATTGCCCATGAGCGTGGAGCTTGTCTTTGTCACTGTAGCAACTTTGCTCTATCAGCGGGAGAAGGCGGTTCGACGCCCCTGTAAGCACATGTTTCTCTAATTCCTTTGTTTCAGGCAAGCCACTGTGACGTCAGACGCCTTTACGCATACAGCTTTGCGATGCTTAGACAGTAATAACATAATTCATGTTTACATTTCTTTAATTTTCGACGCATTGTCGTTATTCGTGACGCATCAATGACCAATTGATTATATGGCAATGCAATGAAAAAAGCGTGTGTAAAACAGTGTTAATGACAGATTTGAGAAGCACATTTCTTCAATGTTGGCCGCATGGCATTCCTGTGCAGGTGACAATGGTAATTTTTCAAAACGACAAGTATATTTAAACACATGATTATTTGTTTGCTGTGCTCTATGGCCTCTGCTACAGACCTCATCGAAATGACACTTAGATATCTTAGGGTGTACATATCAAGTTTTCCCAAATGGTCTAGCGGATAGGCATCTACCTTGTAACGCAGGGCGGCCCGGGTTCGATTCCCGTCATGGCAAATGTTTTTTGTAGAAAAATAAAATGAGTCCTAACGTGTGCAACAGAACAGTTCGAAATCTCGTTACATTTGCATCGTCATGAACATGACTTATATCAGGCTAGCTCATTTTTTCTTTGTTCATTTTAAGTGTAGAAACAATATTTCGTTTGTGACCATTTTTTTCTGCCGTTTTGACAACAGGCTCATGACAAAAGAACACACGGCTGTCTGCTGATTGACGCTTGACTGTAGATTTTCGCTTTGTGTCAAAAGAACTTCCTAACGCACACTTTTTCAAAGTAGGTGAATTCATCAGATCTGTTTGAAACATTGCATTTTATCCATGCACGACGACTACTTAGATACTCGCAGCACAGTTGCCTCATATAAATTGCCCATGAGCGTGGAGCTTGTCTTTGTCACTGTAGCAACTTTGCTCTATCAGCGGGAGAAGGCGGTTCGACGCCCCTGTAAGCACATGTTTCTCTAATTCCTTTGTTTCAGGCAAGCCACTGTGACGTCAGACGCCTTTACGCATACAGCTTTGCGATGCTTAGACAGTAATAACATAATTCATGTTTACATTTCTTTAATTTTCGACGCATTGTCGTTATTCGTGACGCATCAATGACCAATTGATTATATGGCAATGCAATGAAAAAAGCGTGTGGAAAACAGTGTTAATGACAGATTTGAGAAGCACATTTCTTCAATGTTGGCCGCATGGCATTCCTGTGCAGGTGACAATGGTAATTTTTCAAAACGACAAGGATATTTAAACACATGATTATTTGTTTGCTGTGCTTTATGGCCTCTGCTACAGACCTCATCGAAATGACACTTAGATATCTTAGGGTGTACGTATCAAGTCTTCCCAAATGGTCTAGCGGATAGGAATCTGCCTTGTAACGCAGGGCGGCCCGGGTTCGATTCCCGTCATGGCAAAGGATTTTTGTAGAAAAATAAAATGAGTCCCAACGTGTGCAACAGAACAGTTCGAAATCTCGTTACATTTGCATCGTCATGAACATGACTTATATCAGGCTAGCTCATTTTTTCTTTGTTCATTTTAAGTCTAGAAACAATATTTCGTTTGTGAACATTTTTTTCTGCCGTTTTGACAACAGGCTCATGACTAAAGAACACACGGCTGTCTGCTGATTGACGCTTGACTGTAGATTTTCGCTTTGTGTCAAAAGAACTTCCTATCGCACACTTTTTCAAAGTAGGTGAATTCATCAGATCTGTTTGAAACATTGCATTTTATCCATGCACGACGACTACTTAGATACTCGCAGCACAGTTGCCTCATATAAATTGCCCATGAGCGCGGAGCTTGTCTTTGTCACTGTAGCAACGTTGCTCCATCAGCGGGAGAAGGCGGTTCGACGCCCCTGTAAGCACATGTTTCTCTAATTCCTTTGTTTCAGGCAAGCCACTGTGACGTCAGACGCCTTTACGCATACAGCTTTGCGATGCTTAGACAGTAATAACATAATTCATGTTTACATTTCTTTAATTTTCGACGCATTGTCGTTATTCGTGACGCATCAATGAACAATTGATTATATGGCAATGCAATGAAAAAAGCGTGTGGAAAACAGTGTTAATGACAGATTTGAGAAGCACATTTCTTCAATGTTGGCCGCATGGCATTCCTGTGCAGGTGACAATGGTAATTTTTCAAAACGACAAGGATATTTAAACACATGATTATTTGTTTGCTGTGCTCTATGGCCTCTGCTACAGACCTCATCGAAATGACACTTAGATATCTTAGGGTGTACATATCAAGTTTTCCCAAATGGTCTAGCGGATAGGCATCTACCTTGTAACGCAGGGCGGCCCGGGTTCGATTCCCGTCATGGCAAATGTTTTTTGTAGAAAAATAAAATGAGTCCCAACGTGTGCAACAGAACAGTTCGAAATCTCGTTACATTTGCATCGTCATGAACATGACTTATATCAGGCTAGCTCATTTTTTCTTTGTTCATTTTAAGTGTAGAAACAATATTTCGTTTGTGACCATTTTTTTCTGCCGTTTTGACAACAGGCTCATGACTAAAGAACACACGGCTGTCTGCTGATTGACGCTTGACTGTAGATTTTCGCTTCGTGTCAAAAGAACTTCCTAACGCAAACTTTTTCAAAGTAGGTGAATTCATCAGATCTGTTTGAAACATTTCATTTTATCCATGCACGACGATTACTTAGATACTCGCAGCACAGTTGCCTCATATAAATTGCCCATGAGCGCGGAGCTTGTCTTTGTCACTGTAGCAACTTTGCTCCATCAGCGGGAGAAGGCGGTTCGACGCCCCTGTAAGCACATGTTTCTCTAATTCCTTTGTTTCAGGCAAGCCACTGTGACGTCAGACGCCTTTACGCATACAGCTTTGCGATGCTTAGACAGTAATAACATAATTCATGTTTACATTTCTTTAATTTTCGACGCATTGTCGTTATTCGTGACGCATCAATGACCAATTGATTATATGGCAATGCAATGAAAAAAGCGTGTGGAAAACAGTGTTAATGACAGATTTGAGAAGCACATTTCTTCAATGTTGGCCGCATGGCATTCCTGTGCAGGTGACAATGGTAATTTTTCAAAACGACAAGGATATTTAAACACATGATTATTTGTTTGCTGTGCTCTATGGCCTCTGCTACAGACCTCATCGAAATGACACTTAGATATCTTAGGGTGTACATATCAAGTTTTCCCAAATGGTCTAGCGGATAGGCATCTACCTTGTAACGCAGGGCGGCCCGGGTTCGATTCCCGTCATGGCAAATGTTTTTTGTAGAAAAATAAAATGAGTCCCAACGTGTGCAACAGAACAGTTCGAAATCTCGTTACATTTGCATCGTCATGAACATGACTTATATCAGACTAGCTCATTTTTTCTTTGTTCATTTTAAGTGTAGAAACAATATTTCGTTTGTGACCATTTTTTTCTGCCGTTTTGACAACAGGCTCATGACTAAAGAACACACGGCTGTCTGCTGATTGACGCTTGACTGTAGATTTTCGCTTTGTGTCAAAAGAACTTCCTAACGCAAACTTTTTCAAAGTAGGTGAATTCATCAGATCTGTTTGAAACATTGCATTTTATCCATGCACGACGACTACTTACATACTCGCAGCACAGTTGCCTCATATAAATTGCCCATGAGCGCGGAGCTTGTCTTTGTCACTGTAGCAACTTTGCTCCATCAGCGGGAGAAGGCGGTTCGACGCCCCTGTAAGCACATGTTTCTCTAATTCCTTTGTTTCAGGCAAGCCACTGTGACGTCAGACGCCTTTACGCATACAGCTTTGCGATGCTTAGACAGTAATAACATAATTCATGTTTACATTTCTTTAATTTTCGACGCATTGTCGTTATTCGTGACGCATCAATGACCAATTGATTATATGGCAATGCAATGAAAAAAGCGTGTGGAAAACAGTGTTAATGACAGATTTGAGAAGCACATTTCTTCAATGTTGGCCGCATGGCATTCCTGTGCAGGTGACAATGGTAATTTTTCAAAACGACAAGGATATTTAAACACATGATTATTTGTTTGCTGTGCTCTATGGCCTCTGCTACAGACCTCATCGAAATGACACTTAGATATCTTAGGGTGTACATATCAAGTCTTCCCAAATGGTCTAGCGGATAGGAATCTGCCTTGTAACGCAGGGCGGCCCGGGTTCGATTCCCGTCATGGCAAAGGATTTTTGTAGAAAAATAAAATGAGTCCCAACGTGTGCAACAGAACAGTTCGAAATCTCGTTACATTTGCATCGTCATGAACATGACTTATATCAGGCTAGCAAATTTTTTCTTTGTTCATTTTAAGTGTAGAAACAATATTTCGTTTGTGAAATTTTTTTTCTGCCGTTTTGACAACAGGCTCATGACTAAAGAACACACGGCTGTCTGCTGATTGACGCTTGACTGTAGATTTTCGCTTTGTGTCAAAAGAACTTCCTAACGCACACTTTTTCAAAGTAGGTGAATTCATCAGATCTGTTTGAAACATTGCATTTTATCCATGCACGACGACTGCTTAGATACTCGCAGCACAGTTGCCCCATATAAATTGCCCATGAGCGCGGAGCTTGTCTTTGTCACTGTAGCAACTTTGCTTCATCAGCAGGAGAAGGCGGTTCGACGCCCCTGTAAGCACATGTTTCTCTAAATCCTTTGTTTCAGGCAAGCCACTGTGACGTCAGACGCCTTTACGCATACAGCTTTGCGATGCTTAGACAGTAATAACATAATTCATGTTTACATTTCTTTAATTTTCGACGCATTGTCGTTATTCGTGACGCATCAATGACCAATTGATTATATGGCAATGCAATGAAAAAAGCGTGTGGAAAACAGTGTTAATGACAGATTTGAGAAGCACATTTCTTCAATGTTGGCCGCATGGCATTCCTGTGCAGGTGACAATGGTAATTTTTCAAAACGACAAGGATATTTAAACACATGATTATTTGTTTGCTGTGCTCTATGGCCTCTGCTACAGACCTCATCGAAATGACACTTAGATATCTTAGGGTGTACATATCAAGTTTTCCCAAATGGTCTAGCGGATAGGCATTTACCTTGTAACGCAGGGCGGTCCGGGTTCGATTCCCGTCATGGCAAATGTTTTTTGTAGAAAAATAAAATGAGTCCCAACGTGTGCAACAGAACAGTTCGAAATCTCGTTACATTTGCATCGTCATGAACAGGACTTATATCAGGCTAGCTCATTTTTTCTTTGTTCATTTTAAGTGTAGAAACAATATTTCGTTTGTGACCATTTTTTTCTGCCGTTTTGACAACAGGCTCATGACTAAAGAACACACGGCTGTCTGCTGATTGACGCTTGACTGTAGATTTTCGCTTTGTGTCAAAAGAACTTCCTAACGCACACTTTTTCAAAGTAGGTGAATTCATCAGATCTGTTTGAAACATTGCATTTTATCCATGCACGACGACTACTTAGATACTCGCAGCACAGTTGCCTCATATAAATTGCCCATGAGCGCGGAGCTTGTCTTTGTCACTGTAGCAACTTTGCTCCATCAGCGGGAGAAGGCGGTTCGACGCCCCTGTAAGCACATGTTTCTCTAATTCCTTTGTTTCAGGCAAGCCACTGTGACGTCAGACGCCTTTACGCATACAGCTTTGCGATGCTTAGACAGTAATAACATAATTCATGTTTACATTTCTTTAATTTTCGACGCATTGTCGTTATTCGTGACGCATCAATGACCAATTGATTATATGGCAATGCAATGAAAAAAGCGTGTGGAAAACAGTGTTAATGACAGATTTGAGAAGCACATTTCTTCAATGTTGGCCGCATGGCATTCCTGTGCAGGTGACAATGGTAATTTTTCAAAACGACAAGGATATTTAAACACATGATTATTTGTTTGCTGTGCTCTATGGCCTCTGCTACAGACCTCATCGAAATGACACTTAGATATCTTAGGGTGTACATATCAAGTCTTCCCAAATGGTCTAGCGGATAGGAATCTGCCTTGTAACGCAGGGCGGCCAGGGTTCGATTCCCGTCATGGCAAAGGATTTTTGTAGAAAAATAAAATGAGTCCCAACGTGTGCAACAGAACAGTTCGAAATCTCGTTACATTTGCATCGTCATGAACATGACTTATATCAGGCTTGCTCATTTTTTCTTTGTTCATTTTAAGTGTAGAAACAATATTTCGTTTGTGACCATTTTTTTCTGCCGTTTTGACAACAGGCTCATGACTAAAGAACACACGGCTGTCTGCTGATTGACGCTTGACTGTAGATTTTCGCTTTGTGTCAAAAGAACTTCCTAACGCAAACTTTTTCAAAGTAGGTGAATTCATCAGATCTGTTTGAAACATTGCATTTTATCCATGCACGACGACTACTTACATACTCGCAGCACAGTTGCCTCATATAAATTGCCCATGAGCGCGGAGCTTGTCTTTGTCACTGTAGCAACTTTGCTCCATCAGCGGGAGAAGGCGGTTCGACGCCCCTGTAAGCACATGTTTCTCTAATTCCTTTGTTTCAGGCAAGCCACTGTGACGTCAGACGCCTTTACGCATACAGCTTTGCGATGCTTAGACAGTAATAACATAATTCATGTTTACATTTCTTTAATTTTCGACGCATTGTCGTTATTCGTGACGCATCAATGACCAATTGATTATATGGCAATGCAATGAAAAAAGCGTGTGGAAAACAGTGTTAATGACAGATTTGAGAAGCACATTTCTTCAATGTTGGCCGCATGGCATTCCTGTGCAGGTGACAATGGTAATTTTTCAAAACGACAAGGATATTTAAACACATGATTATTTGTTTGCTGTGCTCTATGGCCTCGGCTACAGACCTCATCGAAATGACACTTAGATATCTTAGGGTGTACATATCAAGTCTTCCCAAATGGTCTAGCGGATAGGAATCTGCCTTGTAACGCAAGGCGGCCCGGGTTCGATTCCCGTCATGGCAAAGGATTTTTGTAGAAAAATAAAATGAGTCCCAACGTGTGCAACAGAACAGTTCGAAATCTCGTTACATTTGCATCGTCATGAACATGACTTATATCAGGCTAGCAAATTTTTTCTTTGTTCATTTTAAGTGTAGAAACAATATTTCGTTTGTGAAATTTTTTTTCTGCCGTTTTGACAACAGGCTCATGACTAAAGAACACACGGCTGTCTGCTGATTGACGCTTGACTGTAGATTTTCGCTTTGTGTCAAAAGAACTTCCTAACGCACACTTTTTCAAAGTAGGTGAATTCATCAGATCTGTTTGAAACATTGCATTTTATCCATGCACGACGACTGCTTAGATACTCGCAGCACAGTTGCCCCATATAAATTGCCCATGAGCGCGGAGCTTGTCTTTGTCACTGTAGCAACTTTGCTCCATCAGCGGGAGAAGGCGGTTCGACGCCCCTGTAAGCACATGTTTCTCTAAATCCTTTGTTTCAGGCAAGCCACTGTGACGTCAGACGCCTTTACGCATACAGCTTTGCGATGCTTAGACAGTAATAACATAATTCATGTTTACATTTCTTTAATTTTCGACGCATTGTCGTTATTCGTGACGCATCAATGACCAATTGATTATATGGCAATGCAATGAAAAAAGCGTGTGGAAAACAGTGTTAATGACAGATTTGAGAAGCACATTTCTTCAATGTTGGCCGCATGGCATTCCTGTGCAGGTGACAATGGTAATTTTTCAAAACGACAAGGATATTTAAACACATGATTATTTGTTTGCTGTGCTCTATGGCCTCTGCTACAGACCTCATCGAAATGACACTTAGATATCTTAGGGTGTACATATCAAGTCTTCCCAAATGGTCTAGCGGATAGGAATCTGCCTTGTAACGCAGGGCGGCCAGGGTTCGATTCCCGTCATGGCAAAGGATTTTTGTAGAAAAATAAAATGAGTCCCAACGTGTGCAACAGAACAGTTCGAAATCTCGTTACATTTGCATCGTCATGAACATGACTTATATCAGGCTTGCTCATTTTTTCTTTGTTCATTTAAAGTGTAGAAACAATATTTCGTTTGTGAACATTTTTTTCTGCCGTTTTGACAACAGGCTCATGACTAAAGAACACACGGCTGTCTGCTGATTGACGCTTGACTGTAGATTTTCGCTTTGTGTCAAAAGAACTCCCTAACGCACACTTTTTCAAAGTAGGTGAATTCATCAGATCTGTTTGAAACATTGCATTTTATCCATGCACGACGACTACTTAGATACTCGCAGCACAGTTGCCTCATATAAATTGCCCATGAGCGTGGAGCTTGTCTTTGTCACTGTAGCAACTTTGCTCCATCAGCGGGAGAAGGCGGTTCGACGCCCCTATAAGCACATGTTTCTCTAATTCCTTTGTTTCAGGCAAGCCACTGTGACGTCAGACGCCTTTACGCATACAGCTTTGCGATGCTTAGACAGTAATAACATAATTCATGTTTACATTTCTTTAATTTTCGACGCATTGTCGTTATTCGTGACGCATCAATGACCAATTGATTATATGTCAATGCAATGAAAAAAGCGTGTGGAAAACAGTGTTAATGACAGATTTGAGAAGCACATTTCTTCAATGTTGGCCGCATGGCATTCCTGTGCAGGTGACAATGGTAATTTTTCAAAACGACAAGGATATTTAAACACATGATTATTTGTTTGCTGTGCTCTATGGCCTCTGCTACAGACCTCATCGAAATGACACTTAGATATCTTAGGGTGTACATATCAAGTCTTCCCAAATGGTCTAGCGGATAGGAATCTGCCTTGTAACGCAGGGCGGCCCGGGTTCGATTCCCGTCATGGCAAAGGATTTTTGTAGAAAAATAAAATGAGTCCCAACGTGTGCAACAGAACAGTTCGAAATCTCGTTACATTTGCATCGTCATGAACATGACTTATATCAGGCTAGCTAATTTTTTCTTTGTTCATTTTAAGTGTAGAAACAATATTTCGTTTGTGACCATTTTTTTCTGCCGTTTTGACAACAGGCTCATGACTAAAGAACACACGGCTGTCTGCTGATTGACGCTTGACTGTAGATTTTCGCTTTGTGTCAAAAGAACTTCCTAACGCAAACTTTTTCAAAGTAGGTGAATTCATCAGATCTGTTTGAAACATTGCATTTTATCCATGCACGACGACTACTTAGATACTCGCAGCACAGTTGCCTCATATAAATTGCCCATGAGCGCGGAGCTTGTCTTTGTCACTGTAGCAACTTTGCTCCATCAGCGGGAGAAGGCGGTTCGACGCCCCTGTAAGCACATGTTTCTCTAATTCCTTTGTTTCAGGCAAGCCACTGTGACGTCAGACGCCTTTACGCATACAGCTTTGCGATGCTTAGACAGTAATAACATAATTCATGTTTACATTTCTTTAATTTTCGACGCATTGTCGTTATTCGTGACGCATCAATGACCAATTGATTATATGGCAATGCAATGAAAAAAGCGTGTGGAAAACAGTGTTAATGACAGATTTGAGAAGCACATTTCTTCAATGTTGGCCGCATGGCATTCCTGTGCAGTTGACAATGGTAATTTTTCAAAACGACAAGGATATTTAAACACATGATTATTTGTTTCCTGTGCTCTATGGCCTCTGCTACAGACCTCATCGAAATGACACTTAGATATCTTAGGGTGTACATATCAAGTCTTCCCAAATGGTCTAGCGTATAGGAATCTGCCTTGTCACGCAGGGCGGCCAGGGTTCGATTCCCGTCATGGCAAATGATTTTTGTAGAAAAATAAAATGAGTCCCAACGTGTGCAACAGAACAGTTCGAAATCTCGTTACATTTGCATCGTCATGAACATGACTTATATCAGGCTAGCTAATTTTTTCTTTGTTCATTTTAAGTGTAGAAACAATATTTCGTTTGTGAACATTTTTTTCTGCCGTTTTGACAACAGACTCATTACTAAAGAACACACGGCTGTCTGCTGATTGACGCTTGACTGTAGATTTTCGCTTTGTGTCAAAAGAACTCCCTAACGCACACTTTTTCAAACTAGGTGAATTCATCAGATCTGTTTGAAACATTGCATTTTATCCATGCACGACGACTACTTAGATACTCGCAGCACAGTTGCCTCATATAAATTGCCCATGAGCGCGGAGCTTGTCTTTGTCACTGTAGCAACTTTGCTCCATCAGCGGGAGAAGGCGGTTCGACGCCCCTGTAAGCACATGTTTCTCTAATTCCTTTGTTTCAGGCAAGCCACTGTGACGTCAGACGCCTTTACGCATACAGCTTTGCGATGCTTAGACAGTAATAACATAATTCATGTTTACATTTCTTTAATTTTCGACGCATTGTCGTTATTCGTGACGCATCAATGACCAATTGATTATATGGCAATGCAATGAAAAAAGCGTGTGGAAAACAGTGTTAATGACAGATTTGAGAAGCACATTTCTTCAATGTTGGCCGCATGGCATTCCTGTGCAGGTGACAATGGTAATTTTTCAAAACGACAAGGATATTTAAACACATGATTATTTGTTTGCTGTGCTCTATGGCCTCTGCTACAGACCTCATCGAAATGACACTTAGATATCTTAGGGTGTACATATCAAGTCTTCCCAAATGGTCTAGCGTATAGGAATCTGCCTTGTCACGCAGGGCGGCCAGGGTTCGATTCCCGTCATGGCAAATGATTTTTGTAGAAAAATAAAATGAGTCCCAACGTGTGCAACAGAACAGTTCGAAATCTCGTTACATTTGCATCGTCATGAACATGACTTATATCAGGCTAGCTAATTTTTTCTTTGTTCATTTTAAGTGTAGAAACAATATTTCGTTTGTGAACATTTTTTTCTGCCGTTTTGACAACAGACTCATTACTAAAGAACACACGGCTGTCTGCTGATTGACGCTTGACTGTAGATTTTCGCTTTGTGTCAAAAGAACTCCCTAACGCACACTTTTTCAAACTAGGTGAATTCATCAGATCTGTTTGAAACATTGCATTTTATCCATGCACGACGACTACTTAGATACTCGCAGCACAGTTGCCTCATATAAATTGCCCATGAGCGTGGAGCTTGTCTTTGTCACTGTAGCAACTTTGCTCCATCAGCGGGAGAAGGCGGTTCGACGCCCCTGTAAGCACATGTTTCTCTAATTCCTTTGTTTCAGGCAAGCCACTGTGACGTCAGACGCCTTTACGCATACAGCTTTGCGATGCTTAGACAGTAATAACATAATTCATGTTTACATTTCTTTAATTTTCGACGCATTGTCGTTATTCGTGACGCATCAATGACCAATTGATTATATGGCAATGCAATGAAAAAAGCGTGTGGAAAACAGTGTTAATGACAGATTTGAGAAGCACATTTCTTCAATGTTGGCCGCATGGCATTCCTGTGCAGGTGACAATGGTAATTTTTCAAAACGACAAGGATATTTAAACACATGATTATTTGTTTGCTGTGCTCTATGGCCTCTGCTACAGACCTCATCGAAATGACACTTAGATATCTTAGGGTGTACATATCAAGTTTTCCCAAATGGTCTAGCGGATAGGCATCTACCTTGTAACGCAGGGCGGCCCGGGTTCGATTCCCGTCATAGCAAATGTTTTTTGTAGAAAAATAAAATGAGTCCCAACGTGTGCAACAGAACAGTTCGAAATCTCGTTACATTTGCATCGTCATGAACATGACTTATATCAGGCTAGCTCATTTTTTCTTTGTTCATTTTAAGTGTAGAAACAATATTTCGTTTGTGACCATTTTTTTCTGCCGTTTTGACAACAGGCTCATGACTAAAGAACACACGGCTGTCTGCTGATTGACGCTTGACTGTAGATTTTCGCTTTGTGTCAAAAGAACTTCCTAACGCACACTTTTTCAAAGTAGGTGAATTCATCCGATCTGTTTGAAACATTGCATTTTATCCATGCACGACGACTACTTAGATACTCGCAGCACAGTTGCCTCATATAAATTGCCCATGAGCGCGGAGCTTGTCTTTGTCACTGTAGCAACTTTGCTCCATCAGCGGGAGAAGGCGGTTCGACGCCCCTGTAAGCACATGTTTCTCTAATTCCTTTGTTTCAGGCAAGCCACTGTGACGTCAGACGCCTTTACGCATACAGCTTTGCGATGCTTAGACAGTAATAACATAATTCATGTTTACATTTCTTTAATTTTCGACGCATTGTCGTTATTCGTGATGCATCAATGACCAATTGATTATATGGCAATGCAATGAAAAAAGCGTGTGGAAAACAGTGTTAATGACAGATTTGAGAAGCACATTTCTTCAATGTTGGCCGCATGGCATTCCTGTGCAGGTGACAATGGTAATTTTTCAAAACGACAAGGATATTTAAACACATGATTATTTGTTTGCTGTGCTCTATGGCCTCTGCTACAGACCTCATCGAAATGACACTTAGATATCTTAGGGTGTACATATCAAGTCTTCCCAAATGGTCTAGCGGATAGGAATCTGCCTTGTCACGCAGGGCGGCCCGGGTTCGATTCCCGTCATGGCAAACGATTTTTGTAGAAAAATAAAATGAGTCCCAACTTGTGCAACAGAACAGTTCGAAATCTCGTTACATTTGCATCGTCATGAACATGACTTATATCAGGCTTGCTCATTTTTTCTTTGTTCATTTTAAGTGTAGAAACAATATTTCGTTTGTGAACATTTTTTTCTGCCGTTTTGACAACAGGCTCATGACTAAAGAACACACGGCTGTCTGCTGATTGACGCTTGACTGTAGATTTTCGCTTTGTGTCAAAAGAACTCCCTAACGCACACTTTTTCAAAGTAGGTGAATTCATCAGATCTGTTTGAAACATTGCATTTTATCCATGCACGACGACTACTTACATACTCGCAGCACAGTTGCCTCATATAAATTGCCCATGAGCGCGGAGCTTGTCTTTGTCACTGTAGCAACTTTGCTCCATCAGCGGGAGAAGGCGGTTCGACGCCCCTGTAAGCACATGTTTCTCTAATTCCTTTGTTTCAGGCAAGCCACTGTGACGTCAGACGCCTTTACGCATACAGCTTTGCGATGCTTAGACAGTAATAACATAATTCCTGTTTACATTTCTTTAATTTTAGACGCATTGTCGTTATTCGTGATGCATCAATGACCAATTGATTATATGGCAATGCAATGAAAAAAGCGCGTGGAAAACAGTGTTAATGACAGATTTGAGAAGCACATTTCTTCAATGTTGGCCGCATGGCATTCCTGTGCAGGTGACAATGGTAATTTTTCAAAACGACAAGGATATTTAAACACATGATTATTTGTTTGCTGTGCTCTATGGCCTCTGCTACAGACCTCATCGAAATGACACTTAGACATCTTAGGGTGTACATATCAAGTCTTCCCAAATGGTCTAGCGGATAGGAATCTGCCTTGTCACGCAGGGCGGCCCGGGTTCGATTCCCGTCATGGCAAACGATTTTTGTAGAAAAATAAAATGAGTCCCAACTTGTGCAACAGAACAGTTCGAAATCTCGTTACATTTGCATCGTCATGAACATGACTTATATCAGGCTTGCTCATTTTTTCTTTGTTCATTTTAAGTGTAGAAACAATATTTCGTTTGTGAACATTTTTTTCTGCCGTTTTGACAACAGGCTCATGACTAAAGAACACACGGCTGTCTGCTGATTGACGCTTGACTGTAGATTTTCGCTTTGTGTCAAAAGAACTCCCTAACGCACACTTTTTCAAAGTAGGTGAATTCATCAGATCTGTTTGAAACATTGCATTTTATCCATGCACGACGACTACTTAGATACTCGCAGCACAGTTGCCTCATATAAATTGCCCATGAGCGCGGAGCTTGTCTTTGTCACTGTAGCAACTTTGCTCCATCAGCGGGAGAATGCGGTTCGACGCCCCTGTAAGCACATGTTTCTCTAATTCCTTTGTTTCAGGCAAGCCACTGTGACGTCAGACGCCTTTACGCATACAGCTTTGCGATGCTTAGACAGTAATAACATAATTCATGTTTACATTTCTTTAATTTTCGACGCATTGTCGTTATTCGTGACGCATCAATGACCAATTGATTATATGGCAATGCAATGAAAAAAGCGTGTGGAAAACAGTGTTAATGACAGATTTGAGAAGCACATTTCTTCAATGTTGGCCCCATGGCATTCCTGTGCAGGTGACAATGGTAATTTTTCAAAACGACAAGGATATTTAAACACATGATTATTTGTTTGCTGTGCTCTATGGCCTCTGCTACAGACCTCATCGAAATGACACTTAGATATCTTAGGGTGTACATATCAAGTTTCCCAAATGGTCTAGCGGATAGGCATCTACCTTGTAACGCAGGGCGGCCCGGGTTCGATTCCCGTCATGGCAAATGTTTTTTGTAGAAAAATAAAATGAGTCCCAACGTGTGCAACAGAACAGTTCGAAATCTCGTTACATTTGCATCGTCATGAACATGACTTATATCAGGCTAGCTAATTTTTTCTTTGTTCATTTTAAGTGTAGAAACAATATTTCGTTTGTGAACATTTTTTTCTGCCGTTTTGACAACAGGCTCATGACTAAAGAACACACGGCTGTCTGCTGATTGACGCTTGACTGTAGATTTTCGCTTTGTGTCAAAAGAACTTCCTAACGCACACTTTTTCAAAGTAGGTGAATTCATCAGATCTGATTGAAACATTGCATTTTATCCATGCACGACGACTACTTAGATACTCGCAGCACAGTTGCCTCATATAAATTGCCCATGAGCGCGGAGCTTGTCTTTGTCACTGTAGCAACTTTGCTCCATCAGCGGGAGAAGGCGGTTCGACGCCCCTGTAAGCACATGTTTCTCTGATTCCTTTGTTTCAGGCAAGCCACTGTGACGTCAGACGCCTTTACGCATACAGCTTTGCGATGCTTAGACAGTAATAACATAATTCATGTTTACATTTCTTTAATTTTCTACGCATTGTCGTTATTCGTGACGCATCAATGACCAATTGATTATATGGCAATGCAATGAAAAAAGCGTGTGGAAAACAGTGTTAATGACAGATTTGAGAAGCACATTTCTCCAATGTTGGCCGCATGGCATTCCTGTGCAGGTGACAATGGTAATTTTTCAAAACGACAAGGATATTTAAACACATGATTATTTGTTTGCTGTGCTCTATGGCCTCTGCTACAGACCTCATCGAAATGACACTTAGATATCTTAGGGTGTACATATCAAGTCTTCCCAAATGGTCTAGCGGATAGGCATCTACCTTGTAACGCAGGGCGGCCCGGGTTCGATTCCCGTCATGGCAAATGTTTTTTGTAGAAAAATAAATTGAGTCCCAACGTGTGCAACAGAACAGTTCGAAATCTCGTTACATTTGCATCGTCATGAACATGACTTATATCAGGCTAGCTCATTTTTTCTTTGTTCATTTTAAGTGTAGAAACAATATTTCGTTTGTGACCATTTTTTTCTGCCGTTTTGACAACAGGCTCATGACTAAAGAACACACGGCTGTCTGCTGATTGACGCTTGACTGTAGATTTTCGCTTTGTGTCAAAAGAACTTCCTAACGCACACTTTTTCAAAGTAGGTGAATTCATCAGATCTGTTTGAAACATTGCATTTTATCCATGCACGACGACTGCTTAGATACTCGCAGCACAGTTGCCCCATATAAATTGCCCATGAGCGCGGAGCTTGTCTTTGTCACTGTAGCAACTTTGCTCCATCAGCGGGAGAAGGCGGTTCGACGCCCCTGTAAGCACATGTTTCTCTAATTCCTTTGTTTCAGGCAAGCCACTGTGACGTCAGACGCCTTTACGCATACAGCTTTGCGATGCTTAGACAGTAATAACATAATTCATGTTTACATTTCTTTAATTTTCGACGCATTGTCGTTATTCGTGACGCATCAATGACCAATTGATTATATGGCAATGCAATGAAAAAAGCGTGTGGAAAACAGTGTTAATGACAGATTTGAGAAGCACATTTCTTCAATGTTGGCCGCATGGCATTCCTGTGCAGGTGACAATGGTAATTTTTCAAAACGACAAGGATATTTAAACACATGATTATTTGTTTGCTGTGCTCTATGGCCTCTGCTACAGACCTCATCGAAATGACACTTAGATATCTTAGGGTGTACATATCAAGTTTTCCCAAATGGTCTAGCGGATAGGCATCTACCTTGTAACGCAGGGCGGCCGGGGTTCGATTCCCGTCATGGCAAATATTTTTTGTAGAAAAATAAAATGAGTCCCAACGTGTGCAACAGAACAGTTCGAAATCTCGTTACATTTGCATCGTCATGAACATGACTTATATCAGGCTTGCTCATTTTTTCTTTGTTCATTTTAAGTGTAGAAACAATATTTCGTTTGTGAACATTTTTTTCTGCCGTTTTGACAACAGGCTCATGACTAAAGAACACACGGCTGTCTGCTGATTGACGCTTGACTGTAGATTTTCGCTTTGTGTCAAAAGAACTCCCTAACGCACACTTTTTCAAAGTAGGTGAATTCATCAGATCTGTTTGAAACATTGCATTTTATCCATGCACGACGACTACTTAGATACTCGCAGCACAGTTGCCTCATATAAATTGCCCATGAGCGCGGAGCTTGTCTTTGTCACTGTAGCAACTTTGCTCCATCAGCGGGAGAAGGCGCTTCGACGCCCCTGTAAGCACATGTTTCTCTAATTCCTTTGTTTCAGGCAAGCCACTGTGACGTCAGACGCCTTTACGCATACAGCTTTCGATGCTTAGACAGTAATAACATAATTCATGTTTACATTTCTTTAATTTTCGACGCATTGTCGTTATTCGTGACGCATCAATGACCAATTGATTATATGGCAATGCAATGAAAAAAGCGTGTGGAAAACAGTGTTAATGACAGATTTGAGAAGCACATTTCTTCAATGTTGGCCGCATGGCATTCCTGTGCAGGTGACAATGGTAATTTTTCAAAACGACAAGGATATTTAAACACATGATTATTTGTTTGCTGTGCTCTATGGCCTCTGCTACAGACCTCATCGAAATGACACTTAGATATCTTAGGGTGTACATATCAAGTCTTCCCAAATGGTCTAGCGGATAGGAATCTGCCTTGTCACGCAGGGCGGCCCGGGATCGATTCCCGTCATGGCAAATGATTTTTGTAGAAAAATAAAATGAGTCCCAACGTGTGCAACAGAACAGTTCGAAATCTCGTTACATTTGCATCGTCATGAACATGACTTATATCAGGCTAGCTAATTTTTTCTTTGTTCATTTTAAGTGTAGAAACAATATTTCGTTTGTGAACATTTTTTTCTGCCGTTTTGACAACAGGCTCATTACTAAAGAACACACGGCTGTCTGCTGATTGACGCTTGACTGTAGATTTTCGCTTTGTGTCAAAAGAACTCCCTAACGCACACTTTTTCAAAGTAGGTGAATTCATCAGATCTGTTTGAAACATTGCATTTTATCCATGCACGACGACTACTTAGATACTCGCAGCACAGTTGCCTCATATAAATTGCCCATGAGCGCGGAGCTTGTCTTTGTCACTGTAGCAACTTTGCTCCATCAGCGGGAGAAGGCGCTTCGACGCCCCTGTAAGCACATGTTTCTCTGATTCCTTTGTTTCAGGCAAGCCACTGTGACGTCAGACGCCTTTACGCATACAGCTTTGCGATGCTTAGACAGTAATAACATAATTCATGTTTACATTTCTTTAATTTTCGACGCATTGTCGTTATTCGTGACGCATCAATGACCAATTGATTATATGGCAATGCAATGAAAAAAGCGTGTGGAAAACAGTGTTAATGACAGATTTGAGAAGCACATTTCTTCAATGTTGGCCGCATGGCATTCCTGTGCAGGTGACAATGGTAATTTTTCAAAACGACAAGGATATTTAAACACATGATTATTTGTTTGCTGTGCTCTATGGCCTCTGCTACAGACCTCATCGAAATGACACTTAGATATCTTAGGGTGTACATATCAAGTCTTCCCAAATGGTCTAGCGGATAGGCATCTACCTTGTAACGCAGGGCGGCCCGGGTTCGATTCCCGTCATGGCAAATGATTTTTGTAGAAAAATAAAATGAGTCCCAACGTGTGCAACAGAACAGTTCGAAATCTCGTTACATTTGCATCGTCATGAACATGACTTATATCAGGCTAGCTCATTTTTTCTTTGTTCATTTTAAGTGTAGAAACAATATTTCGTTTGTGAACATTTTTTTCTGCCGTTTTGACAACAGGCTCATGACTAAAGAACACACGGCTGTCTGCTGATTGACGCTTGACTGTAGATTTTCGCTTTGTGTCAAAAGAACTTCCTAACGCACACTTTTTCAAAGTAGGTGAATTCATCAGATCTGTTTGAAACATTGCATTTTATCCATGCACGACGACTGCTTAGATACTCGCAGCACAGTTGCCCCATATAAATTGCCCATGAGCGCGGAGCTTGTCTTTGTCACTGTAGCAACTTTGCTCCATCAGCGGGAGAAGGCGGTTCGACGCCCCTGTAAGCACATGTTTCTCTAATTCCTTTGTTTCAGGCAAGCCACTGTGACGTCAGACGCCTTTACGCATACAGCTTTGCGATGCTTAGACAGTAATAACATAATTCATGTTTACATTTCTTTAATTTTCGACGCATTGTCGTTATTCGTGACGCATCAATGACCAATTGATTATATGGCAATGCAATGAAAAAAGCGTGTGGAAAACAGTGTTAATGACAGATTTGAGAAGCACATTTCTTCAATGTTGGCCGCATGGCATTCCTGTGCAGGTGACAATGGTAATTTTTCAAAACGACAAGGATATTTAAACACATGATTATTTGTTTGCTGTGCTCTATGGCCTCTGCTACAGACCTCATCGAAATGACACTTAGATATCTTAGGGTGTACATATCAAGTTTTCCCAAATGGTCTAGCGGATAGGCATCTACCTTGTAACGCAGGGCGGCCCGGGTTCGATTCCCGTCATGGCAAATGTTTTTTGTAGAAAAATAAAATGAGTCCCAACGTGTGCAACAGAACAGTTCGAAATCTCGTTACATTTGCATCGTCATGAACATGACTTATATCAGGCTAGCTCATTTTTTCTTTGTTCATTTTAAGTGTAGAAACAATATTTCGTTTGTGACCATTTTTTTCTGCCGTTTTGACAACAGGCTCATGACTAAAGAACACACGGCTGTCTGCTGATTGACGCTTGACTGTAGATTTTCGCTTTGTGTCAAAAGAACTTCCTAACGCACACTTTTTCAAAGTAGGTGAATTCATCAGATCTGTTTGAAACATTGCATTTTATCCATGCACGACGACTGCTTAGATACTCGCAGCACAGTTGCCCCATATAAATTGCCCATGAGCGCGGAGCTTGTCTTTGTCACTGTAGCAACTTTGCGCCATCAGCGGGAGAAGGCGGTTCGACGCCCCTGTAAGCACATGTTTCTCTAATTCCTTTGTTTCAGGCAAGCCACTGTGACGTCAGACGCCTTTACGCATACAGCTTTGCGATGCTTAGACAGTAATAACATAATTCATGTTTACATTTCTTTAATTTTCGACGCATTGTCGTTATTCGTGACGCATCAATGACCAATTGATTATATGGCAATGCAATGAAAAAAGCGTGTGGAAAACAGTGTTAATGACAGATTTGAGAAGCACATTTCTTCAATGTTGGCCGCATGGCATTCCTGTGCAGGTGACAATGGTAATTTTTCAAAACGACAAGGATATTTAAACATATGATTATTTGTTTGCTGTGCTCTATGGCCTCTGCTACAGACCTCATCGAAATGACACTTAGATATCTTAGGGTGTACATATCAAGTTTTCCCAAATGGTCTAGCGGATAGGCATCTACCTTGTAACGCAGGGCGGCCCGGGTTCGATTCCCGTCATGGCAAATATTTTTTGTAGAAAAATAAAATGAGTCCCAACGTGTGCAACAGAACAGTTCGAAATCTCGTTACATTTGCATCGTCATGAACATGACTTATATCAGGCTTGCTCATTTTTTCTTTATTCATTTTAAGTGTAGAAACAATATTTCGTTTGTGAACATTTTTTTCTGCCGTTTTGACAACAGGCTCATGACTAAAGAACACACGGCTGTCTGCTGATTGACGCTTGACTGTAGATTTTCGCTTTGTGTCAAAAGAACTCCCTAACGCACACTTTTTCAAAGTAGGTGAATTCATCAGATCTGTTTGAAACATTGCATTTTATCCATGCACGACGACTGCTTAGATACTCGCAGCACAGTTGCCCCATATAAATTGCCCATGAGCGCGGAGCTTGTCTTTGTCACTGTAGCAACTTTGCTCCATCAGCGGGAGAAGGCGGTTCGACGCCCCTGTAAGCACATGTTTCTCTAATTCCTTTGTTTCAGGCAAGCCACTGTGACGTCAGACGCCTTTACGCATACAGCTTTGCGATGCTTAGACAGTAATAACATAATTCATGTTTACATTTCTTTAATTTTCGACGCATTGTCGTTATTCGTGACGCATCAATGACCAATTGATTATATGGCAATGCAGTGAAAAAAGCGTGTGGAAAACAGTGTTAATGACAGATTTGAGAAGCACATTTCTTCAATGTTGGCCGCATGGCATTCCTGTGCAGGTGACAATGGTAATTTTTCAAAACGACAAGGATATTTAAACACATGATTATTTGTTTGCTGTGCTCTATGGCCTCTGCTACAGACCTCATCGAAATGACACTTAGATATCTTAGGGTGTACATATCAAGTTTTCCCAAATGGTCTAGCGGATAGGCATCTACCTTGTAACGCAGGGCGGCCAGGGTTCGATTCCCGTCATGGCAAATATTTTTTGTAGAAAAATAAAATGAGTCCCAACGTGTGCAACAGAACAGTTCGAAATCTCGTTACATTTGCATCGTCATGAACATGACTTATATCAGGCTTGCTCATTTTTTCTTTGTTCATTTTAAGTGTAGAAACAATATTTCGTTTGTGAACATTTTTTTCTGCCGTTTTGACAACAGGCTCATGACTAAAGAACACACGGCTGTCTGCTGATTGACGCTTGACTGTAGATTTTCGCTTTGTGTCAAAAGAACTCCTTAACGCACACTTTTTCAAAGTAGGTGAATTCATCAGATCTGTTTGAAACATTGCATTTTATCCATGCACGACGACTGCTTAGATACTCGCAGCACAGTTGCCCCATATAAATTGCCCATGAGCGCGGAGCTTGTCTTTGTCACTGTAGCAACTTTGCTCCATCAGCGGGAGAAGGCGGTTCGACGCCCCTGTAAGCACATGTTTCTCTAATTCCTTTGTTTCAGGCAAGCCACTGTGACGTCAGACGCCTTTACGCATACAGCTTTGCGATGCTTAGACAGTAATAACATAATTCATGTTTACATTTCTTTAATTTTCGACGCATTGTCGTTATTCGTGACGCATCAATGACCAATTGATTATATGGCAATGCAATGAAAAAAGCGTGTGGAAAACAGTGTTAATGACAGATTTGAGAAGCACATTTCTTCAATGTTGGCCGCATGGCATTCCTGTGCAGGTGACAATGGTAATTTTTCAAAACGACAAGGATATTTAAACACATGATTATTTGTTTGCTGTGCTCTATGGCCTCTGCTACAGACCTCATCGAAATGACACTTAGATATCTTAGGGTGTACATATCAAGTTTTCCCAAATGGTCTAGCGGATAGGCATCTACCTTGTAACGCAGGGCGGCCCGGGTTCGATTCCCGTCATGGCAAATGTTTTTTGTAGAAAAATAAAATGAGTCCCAACGTGTGCAACAGAACAGTTCGAAATCTCGTTACATTTGCATCGTCATGAACATGACTTATATCAGGCTAGCTCATTTTTTCTTTGTTCATTTTAAGTGTAGAAACAATATTTCGTTTGTGACCATTTTTTTCTGCCGTTTTGACAACAGGCTCATGACTAAAGAACACACGGCTGTCTGCTGATTGACGCTTGACTGTAGATTTTCGCTTTGTGTCAAAAGAACTTCCTAACGCACACTTTTTCAAAGTAGGTGAATTCATCAGATCTGTTTGAAACATTGCATTTTATCCATGCACGACGACTGCTTAGATACTCGCAGCACAGTTGCCCCATATAAATTGCCCATGAGCGCGGAGCTTGTCTTTGTCACTGTAGCAACTTTGCTCCATCAGCGGGAGAAGGTGGTTCGACGCCCCTGTAAGCACATGTTTCTCTAATTCCTTTGTTTCAGGCAAGCCACTGTGACGTCAGACGCCTTTACGCATACAGCTTTGCGATGCTTAGACAGTAATAACATAATTCATGTTTACATTTCTTTAATTTTCGACGCATTGTCGTTATTCGTGACGCATCAATGACCAATTGATTATATGGCAATGCAATGAAAAAAGCGTGTGGAAAACAGTGTTAATGACAGATTTGAGAAGCACATTTCTTCAATGTTGGCCGCATGGCATTCCTGTGCAGGTGACAATGGTAATTTTTCAAAACGACAAGGATATTTAAACATATGATTATTTGTTTGCTGTGCTCTATGGCCTCTGCTACAGACCTCATCGAAATGACACTTAGATATCTTAGGGTGTACATATCAAGTTTTCCCAAATGGTCTAGCGGATAGGCATCTACCTTGTAACGCAGGGCGGCCCGGGTTCGATTCCCGTCATGGCAAATATTTTTTGTAGAAAAATAAAATGAGTCCCAACGTGTGCAACAGAACAGTTCGAAATCTCGTTACATTTGCATCGTCATGAACATGACTTATATCAGGCTTGCTCATTTTTTCTTTGTTCATTTTAAGTGTAGAAACAATATTTCGTTTGTGACCATTTTTTTCTGCCGTTTTGACAACAGGCTCATGACTAAAGAACACACGGCTGTCTGCTGATTGACGCTTGACTGTAGATTTTCGCTTTGTGTCAAAAGAACTTCCTAACGCACACTTTTTCAAAGTAGGTGAATTCATCAGATCTGTTTGAAACATTGCATTTTATCCATGCACGACGACTGCTTAGATACTCGCAGCACAGTTGACCCATATACATTGCCTATGAGCGCGGAGCTTGTCTTTGTCACTGTAGCAACTTTGCTCCATCAGCGGGAGAAGGCGCTTCGACGCCCCTGTAAGCACATGTTTCTCTGATTCCTTTGTTTCAGGCAAGCCACTGTGACGTCAGACGCTTTTACGCATACAGCTTTGCGATGCTTAGACAGTAATAACATAATTCATGTTTACATTTCTTTAATTTTCGACGCATTGTCGTTATTCGTGACGCATCAATGACCAATTGATTATATGGCAATGCAATGAAAAAAGCGTGTGGAAAACAGTGTTAATGACAGATTTGAGAAGCACATTTCTTCAATGTTGGCCGCATGGCATTCCTGTGCAGGTGACAATGGTAATTTTTCAAAACGACAAGGATATTTAAACACATGATTATTTGTTTGCTGTGCTCTATGGCCTCTGCTACAGACCTCATCGAAATGACACTTAGATATCTTAGGGTGTACATATCAAGTCTTCCCAAATGGTCTAGCGGATAGGAATCTGCCTTGTCACGCAGGGCGGCCCGGGTTCGATTCCCGTCATGGCAAATGATTTTTGTAGAAAAATAAAATGACTCCCAACGTGTGCAACAGAACAGTTCGAAATCTCGTTACATTTGCATCGTCATGAACATGACTTATATCAGGCTAGCTAATTTTTTCTTTGTTCATTTTAAGTGTAGAAACAATATTTCGTTTGTGAACATTTTTTTCTGCCGTTTTGACAACAGGCTCATGACTAAAGAACACACGGCTGTCTGCTGATTGACGCTTGACTGTAGATTTTCGCTTTGTGTCAAAAGAACTCCCTAACGCACACTTTTTCAAAGTAGGTGAATTCATCAGATCTGTTTGAAACATTGCATTTTATCCATGCACGACGACTACTTAGATACTCGCAGCACAGTTGCCTCATATAAATTGCCCATGAGCGCGGAGCTTGTCTTTGTCACTGTAGCAACTTTGCTCCATCAGCGGGAGAAGGCGGTTCGACGCCCCTGTAAGCACATGTTTCTCTAATTCCTTTGTTTCAGGCAAGCCACTGTGACGTCAGACGCCTTTACGCATACAGCTTTGCGATGCTTAGACAGTAATAACATAATTCATGTTTACATTTCTTTAATTTTCGACGCATTGTCGTTATTCGTGACGCATCAATGACCAATTGATTATATGGCAATGCAATGAAAAAAGCGTGTGGAAAACAGTGATAATGACAGATTTGAGAAGCACATTTCTTCAATGTTGGCCTCATGGCATTCCTGTGCAGGTGACAATGGTAATTTTTCAAAACGACAAGGATATTTAAACACATGATTATTTGTTTGCTGTGCTCTATGGCCTCTGCTACAGACCTCATCGAAATGACACTTAGATATCTTATGGTGTACATATCAAGTCTTCCCAAATGGTCTAGCGTATAGGCATCTACCTTGTAACGCAGGGCGGCCCGGGTTCGATTCCCGTCATGGCAAATGTTTTTTGTAGAAAAATAAAATGAGTCCCAACGTGTGCAACAGAACAGTTCGAAATCTCGTTACATTTGCATCGTCATGAACATGACTTATATCAGGCTAGCTCATTTTTTCTTTGTTCATTTTAAGTGTAGAAACAATATTTTGTATGTGAACATTTTTTTCTGCCGTTTTGACAACAGGCTCATGACTAAAGAACACACGGCTGTCTGCTGATTGACGCTTGACTGTAGATTTTCGCTTTGTGTCAAAAGAACTTCCTAACGCACACTTTTTCAAAGTAGGTGAATTCATCAGATCTGTTTGAAACATTGCATTTTATCCATGCACGACGACTGCTTAGATACTCGCAGCACAGTTGCCCCATATAATTTGCCCATGAGCGCGGAGCTTGTCTTTGTCACTGTAGCAACTTTGCTCCATCAGCGGGAGAAGGCGGTTCGACGCCCCTGTAAGCACATGTTTCTCTAATTCCTTTGTTTCAGGCAAGCCACTGTGACGTCAGACGCCTTTACGCATACAGCTTTGCGATGCTTAGACAGTAATAACATAATTCATGTTTACATTTCTTTAATTTTCGACGCATTGTCGTTATTCGTGACGCATCAATGACCAATTGATTATATGGCAATGCAATGAAAAAAGCGTGTGGAAAACAGTGTTAATGACAGATTTGAGAAGCACATTTCTTCAATGTTGGCCGCATGGCATTCCTGTGCAGGTGACAATGGTAATTTTTCAAAACGACAAGGATATTTAAACACATGATTATTTGTTTGCTGTGCTCTATGGCCTCTGCTACAGACCTCATCGAAATGACACTTAGATTTCTTAGGGTGTACATATCAAGTCTTCCCAAATGGTCTAGCGGATAGGCATCTACCTTGTAACGCAGGGCGGCCCGGGTTCGATTCCCGTCATGGCAAATGTTTTTTGTAGAAAAATAAAATGAGTCCCAACGTGTGCAACAGAACAGTTCGAAATCTCGTTACATTTGCATCGTCATGAACATGACTTATATCAGGCTAGCTCATTTTTTCTTTGTTCATTTTAAGTGTAGAAACAATATTTCGTTTGTGACCATTTTTTTCTGCCGTTTTGACAACAGGCTCATGACTAAAGAACACACGGCTGTCTGCTGATTGACGCTTGACTGTAGATTTTCGCTTTGTGTCAAAAGAACTTCCTAACGCACACTTTTTCAAAGTAGGTGAATTCATCAGATCTGTTTGAAACATTGCATTTTATCCATGCACGACGACTGCTTAGATACTCGCAGCACAGTTGCCCCATATAAATTGCCCATGAGCGCGGAGCTTGTCTTTGTCACTGTAGCAACTTTGCTCCATCAGCGGGAGAAGGCGGTTCGACGCCCCTGTAAGCACATGTTTCTCTAATTCCTTTGTTTCAGGCAAGCCACTGTGACGTCAGACGCCTTTACGCATACAGCTTTGCGATGCTTAGACAGTAATAACATAATTCATGTTTACATTTCTTTAATTTTCGACGCATTGTCGTTATTCGTGACGCTTCAATGACCAATTGATTATATGGCAATGCAATGAAAAAAGCGTGTGGAAAACAGTGTTAATGACAGATTTGAGAAGCACATTTCTTCAATGTTGGCCGCATGGCATTCCTGTGCAGGTGACAATGGTAATTTTTCAAAACGACAAGGATATTTAAACACATGATTATTTGTTTGCTGTGCTCTATGGCCTCTGCTACAGACCTCATCGAAATGACACTTAGATATCTTAGGGTGTACATATCAAGTTTTCCCAAATGGTCTAGCGGATAGGCATCTACCTTGTAACGCAGGGTGGCCCGGGTTCGATTCCCGTCATGGCAAATATTTTTTGTAGAAAAATAAAATGAGTCCCAACGTGTGCAACAGAACAGTTCGAAATCTCGTTACATTTGCATCGTCATGAACATGACTTATATCAGGCTAGCTAATTTTTTCTTTGTTCATTTTAAGTGTAGAAACAATATTTCGTTTGTGAACATTTTTTTCTGCCGTTTTGACAACAGGCTCATGACTAAAGAACACACGGCTGTCTGCTGATTGACGCTTGACTGTAGATTTTCGCTTTGTGTCAAAAGAACTCCCTAACGCACACTTTTTCAAAGTAGGTGAATTCATCAGATCTGTTTGAAACATTGCATTTTATCCATGCACGACGACTACTTAGATACTCGCAGCACAGTTGCCTCATATAAATTGCCCATGAGCGCGGAGCTTGTCTTTGTCACTGTAGCAACTTTGCTCCATCAGCGGGAGAAGGCGGTTCGACGCCCCTGTAAGCACATGTTTCTCTAATTCCTTTGTTTCAGGCAAGCCACTGTGACGTCAGACGCCTTTACGCATACAGCTTTGCGATGCTTAGACAGTAATAACATAATTCATGTTTACATTTCTTTAATTTTCGACGCATTGTCGTTATTCGTGACGCATCAATGACCAATTGATTATATGGCAATGCAATGAAAAAAGCGTGTGGAAAACAGTGATAATGACAGATTTGAGAAGCACATTTCTTCAATGTTGGCCTCATGGCATTCCTGTGCAGGTGACAATGGTAATTTTTCAAAACGACAAGGATATTTAAACACATGATTATTTGTTTGCTGTGCTCTATGGCCTCTGCTACAGACCTCATCGAAATGACACTTAGATATCTTATGGTGTACATATCAAGTCTTCCCAAATGGTCTAGCGTATAGGCATCTACCTTGTAACGCAGGGCGGCCCGGGTTCGATTCCCGTCATGGCAAATGTTTTTTGTAGAAAAATAAAATGAGTCCCAACGTGTGCAACAGAACAGTTCGAAATCTCGTTACATTTGCATCGTCATGAACATGACTTATATCAGGCTAGCTCATTTTTTCTTTGTTCATTTTAAGTGTAGAAACAATATTTTGTATGTGAACATTTTTTTCTGCCGTTTTGACAACAGGCTCATGACTAAAGAACACACGGCTGTCTGCTGATTGACGCTTGACTGTAGATTTTCGCTTTGTGTCAAAAGAACTTCCTAACGCACACTTTTTCAAAGTAGGTGAATTCATCAGATCTGTTTGAAACATTGCATTTTATCCATGCACGACGACTGCTTAGATACTCGCAGCACAGTTGCCCCATATAATTTGCCCATGAGCGCGGAGCTTGTCTTTGTCACTGTAGCAACTTTGCTCCATCAGCGGGAGAAGGCGGTTCGACGCCCCTGTAAGCACATGTTTCTCTAATTCCTTTGTTTCAGGCAAGCCACTGTGACGTCAGACGCCTTTACGCATACAGCTTTGCGATGCTTAGACAGTAATAACATAATTCATGTTTACATTTCTTTAATTTTCGACGCATTGTCGTTATTCGTGACGCATCAATGACCAATTGATTATATGGCAATGCAATGAAAAAAGCGTGTGGAAAACAGTGTTAATGACAGATTTGAGAAGCACATTTCTTCAATGTTGGCCGCATGGCATTCCTGTGCAGGTGACAATGGTAATTTTTCAAAACGACAAGGATATTTAAACACATGATTATTTGTTTGCTGTGCTCTATGGCCTCTGCTACAGACCTCATCGAAATGACACTTAGATTTCTTAGGGTGTACATATCAAGTCTTCCCAAATGGTCTAGCGGATAGGCATCTACCTTGTAACGCAGGGCGGCCCGGGTTCGATTCCCGTCATGGCAAATGTTTTTTGTAGAAAAATAAAATGAGTCCCAACGTGTGCAACAGAACAGTTCGAAATCTCGTTACATTTGCATCGTCATGAACATGACTTATATCAGGCTAGCTCATTTTTTCTTTGTTCATTTTAAGTGTAGAAACAATATTTCGTTTGTGAAAAAAAATTTCTGCCGTTTTGACAACAGGCTCATGACTAAAGAACACACGGCTGTCTGCTGATTGACGCTTGACTGTAGATTTTCGCTTTGTGTCAAAAGAACTTCCTAACGCACACTTTTTCAAAGTAGGTGAATTCATCAGATCTGTTTGAAACATTGCATTTTATCCATGCACGACGACTACTTAGATACTCGCAGCAGAGTTGCCTCATATAAATTGCCCATGAGCGTGGAGCTTGTCTTTGTCACTGTAGCAACTTTGCTCCATCAGCGGGAGAAGGCGGTTCGACGCCCCTGTAAGCACATGTTTCTCTAATTCCTTTGTTTCAGGCAAGCCACTGTGACGTCAGACGCCTTTACGCATACAGCTTTGCGATGCTTAGACAGTAATAACATAATTCATGTTTACATTTCTTTAATTTTCGACGCATTGTCGTTATTCGTGACGCATCAATGACCAATTGATTATATGGCAATGCAATGAAAAAAGCGTGTGGAAAACAGTGTTAATGACAGATTTGAGAAGCACATTTCTTCAATGTTGGCCGCATGGCATTCCTGTGCAGGTGACAATGGTAATTTTTCAAAACGACAAGGATATTTAAACACATGATTATTTGTTTGCTGTGCTCTATGGCCTCTGCTACAGACCTCATCGAAATGACACTTAGATATCTTAGGGTGTACATATCAAGTTTTCCCAAATGGTCTAGCGGATAGGCATCTACCTTGTAACGCAGGGCGGCCCGGGTTCGATTCCCGTCATGGCAAATGTTTTTTGTAGAAAAATAAAATGAGTCCCAACGTGTGCAACAGAACAGTTCGAAATCTCGTTACATTTGCATCGTCATGAACATGACTTATATCAGGCTAGCTCATTTTTTCTTTGTTCATTTTAAGTGTAGAAACAATATTTCGTTTGTGACCATTTTTTTCTGCCGTTTTGACAACAGGCTCATGACTAAAGAACACACGGCTGTCTGCTGATTGACGCTTGACTGTAGATTTTCGCTTTGTGTCAAAAGAACTTCCTAACGCACACTTTTTCAAAGTAGGTGAATTCATCAGATCTGTTTGAAACATTGCATTTTATCCATGCACGACGACTGCTTAGATACTCGCAGCACAGTTGCCCCATATAAATTGCCCATGAGCGCGGAGCTTGTCTTTGTCACTGTAGCAACTTTGCTCCATCAGCGGGAGAAGGCGGTTCGACGCCCCTGTAAGCACATGTTTCTCTAATTCCTTTGTTTCAGGCAAGCCACTGTGACGTCAGACGCCTTTACGCATACAGCTTTGCGATGCTTAGACAGTAATAACATAATTCATGTTTACATTTCTTTAATTTTCGACGCATTGTCGTTATTCGTGACGCTTCAATGACCAATTGATTATATGGCAATGCAATGAAAAAAGCGTGTGGAAAACAGTGTTAATGACAGATTTGAGAAGCACATTTCTTCAATGTTGGCCGCATGGCATTCCTGTGCAGGTGACAATGGTAATTTTTCAAAACGACAAGGATATTTAAACACATGATTATTTGTTTGCTGTGCTCTATGGCCTCTGCTACAGACCTCATCGAAATGACACTTAGATATCTTAGGGTGTACATATCAAGTTTTCCCAAATGGTCTAGCGGATAGGCATCTACCTTGTAACGCAGGGTGGCCCGGGTTCGATTCCCGTCATGGCAAATATTTTTTGTAGAAAAATAAAATGAGTCCCAACGTGTGCAACAGAACAGTTCGAAATCTCGTTACATTTGCATCGTCATGAACATGACTTATATCAGGCTTGCTCATTTTTTCTTTGTTCATTTTAAGTGTAGAAACAATATTTCGTTTGTGAACATTTTTTTCTGCCGTTTTGACAACAGGCTCATGACTAAAGAACACACGGCTGTCTGCTGATTGACGCTTGACTGTAGATTTTCGCTTTGTGTCAAAAGAACTCCCTAACGCACACTTTTTCAAAGTAGGTGAATTCATCAGATCTGTTTGAAACATTGCATTTTATCCATGCACGACGACTGCTTAGATACTCGCAGCACAGTTGCCCCATATAAATTGCCCATGAGCGCGGAGCTTGTCTTTGTCACTGTAGCAACTTTGCTCCATCAGCGGGAGAAGGCGGTTCGACGCCCCTGTAAGCACATGTTTCTCTAATTCCTTTGTTTCAGGCAAGCCACTGTGACGTCAGACGCCTTCACGCATACAGCTTTGCGATGCTTAGACAGTAATAACATAATTCATGTTTACATTTCTTTAATTTTCGACGCATTGTCGTTATTCGTGACGCATCAATGACCAATTGATTATATGGCAATGCAATGAAAAAAGCGTGTGGAAAACAGTGTTAATGACAGATTTGAGAAGCACATTTCTTCAATGTTGGCCGCATGGCATTCCTGTGCAGGTGACAATGGTAATTTTTCAAAACGACAAGGATATTTAAACACATGATTATTTGTTTGCTGTGCTCTATGGCCTCTGCTACAGACCTCATCGAAATGACACTTAGATATCTTAGGGTGTACATATCAAGTCTTCCCAAATGGTCTAGCGGATAGGCATCTACCTTGTAACGCAGGGCGGCCCGGGTTCGATTCCCGTCATGGCAAATGTTTTTTGTAGAAAAATAAAATGAGTCCCAACGTGTGCAACAGAACAGTTCGAAATCTCGTTATATTTGCATCGTCATGAACATGACTTATATCAGGCTAGCTCATTTTTTCTTTGTTCATTTTAAGTGTAGAAACAATATTTCGTTTGTGAAAAAAAATTTCTGCCGTTTTGACAACAGGCTCATGACTAAAGAACACACGGCTGTCTGCTGATTGACGCTTGACTGTAGATTTTCGCTTTGTGTCAAAAGAACTTCCTAACGCACACTTTTTCAAAGTAGGTGAATTCATCAGATCTGTTTGAAACATTGCATTTTATCCATGCACGACGACTACTTAGATACTCGCAGCACAGTTGCCTCATATAAATTGCCCATGAGCGCGGAGCTTGTCTTTGTCACTGTAGCAACTTTGCTCCATCAGCGGGAGAAGGCGGTTCGACGCCCCTGTAAGCACATGTTTCTCTAATTCCTTTGTTTCAGGCAAGCCACTGTGACGTCAGACGCCTTTACGCATACAGCTTTGCGATGCTTAGACAGTAATAACATAATTCATGTTTACATTTCTTTAATTTTCGACGCATTGTCGTTATTCGTGACGCATCAATGACCAATTGATTATATGGCAATGCAATGAAAAAAGCGTGTGGAAAACAGTGTTAATGACAGATTTGAGAAGCACATTTCTTCAATGTTGGCCGCATGGCATTCCTGTGCAGGTGACAATGGTAATTTTTCAAAACGACAAGGATATTTAAACACATGATTATTTGTTTGCTGTGCTCTATGGCCTCTGCTACAGACCTCATCGAAATGACACTTAGATATCTTAGGGTGTACATATCAAGTTTTCCCAAATGGTCTAGCGGATAGGCATCTACCTTGTAACGCAGGGCGGCCCGGGTTCGATTCCCGTCATGGCAAATGTTTTTTGTAGAAAAATAAAATGAGTCCCAACGTGTGCAACAGAACAGTTCGAAATCTCGTTACATTTGCATCGTCATGAACATGACTTATATCAGGCTAGCTCATTTTTTCTTTGTTCATTTTAAGTGTAGAAACAATATTTCGTTTGTGACCATTTTTTTCTGCCGTTTTGACAACAGGCTCATGACTAAAGAACACACGGCTGTCTGCTGATTGACGCTTGACTGTAGATTTTCGCTTTGTGTCAAAAGAACTTCCTAACGCACACTTTTTCAAAGTAGGTGAATTCATCAGATCTGTTTGAAACATTGCATTTTATCCATGCACGACGACTGCTTAGATACTCGCAGCACAGTTGCCCCATATAAATTGCCCATGAGCGCGGAGCTTGTCTTTGTCACTGTAGCAACTTTGCTCCATCAGCGGGAGAAGGCGGTTCGACGCCCCTGTAAGCACATGTTTCTCTAATTCCTTTGTTTCAGGCAAGCCACTGTGACGTCAGACGCCTTTACGCATACAGCTTTGCGATGCTTAGACAGTAATAACATAATTCATGTTTACATTTCTTTAATTTTCGACGCATTGTCGTTATTCGTGACGCATCAATGACCAATTGATTATATGGCAATGCAATGAAAAAAGCGTGTGGAAAACAGTGTTAATGACAGATTTGAGAAGCACATTTCTTCAATGTTGGCCGCATGGCATTCCTGTGCAGGTGACAATGGTAATTTTTCAAAACGACAAGGATATTTAAACATATGATTATTTGTTTGCTGTGCTCTATGGCCTCTGCTACAGACCTCATCGAAATGACACTTAGATATCTTAGGGTGTACATATCAAGTGTTCCCAAATGGTCTAGCGGATAGGCATCTACCTTGTAACGCAGGGCGGCCCGGGTTCGATTCCCGTTATGGCAAATGTTTTTTGTAGAAAAATAAAATGAGTCCCAACGTGTGCAACAGAACAGTTCGAAATCTCGTTACATTTGCATCGTCATGAACATGACTTATATCAGGCTAGCTCATTTTTTCTTTGTTCATTTTAAGTGTAGAAACAATATTTCGTTTGTGAACATTTTTTTCTGCCGTTTTGACAACAGGCTCATGACTAAAGAACACACGGCTGTCTGCTGATTGACGCTTGACTGAAGATTTTCGCTTTGTGTCAAAAGAACTTCCTAACGCACACTTTTTCAAAGTAGGTGAATTCATCAGATCTGTTTGAAACATTGAATTTTATCCATGCACGACGACTGCTTAGATACTCGCAGCACAGTTGCCCCATATAATTTGCCCATGAGCGCGGAGCTTGTCTTTGTCACTGTAGCAACTTTGCTCCATCAGCGGGAGAAGGCGGTTCGACGCCCCTGTAAGCACATGTTTCTCTAATTCCTTTGTTTCAGGCAAGCCACTGTGACGTCAGACGCCTTTACGCATACAGCTTTGCGATGCTTAGACAGTAATAACATAATTCATGTTTACATTTCTTTAATTTTCGACGCATTGTCGTTATTCGTGACGCATCAATGACCAATTGATTATATGGCAATGCAATGAAAAAAGCGTGTGGAAAACAGTGTTAATGACAGATTTGAGAAGCACATTTCTTCAGTGTTGGCCGCATGGCATTCCTGTGCAGGTGACAATGGTAATTTTTCAAAACGACAAGGATATTTAAACACATGATTATTTGTTTGCTGTGCTCTATGGCCTCTGCTACAGACCTCATCGAAATGACACTTAGATATCTTAGGGTGTACATATCAAGTCTTCCCAAATGGTCTAGCGGATAGGCATCTACCTTGTAACGCAGGGCGGCCCGGGTTCGATTCCCGTCATGGCAAATGTTTTTTGTAGAAAAATAAAATGAGTCCCAACGTGTGCAACAGAACAGTTCGAAATCTCGTTACATTTGCATCGTCATGAACATGACTTATATCAGGCTAGCTCATTTTTTCTATGTTCATTTTAAGTGTAGAAACAATATTTCGTTTGTGAAAAAAAAATTCTGCCGTTTTGACAACAGGCTCATGACTAAAGAACACACGGCTGTCTGCTGATTGACGCTTGACTGTAGATTTTCGCTTTGTGTCAAAAGAACTTCCTAACGCACACTTTTTCAAAGTAGGTGAATTCATCAGATCTGTTTGAAACATTGCATTTTATCCATGCACGACGACTACTTAGATACTCGCAGCACAGTTGCCTCATATAAATTGCCCATGAGCGCGGAGCTTGTCTTTGTCACTGTAGCAACTTTGCTCCATCAGCGGGAGAAGGCGGTTCGACGCCCCTGTAAGCACATGTTTCTCTAATTCCTTTGTTTCAGGCAAGCCACTGTGACGTCAGACGCCTTTACGCATACAGCTTTGCGATGCTTAGACAGTAATAACATAATTCATGTTTACATTTCTTTAATTTTCGACGCATTGTCGTTATTCGTGACGCATCAATGACCAATTGATTATATGGCAATGCAATGAAAAAAGCGTGTGGAAAACAGTGTTAATGACAGATTTGAGAAGCACATTTCTTCAATGTTGGCCGCATGGCATTCCTGTGCAGGTGACAATGGTAATTTTTCAAAACGACAAGGATATTTAAACACATGATTATTTGTTTGCTGTGCTCTATGGCCTCTGCTACAGACCTCATCGAAATGACACTTAGATATCTTAGGGTGTACATATCAAGTTTTCCCAAATGGTCTAGCGGATAAGCATCTACCTTGTAACGCAGGGCGGCCCGGGTTCGATTCCCGTCATGGCAAATATTTTTTGTAGAAAAATAAAATGAGTCCCAACGTGTGCAACAGAACAGTTCGAAATCTCGTTACATTTGCATCGTCATGAACATGACTTATATCAGGCTTGCTCATTTTTTCTTTGTTCATTTTAAGTGTAGAAACAATATTTCGTTTGTGAACATTTTTTTCAGCCGTTTTGACTACAGGCTCATGACTAAAGAACACACGGCTGTCTGCTGATTGACGCTTGACTGTAGATTTTCGCTTTGTGTCAAAAGAACTCCCTAACGCACACTTTTTCAAAGTAGGTGAATTCATCAGATCTGTTTGAAACATTGCATTTTATCCATGCACGACGACTGCTTAGATACTCGCAGCACAGTTGCCCCATATAAATTGCCCATGAGCGCGGAGCTTGTCTTTGTCACTGTAGCAACTTTGCTCCATCAGCGGGAGAAGGCGGTTCGACGCCCCTGTAAGCACATGTTTCTCTAATTCCTTTGTTTCAGGCAAGCCACTGTGACGTCAGACGCCTTTACGCATACAGCTTTGCGATGCTTAGACAGTAATAACATAATTCATGTTTACATTTCTTTAATTTTCGACGCATTGTCGTTATTCGTGACGCATCAATGACCAATTGATTATATGGCAATGCAATGAAAAAAGCGTGTGGAAAACAGTGTTAATGACAGATTTGAGAAGCACATTTCTTCAATGTTGGCCAATGGCATTCCTGTGCAGGTGTCAATGGTAATTTTTCAAAACGACAAGGATATTTAAACACATGATTATTTGTTTGCTGTGCTCTATGGCCTCTGCTACAGACCTCATCGAAATGACACTTAGATATCTTAGGGTGTACATATCAAGTCTTCCCAAATGGTCTAGCGGATAGGAATCTGCCTTGTCACGCAGGGCGGCCCGGGTTCGATTCCCGTCATGGCAGATGATTTTTGTAGAAAAATAAAATGAGTCCCAACGTGTGCAACAGAACAGTTCGAAATCTCGTTACATTTGCATCGTCATGAACATGACTTATATCAGGCTTGCTCATTTTTTCTTTGTTCATTTTAAGTGTAGAAACAATATTTCGTTTGTGAACATTTTTTTCTGCCGTTTTGACAACAGGCTCATGACTAAAGAACACACGGCTGTCTGCTGATTGACGCTTGACTGTAGATTTTCGCTTTGTGTCAAAAGAACTCCCTAACGCACACTTTTTCAAAGTAGGTGAATTCATCAGATCTGTTTGAAACATTGCATTTTATCCATGCACGACGACTACTTAGATACTCGCAGCACAGTTGCCTCATATAAATTGCCCATGAGCGCGGAGCTTGTCTTTGTCACTGTAGCAACTTTGCTCCATCAGCGGGAGAAGGCGCTTCGACGCCCGTGTAAGCACATGTTTCTCTGATTCCTTTGTTTCAGGCAAGCCACTGTGACGTCAGACGCCTTTACGCATACAGCTTTGCGATGCTTAGACAGTAATAACATAATTCATGTTTACATTTCTTTAATTTTCGACGCATTGTCGTTATTCGTGACGCATCAATGACCAATTGATTATATGGCAATGCAATGAAAAAAGCGTGTGGAAAACAGTGTTAATGACAGATTTGAGAAGCACATTTCTTCAATGTTGGCCGCATGGCATTCCTGTGCAGGTGACAATGGTAATTTTTCAAAACGACAAGGATATTTAAACACATGATTATTTGTTTGCTGTGCTCTATGGCCTCTGCTACAGACCTCATCGAAATGACACTTAGATATCTTAGGGTGTACATATCAAGTCTTCCCAAATGGTCTAGCGGATAGGAATCTGCCTTGTCACGCAGGGCGGCCCGGGTTCGATTCCCGTCATGGCAGATGATTTTTGTAGAAAAATAAAATGAGTCCCAACGTGTGCAACAGAACAGTTCGAAATCTCGTTACATTTGCATCGTCATGAACATGACTTATATCAGGCTAGCTAATTTTTTCTTTGTTCATTTTAAGTGTAGAAACAATATTCCGTTTGTGAACATTTTTTTCTGCCGTTTTGACAACAGGCTCATGACTAAAGAACACACGGCTGTCTGCTGATTGACGCTTGACTGTAGATTTTCGCTTTGTGTCAAAAGAACTTCCTAACGCACACTTTTTCAAAGTAGGTGAATTCATCAGATCTGTTTGAAACATTGCATTTTATCCATGCACGACGACTGCTTAGATACTCGCAGCACAGTTGACCCATATACATTGCCTATGAGCGCGGAGCTTGTCTTTGTCACTGTAGCAACTTTGCTCCATCAGCGGGAGAAGGCGCTTCGACGCCCCTGTAAGCACATGTTTCTCTGATTCCTTTGTTTCAGGCAAGCCACTGTGACGTCAGACGCTTTTACGCATACAGCTTTGCGATGCTTAGACAGTAATAACATAATTCATGTTTACATTTCTTTAATTTTCGACGCATTGTCGTTATTCGTGACGCATCAATGACCAATTGATTATATGGCAATGCAATGAAAAAAGCGTGTGGAAAACAGTGTTAATGACAGATTTGAGAAGCACATTTCTTCAATGTTGGCCGCATGGCATTCCTGTGCAGGTGACAATGGTAATTTTTCAAAACGACAAGGATATTTAAACACATGATTATTTGTTTGCTGTGCTCTCTGGCCTCTGCTACAGACCTCATCGAAATGACACTTAGATATCTTAGGGTGTACATATCAAGTCTTCCCAAATTGTCTAGCGGATAGGCATCTACCTTGTAACGCAGGGCGGCCCGGGTTCGATTCCCGTCATGGCAAATGTTTTTTGTAGAAAAATAAAATGAGTCCCAACGTGTGCAACAGAACAGTTCGAAATCTCGTTACATTTGCATTGTCATGAACATGACTTATATCAGGCTAGCTCATTTTTTCTTTGTTCATTTTAAGTGTAGAAACAATATTTTGTATGTGAACATTTTTTTCTGCCGTTTTGACAACAGGCTCATGACTAAAGAACACACGGCTGTCTGCTGATTGACGCTTGACTGTAGATTTTCGCTTTGTGTCAAAAGAACTTCCTAACGCACACTTTTTCAAAGTAGGTGAATTCATCAGATCTGTTTGAAACATTGCATTTTATCCATGCACGACGACTGCTTAGATACTCGCAGCACAGTTGACCCATATACATTGCCTATGAGCGCGGAGCTTGTCTTTGTCACTGTAGCAACTTTGCTCCATCAGCGGGAGAAGGCGCTTCGACGCCCCTGTAAGCACATGTTTCTCTGATTCCTTTGTTTCAGGCAAGCCACTGTGACGTCAGACGCTTTTACGCATACAGCTTTGCGATGCTTAGACAGTAATAACATAATTCATGTTTACATTTCTTTAATTTTCGACGCATTGTCGTTATTCGTGACGCATCAATGACCAATTGATTATATGGCAATGCAATGAAAAAAGCGTGTGGAAAACAGTGTTAATGACAGATTTGAGAAGCACATTTCTTCAATGTTGGCCGCATGGCATTCCTGTGCAGGTGACAATGGTAATTTTTCAAAACGACAAGGATATTTAAACACATGATTATTTGTTTGCTGTGCTCTATGGCCTCTGCTACAGACCTCATCGAAATGACACTTAGATATCTTAGGGTGTACATATCAAGTCTTCCCAAATGGTCTAGCGGATAGGAATCTGCCTTGTCACGCAGGGCGGCCCGGGTTCGATTCCCGTCATGGCAAATGATTTTTGTAGAAAAATAAAATGACTCCCAACGTGTGCAACAGAACAGTTCGAAATCTCGTTACATTTGCATCGTCATGAACATGACTTATATCAGGCTAGCTAATTTTTTCTTTGTTCATTTTAAGTGTAGAAACAATATTTCGTTTGTGAACATTTTTTTCTGCCGTTTTGACAACAGGCTCATGACTAAAGAACACACGGCTGTCTGCTGATTGACGCTTGACTGTAGATTTTCGCTTTGTGTCAAAAGAACTCCCTAACGCACACTTTTTCAAAGTAGGTGAATTCATCAGATCTGTTTGAAACATTGCATTTTATCCATGCACGACGACTACTTAGATAATCGCAGCACAGTTGCCTCATATAAATTGCCCATGAGCGCGGAGCTTGTCTTTGTCACTGTAGCAACTTTGCTCCATCAGCGGGAGAAGGCGGTTCGACGCCCCTGTAAGCACATGTTTCTCTAATTCCTTTGTTTCAGGCAAGCCACTGTGACGTCAGACGCCTTTACGCATACAGCTTTGCGATGCTTAGACAGTAATAACATAATTCATGTTTACATTTCTTTAATTTTCGACGCATTGTCGTTATTCGTGACGCATCAATGACCAATTGATTATATGGCAATGCAATGAAAAAAGCGTGTGGAAAACAGTGATAATGACAGATTTGAGAAGCACATTTCTTCAATGTTGGCCGCATGGCATTCCTGTGCAGGTGACAATGGTAATTTTTCAAAACGACAAGGATATTTAAACACATGATTATTTGTTTGCTGTGCTCTATGGCCTCTGCTACAGACCTCATCGAAATGACACTTAGATATCTTATGGTGTACATATCAAGTCTTCCCAAATGGTCTAGCGTATAGGCATCTACCTTGTAAAGCAGGGCGGCCCGGGTTCGATTCCCGTCATGGCAAATGTTTTTTGTAGAAAAATAAAATGAGTCCCAACGTGTGCAACAGAACAGTTCGAAATCTCGTTACATTTGCATTGTCATGAACATGACTTATATCAGGCTAGCTCATTTTTTCTTTGTTCATTTTAAGTGTAGAAACAATATTTTGTATGTGAACATTTTTTTCTGCCGTTTTGACAACAGGCTCATGACTAAAGAACACACGGCTGTCTGCTGATTGACGCTTGACTGTAGATTTTCGCTTTGTGTCAAAAGAACTTCCTAACGCACACTTTTTCAAAGTAGGTGAATTCATCAGATCTGTTTGAAACATTGCATTTTATCCATGCACGACGACTGCTTAGATACTCGCAGCACAGTTGCCCCATATAAATTGCCCATGAGCGCGGAGCTTGTCTTTGTCACTGTAGCAACTTTGCTCCATCAGCGGGAGAAGGCGGTTCGACGCCCCTGTAAGCACATGTTTCTCTAATTCCTTTGTTTCAGGCAAGCCACTGTGACGTCAGACGCCTTTACGCATACAGCTTTGCGATGCTTAGACAGTAATAACATAATTCATGTTTACATTTCTTTAATTTTCGACGCATTGTCGTTATTCGTGACGCATCAATGACCAATTGATTATATGGCAATGCAATGAAAAAAGCGTATGGAAAACAGTGTTAATGACAGATTTGAGAAGCACATTTCTTCAATGTTGGCCGCATGGCATTCCTGTGCAGGTGACAATGGTAATTTTTCAAAACGACAAGGATATTTAAACACATGATTATTTGTTTGCTGTGCTCTATGGCCTCTGCTACAGACCTCATCGAAATGACACTTAGATATCTTAGGGTGTACATATCAAGTTTTCCCAAATGGTCTAGCGGATAGGCATCTACCTTGTAACGCAGGGCGGCCCGGGTTCGATTCCCGTCATGGCAAATGTTTTTTGTAGAAAAATAAAATGAGTCCCAACGTGTGCAACAGAACAGTTCGAAATCTCGTTACATTTGCATCGTCATGAACATGACTTATATCAGGCTAGCTCATTTTGTCTTTGTTCATTTTAAGTGTAGAAACAATATTTCGTTTGTGACCATTTTTTTCTGCCGTTTTGACAACAGGCTCATGACTAAAGAACACACGGCTGTCTGCTGATTGACGCTTGACTGTAGATTTTCGCTTTGTGTCAAAAGAACTTCCTAACGCACACTTTTTCAAAGTAGGTGAATTCATCAGATCTGTTTGAAACATTGCATTTTATCCATGCACGACGACTGCTTAGATACTCGCAGCACAGTTGACCCATATACATTGCCTATGAGCGCGGAGCTTGTCTTTGTCACTGTAGCAACTTTGCTCCATCAACGGGAGAAGGCGCTTCGACGCCCCTGTAAGCACATGTTTCTCTGATTCCTTTGTTTCAGGCAAGCCACTGTGACGTCAGACGCTTTTACGCATACAGCTTTGCGATGCTTAGACAGTAATAACATAATTCATGTTTACATTTCTTTAATTTTCGACGCATTGTCGTTATTCGTGACGCATCAATGACCAATTGATTATATGGCAATGCAATGAAAAAAGCGTGTGGAAAACAGTGTTAATGACAGATTTGAGAAGCACATTTCTTCAATGTTGGCCGCATGGCATTCCTGTGCAGGTGACAATGGTAATTTTTCAAAACGACAAGGATATTTAAACACATGATTATTTGTTTGCTGTGCTCTATGGCCTCTGCTACAGACCTCATCGAAATGACACTTAGATATCTTAGGGTGTACATATCAAGTCTTCCCAAATGGTCTAGCGGATAGGAATCTGCCTTGTCACGCAGGGCGGCCCGGGTTCGATTCCCGTCATGGCAAATGATTTTTGTAGAAAAATAAAATGACTCCCAACTTGTGCAACAGAACAGTTCGAAATCTCGTTACATTTGCATCGTCATGAACATGACTTATATCAGGCTAGCTAATTTTTTCTTTGTTCATTTTAAGTGTAGAAACAATATTTCGTTTGTGAACATTTTTTTCTGCCGTTTTGACAACAGGCTCATGACTAAAGAACACACGGCTGTCTGCTGATTGACGCTTGACTGTAGATTTTCGCTTCGTGTCAAAAGAACTCCCTAACGCACACTTTTTCAAAGTAGGTGAATTCATCAGATCTGTTTGAAACATTGCATTTTATCCATGCACGACGACTACTTAGATACTCGCAGCACAGTTGCCTCATATAAATTGCCCATGAGCGCGGAGCTTGTCTTTGTCACTGTAGCAACTTTGCTCCATCAGCGGGAGAAGGCGGTTAGACGCCCCTGTAAGCACATGTTTCTCTAATTCCTTTGTTTCAGGCAAGCCACTGTGACGTCAGACGCCTTTACGCATACAGCTTTGCGATGCTTAGACAGTAATAACATAATTCATGTTTACATTTCTTTAATTTTCGACGCATTGTCGTTATTCGTGACGCATCAATGACCAATTGATTATATGGCAATGCAATGAAAAAAGCGTGTGGAAAACAGTGATAATGACAGATTTGAGAAGCACATTTCTTCAATGTTGGCCGCATGGCATTCCTGTGCAGGTGACAATGGTAATTTTTCAAAACGACAAGGATATTTAAACACATGATTATTTGTTTGCTGTGCTCTATGGCCTCTGCTACAGACCTCATCGAAATGACACTTAGATATCTTATGGTGTACATATCAAGTCTTCCCAAATGGTCTAGCGTATAGGCATCTACCTTGTAACGCAGGGCGGCCCGGGTTCGATTCCCGTCATGGCAAATGTTTTTTGTAGAAAAATAAAATGAGTCCCAACGTGTGCAACAGAACAGTTCGAAATCTCGTTACATTTGCATCGTCATGAACATGACTTATATCAGGCTAGCTCATTTTTTCTTTGTTCATTTTAAGTGTAGAAACAATATTTTGTATGTGAACATTTTTTTCTGCCGTTTTGACAACAGGCTCATGACTAAAGAACACACGGCTGTCTGCTGATTGACGCTTGACTGTAGATTTTCGCTTTGTGTCAAAAGAACTTCCTAACGCACACTTTTTCAAAGTAGGTGAATTCATCAGATCTGTTTGAAACATTGCATTTTATCCATGCACGACGACTGCTTAGATACTCGCAGCACAGTTGCCCCATATAATTTGCCCATGAGCGCGGAGCTTGTCTTTGTCACTGTAGCAACTTTGCTCCATCAGCGGGAGAAGGCGGTTCGACGCCCCTGTAAGCACATGTTTCTCTAATTCCTTTGTTTCAGGCAAGCCACTGTGACGTCAGACGCCTTTACGCATACAGCTTTGCGATGCTTAGACAGTAATAACATAATTCATGTTTACATTTCTTTAATTTTCGACGCATTGTCGTTATTCGTGACGCATCAATGACCAATTGATTATATGGCAATGCAATGAAAAAAGCGTGTGGAAAACAGTGTTAATGACAGATTTGAGAAGCACATTTCTTCAATGTTGGCCGCATGGCATTCCTGTGCAGGTGACAATGGTAATTTTTCAAAACGACAAGGATATTTAAACACATGATTATTTGTTTGCTGTGCTCTATGGCCTCTGCTACAGACCTCATCGAAATGACACTTAGATATCTTAGGGTGTACATATCAAGTTTTCCCAAATGGTCTAGCGGATAGGCATCTACCTTGTAACGCAGGGCGGCCCGGGTTCGATTCCCGTCATGGCAAATGTTTTTTGTAGAAAAATAAAATGAGTCCCAACGTGTGCAACAGAACAGTTCGAAATCTCGTTACATTTGCATCGTCATGAACATGACTTATATCAGGCTAGCTCATTTTTTCTTTGTTCATTTTAAGTGTAGAAACAATATTTCGTTTGTGAAAAAAAATTTCTGCCGTTTTGACAACAGGCTCATGACTAAAGAACACACGGCTGTCTGCTGATTGACGCTTGACTGTAGATTTTCGCTTTGTGTCAAAAGAACTTCCTAACGCACACTTTTTCAAAGTAGGTGAATTCATCAGATCTGTTTGAAACATTGCATTTTATCCATGCACGACGACTGCTTAGATACTCGCAGCACAGTTGCCCCATATAATTTGCCCATGAGCGCGGAGCTTGTCTTTGTCACTGTAGCAACTTTGCTCTATCAGCGGGAGAAGGCGGTTCGACGCCCCTGTAAGCACATGTTTCTCTAATTCCTTTGTTTCAGGCAAGCCACTGTGACGTCAGACGCCTTTACGCATACAGCTTTGCGATGCTTAGACAGTAATAACATAATTCATGTTTACATTTCTTTAATTTTCGACGCATTGTCGTTATTCGTGACGCATCAATGACCAATTGATTATATGGCAATGCAATGAAAAAAGCGTGTGGAAAACAGTGTTAATGACAGATTTGAGAAGCACATTTCTTCAATGTTGGCCGCATGGCATTCCTGTGCAGGTGACAATGGTAATTTTTCAAAACGACAAGGATATTTAAACACATGATTATTTGTTTGCTGTGCTCTATGGCCTCTGCTACAGACCTCATCGAAATGACACTTAGATATCTTAGGGTGTACATATCAAGTCTTCCCAAATGGTCTAGCGGATAGGCATCTACCTTGTAACGCAGGGCGGCCCGGGTTCGATTCCCGTCATGGCAAATGTTTTTTGTAGAAAAATAAAATGAGTCCCAACGTGTGCAACAGAACAGTTCGAAATCTCGTTACATTTGCATCGTCATGAACATGACTTATATCAGGCTAGCTCATTTTTTCTTTGTTCATTTTAAGTGTAGAAACAATATTTCGTTTGTGAAAAAAAATTTCTGCCGTTTTGACAACAGGCTCATGACTAAAGAACACACGGCTGTCTGCTGATTGACGCTTGACTGTAGATTTTCGCTTTGTGTCAAAAGAACTTCCTAACGCACACTTTTTCAAAGTAGGTGAATTCATCAGATCTGTTTGAAACATTGCATTTTATCCATGCACGACGACTGCTTAGATACTCGCAGCACAGTTGCCCCATATAAATTGCCCATGAGCGCGGAGCTTGTCTTTGTCACTGTAGCAACTTTGCTCCATCAGCGGGAGAAGGCGGTTCGACGCCCCTGTAAGCACATGTTTCTCTAATTCCTTTGTTTCAGGCAAGCCACTGTGACGTCAGACGCCTTTACGCATACAGCTTTGCGATGCTTAGACAGTAATAACATAATTCATGTTTACATTTCTTTAATTTTCGACGCATTGTCGTTATTCGTGACGCTTCAATGACCAATTGATTATATGGCAATGCAATGAAAAAAGCGTGTGGAAAACAGTGTTAATGACAGATTTGAGAAGCACATTTCTTCAATGTTGGCCGCATGGCATTCCTGTGCAGGTGACAATGGTAATTTTTCAAAACGACAAGGATATTTAAACACATGATTATTTGTTTGCTGTGCTCTATGGCCTCTGCTACAGACCTCATCGAAATGACACTTAGATATCTTAGGGTGTACATATCAAGTTTTCCCAAATGGTCTAGCGGATAGGCATCTACCTTGTAACGCAGGGTGGCCCGGGTTCGATTCCCGTCATGGCAAATATTTTTTGTAGAAAAATAAAATGAGTCCCAACGTGTGCAACAGAACAGTTCGAAATCTCGTTACATTTGCATCGTCATGAACATGACTTATATCAGGCTTGCTCATTTTTTCTTTGTTCATTTTAAGTGTAGAAACAATATTTCGTTTGTGAACATTTTTTTCTGCCGTTTTGACAACAGGCTCATGACTAAAGAACACACGGCTGTCTGCTGATTGACGCTTGACTGTAGATTTTCGCTTTGTGTCAAAAGAACTCCCTAACGCACACTTTTTCAAAGTAGGTGAATTCATCAGATCTGTTTGAAACATTGCATTTTATCCATGCACGACGACTGCTTAGATACTCGCAGCACAGTTGCCCCATATAAATTGCCCATGAGCGCGGAGCTTGTCATTGTCACTGTAGCAACTTTGCTCCATCAGCGGGAGAAGGCGGTTCGACGCCCCTGTAAGCACATGTTTCTCTAATTCCTTTGTTTCAGGCAAGCCACTGTGACGTCAGACGCCTTCACGCATACAGCTTTGCGATGCTTAGACAGTAATAACATAATTCATGTTTACATTTCTTTAATTTTCGACGCATTGTCGTTATTCGTGACGCATCAATGACCAATTGATTATATGGCAATGCAATGAAAAAAGCGTGTGGAAAACAGTGTTAATGACAGATTTGAGAAGCACATTTCTTCAATGTTGGCCGCATTGCATTCCTGTGCAGGTGACAATGGTAATTTTTCAAAACGACAAGGATATTTAAACACATGATTATTTGTTTGCTGTGCTCTATGGCCTCTGCTACAGACCTCATCGAAATGACACTTAGATATCTTAGGGTGTACATATCAAGTTTTCCCAAATGGTCTAGTGGATAGGCATCTACCTTGTAACGCAGGGCGGCCCGGGTTCGATTCCCGTCATGGCAAATATTTTTTGTAGAAAAATAAAATGAGTCCCAACGTGTGCAACAGAACAGTTCGAAATCTCGTTACATTTGCATCGTCATGAACATGACTTATATCAGGCTTGCTCATTTTTTCTTTGTTCATTTTAAGTGTAGAAACAATATTTCGTTTGTGAACATTTTTTTCTGCCGTTTTGACAACAGGCTCATGACTAAAGAACACACGGCTGTCTGCTGATTGACGCTTGACTGTAGATTTTCGCTTTGTGTCAAAAGAACTCCCTAACGCACACTTTTTCAAAGTAGGTGAATTCATCAGATCTGTTTGAAACATTGCATTTTATCCATGCACGACGACTGCTTAGATACTCGCAGCACAGTTGCCCCATATAAATTGCCCATGAGCGCGGAGCTTGTCTTTGTCACTGTAGCAACTTTGCTCCATCAGAGGGAGAAGGGGGTTCGACGCCCCTGTAAGCACATGTTTCTCTAATTCCTTTGTTTCAGGCAAGCCACTGTGACGTCAGACGCCTTTACGCATACAGCTTTGCGATGCTTAGACAGTAATAACATAATTCATGTTTACATTTCTTTAATTTTCGACGCATTGTCGTTATTCGTGACGCATCAATGACCAATTGATTATATGGCAATGCAATGAAAAAAGCGTGTGGAAAACAGTGTTAATGACAGATTTGAGAAGCACATTTCTTCAATGTTGGCCGCATGGCATTCCTGTGCAGGTGACAATGGTAATTTTTCAAAACGACAAGGATATTTAAACACATGATTATTTGTTTGCTGTGCTCTATGGCCTCTGCTACAGACCTCATCGAAATGACACTTAGATATCTTAGGGTGTACATATCAAGTTTTCCCAAATGGTCTAGGATAGGCATCTACCTTGTAACGCAGGGCGGCCCGGGTTCGATTCCCGTCATGGCAAATGTTTTTTGTAGAAAAATAAAATGAGTCCCAACGTGTGCAACAGAACAGTTCGAAATCTCGTTACATTTGCATCGTCATGAACATGACTTATATCAGGCTAGCTCATTTTTTCTTTGTTCATTTTAAGTGTAGAAACAATATTTCGTTTGTGACCATTTTTTTCTGCCGTTTTGACAACAGGCTCATGACTAAAGAACACACGGCTGTCTGCTGATTGACGCTTGACTGTAGATTTTCGCTTTGTGTCAAAAGAACTTCCTAACGCACACTTTTTCAAAGTAGGTGAATTCATCAGATCTGTTTGAAACATTGCATTTTATCCATGCACGACGACTGCTTAGATACTCGCAGCACAGTTGCCCCATATAAATTGCCCATGAGCGCGGAGCTTGTCTTTGTCACTGTAGCAACTTTGCTCCATCAGCGGGAGAAGGCGCTTCGACGCCCCTGTAAGCACATGTTTCTCTGATTCCTTTGTTTCAGGCAAGCCACTGTGACGTCAGACGCCTTTACGCATACAGCTTTGCGATGCTTAGACAGTAATAACATAATTCATGTTTACATTTCTTTAATTTTCGACGCATTGTCGTTATTCGTGACGCATCAATGACCAATTGATTATATGGCAATGCAATGAAAAAAGCGTGTGGAAAACAGTGTTAATGACAGATTTGAGAAGCACATTTCTTCAATGTTGGCCGCATGGCATTCCTGTGCAGGTGACAATGGTAATTTTTCAAAACGACAAGGATATTTAAACACATGATTATTTGTTTGCTGTGCTCTATGGCCTCTGCTACAGACCTCATCGAAATGACACTTAGATATCTTAGGGTGTACATACCAAGTTTTCCCAAATGGTCTAGCGGATAGGCATCTACCTTGTAACGCAGGGCGGCCCGGGTTCGATTCCCGTCATGGTAAATGTTTTTTGTAGAAAAATAAAATGAGTCCCAACGTGTGCAACAGAACAGTTCGAAATCTCGTTACATTTGCATCGTCATGAACATGACTTATATCAGGCTAGCTCATTTTTTCTTTGTTCATTTTAAGTGTAGAAACAATATTTCGTTTGTGACCATTTTTTTCTGCCGTTTTGACAACAGGCTCATGACTAAAGAACACACGGCTGTCTGCTGATTGACGCTTGACTGTAGATTTTCGCTTTGTGTCAAAAGAACTCCCTAACGCACACTTTTTCAAAGTAGGTGAATTCATCAGATCTGTTTGAAACATTGCATTTTATCCATGCACGACGACTACTTAGATACTCGCAGCACAGTTGCCTCATATAAATTGCCCATGAGCGCGGAGCTTGTCTTTGTCACTGTAGCAACTTTGCTCCATCAGCGGGAGAAGGCGCTTCGACGCCCCTGTAAGCACATGTTTCTCTGATTCCTTTGTTTCAGGCAAGCCACTGTGACGTCAGACGCCTTTACGCATACAGCTTTGCGATGCTTAGACAGTAATAACATAATTCATGTTTACATTTCTTTAATTTTCGACGCATTGTCGTTATTTGTGACGCATCAATGACCAATTGATTATATGGCAATGCAATGAAAAAAGCGTGTGGAAAACAGTGTTAATGACAGATTTGAGAAGCACATTTCTTCAATGTTGGCCGCATGGCATTCCTGTGCAGGTGACAATGGTAATTTTTCAAAACGACAAGGATATTTAAACACATGATTATTTCTTTGCTGTGCTCTATGGCCTCTGCTACAGACCTCATCGAAATGACACTTAGATATCTTAGGGTGTACATATCAAGTTTTCCCAAATGGTCTAGCGGATAGGCATCTACCTTGTAACGCAGGGCGGCCCGGGTTCGATTCCCGTCATGGCAAATATTTTTTGTAGAAAAATAAAATGAGTCCCAACGTGTGCAACAGAACAGTTCGAAATCTCGTTACATTTGCATCGTCATGAACATGACTTATATCAGGCTAGCTCATTTTTTCTTTGTTCATTTTAAGTGTAGAAACAATATTTCGTTTGTGACCATTTTTTTCTGCCGTTTTGACAACAGGCTCATGACTAAAGAACACACGGCTGTCTGCTGATTGACGCTTGACTGTAGATTTTCGCTTTGTGTCAAAAGAACTTCCTAACGCACACTTTTTCAAAGTAGGTGAATTCATCAGATCTGTTTGAAACATTGCATTTTATCCATGCACGACGACTGCTTAGATACTCGCAGAACAGTTGTCCCATATAAATTGCCCATGAGCGCGGAGCTTGTCTTTGTCACTGTAGCAACTTTGCTCCATCAGCGGGAGAAGGCGGTTCGACGCCCCTGTAAGCACATGTTTCTCTGATTCCTTTGTTTCAGGCAAGCCACTGTGACGTCAGACGCCTTTACGCATACAGCTTTGCGATGCTTAGACAGTAATAACATAATTCATGTTTACATTTCTTTAATTTTCGACGCATTGTCGTTATTTGTGACGCATCAATGACCAATTGATTATATGGCAATGCAATGAAAAAAGCGTGTGGAAAACAGTGTTAATGACAGATTTGAGAAGCACATTTCTTCAATGTTGGCCGCATGGCATTCCTGTGCAGGTGACAATGGTAATTTTTCAAAACGACAAGGATATTTAAACACATGATTATTTATTTGCTGTGCTCTATGGCCTCTGCTACAGACCTCATCGAAATGACACTTAGATATCTTAGGGTGTACATATCAAGTTTTCCCAAATGGTCTAGCGGATAGGCATCTACCTTGTAACGCAGGGCGGCCCGGGTTCGATTCCCGTCATGGCAAATGTTTTTTGTAGAAAAATAAAATGAGTCCCAACGTGTGCAACAGAACAGTTCGAAATCTCGTTACATTTGCATCGTCATGAACATGACTTATATCAGGCTAGCTCATTTTTTCTTTGTTCATTTTAAGTGTAGAAACAATATTTCGTTTGTGACCATTTTTTTCTGCCGTTTTGACAACAGGCTCATGACTAAAGAACACACGGCTGTCTGCTGATTGACGCTTGACTGTAGATTTTCGCTTTGTGTCAAAAGAACTTCCTAACGCACACTTTTTCAAAGTAGGTGAATTCATCAGATCTGTTTGAAACATTGCATTTTATCCATGCACGACGACTGCTTAGATACTCGCAGCACAGTTGCCCCATATAAATTGCCCATGAGCGCGGAGCTTGTCTTTGTCACTGTAGCAACTTTGCTCCATCAGCGGGAGAAGGCGGTTCGACGCCCCTGTAAGCACATGTTTCTCTAATTCCTTTGTTTCAGGCAAGCCACTGTGACGTCAGACGCTGTTACGCATACAGCTTTGCGATGCTTAGACAGTAATAACATAATTCATGTTTACATTTCTTTAATTTTCGACGCATTGTCGTTATTCGTGACGCATCAATGACCAATTGATTATATGGCAATGCAATGAAAAAAGCGTGTGGAAAACAGTGTTAATGACAGATTTGAGAAGCACATTTCTTCAATGTTGGCCGCATGGCATTCCTGTGCAGGTGACAATGGTAATTTTTCAAAACGACAAGGATATTTAAACATATGATTATTAGTTTGCTGTGCTCTATGGCCTCTGCTACAGACCTCATCGAAATGACACTTAGATATCTTAGGGTGTACATATCAAGTTTTCCCAAATGGTCTAGCGGATAGGCATCTACCTTGTAACGCAGGGCGGCCCGGGTTCGATTCCCGTCATGGCAAATGTTTTTTGTAGAAAAATAAAATGAGTCCCAACGTGTGCAACAGAACAGTTCGAAATCTCGTTACATTTGCATCGTCATGAACATGACTTATATCAGGCTAGCTCATTTTTTCTTTGTTCATTTTAAGTGTAGAAACAATATTTCGTTTGTGACCATTTTTTTCTGCCGTTTTGACAACAGGCTCATGACTAAAGAACACACGGCTGTCTGCTGATTGACGCTTGACTGTAGATTTTCGCTTTGTGTCAAAAGAACTTCCTAACGCACACTTTTTCAAAGTAGGTGAATTCATCAGATCTGTTTGAAACATTGCATTTTATCCATGCACGACGACTGCTTAGATACTCGCAGCACAGTTGCCCCATATAAATTGCCCATGAGCGCGGAGCTTGTCTTTGTCACTGTAGCAACTTTGCTCCATCAGCGGGAGAAGGCGGTTCGACGCCCCTGTAAGCACATGTTTCTCTAATTCCTTTGTTTCAGGCAAGCCACTGTGACGTCAGACGCCTTTACGCATACAGCTTTGCGATGCTTAGACAGTAATAACATAATTCATGTTTACATTTCTTTAATTTTCGACGCATTGTCGTTATTCGTGACGCATCAATGACCAATTGATTATATGGCAATGCAATGAAAAAAGCGTGTGGAAAACAGTGTTAATGACAGATTTGAGAAGCACATTTCTTCAATGTTGGCCGCATGGCATTCCTGTGCAGGTGACAATGGTAATTTTTCAAAACGACAAGGATATTTAAACACATGATTATTTGTTTGCTGTGCTCTATGGCCTCTGCTACAGACCTCATCGAAATGACACTTAGATATCTTAGGGTGTACATACCAAGTTTTCCCAAATGGTCTAGCGGATAGGCATCTACCTTGTAACGCAGGGCGGCCCGGGTTCGATTCCCGTCATGGCAAATGTTTTTTGTAGAAAAATAAAATGAGTCCCAACGTGTGCAACAGAACAGTTCGAAATCTCGTTACATTTGCATCGTCATGAACATGACTTATATCAGGCTAGCTCATTTTTTCTTTGTTCATTTTAAGTGTAGAAACAATATTTCGTTTGTGACCATTTTTTTCTGCCGTTTTGACAACAGGCTCATGACTAAAGAACACACGGCTGTCTGCTGATTGACGCTTGACTGTAGATTTTCGCTTTGTGTCAAAAGAACTCCCTAACGCACACTTTTTCAAAGTAGGTGAATTCATCAGATCTGTTTGAAACATTGCATTTTATCCATGCACGACGACTACTTAGATACTCGCAGCACAGTTGCCTCATATAAATTGCCCATGAGCGCGGAGCTTGTCTTTGTCACTGTAGCAACTTTGCTCCATCAGCGGGAGAAGGCGCTTCGACGCCCCTGTAAGCACATGTTTCTCTGATTCCTTTGTTTCAGGCAAGCCACTGTGACGTCAGACGCCTTTACGCATACAGCTTTGCGATGCTTAGACAGTAATAACATAATTCATGTTTACATTTCTTTAATTTTCGACGCATTGTCGTTATTTGTGACGCATCAATGACCAATTGGTTATATGGCAATGCAATGAAAAAAGCGTGTGGAAAACAGTGTTAATGACAGATTTGAGAAGCACATTTCTTCAATGTTGGCCGCATGGCATTCCTGTGCAGGTGACAATGGTAATTTTTCAAAACGACAAGGATATTTAAACACATGATTATTTATTTGCTGTGCTCTATGGCCTCTGCTACAGACCTCATCGAAATGACACTTAGATATCTTAGGGTGTACATATCAAGTTTTCCCAAATGGTCTAGCGGATAGGCATCTACCTTGTAACGCAGGGCGGCCCGGGTTCGATTCCCGTCATGGCAAATGTTTTTTGTAGAAAAATAAAATGAGTCCCAACGTGTGCAACAGAACAGTTCGAAATCTCGTTACATTTGCATCGTCATGAACATGACTTATATCAGGCTAGCTCATTTTTTCTTTGTTCATTTTAAGTGTAGAAACAATATTTCGTTTGTGACCATTTTTTTCTGCCGTTTTGACAACAGGCTCATGACTAAAGAACACACGGCTGTCTGCTGATTGACGCTTGACTGTAGATTTTCGCTTTGTGTCAAAAGAACTCCCTAACGCACACTTTTTCAAAGTAGGTGAATTCATCAGATCTGTTTGAAACATTGCATTTTATCCATGCACGACGACTACTTAGATACTCGCAGCACAGTTGCCTCATATAAATTGCCCATGAGCGCGGAGCTTGTCTTTGTCACTGTAGCAACTTTGCTCCATCAGCGGGAGAAGGCGCTTCGACGCCCCTGTAAGCACATGTTTCTCTGATTCCTTTGTTTCAGGCAAGCCACTGTGACGTCAGACGCCTTTACGCATACAGCTTTGCGATGCTTAGACAGTAATAACATAATTCATGTTTACATTTCTTTAATTTTCGACGCATTGTCGTTATTCGTGACGCATCAATGACCAATTGATTATATGGCAATGCAATGAAAAAAGCGTGTGGAAAACAGTGTTAATGACAGATTTGAGAAGCACATTTCTTCAATGTTGGCCGCATGGCATTCCTGTGCAGGTGACAATGGTAATTTTTCAAAACGACAAGGATATTTAAACACATGATTATTTGTTTGCTGTGCTCTATGGCCTCTGCTACAGACCTCATCGAAATGACACTTAGATATCTTAGGGTGTACATACCAAGTTTTCCCAAATGGTCTAGCGGATAGGCATCTACCTTGTAACGCAGGGCGGCCTGGGTTCGATTCCCGTCATGGCAAATGTTTTTTGTAGAACAATAAAATGAGTCCCAACGTGTGCAACAGAACAGTTCGAAATCTCGTTACATTTGCATCGTCATGAACATGACTTATATCAGGCTAGCTCATTTTTTCTTTGTTCATTTTAAGTGTAGAAACAATATTTCGTTTGTGACCATTTTTTTCTGCCGTTTTGACAACAGGCTCATGACTAAAGAACACACGGCTGTCTGCTGATTGACGCTTGACTGTAGATTTTCGCTTTGTGTCAAAAGAACTCCCTAACGCACACTTTTTCAAAGTAGGTGAATTCATCAGATCTGTTTGAAACATTGCATTTTATCCATGCACGACGACTACTTAGATACTCGCAGCACAGTTGCCTCATATAAATTGCCCATGAGCGCGGAGCTTGTCTTTGTCACTGTAGCAACTTTGCTCCATCAGCGGGAGAAGGCGCTTCGACGCCCCTGTAAGCACATGTTTCTCTGATTCCTTTGTTTCAGGCAAGCCACTGTGACGTCAGACGCCTTTACGCATACAGCTTTGCGATGCTTAGACAGTAATAACATAATTCATGTTTACATTTCTTTAATTTTCGACGCATTGTCGTTATTTGTGACGCATCAATGACCAATTGGTTATATGGCAATGCAATGAAAAAAGCGTGTGGAAAACAGTGTTAATGACAGATTTGAGAAGCACATTTCTTCAATGTTGGCCGCATGGCATTCCTGTGCAGGTGACAATGGTAATTTTTCAAAACGACAAGGATATTTAAACACATGATTATTTGTTTGCTGTGCTCTATGGCCTCTGCTACAGACCTCATCGAAATGACACTTAGATATCTTAGGGTGTACATACCAAGTTTTCCCAAATGGTCTAGCGGATAGGCATCTACCTTGTAACGCAGGGCGGCCCGGGTTCGATTCCCGTCATGGCAAATGTTTTTTGTAGAAAAATAAAATGAGTCCCAACGTGTGCAACAGAACAGTTCGAAATCTCGTTACATTTGCATCGTCATGAACATGACTTATATCAGGCTAGCTCATTTTTTCTTTGTTCATTTTAAGTGTAGAAACAATATTTCGTTTGTGACCATTTTTTTCTGCCGTTTTGACAACAGGCTCATGACTAAAGAACACACGGCTGTCTGCTGATTGACGCTTGACTGTAGATTTTCGCTTTGTGTCAAAAGAACTCCCTAACGCACACTTTTTCAAAGTAGGTGAATTCATCAGATCTGTTTGAAACATTGCATTTTATCCATGCACGACGACTACTTAGATACTCGCAGCACAGTTGCCTCATATAAATTGCCCATGAGCGCGGAGCTTGTCTTTGTCACTGTAGCAACTTTGCTCCATCAGCGGGAGAAGGCGCTTCGACGCCCCTGTAAGCACATGTTTCTCTGATTCCTTTGTTTCAGGCAAGCCACTGTGACGTCAGACGCCTTTACGCATACAGCTTTGCGATGCTTAGACAGTAATAACATAATTCATGTTTACATTTCTTTAATTTTCGACGCATTGTCGTTATTTGTGACGCATCAATGACCAATTGGTTATATGGCAATGCAATGAAAAAAGCGTGTGGAAAACAGTGTTAATGACAGATTTGAGAAGCACATTTCTTCAATGTTGGCCGCATGGCATTCCTGTGCAGGTGACAATGGTAATTTTTCAAAACGACAAGGATATTTAAACACATGATTATTTATTTGCTGTGCTCTATGGCCTCTGCTACAGACCTCATCGAAATGACACTTAGATATCTTAGGGTGTACATATCAAGTTTTCCCAAATGGTCTAGCGGATAGGCATCTACCTTGTAACGCAGGGCGGCCCGGGTTCGATTCCCGTCATGGCAAATGTTTTTTGTAGAAAAATAAAATGAGTCCCAACGTGTGCAACAGAACAGTTCGAAATCTCGTTACATTTGCATCGTCATGAACATGACTTATATCAGGCTAGCTCATTTTTTCTTTGTTCATTTTAAGTGTAGAAACAATATTTCGTTTGTGACCATTTTTTTCTGCCGTTTTGACAACAGGCTCATGACTAAAGAACACACGGCTGTCTGCTGATTGACGCTTGACTGTAGATTTTCGCTTTGTGTCAAAAGAACTTCCTAACGCACACTTTTTCAAAGTAGGTGAATTCATCAGATCTGTTTGAAACATTGCATTTTATCCATGCACGACGACTGCTTAGATACTCGCAGCACAGTTGCCCCATATAAATTGCCCATGAGCGCGGAGCTTGTCTTTGTCACTGTAGCAACTTTGCTCCATCAGCGGGAGAAGGTGGTTCGACGCCCCTGTAAGCACATGTTTCTCTAATTCCTTTGTTTCAGGCAAGCCACTGTGACGTCAGACGCCGTTACGCATACAGCTTTGCGATGCTTAGACAGTAATAACATAATTCATGTTTACATTTCTTTAATTTTCGACGCATTGTCGTTATTCGTGACGCATCAATGACCAATTGATTATATGGCAATGCAATGAAAAAAGCGTGTGGAAAACAGTGTTAATGACAGATTTGAGAAGCACATTTCTTCAATGTTGGCCGCATGGCATTCCTGTGCGGGTGACAATGGTAATTTTTCAAAACGACAAGGATATTTAAACATATGATTATTTGTTTGCTGTGCTCTATGGCCTCTGCTACAGACCTCATCGAAATGACACTTAGATATCTTAGGGTGTACATATCAAGTTTTCCCAAATGGTCTAGCGGATAGGCATCTACCTTGTAACGCAGGGCGGCCCGGGTTCGATTCCCGTCATGGCAAATGTTTTTTGTAGAAAAATAAAATGAGTCCCAACGTGTGCAACAGAACAGTTCGAAATCTCGTTACATTTGCATCGTCATGAACATGACTTATATCAGGCTAGCTCATTTTTTCTTTGTTCATTTTAAGTGTAGAAACAATATTTCGTTTGTGACCATTTTTTTCTGCCGTTTTGACAACAGGCTCATGACTAAAGAACACACGGCTGTCTGCTGATTGACGCTTGACTGTAGATTTTCGCTTTGTGTCAAAAGAACTTCCTAACGCACACTTTTTCAAAGTAGGTGAATTCATCAGATCTGTTTGAAACATTGCATTTTATCCATGCACGACGACTGCTTAGATACTCGCAGCACAGTTGCCCCATATAAATTGCCCATGAGCGCGGAGCTTGTCTTTGTCACTGTAGCAACTTTGCTCCATCAGCGGGAGAAGGCGCTTCGACGCCCCTGTAAGCACATGTTTCTCTGATTCCTTTGTTTCAGGCAAGCCACTGTGACGTCAGACGCCTTTACGAATACAGCTTTGCGATGCTTAGACAGTAATAACATAATTCATGTTTACATTTCTTTAATTTTCGACGCATTGTCGTTATTCGTGACGCATCAATGACCAATTGATTATATGGCAATGCAATGAAAAAAGCGTGTGGAAAACAGTGTTAATGACAGATTTGAGAAGCACATTTCTTCAATGTTGGCCGCATGGCATTCCTGTGCAGGTGACAATGGTAATTTTTCAAAACGACAAGGATATTTAAACACATGATTATTTGTTTGCTGTGCTCTATGGCCTCTGCTACAGACCTCATCGAAATGACACTTAGATATCTTAGGGTGTACATACCAAGTTTTCCCAAATGGTCTAGCGGATAGGCATCTACCTTGTAACGCAGGGCGGCCCGGGTTCGATTCCCGTCATGGCAAATGTTTTTTGTAGAAAAATAAAATGAGTCCCAACGTGTGCAACAGAACAGTTCGAAATCTCGTTACATTTGCATCGTCATGAACATGACTTATATCAGGCTAGCTCATTTTTTCTTTGTTCATTTTAAGTGTAGAAACAATATTTCGTTTGTGACCATTTTTTTCTGCCGTTTTGACAACAGGCTCATGACTAAAGAACACACGGCTGTCTGCTGATTGACGCTTGACTGTAGATTTTCGCTTTGTGTCAAAAGAACTTCCTAACGCACACTTTTTCAAAGTAGGTGAATTCATCAGATCTGTTTGAAACATTGCATTTTATCCATGCACGACGACTGCTTAGATACTCGCAGCACAGTTGCCCCATATAAATTGCCCATGAGCGCGGAGCTTGTCTTTGTCACTGTAGCAACTTTGCTCCATCAGCGGGAGAAGGCGGTTCGACGCCCCTGTAAGCACATGTTTCTCTAATTCCTTTGTTTCAGGCAAGCCACTGTGACGTCAGACGCCTTTACGCACACAGCTTTGCGATGCTTAGACAGTAATAACATAATTCATGTTTACATTTCTTTAATTTTCGACGCATTGTCGTTATTCGTGACGCATCAATGACCAATTGATTATATGGCAATGCAATGAAAAAAGCGTGTGGAAAACAGTGTTAATGACAGATTTGAGAAGCACATTTCTTCAATGTTGGCCGCATGGCATTCCTGTGCAGGTGACAATGGTAATTTTTCAAAACGACAAGGATATTTAAACACATGATTATTTGTTTGCTGTGCTCTATGGCCTCTGCTACAGACCTCATCGAAATGACACTTAGATATCTTAGGGTGTACATATCAAGTTTTCCCAAATGGTCTAGCGGATAGGCATCTACCTTGTAACGCAGGGCGGCCCGGGTTCGATTCCCGTCATGGCAAATATTTTTTGTAGAAAAATAAAATGAGTCCCAACGTGTGCAACAGAACAGTTCGAAATCTCGTTACATTTGCATCGTCATGAACATGACTTATATCAGGCTTGCTCATTTTTTCTTTGTTCATTTTAAGTGTAGAAACAATATTTCGTTTGTGAACATTTTTTTCTGCCGTTTTGACAACAGGCTCATGACTAAAGAACACACGGCTGTCTGCTGATTGACGCTTGACTGTAGATTTTCGCTTTGTGTCAAAAGAACTCCCTAACGCACACTTTTTCAAAGTAGGTGAATTCATCAGATCTGTTTGAAACATTGCATTTTATCCATGCACGACGACTACTTAGATACTCGCAGCACAGTTGCCTCATATAAATTGCCCATGAGCGTGGAGCTTGTCTTTGTCACTGTAGCAACTTTGCTCCATCAGCGGGAGAAGGTGGTTCGACGCCCCTGTAAGCACATGTTTCTCTAATTCCTTTGTTTCAGGCAAGCCACTGTGACGTCAGACGCCGTTACGCATACAGCTTTGCGATGCTTAGACAGTAATAACATAATTCATGTTTACATTTCTTTAATTTTCGACGCATTGTCGTTATTCGTGACGCATCAATGACCAATTGATTATATGGCAATGCAATGAAAAAAGCGTGTGGAAAACAGTGTTAATGACAGATTTGAGAAGCACATTTCTTCAATGTTGGCCGCATGGCATTCCTGTGCAGGTGACAATGGTAATTTTTCAAAACGACAAGGATATTTAAACATATGATTATTTGTTTGCTGTGCTCTATGGCCTCTGCTACAGACCTCATCGAAATGACACTTAGATATCTTAGGGTGTACATATCAAGTTTTCCCAAATGGTCTAGCGGATAGGCATCTACCTTGTAACGCAGGGCGGCCCGGTTTCGATTCCCGTCATGGCAAATGTTTTTTGTAGAAAAATAAAATGAGTCCCAACGTGTGCAACAGAACAGTTCGAAATCTCGTTACATTTGCATCGTCATGAACATGACTTATATCAGGCTAGCTCATTTTTTCTTTGTTCATTTTAAGTGTAGAAACAATATTTAGTTTGTGACCATTTTTTTCTGCCGTTTTGACAACAGGCTCATGACTAAAGAACACACGGCTGTCTGCTGATTGACGCTTGACTGTAGATTTTCGCTTTGTGTCAAAAGAACTTCCTAACGCACACTTTTTCAAAGTAGGTGAATTCATCAGATCTGTTTGAAACATTGCATTTTATCCATGCACGACGACTGCTTAGATACTCGCAGCACAGTTGCCCCATATAAATTGCCCATGAGCGCGGAGCTTGTCTTTGTCACTGTAGCAACTTTGCTCCATCAGCGGGAGAAGGCGGTTCGACGCCCCTGTAAGCACATGTTTCTCTAATTCCTTTGTTTCAGGCAAGCCACTGTGACGTCAGACGCCTTTACGCATACAGCTTTGCGATGCTTAGACAGTAATAACATAATTCATGTTTACATTTCTTTAATTTTCGACGCATTGTCGTTATTCGTGACGCATCAATGACCAATTGATTATATGGCAATGCAATGAAAAAAGCGTGTGGAAAACAGTGTTAATGACAGATTTGAGAAGCACATTTCTTCAATGTTGGCCGCATGGCATTCCTGTGCAGGTGACAATGGTAATTTTTCAAAACGACAAGGATATTTAAACATATGATTATTTGTTTGCTGTGCTCTATGGCCTCTGCTACAGACCTCATCGAAATGACACTTAGATATCTTAGGGTGTACATGTCAAGTTTTCCCAAATGGTCTAGCGGATAGGCATCTACCTTGTAACGCAGGGCGGCCCGGGTTCGATTCCCGTCATGGCAAATGTTTTTTGTAGAAAAATAAAATGAGTCCCAACGTGTGCAACAGAACAGTTCGAAATCTCGTTACATTTGCATCGTCATGAACATGACTTATATCAGGCTAGCTCATTTTTTCTTTGTTCATTTTAAGTGTAGAAACAATATTTCGTTTGTGACCATTTTTTTCTGCCGTTTTGACAACAGGCTCATGACTAAAGAACACACGGCTGTCTGCTGATTGACGCTTGACTGTAGATTTTCGCTTTGTGTCAAAAGAACTTCCTAACGCACACTTTTTCAAAGTAGGTGAATTCATCAGATCTGTTTGAAACATTGCATTTTATCCATGCACGACGACTGCTTAGATACTCGCAGCACAGTTGCCCCATATAAATTGCCCATGAGCGCGGAGCTTGTCTTTGTCACTGTAGCAACTTTGCTCCATCAGCGGGAGAAGGCGGTTCGACGCCCCTGTAAGCACATGTTTCTCTAATTCCTTTGTTTCAGGCAAGCCACTGTGACGTCAGACGCCTTTACGCATACAGCTTTGCGATGCTTAGACAGTAATAACATAATTCATGTTTACATTTCTTTAATTTTCGACGCATTGTCGTTATTCGTGACGCATCAATGACCAATTGATTATATGGCAATGCAATGAAAAAAGCGTGTGGAAAACAGTGTTAATGACAGATTTGAGAAGCACATTTCTTCAATGTTGGCCGCATGGCATTCCTGTGCAGGTGACAATGGTAATTTTTCAAAACGACAAGGATATTTAAACACATGATTATTTGTTTGCTGTGCTCTATGGCCTCTGCTACAGACCTCATCGAAATGACACTTAGATATCTTAGGGTGTACATACCAAGTTTTCCCAAATGGTCTAGCGGATAGGCATCTACCTTGTAACGCAGGGCGGCCCGGGTTCGATTCCCGTCATGGCAAATGTTTTTTGTAGAAAAATAAAATGAGTCCCAACGTGTGCAACAGAACAGTTCGAAATCTCGTTACATTTGCATCGTCATGAACATGACTTATATCAGGCTAGCTCATTTTTTCTTTGTTCATTTTAAGTGTAGAAACAATATTTCGTTTGTGACCATTTTTTTCTGCCGTTTTGACAACAGGCTCATGACTAAAGAACACACGGCTGTCTGCTGATTGACGCTTGACTGTAGATTTTCGCTTTGTGTCCAAAGAACTCCCTAACGCACACTTTTTCAAAGTAGGTGAATTCATCAGATCTGTTTGAAACATTGCATTTTATCCATGCACGACGACTACTTAGATACTCGCAGCACAGTTGCCTCATATAAATTGCCCATGAGCGCGGAGCTTGTCTTTGTCACTGTAGCAACTTTGCTCCATCAGCGGGAGAAGGCGCTTCGACGCCCCTGTAAGCACATGTTTCTCTGATTCCTTTGTTTCAGGCAAGCCACTGTGACGTCAGACGCCTTTACGCATACAGCTTTGCGATGCTTAGACAGTAATAACATAATTCATGTTTACATTTCTTTAATTTTCGACGCATTGTCGTTATTTGTGACGCATCAATGACCAATTGGTTATATGGCAATGCAATGAAAAAAGCGTGTGGAAAACAGTGTTAATGACAGATTTGAGAAGCACATTTCTTCAATGTTGGCCGCATGGCATTCCTGTGCAGGTGACAATGGTAATTTTTCAAAACGACAAGGATATTTAAACACATGATTATTTATTTGCTGTGCTCTATGGCCTCTGCTACAGACCTCATCGAAATGACACTTAGATATCTTAGGGTGTACATATCAAGTTTTCCCAAATGGTCTAGCGGATAGGCATCTACCTTGTAACGCAGGGCGGCCCGGGTTCGATTCCCGTCATGGCAAATGTTTTTTGTAGAAAAATAAAATGAGTCCCAACGTGTGCAACAGAACAGTTCGAAATCTCGTTACATTTGCATCGTCATGAACATGACTTATATCAGGCTAGCTCATTTTTTCTTTGTTCATTTTAAGTGTAGAAACAATATTTCGTTTGTGACCATTTTTTTCTGCCGTTTTGACAACAGGCTCATGACTAAAGAACACACGGCTGTCTGCTGATTGACGCTTGACTGTAGATTTTCGCTTTGTGTCAAAAGAACTTCCTAACGCACACTTTTTCAAAGTAGGTGAATTCATCAGATCTGTTTGAAACATTGCATTTTATCCATGCACGACGACTGCTTAGATACTCGCAGCACAGTTGCCCCATATAAATTGCCCATGAGCGCGGAGCTTGTCTTTGTCACTGTAGCAACTTTGCTCCATCAGCGGGAGAAGGCGGTTCGACGCCCCTGTAAGCACATGTTTCTCTAATTCCTTTGTTTCAGGCAAGCCACTGTGACGTCAGACGCCTTTACGCACACAGCTTTGCGATGCTTAGACAGTAATAACATAATTCATGTTTACATTTCTTTAATTTTCGACGCATTGTCGTTATTCGTGACGCATCAATGACCAATTGATTATATGGCAATGCAATGAAAAAAGCGTGTGGAAAACAGTGTTAATGACAGATTTGAGAAGCACATTTCTTCAATGTTGGCCGCATGGCATTCCTGTGCAGGTGACAATGGTAATTTTTCAAAACGACAAGGATATTTAAACACATGATTATTTGTTTGCTGTGCTCTATGGCCTCTGCTACAGACCTCATCGAAATGACACTTAGATATCTTAGGGTGTACATATCAAGTTTTCCCAAATGGTCTAGCGGATAGGCATCTACCTTGTAACGCAGGGCGGCCCGGGTTCGATTCCCGTCATGGCAAATATTTTTTGTAGAAAAATAAAATGAGTCCCAACGTGTGCAACAGAACAGTTCGAAATCTCGTTACATTTGCATCGTCATGAACATGACTTATATCAGGCTTGCTCATTTTTTCTTTGTTCATTTTAAGTGTAGAAACAATATTTCGTTTGTGAACATTTTTTTCTGCCGTTTTGACAACAGGCTCATGACTAAAGAACACACGGCTGTCTGCTGATTGACGCTTGACTGTAGATTTTCGCTTTGTGTCAAAAGAACTCCCTAACGCACACTTTTTCAAAGTAGGTGAATTCATCAGATCTGTTTGAAACATTGCATTTTATCCATGCACGACGACTACTTAGATACTCGCAGCACAGTTGCCTCATATAAATTGCCCATGAGCGCGGAGCTTGTCTTTGTCACTGTAGCAACTTTGCTCCATCAGCGGGAGAAGGTGGTTCGACGCCCCTGTAAGCACATGTTTCTCTAATTCCTTTGTTTCAGGCAAGCCACTGTGACGTCAGACGCCGTTACGCATACAGCTTTGCGATGCTTAGACAGTAATAACATAATTCATGTTTACATTTCTTTAATTTTCGACGCATTGTCGTTATTCGTGACGCATCAATGACCAATTGATTATATGGCAATGCAATGAAAAAAGCGTGTGGAAAACAGTGTTAATGACAGATTTGAGAAGCACATTTCTTCAATGTTGGCCGCATGGCATTCCTGTGCAGGTGACAATGGTAATTTTTCAAAACGACAAGGATATTTAAACATATGATTATTTGTTTGCTGTGCTCTATGGCCTCTGCTACAGACCTCATCGAAATGACACTTAGATATCTTAGGGTGTACATATCAAGTTTTCCCAAATGGTCTAGCGGATAGGCATCTACCTTGTAACGCAGGGCGGCCCGGTTTCGATTCCCGTCATGGCAAATGTTTTTTGTAGAAAAATAAAATGAGTCCCAACGTGTGCAACAGAACAGTTCGAAATCTCGTTACATTTGCATCGTCATGAACATGACTTATATCAGGCTAGCTCATTTTTTCTTTGTTCATTTTAAGTGTAGAAACAATATTTAGTTTGTGACCATTTTTTTCTGCCGTTTTGACAACAGGCTCATGACTAAAGAACACACGGCTGTCTGCTGATTGACGCTTGACTGTAGATTTTCGCTTTGTGTCAAAAGAACTTCCTAACGCACACTTTTTCAAAGTAGGTGAATTCATCAGATCTGTTTGAAACATTGCATTTTATCCATGCACGACGACTGCTTAGATACTCGCAGCACAGTTGCCCCATATAAATTGCCCATGAGCGCGGAGCTTGTCTTTGTCACTGTAGCAACTTTGCTCCATCAGCGGGAGAAGGCGGTTCGACGCCCCTGTAAGCACATGTTTCTCTAATTCCTTTGTTTCAGGCAAGCCACTGTGACGTCAGACGCCTTTACGCATACAGCTTTGCGATGCTTAGACAGTAATAACATAATTCATGTTTACATTTCTTTAATTTTCGACGCATTGTCGTTATTCGTGACGCATCAATGACCAATTGATTATATGGCAATGCAATGAAAAAAGCGTGTGGAAAACAGTGTTAATGACAGATTTGAGAAGCACATTTCTTCAATGTTGGCCGCATGGCATTCCTGTGCAGGTGACAATGGTAATTTTTCAAAACGACAAGGATATTTAAACATATGATTATTTGTTTGCTGTGCTCTATGGCCTCTGCTACAGACCTCATCGAAATGACACTTAGATATCTTAGGGTGTACATGTCAAGTTTTCCCAAATGGTCTAGCGGATAGGCATCTACCTTGTAACGCAGGGCGGCCCGGGTTCGATTCCCGTCATGGCAAATATTTTTTGTAGAAAAATAAAATGAGTCCCAACGTGTGCAACAGAACAGTTCGAAATCTCGTTACATTTGCATCGTCATGAACATGACTTATATCAGGCTTGCTCATTTTTTCTTTGTTCATTTTAAGTGTAGAAACAATATTTCGTTTGTGAACATTTTTTTCTGCCGTTTTGACAACAGGCTCATGACTAAAGAACACACGGCTGTCTGCTGATTGACGCTTGACTGTAGATTTTCGCTTTGTGTCAAAAGAACTCCCTAACGCACACTTTTTCAAAGTAGGTGAATTCATCAGATCTGTTTGAAACATTGCATTTTATCCATGCACGACGACTGCTTAGATACTCGCAGCACAGTTGCCCCATATAAATTGCCCATGAGCGCGGAGCTTGTCTTTGTCACTGTAGCAACTTTGCTCCATCAGCGGGAGAAGGCGGTTCGACGCCCCTGTAAGCACATGTTTCTCTAATTCCTTTGTTTCAGGCAAGCCACTGTGACGTCAGACGCCTTTACGCATACAGCTTTGCGATGCTTAGACAGTAATAACATAATTCATGTTTACATTTCTTTAATTTTCGACGCATTGTCGTTATTCGTGACGCATCAATGACCAATTGATTATATGGCAATGCAGTGAAAAAAGCGTGTGGAAAACAGTGTTAATGACAGATTTGAGAAGCACATTTCTTCAATGTTGGCCGCATGGCATTCCTGTGCAGGTGACAATGGTAATTTTTCAAAACGACAAGGATATTTAAACACATGATTATTTGTTTGCTGTGCTCTATGGCCTCTGCTACAGACCTCATCGAAATGACACTTAGATATCTTAGGGTGTACATATCAAGTTTTCCCAAATGGTCTAGCGGATAGGCATCTACCTTGTAACGCAAGGCGGCCCGGGTTCGATTCCCGTCATGGCAAATATTTTTTGTAGAAAAATAAAATGAGTCCCAACGTGTGCAACAGAACAGTTCGAAATCTCGTTACATTTGCATCGTCATGAACATGACTTATATCAGGCTTGCTCATTTTTTCTTTGTTCATTTTAAGTGTAGAAACAATATTTCGTTTGTGAACATTTTTTTCTGCCGTTTTGACAACAGGCTCATGACTAAAGAACACACGGCTGTCTGCTGATTGACGCTTGACTGTAGATTTTTGCTTTGTGTCAAAAGAACTCCCTAACGCACACTTTTTCAAAGTAGGTGAATTCATCAGATCTGTTTGAAACATTGCATTTTATCCATGCACGACGACTACTTAGATACTCGCAGCACAGTTGCCTCATATAAATTGCCCATGAGCGCGGAGCTTGTCTTTGTCACTGTAGCAACTTTGCTCCATCAGCGGGAGAAGGCGCTTCGACGCCCCTGTAAGCACATGTTTCTCTGATTCCTTTGTTTCAGGCAAGCCACTGTGACGTCAGACGCCTTTACGCATACAGCTTTGCGATGCTTAGACAGTAATAACATAATTCATGTTTACATTTCTTTAATTTTCGACGCATTGTCGTTATTCGTGACGCATCAATGACCAATTGATTATATGGCAATGCAATGAAAAAAGCGTGTGGAAAACAGTGTTAATGACAGATTTGAGAAGCACATTTCTTCAATGTTGGCCGCATGGCATTCCTGTGCAGGTGACAATGGTAATTTTTCAAAACGACAAGGATATTTAAACATATGATTATTTGTTTGCTGTGCTCTATGGCCTCTGCTACAGACCTCATCGAAATGACACTTAGATATCTTAGGGTGTACATGTCAAGTTTTCCCAAATGGTCTAGCGGATAGGCATCTACCTTGTAACGCAGGGCGGCCCGGGTTCGATTCCCGTCATGGCAAATATTTTTTGTAGAAAAATAAAATGAGTCCCAACGTGTGCAACAGAACAGTTCGAAATCTCGTTACATTTGCATCGTCATGAACATGACTTATATCAGGCTTGCTCATTTTTTCTTTGTTCATTTTAAGTGTAGAAACAATATTTCGTTTGTGAACATTTTTTTCTGCCGTTTTGACAACAGGCTCATGACTAAAGAACACACGGCTGTCTGCTGATTGACGCTTGACTGTAGATTTTCGCTTTGTGTCAAAAGAACTCCCTAACGCACACTTTTTCAAAGTAGGTGAATTCATCAGATCTGTTTGAAACATTGCATTTTATCCATGCACGACGACTGCTTAGATACTCGCAGCACAGTTGCCCCATATAAATTGCCCATGAGCGCGGAGCTTGTCTTTGTCACTGTAGCAACTTTGCTCCATCAGCGGGAGAAGGCGGTTCGACGCCCCTGTAAGCACATGTTTCTCTAATTCCTTTGTTTCAGGCAAGCCACTGTGACGTCAGACGCCTTTACGCATACAGCTTTGCGATGCTTAGACAGTAATAACATAATTCATGTTTACATTTCTTTAATTTTCGACGCATTGTCGTTATTCGTGACGCATCAATGACCAATTGATTATATGGCAATGCAGTGAAAAAAGCGTGTGGAAAACAGTGTTAATGACAGATTTGAGAAGCACATTTCTTCAATGTTGGCCGCATGGCATTCCTGTGCAGGTGACAATGGTAATTTTTCAAAACGACAAGGATATTTAAACACATGATTATTTGTTTGCTGTGCTCTATGGCCTCTGCTACAGACCTCATCGAAATGACACTTAGATATCTTAGGGTGTACATATCAAGTTTTCCCAAATGGTCTAGCGGATAGGCATCTACCTTGTAACGCAGGGCGGCCCGGGTTCGATTCCCGTCATGGCAAATATTTTTTGTAGAAAAATAAAATGAGTCCCAACGTGTGCAACAGAACAGTTCGAAATCTCGTTACATTTGCATCGTCATGAACATGACTTATATCAGGCTTGCTCATTTTTTCTTTGTTCATTTTAAGTGTAGAAACAATATTTCGTTTGTGAACATTTTTTTCTGCCGTTTTGACAACAGGCTCATGACTAAAGAACACACGGCTGTCTGCTGATTGACGCTTGACTGTAGATTTTCGCTTTGTGTCAAAAGAACTCCCTAACGCACACTTTTTCAAAGTAGGTGAATTCATCAGATCTGTTTGAAACATTGCATTTTATCCATGCACGACGACTACTTAGATACTCGCAGCACAGTTGCCTCATATAAATTGCCCATGAGCGCGGAGCTTGTCTTTGTCACTGTAGCAACTTTGCTCCATAAGCGGGAGAAGGCGCTTCGACGCCCCTGTAAGCACATGTTTCTCTGATTCCTTTGTTTCAGGCAAGCCACTGTGACGTCAGACGCCTTTACGCATACAGCTTTGCGATGCTTAGACAGTAATAACATAATTCATGTTTACATTTCTTTAATTTTCGACGCATTGTCGTTATTCGTGACGCATCAATGACCAATTGATTATATGGCAATGCAGTGAAAAAAGCGTGTGGAAAACAGTGTTAATGACAGATTTGAGAAGCACATTTCTTCAATGTTGGCCGCATGGCATTCCTGTGCAGGTGACAATGGTAATTTTTCAAAACGACAAGGATATTTAAACACATGATTATTTGTTTGCTGTGCTCTATGGCCTCTGCTACAGACCTCATCGAAATGACACTTAGATATCTTAGGGTGTACATATCAAGTTTTTCCAAATGGTCTAGCGGATAGGCATCTACCTTGTAACGCAGGGCGGCCCGGGTTCGATTCCCGTCATGGCAAATATTTTTTGTAGAAAAATAAAATGAGTCCCAACGTGTGCAACAGAACAGTTCGAAATCTCGTTACATTTGCATCGTCATGAACATGACTTATATCAGGCTTGCTCATTTTTTCTTTGTTCATTTTAAGTGTAGAAACAATATTTCGTTTGTGACCATTTTTTTCTGCCGTTTTGACAACAGGCTCATGACTAAAGAACACACGGCTGTCTGCTGATTGACGCTTGACTGTAGATTTTCGCTTTGTGTCAAAAGAACTCCCTAACGCACACTTTTTCAAAGTAGGTGAATTCATCAGATCTGTTTGAAACATTGCATTTTATCCATGCACGACGACTACTTAGATACTCGCAGCACAGTTGCCTCATATAAATTGCCCATGAGCGCGGAGCTTGTCTTTGTCACTGTAGCAACTTTGCTCCATCAGCGGGAGAAGGCGGTTCGACGCCCATGTAAGCACATGATTCTCTAATTCCTTTGTTTCAGGCAAGCCACTGTGACGTCAGACGCCTTTACGCATACAGCTTTGCGATGCTTAGACAGTAATAACATAATTCATGTTTACATTTCTTTAATTTTCGACGCATTGTCGTTATTCGTGACGCATCAATGACCAATTGATTATATGGCAATGCAATGAAAAAAGCGTGTGGAAAACAGTGTTAATGACAGATTTGAGAAGCACATTTCTTCAATGTTGGCCGCATGGCATTCCTGTGCAGGTGACAATGGTAATTTTTCAAAACGACAAGGATATTTAAACACATGATTATTTGTTTGCTGTGCTCTATGGCCTCTGCTACAGACCTCATCGAAATGACACTTAGATATCTTAGGGTGTACATATCAAGTCTTCCCAAATGGTCTAGCGGATAGGAATCTGCCTTGTCACGCAGGGCGGCCCGGGTTCGATTCCCGTCATGGCAAATGATTTTTGTAGAAAAATAAAATGAGTCCCAACGTGTGCAACAGAACAGTTCGAAATCTCGTTACATTTGCATCGTCATGAACATGACTTATATCAGGCTAGCTAATTTTTTCTTTGTTCATTTTAAGTGTAGAAACAATATTTCGTTTGTGAACATTTTTTTCTGCCGTTTTGACAACAGGCTCATTACTAAAGAACACACGGCTGTCTGCTGATTGACGCTTGACTGTAGATTTTCGCTTTGTGTCAAAAGAACTCCCTAACGCACACTTTTTCAAAGTAGGTGAATTCATCAGATCTGTTTGAAACATTGCATTTTATCCATGCACGACGACTGCTTAGATACTCGCAGCACAGTTGCCCCATATAAATTGACCATGAGCGCGGAGCTTGTCTTTGTCACTGTAGCAACTTTGCTCCATCAGCGGGAGAAGGCGGTTCGACGCCCCTGTAAGCACATGTTTCTCTAATTCCTTTGTTTCAGGCAAGCCACTGTGACGTCAGACGCCTTTACGCATACAGCTTTGCGATGCTTAGACAGTAATAACATAATTCATGTTTACATTTCTTTAATTTTCGACGCATTGTCGTTATTCGTGACGCATCAATGACCAATTGATTATATGACAATGCAATGAAAAAAGCGTGTGGAAAACAGTGTTAATGACAGATTTGAGAAGCACATTTCTTCAATGTTGGCCGCATGGCATTCCTGTGCAGGTGACAATGGTAATTTTTCAAAACGACAAAGATATTTAAACACATGATTATTTGTTTGCTGTGCTCTATGGCCTCTGCTACAGACCTCATCGAAATGACACTTAGATATCTTAGGGTGTACATATCAAGTCTTCCCAAATGGTCTAGCGGATAGGCATCTACCTTGTAACGCAGGGCGGCCCGGGTTCGATTCCCGTCATGGCAAATGTTTTTTGTAGAAAAATAAAATGAGTCCCAACGTGTGCAACAGAACAGTTCGAAATCTCGTTACATTTGCATCGTCATGAACATGACTTATATCAGGCTAGCTCATTTTTTCTTTGTTCATTTTAAGTGTAGAAACAATATTTCGTTTGTGAACATTTTTTTCTGCCGTTTTGACAACAGGCTCATGACTAAAGAACACACGGCTGTCTGCTGATTGACGCTTGACTGTAGATTTTCGCTTCGTGTCAAAAGAACTCCCTAACGCACACTTTTTCAAAGGAGGTGAATTCATCAGATCTGTTTGAAACATTGCATTTTATCCATGCACGACGACTACTTAGATACTCGCAGCACAGTTGCCTCATATAAATTGCCCATGAGCGCGGAGCTTGTCTTTGTCACTGTAGCAACTTTGCTCCATCAGCGGGAGAAGGCGGTTCGACGCCCCTGTAAGCACATGTTTCTCTAATTCCTTTGTTTCAGGCAAGCCACTGTGACGTCAGACGACTTCACGCATACAGCTTTGCGATGCTTAGACAGTAATAACATAATTCATGTTTACATTTCTTTAATTTTCGACGCATTGTCGTTATTCGTGACGCATCAATGACCAATTGATTATATGGCAATGCAATGAAAAAAGCGTGTGGAAAACAGTGTTAATGACAGATTTGAGAAGCACATTTCTTCAATGTTGGCCGCATGGCATTCCTGTGCAGGTGACAATGGTAATTTTTCAAAACGACAAGGATATTTAAACACATGATTATTTGTTTGCTGTGCTCTATGGCCTCTGCTACAGACCTCATCGAAATGACACTTAGATATCTTAGGGTGTACATATCAAGTTTTCCCAAATGGTCTAGCGGATAGGCATCTACCTTGTAACGCAGGGTTGCCCGGGTTCGATTCCTGTCATGGCAAATGTTTTTTGTAGAAAAATAAAATGAGTCCCAACGTGTGCAACAGAACAGTTCGAAATCTCGTTACATTTGCATCGTCATGAACATGACTTATATCAGGCTAGCTCATTTTTTCTTTGTTCATTTTAAGTGTAGAAACAATATTTCGTTTGTGACCATTTTTTTCTGCCGTTTTGACAACAGGCTCATGACTAAAGAACACACGGCTGTCTGCTGATTGACGCTTGACTGTAGATTTTCGCTTTGTGTCAAAAGAACTTCCTAACGCACACTTTTTCAAAGTAGGTGAATTCATCAGATCTGTTTGAAACATTGCATTTTATCCATGCACGACGACTGCTTAGATACTCGCAGCACAGTTGCCCCATATAAATTGCCCATGAGCGCGGAGCTTGTCTTTGTCACTGTAGCAACTTTGCTCCATCAGCGGGAGAATGCGGTTCGACGCCCCTGTAAGCACATGTTTCTCTAATTCCTTTGTTTCAGGCAAGCCACTGTGACGTCAGACGCCTTTACGCATACAGCTTTGCGATGCTTAGACAGTAATAACATAATTCATGTTTACATTTCTTTAATTTTCGACGCATTGTCGTTATTCGTGACGCATCAATGACCAATTGATTATATGGCAATGCAATGAAAAAAGCGTGTGGAAAACAGTGTTAATGACAGATTTGAGAAGCACATTTCTTCAATGTTGGCCGCATGGCATTCCTGTGCAGGTGACAATGGTAATTTTTCAAAACGACAAGGATATTTAAACACATGATTATTTGTTTGCTGTGCTCTATGGCCTCTGCTACAGACCTCATCGAAATGACACTTAGATATCTTAGGGTGTAGATATCAAGTTTTCCCAAATGGTCTAGCGGATAGGCATCTACCTTGTAACGCAGGGCGGCCCGGGTTCGATTCCCGTCATGGCAAATATTTTTTGTAGAAAAATAAAATGAGTCCCAACGTGTGCAACAGAACAGTTCGAAATCTCGTTACATTTGCATCGTCATGAACATGACTTATATCAGGCTTGCTCATTTTTTCTTTGTTCATTTTAAGTGTAGAAACAATATTTCGTTTTAGAACATTTTTTTCTGCCGTTTTGACAACAGGCTCATGACTAAAGAACACACGGCTGTCTGCTGATTGACGCTTGACTGTAGATTTTCGCTTTGTGTCAAAAGAACTCCCTAACGCACACTTTTTCAAAGTAGGTGAATTCATCAGATCTGTTTGAAACATTGCATTTTATCCATGCACGACGACTACTTAGATACTCGCAGCACAGTTGCCTCATATAAATTACCCATGAGCGTGGAGCTTGTCTTTGTCACTGTAGCAACTTTGCTCCATCAGCGGGAGAAGGCGGTTCGACGCCCCTGTAAGCACATGTTTCTCTAATTCCTTTGTTTCAGGCAAGCCACTGTGACGTCAGACGCCTTTACGCATACAGCTTTGCGATGCTTAGACAGTAATAACATAATTCATGTTTACATTTCTTTAATTTTCGACGCATTGTCGTTATTCGTGACGCATCAATGACCAATTGATTATATGGCAATGCAATGAAAAAAGCGTGTGGAAAACAGTGTTAATGACAGATTTGAGAAGCACATTTCTTCAATGTTGGCCGCATGGCATTCCTGTGCAGGTGACAATGGTAATTTTTCAAAACGACAAGGATATTTAAACACATGATTATTTGTTTGCTGTGCTCTATGGCCTCTGCTACAGACCTCATCGAAATGACACTTAGATATCTTAGGGTGTACATATCAAGTCTTCCCAAATGGTCTAGTGGATAGGAATCTGCCTTGTAACGCAGGGCGGCCCGGGTTCGATTCCCGTCATGGCAAAGGATTTTTGTAGAAAAATAAAATGAGTCCCAACGTGTGCAACAGAACAGTTCGAAATCTCGTTACATTTGCATCGTCATGAACATGACTTATATCAGGCTAGCTCATTTTTTCTTTGTTCATTTTAAGTGTAGAAACAATATTTCGTTTGTGACCATTTTTTTCTGCCGTTTTGACAACAGGCTCATGACTAAAGAACACACGGCTGTCTGCTGATTGACGCTTGACTGTAGATTTTCGCTTTGTGTCAAAAGAACTTCCTAACGCACACTTTTTCAAAGTAGGTGAATTCATCAGATCTGTTTGAAACATTGCATTTTATCCATGCACGACGACTACTTAGATACTCGCAGCACAGTTGCCTCATATAAATTGCCCATGAGCGCGGAGCTTGTCTTTGTCACTGTAGCAACTTTGCTCCATCAGCGGGAGAAGGCGGTTCGACGCCCCTGTAAGCACATGTTTCTCTAATTCCTTTGTTTCAGGCAAGCCACTGTGACGTCAGACGCCTTTAAGCATACAGCTTTGCGATGCTTAGACAGTAATAACATAATTCATGTTTACATTTCTTTAATTTTCGACGCATTGTCGTTATTCGTGACGCATCAATGACCAATTGATTATATGGCAATGCAATGAAAAAAGCGTGTGGAAAACAGTGTTAATGACAGATTTGAGAAGCACATTTCTTCAATGTTGGCCGCATGGCATTCCTGTGCAGGTGACAATGGTAATTTTTCAAAACGACAAGGATATTTAAACACATGATTATTTGTTTGCTGTGCTCTATGGCCTCTGCTACAGACCTCATCGAAATGACACTTAGATATCTTAGGGTGTACATGTCAAGTTTTCCCAAATGGTCTAGCGGATAGGCATCTACCTTGTAACGCAGGGCGGCCCGGGTTCGATTCCCGTCATGGCAAATGTTTTTTGTAGAAAAATAAAATGAGTCCCAACGTGTGCAACAGAACAGTTCGAAATCTCGTTACATTTGCATCGTCATGAACATGACTTATATCAGGCTAGCTCATTTTTTCTTTGTTCATTTTAAGTGTAGAAACAATATTTCGTTTGTGACCATTTTTTTCTGCCGTTTTGACAACAGGCTCATGACTAAAGAACACACGGCTGTCTGCTGATTGACGCTTGACTGTAGATTTTCGCTTTGTGTCAAAAGAACTTCCTAACGCACACTTTTTCAAAGTAGGTGAATTCATCAGATCTGTTTGAAACATTGCATTTTATCCATGCACGACGACTGCTTAGATACTCGCAGCACAGTTGCCCCATATACATTGCCCATGAGCGCGGAGCTTGTCTTTGTCACTGTAGCAACTTTGCTCCATCAGCGGGAGAAGGCGCTTCGACGCCCCTGTAAGCACATGTTTCTCTGATTCCTTTGTTTCAGGCAAGCCACTGTGACGTCAGACGCCTTTACGCATACAGCTTTGCGATGCTTAGACAGTAATAACATAATTCATGTTTACATTTCTTTAATTTTCGACGCATTGTCGTTATTCGTGACGCATCAATGACCAATTGATTATATGGCAATGCAATGAAAAAAGCGTGTGGAAAACAGTGTTAATGACAGATTTGAGAAGCACATTTCATCAATGTTGGCCGCATGGCATTCCTGTGCAAGTGACAATGGTAATTTTTCAAAACGACAAGGATATTTAAACACATGATTATTTGTTTGCTGTGCTCTATGGCCTCTGCTACAGACCTCATCGAAATGACACTTAGATATCTTAGGGTGTACCAATCAAGTTTTCCCAAATGGTCTAGCGGATAGGCATCTACCTTGTAACGCAGGGTGGCCCTGGTTCGATTCCCGTCATGGCAAATGTTTTTTGTAGAAAAATAAAATGAGTCCCAACGTGTGCAACAGAACAGTTCGAAATCTCGTTACATTTGCATCGTCATGAACATGACTTATATCAGGCTAGCTCATTTTTTCTTTGTTCATTTTAAGTGTAGAAACAATATTTCGTTTGTGACCATTTTTTTCTGCCGTTTTGACAACAGGCTCATGACTAAAGAACACACGGCTGTCTGCTGATTGACGCTTGACTGTAGATTTTCGCTTTGTGTCAAAAGAACTTCCTAACGCACACTTTTTCAAAGTAGGTGAATTCATCAGATCTGTTTGAAACATTGCATTTTATCCATGCACGACGACTACTTAGATACTCGCAGCACAGTTGCCTCATATAAATTGCCCATGAGCGCGGAGCTTGTCTTTGTCACTGTAGCAACTTTGCTCCATCAGCGGGAGAAGGCGGTTCGACGCCCCTGTAAGCACATGTTTCTCTAATTCCTTTGTTTCAGGCAAGCCACTGTGACGTCAGACGCCTTTACGCATACAGCTTTGCGATGCTTAGACAGTAATAACATAATTCATGTTTACATTTCTTTAATTTTCGACGCATTGTCGTTATTCGTGACGCATCAATGACCAATTGATTATATGGCAATGCAATGAAAAAAGCGTGTGGAAAACAGTGTTAATGACAGATTTGAGAAGCACATTTCTTCAATGTTGGCCGCATGGCATTCCTGTGCAGGTGACAATGGTAATTTTTCAAAACGACAAGGATATTTAAACACATGATTATTTGTTTGCTGTGCTCTATGGCCTCTGCTACAGACCTAATCGAAATGACACTTAGATATCTTAGGGTGTACATATCAAGTTTTCCCAAATGGTCTAGCGGATAGGCATCTACCTTGTAACGCAGGGCGGCCCGGGTTCGATTCCCGTCATGGCAAATGTTTTTTGTAGAAAAATAAAATGAGTCCCAACGTGTGCAACAGAACAGTTCGAAATCTCGTTACATTTGCATCGTCATGAACATGACTTATATCAGGCTAGCTCATTTTTTCTTTGTTCATTTTAAGTGTAGAAACAATATTTCGTTTGTGACCATTTTTTTCTGCCGTTTTGACAACAGGCTCATGACTAAAGAACACACGGCTGTCTGCTGATTGACGCTTGACTGTAGATTTTCGCTTTGTGTCAAAAGAACTTCCTAACGCACACTTTTTCAAAGTAGGTGAATTCATCAGATCTGTTTGAAACATTGCATTTTATCCATGCACGACGACTACTTAGATACTCGCAGCACAGTTGCCTCATATAAATTGCCCATGAGCGCGGAGCTTGTCTTTGTCACTGTAGCAACTTTGCTCCATCAGCGGGAGAAGGCGGTTCGACGCCCCTGTAAGCACATGTTTCTCTAATTCCTTTGTTTCAGGCAAGCCACTGTGACGTCAGACGCCTTTACGCATACAGCTTTGCGATGCTTAGACAGTAATAACATAATTCATGTTTACATTTCTTTAATTTTCGACGCATTGTCGTTATTCGTGACGCATCAATGACCAATTGATTTTATGGCAATGCAATGAAAAAAGCGTGTGGAAAACAGTGTTAATGACAGATTTGAGAAGCACATTTCATCAATGTTGGCCGCATGGCATTCCTGTGCAAGTGACAATGGTAATTTTTCAAAACGACAAGGATATTTAAACACATGATTATTTGTTTGCTGTGCTCTATGGCCTCTGCTACAGACCTCATCGAAATGACACTTAGATATCTTAGGGTGTACCAATCAAGTTTTCCCAAATGGTCTAGCGGATAGGCATCTACCTTGTAACGCAGGGTGGCCCTGGTTCGATTCCCGTCATGGCAAATGTTTTTTGTAGAAAAATAAAATGAGTCCCAACGTGTGCAACAGAACAGTTCGAAATCTCGTTACATTTGCATCGTCATGAACATGACTTATATCAGGCTAGCTCATTTTTTCTTTGTTCATTTTAAGTGTAGAAACAATATTTCGTTTGTGACCATTTTTTTCTGCCGTTTTGACAACAGGCTCATGACTAAAGAACACACGGCTGTCTGCTGATTGACGCTTGACTGTAGATTTTCGCTTTGTGTCAAAAGAACTTCCTAACGCACACTTTTTCAAAGTAGGTGAATTCATCAGATCTGTTTGAAACATTGCATTTTATCCATGCACGACGACTGCTTAGATACTCGCAGCACAGTTGCCCCATATACATTGCCCATGAGCGCGGAGCTTGTCTTTGTCACTGTAGCAACTTTGCTCCATCAGCGGGAGAAGGCGCTTCGACGCCCCTGTAAGCACATGTTTCTCTGATTCCTTTGTTTCAGGCAAGCCACTGTGACGTCAGACGCCTTTACGCATACAGCTTTGCGATGCTTAGACAGTAATAACATAATTCATGTTTACATTTCTTTAATTTTCGACGCATTGTCGTTATTCGTGACGCATCAATGACCAATTGATTATATGGCAATGCAATGAAAAAAGCGTGTGGAAAACAGTGTTAATGACAGATTTGAGAAGCACATTTCTTCAATGTTGGCCGCATTGGCATTCCTGTGCAGGTGACAATGGTAATTTTTCAAAACGACAAGGATATTTAAACACATGATTATTTGTTTGTTGTGCTCTATGGCCTCTGCTACAGACCTAATCGAAATGACACTTAGATATCTTAGGGTGTACATATCAAGTTTTCCCAAATGGTCTAGCGGATAGGCATCTACCTTGTAACGCAGGGCGGCCCGGGTTCGATTCCCGTCATGGCAAATGTTTTTTGTAGAAAAATAAAATGAGTCCCAACGTGTGCAACAGAACAGTTCGAAATCTCGTTACATTTGCATCGTCATGAACATGACTTATATCAGGCTAGCTCATTTTTTCTTTGTTCATTTTAAGTGCAGAAACAATATTTCGTTTGTGACCATTTTTTTCTGCCGTTTTGACAACAGGCTCATGACTAAAGAACACACGGCTGTCTGCTGATTGACGCTTGACTGTAGATTTTCGCTTTGTGTCAAAAGAACTTCCTAACGCACACTTTTTCAAAGTAGGTGAATTCATCAGATCTGTTTGAAACATTGCATTTTATCCATGCACGACGACTACTTAGATACTCGCAGCACAGTTGCCTCATATAAATTGCCCATGAGCGCGGAGCTTGTCTTTGTCACTGTAGCAACTTTGCTCCATCAGCGGGAGAAGGCGGTTCGACGCCCCTGTAAGCACATGTTTCTCTAATTCCTTTGTTTCAGGCAAGCCACTGTGACGTCAGACGCCTTTAAGCATACAGCTTTGCGATGCTTAGACAGTAATAACATAATTCATGTTTACATTTCTTTAATTTTCGACGCATTGTCGTTATTCGTGACGCATCAATGACCAATTGAATATATGGCAATGCAATGAAAAAAGCGTGTGGAAAACAGTGTTAATGACAGATTTGAGAAGCACATTTCTTCAATGTTGGCCGCATGGCATTCCTGTGCAGGTGACAATGGTAATTTTTCAAAACGACAAGGATATTTAAACACATGATTATTTGTTTGCTGTGCTCTATGGCCTCTGCTACAGACCTCATCGAAATGACACTTAGATATCTTAGGGTGTACATATCAAGTTTTCCCAAATGGTCTAGCGGATAGGCATCTACCTTGTAACGCAGGGCGGCCCGGGTTCGATTCCCGTCATGGCAAATGTTTTTTGTAGAAAAATAAAATGAGTCCCAACGTGTGCAACAGAACAGTTCGAAATCTCGTTACATTTGCATCGTCATGAACATGACTTATATCAGGCTAGCTCATTTTTTCTTTGTTCATTTTAAGTGTAGAAACAATATTTCGTTTGTGACCATTTTTTTCTGCCGTTTTGACAACAGGCTCATGACTAAAGAACACACGGCTGTCTGCTGATTGACGCTTGACTGTAGATTTTCGCTTTGTGTCAAAAGAACTTCCTAACGCACACTTTTTCAAAGTAGGTGAATTCATCAGATCTGTTTGAAACATTGCATTTTATCCATGCACGACGACTGCTTAGATACTCGCAGCACAGTTGCCCCATATACATTGCCCATGAGCGCGGAGCTTGTCTTTGTCACTGTAGCAACTTTGCTCCATCAGCGGGAGATGGCGCTTCGACGCCCCTGTAAGCACATGTTTCTCTGATTCCTTTGTTTCAGGCAAGCCACTGTGACGTCAGACGCCTTTACGCATACAGCTTTGCGATGCTTAGACAGTAATAACATAATTCATGTTTACATTTCTTTAATTTTCGACGCATTGTCGTTATTCGTGACGCATCAATGACCAATTGATTATATGGCAATGCAATGAAAAAAGCGTGTGGAAAACAGTGTTAATGACAGATTTGAGAAGCACATTTCATCAATGTTGGCCGCATGGCATTCCTGTGCAAGTGACAATGGTAATTTTTCAAAACGACAAGGATATTTAAACACATGATTATTTGTTTGCTGTGCTCTATGGCCTCTGCTACAGACCTCATCGAAATGACACTTAGATATCTTAGGGTGTACCAATCAAGTTTTCCCAAATGGTCTAGCGGATAGGCATCTACCTTGTAACGCAGGGCGGCCCGGGTTCGATTCCCGTCATGGCAAATGTTTTTTGTAGAAAAATAAAATGAGTCCCAACGTGTGCAACAGAACAGTTCGAAATCTCGTTACATTTGCATCGTCATGAACATGACTTATATCAGGCTAGCTCATTTTTTCTTTGTTCATTTTAAGTGTAGAAACAATATTTCGTTTGTGACCATTTTTTTCTGCCGTTTTGACAACAGGCTCATGACTAAAGAACACACGGCTGTCTGCTGATTGACGCTTGACTGTAGATTTTCGCTTTGTGTCAAAAGAACTTCCTAACGCACACTTTTTCAAAGTAGGTGAATTCATCAGATCTGTTTGAAACATTGCATTTTATCCATGCACGACGACTGCTTAGATACTCGCAGCACAGTTGCCCCATATACATTGCCCATGAGCGCGGAGCTTGTCTTTGTCACTGTAGCAACTTTGCTCCATCAGCGGGAGATGGCGCTTCGACGCCCCTGTAAGCACATGTTTCTCTGATTCCTTTGTTTCAGGCAAGCCACTGTGACGTCAGACGCCTTTACGCATACAGCTTTGCGATGCTTAGACAGTAATAACATAATTCATGTTTACATTTCTTTAATTTTCGACGCATTGTCGTTATTCGTGACGCATCAATGACCAATTGATTATATGGCAATGCAATGAAAAAAGCGTGTGGAAAACAGTGTTAATGACAGATTTGAGAAGCACATTTCATCAATGTTGGCCGCATGGCATTCCTGTGCAAGTGACAATGGTAATTTTTCAAAACGACAAGGATATTTAAACACATGATTATTTGTTTGCTGTGCTCTATGGCCTCTGCTACAGACCTCATCGAAATGACACTTAGATATCTTAGGGTGTACCAATCAAGTTTTCCCAAATGGTCTAGCGGATAGGCATCTACCTTGTAACGCAGGGTGGCCCTGGTTCGATTCCCGTCATGGCAAATGTTTTTTGTAGAAAAATAAAATGAGTCCCAACGTGTGCAACAGAACAGTTCGAAATCTCGTTACATTTGCATCGTCATGAACATGACTTATATCAGGCTAGCTCATTTTTTCTTTGTTCATTTTAAGTGTAGAAACAATATTTCGTTTGTGACCATTTTTTTCTGCCGTTTTGACAACAGGCTCATGACTAAAGAACACACGGCTGTCTGCTGATTGACGCTTGACTGTAGATTTTCGCTTTGTGTCAAAAGAACTTCCTAACGCACACTTTTTCAAAGTAGGTGAATTCATCAGATCTGTTTGAAACATTGCATTTTATCCATGCACGACGACTGCTTAGATACTCGCAGCACAGTTGCCCCATATACATTGCCCATGAGCGCGGAGCTTGTCTTTGTCACTGTAGCAACTTTGCTCCATCAGCGGGAGAAGGCGCTTCGACGCCCCTGTAAGCACATGTTTCTCTGATTCCTTTGTTTCAGGCAAGCCACTGTGACGTCAGACGCCTTTACGCATACAGCTTTGCGATGCTTAGACAGTAATAACATAATTCATGTTTACATTTCTTTAATTTTCGACGCATTGTCGTTATTCGTGACGCATCAATGACCAATTGATTATATGGCAATGCAATGAAAAAAGCGTGTGGAAAACAGTGTTAATGACAGATTTGAGAAGCACATTTCTTCAATGTTGGCCGCATGGCATTCCTGTGCAGGTGACAATGGTAATTTTTCAAAACGACAAGGATATTTAAACACATGATTATTTGTTTGCTGTGCTCTATGGCCTCTGCTACAGACCTAATCGAAATGACACTTAGATATCTTAGGGTGTACATATCAAGTTTTCCCAAATGGTCTAGCGGATAGGCATCTACCTTGTAACGCAGGGCGGCCTGGGTTCGATTCCCGTCATGGCAAATGTTTTTTGTAGAAAAATAAAATGAGTCCCAACGTGTGCAACAGAACAGTTCGAAATCTCGTTACATTTGCATCGTCATGAACATGACTTATATCAGGCTAGCTCATTTTTTCTTTGTTCATTTTAAGTGTAGAAACAATATTTCGTTTGTGACCATTTTTTTCTGCCGTTTTGACAACAGGCTCATGACTAAAGAACACACGGCTGTCTGCTGATTGACGCTTGACTGTAGATTTTCGCTTTGTGTCAAAAGAACTTCCTAACGCACACTTTTTCAAAGTAGGTGAATTCATCAGATCTGTTTGAAACATTGCATTTTATCCATGCACGACGACTACTTAGATACTCGCAGCACAGTTGCCTCATATAAATTGCCCATGAGCGCGGAGCTTGTCTTTGTCACTGTAGCAACTTTGCTCCATCAGCGGGAGAAGGCGGTTCGACGCCCCTGTAAGCACATGTTTCTCTAATTCCTTTGTTTCAGGCAAGCCACTGTGACGTCAGACGCCTTTAAGCATACAGCTTTGCAATGCTTAGACAGTAATAACATAATTCATGTTTACATTTCTTTAATTTTCGACGCATTGTCGTTATTCGTGACGCATCAATGACCAATTGATTATATGGCAATGCAATGAAAAAAGCGTGTGGAAAACAGTGTTAATGACAGATTTGAGAAGCACATTTCTTCAATGTTGGCCGCATGGCATTCCTGTGCAGGTGACAATGGTAATTTTTCAAAACGACAAGGATATTTAAACACATGATTATTTGTTTGCTGTGCTCTATGGCCTCTGCTACAGACCTCATCGAAATGACACTTAGATATCTTAGGGTGTACATATCAAGTTTTCCCAAATGGTCTAGCGGATAGGCATCTACCTTGTAACGCAGGGCGGCCCGGGTTCGATTCCTGTCATGGCAAATGTTTTTTGTAGAAAAATAAAATGAGTCCCAACGTGTGCAACAGAACAGTTCGAAATCTCGTTACATTTGCATCGTCATGAACATGACTTATATCAGGCTAGCTCATTTTTTCTTTGTTCATTTTAAGTGTAGAAACAATATTTCGTTTGTGACCATTTTTTTCTGCCGTTTTGACAACAGGCTCATGACTAAAGAACACACGGCTGTCTGCTGATTGACGCTTGACTGTAGATTTTCGCTTTGTGTCAAAAGAACTTCCTAACGCACACTTTTTCAAAGTAGGTGAATTCATCAGATCTGTTTGAAACATTGCATTTTATCCATGCACGACGACTACTTAGATACTCGCAGCACAGTTGCCTCATATAAATTGCCCATGAGCGCGGAGCTTGTCTTTGTCACTGTAGCAACTTTGCTCCATCAGCGGGAGAAGGCGCTTCGACGCCCCTGTAAGCACATGTTTCTCTGATTCCTTTGTTTCAGGCAAGCCACTGTGACGTCAGACGCCTTTACGCATACAGCTTTGCGATGCTTAGACAGTAATAACATAATTCATGTTTACATTTCTTTAATTTTCGACGCATTGTCGTTATTCGTGACGCATCAATGACCAATTGATTATATGGCAATGCAATGAAAAAAGCGTGTGGAAAACAGTGTTAATGACAGATTTGAGAAGCACATTTCTTCAATGTTGGCCGCATGGCATTCCTGTGCAGGTGACAATGGTAATTTTTCAAAACGACAAGGATATTTAAACACATGATTATTTGTTTGCTGTGCTCTATGGCCTCTGCTACAGACCTCATCGAAATGACACTTAGATATCTTAGGGTGTACATATCAAGTTTTCCCAAATGGTCTAGCGGATAGGCATCTACCTTGTAACGCAGGGCGGTCCGTGTTCGATTCCCGTCATGGCAAATATTTTTTGTAGAAAAATAAAATGAGTCCCAACGTGTGCAACAGAACAGTTCGAAATCTCGTTACATTTGCATCGTCATGAACATGACTTATATCAGGCTAGCTCATTTTTTCTTTGTTCATTTTAAGTGTAGAAACAATATTTCGTTTGTGACCATTTTTTTCTGCCGTTTTGACAACAGGCTCATGACTAAAGAACACACGGCTGTCTGCTGATTGACGCTTGACTGTAGATTTTCGCTTTGTGTCAAAAGAACTTCCTAACGCACACTTTTTCAAAGTAGGTGAATTCATCAGATCTGTTTGAAACATTGCATTTTATCCATGCACGACGACTGCTTAGATACTCGCAGCACAGTTGCCCCATATACATTGCCCATGAGCGCGGAGCTTGTCTTTGTCACTGTAGCAACTTTGCTCCATCAGCGGGAGAAGGCGCTTCGACGCCCCTGTAAGCACATGTTTCTCTGATTCCTTTGTTTCAGGCAAGCCACTGTGACGTCAGACGCCTTTACGCATACAGCTTTGCGATGCTTAGACAGTAATAACATAATTCATGTTTACATTTCTTTAATTTTCGACGCATTGTCGTTATTCGTGACGCATCAATGACCAATTGATTATATGGCAATGCAATGAAAAAAGCGTGTGGAAAACAGTGTTAATGACAGATTTGAGAAGCACATTTCTTCAATGTTGGCCGCATGGCATTCCTGTGCAGGTGACAATGGTAATTTTTCAAAACGACAAGGATATTTAAACACATGATTATTTGTTTGCTTTGCTCTATGGCCTCTGCTACAGACCTCATCGAAATGACACTTAGATATCTTAGGGTGTACATATCAAGTTTTCCCAAATGGTCTAGCGGATAGGCATCTACCTTGTAACGCAGGGCGGCCAGGGTTCGATTCCCGTCATGGCAAATTTTTTTGTAGAAAAATAAAATGAGTCCCAACGTGTGCAACAGAACAGTTCGAAATCTCGTTACATTTGCATCGTCATGAACATGACTTATATCAGGCTAGCTCATTTTTTCTTTGTTCATTTTAAGTGTAGAAACAATATTTCGTTTGTGACCATTTTTTTCTGCCGTTTTGACAACAGGCTCATGACTAAAGAACACACGGCTGTCTGCTGATTGACGCTTGACTGTAGATTTTCGCTTTGTGTCAAAAGAACTTCCTAACGCACACTTTTTCAAAGTAGGTGAATTCATCAGATCTGTTTGAAACATTGCATTTTATCCATGCACGACGACTACTTAGATACTCTCAGCACAGTTGCCTCATATAAATTGCCCATGAGCGCGGAGCTTGTCTTTGTCACTGTAGCAACTTTGCTCCATCAGCGGGAGAAGGCGGTTCGACGCCCCTGTAAGCACATGTTTCTCTAATTCCTTTGTTTCAGGCAAGCCACTGTGACGTCAGACGCCTTTACGCATACAGCTTTGCGATGCTTAGACAGTAATAACATAATTCATGTTTACATTTCTTTAATTTTCGACGCATTGTCGTTATTCGTGACGCATCAATGACCAATTGATTTTATGGCAATGCAATGAAAAAAGCGTGTGGAAAACAGTGTTAATGACAGATTTGAGAAGCACATTTCATCAATGTTGGCCGCATGGCATTCCTGTGCAGGTGACAATGGTAATTTTTCAAAACGACAAGGATATTTAAACACATGATTATTTGTTTGCTGTGCTCTATGGCCTCTGCTACAGACCTCATCGAAATGACACTTAGATATCTTAGGGTGTACATATCAAGTTTTCCCAAATGGTCTAGCGGATAGGCATCTACCTTGTAACGCAGGGCGGCCCGGGTTCGATTCCCGTCATGGCAAATGTTTTTTGTAGAAAAATAAAATGAGTCCCAACGTGTGCAACAGAACAGTTCGAAATCTCGTTACATTTGCATCGTCATGAACATGACTTATATCAGGCTAGCTCATTTTTTCTTTGTTCATTTTAAGTGTAGAAACAATATTTCGTTTGTGACCATTTTTTTCTGCCGTTTTGACAACAGGCTCATGACTAAAGAACACACGGCTGTCTGCTGATTGACGCTTGACTGTAGATTTTCGCTTTGTGTCAAAAGAACTTCCTAACGCACACTTTTTCAAAGTAGGTGAATTCATCAGATCTGTTTGAAACATTGCATTTTATCCATGCACGACGACTGCTTAGATACTCGCAGCACAGTTGCCCCATATACATTGCCCATGAGCGCGGAGCTTGTCTTTGTCACTGTAGCAACTTTGCTCCATCAGCGGGAGAAGGCGCTTCGACGCCCCTGTAAGCACATGTTTCTCTGATTCCTTTGTTTCAGGCAAGCCACTGTGACGTCAGACGCCTTTACGCATACAGCTTTGCGATGCTTAGACAGTAATAACATAATTCATGTTTACATTTCTTTAATTTTCGACGCATTGTCGTTATTCGTGACGCATCAATGACCAATTGATTATATGGCAATGCAATGAAAAAAGCGTGTGGAAAACAGTGTTAATGACAGATTTGAGAAGCACATTTCTTCAATGTTGGCCGCATGGCATTCCTGTGCAGGTGACAATGGTAATTTTTCAAAACGACAAGGATATTTAAACACATGATTATTTGTTTGCTGTGCTCTATGGCCTCTGCTACAGACCTAATCGAAATGACACTTAGATATCTTAGGGTGTACATATCAAGTTTTCCCAAATGGTCTAGCGGATAGGCATCTACCTTGTAACGCAGGGCGGCCTGGGTTCGATTCCCGTCATGGCAAATGTTTTTTGTAGAAAAATAAAATGAGTCCCAACGTGTGCAACAGAACAGTTCGAAATCTCGTTACATTTGCATCGTCATGAACATGACTTATATCAGGCTAGCTCATTTTTTCTTTGTTCATTTTAAGTGTAGAAACAATATTTCGTTTGTGACCATTTTTTTCTGCCGTTTTGACAACAGGCTCATGACTAAAGAACACACGGCTGTCTGCTGATTGACGCTTGACTGTAGATTTTCGCTTTGTGTCAAAAGAACTTCCTAACGCACACTTTTTCAAAGTAGGTGAATTCATCAGATCTGTTTGAAACATTGCATTTTATCCATGCACGACGACTACTTAGATACTCGCAGCACAGTTGCCTCATATAAATTGCCCATGAGCGCGGAGCTTGTCTTTGTCACTGTAGCAACTTTGCTCCATCAGCGGGAGAAGGCGGTTCGACGCCCCTGTAAGCACATGTTTCTCTAATTCCTTTGTTTCAGGCAAGCCACTGTGACGTCAGACGCCTTTAAGCATACAGCTTTGCAATGCTTAGACAGTAATAACATAATTCATGTTTACATTTCTTTAATTTTCGACGCATTGTCGTTATTCGTGACGCATCAATGACCAATTGATTATATGGCAATGCAATGAAAAAAGCGTGTGGAAAACAGTGTTAATGACAGATTTGAGAAGCACATTTCTTCAATGTTGGCCGCATGGCATTCCTGTGCAGGTGACAATGGTAATTTTTCAAAACGACAAGGATATTTAAACACATGATTATTTGTTTGCTGTGCTCTATGGCCTCTGCTACAGACCTCATCGAAATGACACTTAGATATCTTAGGGTGTACATATCAAGTTTTCCCAAATGGTCTAGCGGATAGGCATCTACCTTGTAACGCAGGGCGGCCCGGGTTCGATTCCTGTCATGGCAAATGTTTTTTGTAGAAAAATAAAATGAGTCCCAACGTGTGCAACAGAACAGTTCGAAATCTCGTTACATTTGCATCGTCATGAACATGACTTATATCAGGCTAGCTCATTTTTTCTTTGTTCATTTTAAGTGTAGAAACAATATTTCGTTTGTGACCATTTTTTTCTGCCGTTTTGACAACAGGCTCATGACTAAAGAACACACGGCTGTCTGCTGATTGACGCTTGACTGTAGATTTTCGCTTTGTGTCAAAAGAACTTCCTAACGCACACTTTTTCAAAGTAGGTGAATTCATCAGATCTGTTTGAAACATTGCATTTTATCCATGCACGACGACTACTTAGATACTCGCAGCACAGTTGCCTCATATAAATTGCCCATGAGCGCGGAGCTTGTCTTTGTCACTGTAGCAACTTTGCTCCATCAGCGGGAGAAGGCGCTTCGACGCCCCTGTAAGCACATGTTTCTCTGATTCCTTTGTTTCAGGCAAGCCACTGTGACGTCAGACGCCTTTACGCATACAGCTTTGCGATGCTTAGACAGTAATAACATAATTCATGTTTACATTTCTTTAATTTTCGACGCATTGTCGTTATTCGTGACGCATCAATGACCAATTGATTATATGGCAATGCAATGAAAAAAGCGTGTGGAAAACAGTGTTAATGACAGATTTGAGAAGCACATTTCTTCAATGTTGGCCGCATGGCATTCCTGTGCAGGTGACAATGGTAATTTTTCAAAACGACAAGGATATTTAAACACATGATTATTTGTTTGCTGTGCTCTATGGCCTCTGCTACAGACCTCATCGAAATGACACTTAGATATCTTAGGGTGTACATATCAAGTTTTCCCAAATGGTCTAGCGGATAGGCATCTACCTTGTAACGCAGGGCGGCCCGGGTTCGATTCCCGTCATGGCAAATATTTTTTGTAGAAAAATAAAATGAGTCCCAACGTGTGCAACAGAACAGTTCGAAATCTCGTTACATTTGCATCGTCATGAACATGACTTATATCAGGCTAGCTCATTTTTTCTTTGTTCATTTTAAGTGTAGAAACAATATTTCGTTTGTGACCATTTTTTTCTGCCGTTTTGACAACAGGCTCATGACTAAAGAACACACGGCTGTCTGCTGATTGACGCTTGACTGTAGATTTTCGCTTTGTGTCAAAAGAACTTCCTAACGCACACTTTTTCAAAGTAGGTGAATTCATCAGATCTGTTTGAAACATTGCATTTTATCCATGCACGACGACTGCTTAGATACTCGCAGCACAGTTGCCCCATATACATTGCCCATGAGCGCGGAGCTTGTCTTTGTCACTGTAGCAACTTTGCTCCATCAGCGGGAGAAGGCGCTTCGACGCCCCTGTAAGCACATGTTTCTCTGATTCCTTTGTTTCAGGCAAGCCACTGTGACGTCAGACGCCTTTACGCATACAGCTTTGCGATGCTTAGACAGTAATAACATAATTCATGTTTACATTTCTTTAATTTTCGACGCATTGTCGTTATTTGTGACGCATCAATGACCAATTGATTATATGGCAATGCAATGAAAAAAGCGTGTGGAAAACAGTGTTAATGACAGATTTGAGAAGCACATTTCTTCAATGTTGGCCGCATGGCATTCCTGTGCAGGTGACAATGGTAATTTTTCAAAACGACAAGGATATTTAAACACATGATTATTTGTTTGCTTTGCTCTATGGCCTCTGCTACAGACCTCATCGAAATGACACTTAGATATCTTAGGGTGTACATATCAAGTTTTCCCAAATGGTCTAGCGGATAGGCATCTACCTTGTAACGCAGGGCGGCCAGGGTTCGATTCCCGTCATGGCAAATTTTTTTGTAGAAAAATAAAATGAGTCCCAACGTGTGCAACAGAACAGTTCGAAATCTCGTTACATTTGCATCGTCATGAACATGACTTATATCAGGCTAGCTCATTTTTTCTTTGTTCATTTTAAGTGTAGAAACAATATTTCGTTTGTGACCATTTTTTTCTGCCGTTTTGACAACAGGCTCATGACTAAAGAACACACGGCTGTCTGCTGATTGACGCTTGACTGTAGATTTTCGCTTTGTGTCAAAAGAACTTCCTAACGCACACTTTTTCAAAGTAGGTGAATTCATCAGATCTGTTTGAAACATTGCATTTTATCCATGCACGACGACTACTTAGATACTCTCAGCACAGTTGCCTCATATAAATTGCCCATGAGCGCGGAGCTTGTCTTTGTCACTGTAGCAACTTTGCTCCATCAGCGGGAGAAGGCGGTTCGACGCCCCTGTAAGCACATGTTTCTCTAATTCCTTTGTTTCAGGCAAGCCACTGTGACGTCAGACGCCTTTACGCATACAGCTTTGCGATGCTTAGACAGTAATAACATAATTCATGTTTACATTTCTTTAATTTTCGACGCATTGTCGTTATTCGTGACGCATCAATGACCAATTGATTTTATGGCAATGCAATGAAAAAAGCGTGTGGAAAACAGTGTTAATGACAGATTTGAGAAGCACATTTCATCAATGTTGGCCGCATGGCATTCCTGTGCAGGTGACAATGGTAATTTTTCAAAACGACAAGGATATTTAAACACATGATTATTTGTTTGCTGTGCTCTATGGCCTCTGCTACAGACCTCATCGAAATGACACTTAGATATCTTAGGGTGTACATATCAAGTTTTCCCAAATGGTCTAGCGGATAGGCATCTACCTTGTAACGCAGGGCGGCCCGGGTTCGATTCCCGTCATGGCAAATGTTTTTTGTAGAAAAATAAAATGAGTCCCAACGTGTGCAACAGAACAGTTCGAAATCTCGTTACATTTGCATCGTCATGAACATGACTTATATCAGGCTAGCTCATTTTTTCTTTGTTCATTTTAAGTGTAGAAACAATATTTCGTTTGTGACCATTTTTTTCTGCCGTTTTGACAACAGGCTCATGACTAAAGAACACACGGCTGTCTGCTGATTGACGCTTGACTGTAGATTTTCGCTTTGTGTCAAAAGAACTTCCTAACGCACACTTTTTCAAAGTAGGTGAATTCATCAGATCTGTTTGAAACATTGCATTTTATCCATGCACGACGACTGCTTAGATACTCGCAGCACAGTTGCCCCATATACATTGCCCATGAGCGCGGAGCTTGTCTTTGTCACTGTAGCAACTTTGCTCCATCAGCGGGAGAAGGCGCTTCGACGCCCCTGTAAGCACATGTTTCTCTGATTCCTTTGTTTCAGGCAAGCCACTGTGACGTCAGACGCCTTTACGCATACAGCTTTGCGATGCTTAGACAGTAATAACATAATTCATGTTTACATTTCTTTAATTTTCGACGCATTGTCGTTATTCGTGACGCATCAATGACCAATTGATTATATGGCAATGCAATGAAAAAAGCGTGTGGAAAACAGTGTTAATGACAGATTTGAGAAGCACATTTCTTCAATGTTGGCCGCATGGCATTCCTGTGCAGGTGACAATGGTAATTTTTCAAAACGACAAGGATATTTAAACACATGATTATTTGTTTGCTGTGCTCTATGGCCTCTGCTACAGACCTCATCGAAATGACACTTAGATATCTTAGGGTGTACATATCAAGTTTTCCCAAATGGTCTAGCGGATAGGCATCTACCTTGTAACGCAGGGTGGCCCGGGTTCGATTCCCGTCATGGCAAATGTTTTTTGTAGAAAAATAAAATGAGTCCCAACGTGTGCAACAGAACAGTTCGAAATCTCGTTACATTTGCATCGTCATGAACATGACTTATATCAGGCTAGCTCATTTTTTCTTTGTTCATTTTAAGTGTAGAAACAATATTTCGTTTGTGACCATTTTTTTCTGCCGTTTTGACAACAGGCTCATGACTAAAGAACACACGGCTGTCTGCTGATTGACGCTTGACTGTAGATTTTCGCTTTGTGTCAAAAGAACTTCCTAACGCACACTTTTTCAAAGTAGGTGAATTCATCAGATCTGTTTGAAACATTGCATTTTATCCATGCACGACGACTGCTTAGATACTCGCAGCACAGTTGCCCCATATACATTGCCCATGAGCGCGGAGCTTGTCTTTGTCACTGTAGCAACTTTGCTCCATCAGCGGGAGAAGGCGCTTCGACGCCCCTGTAAGCACATGTTTCTCTGATTCCTTTGTTTCAGGCAAGCCACTGTGACGTCAGACGCCTTTACGCATACAGCTTTGCGATGCTTAGACAGTAATAACATAATTCATGTTTACATTTCTTTAATTTTCGACGCATTGTCGTTATTCGTGACGCATCAATGACCAATTGATTATATGGCAATGCAATGAAAAAAGCGTGTGGAAAACAGTGTTAATGACAGATTTGAGAAGCACATTTCTTCAATGTTGGCCGCATGGCATTCCTGTGCAGGTGACAATGGTAATTTTTCAAAACGACAAGGATATTTAAACACATGATTATTTGTTTGCTTTGCTCTATGGCCTCTGCTACAGACCTCATCGAAATGACACTTAGATATCTTAGGGTGTACATATCAAGTTTTCCCAAATGGTCTAGCGGATAGGCATCTACCTTGTAACGCAGGGCGGCCAGGGTTCGATTCCCGTCATGGCAAATTTTTTTGTAGAAAAATAAAATGAGTCCCAACGTGTGCAACAGAACAGTTCGAAATCTCGTTACATTTGCATCGTCATGAACATGACTTATATCAGGCTAGCTCATTTTTTCTTTGTTCATTTTAAGTGTAGAAACAATATTTCGTTTGTGACCATTTTTTTCTGCCGTTTTGACAACAGGCTCATGACTAAAGAACACACGGCTGTCTGCTGATTGACGCTTGACTGTAGATTTTCGCTTTGTGTCAAAAGAACTTCCTAACGCACACTTTTTCAAAGTAGGTGAATTCATCAGATCTGTTTGAAACATTGCATTTTATCCATGCACGACGACTACTTAGATACTCTCAGCACAGTTGCCTCATATAAATTGCCCATGAGCGCGGAGCTTGTCTTTGTCACTGTAGCAACTTTGCTCCATCAGCGGGAGAAGGCGGTTCGACGCCCCTGTAAGCACATGTTTCTCTAATTCCTTTGTTTCAGGCAAGCCACTGTGACGTCAGACGCCTTTACGCATACAGCTTTGCGATGCTTAGACAGTAATAACATAATTCATGTTTACATTTCTTTAATTTTCGACGCATTGTCGTTATTCGTGACGCATCAATGACCAATTGATTTTATGGCAATGCAATGAAAAAAGCGTGTGGAAAACAGTGTTAATGACAGATTTGAGAAGCACATTTCATCAATGTTGGCCGCATGGCATTCCTGTGCAGGTGACAATGGTAATTTTTCAAAACGACAAGGATATTTAAACACATGATTATTTGTTTGCTGTGCTCTATGGCCTCTGCTACAGACCTCATCGAAATGACACTTAGATATCTTAGGGTGTACATATCAAGTTTTCCCAAATGGTCTAGCGGATAGGCATCTACCTTGTAACGCAGGGCGGCCCGGGTTCGATTCCCGTCATGGCAAATGTTTTTTGTAGAAAAATAAAATGAGTCCCAACGTGTGCAACAGAACAGTTCGAAATCTCGTTACATTTGCATCGTCATGAACATGACTTATATCAGGCTAGCTCATTTTTTCTTTGTTCATTTTAAGTGTAGAAACAATATTTCGTTTGTGACCATTTTTTTCTGCCGTTTTGACAACAGGCTCATGACTAAAGAACACACGGCTGTCTGCTGATTGACGCTTGACTGTAGATTTTCGCTTTGTGTCAAAAGAACTTCCTAACGCACACTTTTTCAAAGTAGGTGAATTCATCAGATCTGTTTGAAACATTGCATTTTATCCATGCACGACGACTGCTTAGATACTCGCAGCACAGTTGCCCCATATACATTGCCCATGAGCGCGGAGCTTGTCTTTGTCACTGTAGCAACTTTGCTCCATCAGCGGGAGAAGGCGCTTCGACGCCCCTGTAAGCACATGTTTCTCTGATTCCTTTGTTTCAGGCAAGCCACTGTGACGTCAGACGCCTTTACGCATACAGCTTTGCGATGCTTAGACAGTAATAACATAATTCATGTTTACATTTCTTTAATTTTCGACGCATTGTCGTTATTCGTGACGCATCAATGACCAATTGATTATATGGCAATGCAATGAAAAAAGCGTGTGGAAAACAGTGTTAATGACAGATTTGAGAAGCACATTTCTTCAATGTTGGCCGCATGGCATTCCTGTGCAGGTGACAATGGTAATTTTTCAAAACGACAAGGATATTTAAACACATGATTATTTGTTTGCTGTGCTCTATGGCCTCTGCTACAGACCTCATCGAAATGACACTTAGATATCTTAGGGTGTACATATCAAGTTTTCCCAAATGGTCTAGCGGATAGGCATCTACCTTGTAACGCAGGGTGGCCCGGGTTCGATTCCCGTCATGGCAAATGTTTTTTGTAGAAAAATAAAATGAGTCCCAACGTGTGCAACAGAACAGTTCGAAATCTCGTTACATTTGCATCGTCATGAACATGACTTATATCAGGCTAGCTCATTTTTTCTTTGTTCATTTTAAGTGTAGAAACAATATTTCGTTTGTGACCATTTTTTTCTGCCGTTTTGACAACAGGCTCATGACTAAAGAACACACGGCTGTCTGCTGATTGACGCTTGACTGTAGATTTTCGCTTTGTGTCAAAAGAACTTCCTAACGCACACTTTTTCAAAGTAGGTGAATTCATCAGATCTGTTTGAAACATTGCATTTTATCCATGCACGACGACTGCTTAGATACTCGCAGCACAGTTGCCCAATATACATTGTCCATGAGCGCGGAGCTTGTCTTTGTCACTGTAGCAACTTTGCTCCATCAGCGGGAGAAGGCGCTTCGACGCCCCTGTAAGCACATGTTTCTCTGATTCCTTTGTTTCAGGCAAGCCACTGTGACGTCAGACGCCTTTACGCATACAGCTTTGCGATGCTTAGACAGTAATAACATAATTCATGTTTACATTTCTTTAATTTTCGACGCATTGTCGTTATTCGTGACGCATCAATGACCAATTGATTATATGGCAATGCAATGAAAAAAGCGTGTGGAAAACAGTGTTAATGACAGATTTGAGAAGCACATTTCTTCAATGTTGGCCGCATGGCATTCCTGTGCAGGTGACAATGGTAATTTTTCAAAACGACAAGGATATTTAAACACATGATTAATTGTTTGCTGTGCTCTATGGCCTCTGCTACAGACCTCATCGAAATGACACTTAGATATCTTAGGGTGTACATATCAAGTCTTCCCAAATGGTTTAGCGGATAGGCATCTACCTTGTAACGCAGGGCGGCCCGGGTTCGATTCCCGTCATGGCAAATGTTTTTTGTAGAAAAATAAAATGAGTCCCAACGTGTGCAACAGAACAGTTCGAAATCTCGTTACATTTGCATCGTCATGAACATGACTTATATCAGGCTAGCCAATTTTTTCTTTGTTCATTTTAAGTGTAGAAACAATATTTCGTTTGTGAACATTTTTTTCTGCCGTTTTGACAACAGGCTCATTACTAAAGAACACACGGCTGTCTGCTGATTGACGCTTGACTGTAGATTTTCGCTTTGTGTCAAAAGAACTTCCTAACGCACACTTTTTCAAAGTAGGTGAATTCATCAGATCTGTTTGAAACATTGCATTTTATCCATGCACGACGACTACTTAGATACTCGCAGCACAGTTGCCTCATATAAATTGCCCATGAGCGCGGAGCTTGTCTTTGTCACTGTAGCAACTTTGCTCCATCAGCGGGAGAAGGCGGTTCGACGCCCCTGTAAGCACATGTTTCTCTAATTCCTTTGTTTCAGGCAAGCCACTGTGACGTCAGACGCCTTTACGCATACAGCTTTGCGATGCTTAGACAGTAATAACATAATTCATGTTTACATTTCTTTAATTTTCGACGCATTGTCGTTATTCGTGACGCATCAATGACCAATTGATTTTATGGCAATGCAATGAAAAAAGCGTTTGGAAAACAGTGTTAATGACAGATTTGAGAAGCACATTTCATCAATGTTGGCCGCATGGCATTCCTGTGCAGGTGACAATGGTAATTTTTCAAAACGACAAGGATATTTAAACACATGATTATTTGTTTGCTGTGCTCTATGGCCTCTGCTACAGACCTCATCGAAATGACACTTAGATATCTTAGGGTGTACATATCAAGTTTTCCCAAATGGTCTAGCGGATAGGCATCTACCTTGTAACGCAGGGTGGCCCGGGTTCGATTCCCGTCATGGCAAATGTTTTTTGTAGAAAAATAAAATGAGTCCCAACGTGTGCAACAGAACAGTTCGAAATCTCGTTACATTTGCATCGTCATGAACATGACTTATATCAGGCTAGCTCATTTTTTCTTTGTTCATTTTAAGTGTAGAAACAATATTTCGTTTGTGACCATTTTTTTCTGCCGTTTTGACAACAGGCTCATGACTAAAGAACACACGGCTGTCTGCTGATTGACGCTTGACTGTAGATTTTCGCTTTGTGTCAAAAGAACTTCCTAACGCACACTTTTTCAAAGTAGGTGAATTCATCAGATCTGTTTGAAACATTGCATTTTATCCATGCACGACAACTGCTTAGATACTCGCAGCACAGTTGCCCCATATACATTGCCCATGAGCGCGGAGCTTGTCTTTGTCACTGTAGCAACTTTGCTCCATCAGCGGGAGAAGGCGCTTCGACGCCCCTGTAAGCACATGTTTCTCTGATTCCTTTGTTTCAGGCAAGCCACTGTGACGTCAGACGCCTTTACGCATACAGCTTTGCGATGCTTAGACAGTAATAACATAATTCATGTTTACATTTCTTTAATTTTCGACGCATTGTCGTTATTCGTGACACATCAATGACCAATTGATTATATGGCAATGCAATGAAAAAAGCGTGTGGAAAACAGTGTTAATGACAGATTTGAGAAGCACATTTCTTCAATGTTGGCCGCATGGCATTCCTGTGCAGGTGACAATGGTAATTTTTCAAAACGACAAGGATATTTAAACACATGATTATTTGTTTGCTGTGCTCTATGGCCTCTGCTACAGACCTCATCGAAATGACACTTAGATATCTTAGGGTGTACATATCAAGTTTTCCCAAATGGTCTAGCGGATAGGCATCTACCTTGTAACGCAGGGCGGCCCGGGTTCGATTCCCGTCATGGCAAATGTTTTTTGTAGAAAAATAAAATGAGTCCCAACGTGTGCAACAGAACAGTTCGAAATCTCGTTACATTTGCATCGTCATGAACATGACTTATATCAGGCTAGCTCATTTTTTCTTTGTTCATTTTAAGTGTAGAAACAATATTTCGTTTGTGACCATTTTTTTCTGCCGTTTTGACAACAGGCTCATGACTAAAGAACACACGGCTGTCTGCTGATTGACGCTTGACTGTAGATTTTCGCTTTGTGTCAAAAGAACTTTCTAACGCACACTTTTTCAAAGTAGGTGAATTCATCAGATCTGTTTGAAACATTGCATTTTATCCATGCACGACGACTGCTTAGATACTCGCAGCACAGTTGCCCCATATACATTGCCCATGAGCGCGGAGCTTGTCTTTGTCACTGTAGCAACTTTGCTCCATCAGCGGGAGAAGGCGCTTCGACGCCCCTGTAAGCACATGTTTCTCTGATTCCTTTGTTTCAGGCAAGCCACTGTGACGTCAGACGCCTTTACGCATACAGCTTTGCGATGCTTAGACAGTAATAACATAATTCATGTTTACATTTCTTTAATTTTCGACGCATTGTCGTTATTCGTGACGCATCAATGACCAATTGATTATATGGCAATGCAATGAAAAAAGCGTGTGGAAAACAGTGTTAATGACAGATTTGAGAAGCACATTTCTTCAATGTTGGCCGCATGGCATTCCTGTGCAGGTGACAATGGTAATTTTTCAAAACGACAAGGATATTTAAACACATGATTATTTGTTTGCTGTGCTCTATGGCCTCTGCTACAGACCTCATCGAAATGACACTTAGATATCTTAGGGTGTACATATCAAGTTTTCCCAAATGGTCTAGCGGATAGGCATCTACCTTGTAACGCAGGGTGGCCCGGGTTCGATTCCCGTCATGGCATATGTTTTTTGTAGAAAAATAAAATGAGTCCCAACGTGTGCAACAGAACAGTTCGAAATCTCGTTACATTTGCATCGTCATGAACATGACTTATATCAGGCTAGCTCATTTTTTCTTTGTTAATTTTAAGTGTAGAAACAATATTTCGTTTGTGACCATTTTTTTCTGCCGTTTTGACAACAGGCTCATGACTAAAGAACACACGGCTGTCTGCTGATTGACGCTTGACTGTAGATTTTCGCTTTGTGTCAAAAGAACTTCCTAACGCACACTTTTTCAAAGTAGGTGAATTCATCAGATCTGTTTGAAGCATTGCATTTTATCCATGCACGACAACTGCTTAGATACTCGCAGCACAGTTGCCCCATATACATTGCCCATGAGCGCGGAGCTTGTCTTTGTCACTGTAGCAACTTTGCTCCATCAGCGGGAGAAGGCGCTTCGACGCCCCTGTAAGCACATGTTTCTCTGATTCCTTTGTTTCAGGCAAGCCACTGTGACGTCAGACGCCTTTACGCATACAGCTTTGCGATGCTTAGACAGTAATAACATAATTCATGTTTACATTTCTTTAATTTTCGACGCATTGTCGTTATTCGTGACGCATCAATGACCAATTGATTATATGGCAATGCAATGAAAAAAGCGAGTGGAAAACAGTGTTAATGACAGATTTGAGAAGCACATTTCTTCAATGTTGGCCGCATGGCATTCCTGTGCAGGTGACAATGGTAATTTTTCAAAACGACAAGGATATTTAAACACATGATTATTTGTTTGCTGTGCTCTATGGCCTCTGCTACAGACCTCATCGAAATGACACTTAGATATCTTAGGGTGTACATATCAAGTTTTCCCAAATGGTCTAGCGGATAGGCATCTACCTTGTAACGCAGGGCGGCCGGGGTTCGATTCCCGTCATGGCAAATGTTTTTTGTAGAAAAATAAAATGAGTCCCAACGTGTGCAACAGAACAGTTCGAAATCTCGTTACATTTGCATCGTCATGAACATGACTGCCGTTTTGACAACAGGCTCATGACTAAAGAACACACGGCTTTCAGGCTAGCTCATTTTTTCTTTGTTCATTTTAAGTGTAGAAACAATATTTCGTTTGTGACCATTTTTTTCTGCCGTTTTGACAACAGGCTCATGACTAAAGAACACACGGCTTTCTGCTGATTGACGCTTGACTGTAGATTTTCGCTTTGTGTCAAAAGAACTTTCTAACGCACACTTTTTCAAAGTAGGTGAATTCATCAGATCTGTTTGAAACATTGCATTTTATCCATGCACGACGACTGCTTAGATACTCGCAGCACAGTTGCCCCATATACATTGCCCATGAGCGCGGAGCTTGTCTTTGTCACTGTAGCAACTTTGCTCCATCAGCGGGAGAAGGCGCTTCGACGCCCCTGTAAGCACATGTTTCTCTGATTCCTTTGTTTCAGGCAAGCCACTGTGACGTCAGACGCCTTTACGCATACAGCTTTGCGATGCTTAGACAGTAATAACATAATTCATGTTTACATTTCTTTAATTTTCGACGCATTGTCGTTATTCGTGACGCATCAATGACCAATTGATTATATGGCAATGCAATGAAAAAAGCGTGTGGAAAACAGTGTTAATGACAGATTTGAGAAGCACATTTCTTCAATGTTGGCCGCATGGCATTCCTGTGCAGGTGACAATGGTAATTTTTCAAAACGACAAGGATATTTAAACACATGATTATTTGTTTGCTGTGCTCTATGGCCTCTGCTACAGACCTCATCGAAATGACACTTAGATATCTTAGGGTGTACATATCAAGTTTTCCCAAATGGTCTAGCGGATAGGCATCTACCTTGTAACGCAGGGTGGCCCGGGTTCGATTCCCGTCATGGCATATGTTTTTTGTAGAAAAATAAAATGAGTCCCAACGTGTGCAACAGAACAGTTCGAAATCTCGTTACATTTGCATCGTCATGAACATGACTTATATCAGGCTAGCTCATTTTTTCTTTGTTAATTTTAAGTGTAGAAACAATATTTCGTTTGTGACCATTTTTTTCTGCCGTTTTGACAACAGGCTCATGACTAAAGAACACACGGCTGTCTGCTGATTGACGCTTGACTGTAGATTTTCGCTTTGTGTCAAAAGAACTTCCTAACGCACACTTTTTCAAAGTAGGTGAATTCATCAGATCTGTTTGAAGCATTGCATTTTATCCATGCACGACAACTGCTTAGATACTCGCAGCACAGTTGCCCCATATACATTGCCCATGAGCGCGGAGCTTGTCTTTGTCACTGTAGCAACTTTGCTCCATCAGCGGGAGAAGGCGCTTCGACGCCCCTGTAAGCACATGTTTCTCTGATTCCTTTGTTTCAGGCAAGCCACTGTGACGTCAGACGCCTTTACGCATACAGCTTTGCGATGCTTAGACAGTAATAACATAATTCATGTTTACATTTCTTTAATTTTCGACGCATTGTCGTTATTCGTGACACATCAATGACCAATTGATTATATGGCAATGCAATGAAAAAAGCGTGTGGAAAACAGTGTTAATGACAGATTTGAGAAGCACATTTCTTCAATGTTGGCCGCATGGCATTCCTGTGCAGGTGACAATGGTAATTTTTCAAAACGACAAGGATATTTAAACACATGATTATTTGTTTGCTGTGCTCTATGGCCTCTGCTACAGACCTCATCGAAATGACACTTAGATATCTTAGGGTGTACATATCAAGTTTTCCCAAATGGTCTAGCGGATAGGCATCTACCTTGTAACGCAGGGCGGCCCGGGTTCGATTCCCGTCATGGCAAATGTTTTTTGTAGAAAAATAAAATGAGTCCCAACGTGTGCAACAGAACAGTTCGAAATCTCGTTACATTTGCATCGTCATGAACATGACTTATATCAGGCTAGCTCATTTTTTCTTTGTTCATTTTAAGTGTAGAAACAATATTTCGTTTGTGACCATTTTTTTCTGCCGTTTTGACAACAGGCTCATGACTAAAGAACACACGGCTGTCTGCTGATTGACGCTTGACTGTAGATTTTCGCTTTGTGTCAAAAGAACTTCCTAACGCACACTTTTTCAAAGTAGGTGAATTCATCAGATCTGTTTGAAACATTGCATTTTATCCATGCACGACAACTGCTTAGATACTCGCAGCACAGTTGCCCCATATACATTGCCCATGAGCGCGGAGCTTGTCTTTGTCACTGTAGCAACTTTGCTCCATCAGCGGGAGAAGGCGCTTCGACGCCCCTGTAAGCACATGTTTCTCTGATTCCTTTGTTTCAGGCAAGCCACTGTGACGTCAGACGCCTTTACGCATACAGCTTTGCGATGCTTAGACAGTAATAACATAATTCATGTTTACATTTCTTTAATTTTCGACGCATTGTCGTTATTCGTGACGCATCAATGACCAATTGATTATATGGCAATGCAATGAAAAAAGCGAGTGGAAAACAGTGTTAATGACAGATTTGAGAAGCACATTTCTTCAATGTTGGCCGCATGGCATTCCTGTGCAGGTGACAATGGTAATTTTTCAAAACGACAAGGATATTTAAACACATGATTATTTGTTTGCTGTGCTCTATGGCCTCTGCTACAGACCTCATCGAAATGACACTTAGATATCTTAGGGTGTACATATCAAGTTTTCCCAAATGGTCTAGCGGATAGGCATCTACCTTGTAACGCAGGGCGGCCGGGGTTCGATTCCCGTCATGGCAAATGTTTTTTGTAGAAAAATAAAATGAGTCCCAACGTGTGCAACAGAACAGTTCGAAATCTCGTTACATTTGCATCGTCATGAACATGACTGCCGTTTTGACAACAGGCTCATGACTAAAGAACACACGGCTTTCAGGCTAGCTCATTTTTTCTTTGTTCATTTTAAGTGTAGAAACAATATTTCGTTTGTGACCATTTTTTTCTGCCGTTTTGACAACAGGCTCATGACTAAAGAACACACGGCTTTCTGCTGATTGACGCTTGACTGTAGATTTTCGCTTTGTGTCAAAAGAACTTTCTAACGCACACTTTTTCAAAGTAGGTGAATTCATCAGATCTGTTTGAAACATTGCATTTTATCCATGCACGACGACTGCTTAGATACTCGCAGCACAGTTGCCCCATATACATTGCCCATGAGCGCGGAGCTTGTCTTTGTCACTGTAGCAACTTTGCTCCATCAGCGGGAGAAGGCGCTTCGACGCCCCTGTAAGCACATGTTTCTCTGATTCCTTTGTTTCAGGCAAGCCACTGTGACGTCAGACGCCTTTACGCATACAGCTTTGCGATGCTTAGACAGTAATAACATAATTCATGTTTACATTTCTTTAATTTTCGACGCATTGTCGTTATTCGTGACGCATCAATGACCAATTGATTATATGGCAATGCAATGAAAAAAGCGTGTGGAAAACAGTGTTAATGACAGATTTGAGAAGCACATTTCTTCAATGTTGGCCGCATGGCATTCCTGTGCAGGTGACAATGGTAATTTTTCAAAACGACAAGGATATTTAAACACATGATTATTTGTTTGCTGTGCTCTATGGCCTCTGCTACAGACCTCATCGAAATCACACTTAGATATCTTAGGGTGTACATATCAAGTTTTCCCAAATGGTCTAGCGGATAGGCATCTACCTTGTAACGCAGGGCGGCCCGGGTTCGATTCCCGTCATGGCAAATGTTTTTTGAAGAAAAATAAAATGAGTCCCAACGTGTGCAACAGAACAGTTCGAAATCTCGTTACATTTGCATCGTCATGAACATGACTTTTATCAGGCTAGCTCATTTTTTCTTTGTTCATTTTAAGTGTAGAAACAATATTTCGTTTGTGACCATTTTTTTCTGCCGTTTTGACAACAGGCTCATGACTAAAGAACACACGGCTGTCTGCTGATTGACGCTTGACTGTAGATTTTCGCTTTGTGTCAAAAGAACTTCCTAACGCACACTTTTTCAAAGTAGGTGAATTCATCAGATCTGTTTGAAACATTGCATTTTATCCATGCACGACGACTACTTAGATACTCGCAGCACAGTTGCCTCATATAAATTGCCCATGAGCGCGGAGCTTGTCTTTGTCACTGTAGCAACTTTGCTCCATCAGCGGGAGAAGGCGGTTCGACGCCCCTGTAAGCACATGTTTCTCTAATTCCTTTGTTTCAGGCAAGCCACTGTGACGTCAGACGCCTTTACGCATACAGCTTTGCGATGCTTAGACAGTAATAACATAATTCATGTTTACATTTCTTTAATTTTCGACGCATTGTCGTTATTCGTGACGCATCAATGACCAATTGATTTTATGGCAATGCAATGAAAAAAGCGTGTGGAAAACAGTGTTAATGACAGATTTGAGAAGCACATTTCATCAATATTGGCCGCATGGCATTCCTGTGCAGGTGACAATGGTAATTTTTCAAAACGACAAGGATATTTAAACACATGATTATTTGTTTGCTGTGCTCTATGGCCTCTGCTACAGACCTCATCGAAATGACACTTAGATATCTTAGGGTGTACATATCAAGTTTTCCCAAATGGTCTTGCGGATAGGCATCTACCTTGTAACGCAGGGTGGCCCGGGTTGGATTCCCGTCATGGCAAATGTTTTTTGTAGAAAAATAAAATGAGTCCCAACGTGTGCAACAGAACAGTTCGAAATCTCGTTACATTTGCATCGTCATGAACATGACTTATATCAGGCTAGCTCATTTTTTCTTTGTTCATTTTAAGTGTAGAAACAATATTTCGTTTGTGACCATTTTTTTCTGCCGTTTTGACAACAGGCTCATGACTAAAGAACACACGGCTGTCTGCTGATTGACGCTTGACTGTAGATTTTCGCTTTGTGTCAAAAGAACTTCCTAACGCACACTTTTTCAAAGTAGGTGAATTCATCAGATCTGTTTGAAACATTGCATTTTATCCATGCACGACGACTACTTAGATACTCGCAGCACAGTTGCCTCATATAAATTGCCCATGAGCGCGTAGCTTGTCTTTGTCACTGTAGCAACTTTGCTCCATCAGCGGGAGAAGGCGGTTCGACGCCCCTGTAAGCACATGTTTCTCTAATTCCTTTGTTTCAGGCAAGCCACTGTGACGTCAGACGCCTTTACGCATACAGCTTTGCGATGCTTAGACAGTAATAACATAATTCATGTTTACATTTCTTTAATTTTCGACGCATTGTCGTTATTCGTGACGCATCAATGACCAATTGATTTTATGGCAATGCAATGAAAAAAGCGTGTGGAAAACAGTGTTAATGACAGATTTGAGAAGCACATTTCATCAATGTTGGCCGCATGGCATTCCTGTGCAGGTGACAATGGTAATTTTTCAAAACGACAAGGATATTTAAACACATGATTATTTGTTTGCTGTGCTCTATGGCCTCTGCTACAGACCTCATCGAAATGACACTTAGATATCTTAGGGTGTACATATCAAGTTTTCCCAAATGGTCTAGCGGATAGGCATCTACCTTGTAACGCATGGTGGCCCGGGTTCGATTCCCGTCATGGCAAATGTTTTTTGTAGAAAAATAAAATGAGTCCCAACGTGTGCAACAGAACAGTTCGAAATCTCGTTACATTTGCATCGTCATGAACATGACTTATATCAGGCTAGCCAATTTTTTCTTTGTTCATTTTAAGTGTAGAAACAATATTTCGTTTGTGACCATTTTTTTCTGCCGTTTTGACAACAGGCTCATGACTAAAGAACACACGGCTGTCTGCTGATTGACGCTTGACTGTAGATTTTCGCTTTGTGTCAAAAGAACTTTCTAACGCACACTTTTTCAAAGTAGGTGAATTCATCAGATCTGTTTGAAACATTGCATTTTATCCATGCACGACGACTGCTAAGATACTCGCAGCACAGTTGCCCCATATACATTGCCCATGAGCGCGGAGCTTGTCTTTGTCACTGTAGCAACTTTGCTCCATCAGCGGGAGAAGGCGCTTCGACGCCCCTGTAAGCACATGTTTCTCTGATTCCTTTGTTTCAGGCAAGCCACTGTGACGTCAGACGCCTTTACGCATACAGCTTTGCGATGCTTAGACAGTAATAACATAATTCATGTTTACATTTCTTTAATTTTCGACGCATTGTCGTTATTCGTGACGCATCAATGACCAATTGATTATATGGCAATGCAATGAAAAAAGCGTGTGGAAAACAGTGTTAATGACAGATTTGAGGAGCACATTTCTTCAATGTTGGCCGCATGGCATTCCTGTGCAGGTGACAATGGTAATTTTTCAAAACGACAAGGATATTTAAACACATGATTATTTGTTTGCTGTGCTCTATGGCCTCTGCTACAGACCTCATCGAAATCACACTTAGATATCTTAGGGTGTACATATCAAGTTTTCCCAAATGGTCTAGCGGATAGGCATCTACCTTGTAACGCAGGGCGGCCCGGGTTCGATTCCCGTCATGGCAAATGTTTTTTGAAGAAAAATAAAATGAGTCCCAACGTGTGCAACAGAACAGTTCGAAATCTCGTTACATTTGCATCGTCATGAACATGACTTATATCAGGCTAGCTCATTTTTTCTTTGTTCATTTTAAGTGTAGAAACAATATTTCGTTTGTGACCATTTTTTTCTGCCGTTTTGACAACAGGCTCATGACTAAAGAACACACGGCTGTCTGCTGATTGACGCTTGACTGTAGATTTTCGCTTTGTGTCAAAAGAACTTTCTAACGCACACTTGTTCAAAGTAGGTGAATTCATCAGATCTGTTTGAAACATTGCATTTTATCCATGCACGACGACTGCTTAGATACTCGCAGCACAGTTGCCCCATATACATTGCCCATGAGCGCGGAGCTTGTCTTTGTCACTGTAGCAACTTTGCTCCATCAGCGGGAGAAGGCGCTTCGACGCCCCTGTAAGCACATGTTTCTCTGATTCCTTTGTTTCAGGCAAGCCACTGTGACGTCAGACGCCTTTACGCATACAGCTTTGCGATGCTTAGACAGTAATAACATAATTCATGTTTACATTTCTTTAATTTTCGACGCATTGTCGTTATTCGTGACGCATCAATGACCAATTGATTATATGGCAATGCAATGAAAAAAGCGTGTGGAAAACAGTGTTAATGACAGATTTGAGAAGCACATTTCTTCAATGTTGGCCGCATGGCATTCCTGTGCAGGTGACAATGGTAATTTTTCAAAACGACAAGGATATTTAAACACATGATTATTTGTTTGCTGTGCTCTATGGCCTCTGCTACAGACCTCATCGAAATCACACTTAGATATCTTAGGGTGTACATATCAAGTTTTCCCAAATGGTCTAGCGGATAGGCATCTACCTTGTAACGCAGGGTGGCCCGGGTTCGATTCCCGTCATAGCAAATGTTTTTTGAAGAAAAATAAAATGAGTCCCAACGTGTGCAACAGAACAGTTCGAAATCTCGTTACATTTGCATCGTCATGAACATGACTTATATCAGGCTAGCTCATTTTTTCTTTGTTCATTTTAAGTGTAGAAACAATATTTCGTTTGTCACCATTTTTTTCTGCCGTTTTGACAACAGGCTCATGACTAAAGAACACACGGCTGTCTGCTGATTGACGCTTGACTGTAGATTTTCGCTTTGTGTCAAAAGAACTTTCTAACGCACACTTTTTCAAAGTAGGTGAATTCATCAGATCTGTTTGAAACATTGCATTTTATCCATGCACGACGACTGCTTAGATACTCGCAGCACAGTTGCCCCATATACATTGCCCATGAGCGCGGAGCTTGTCTTTGTCACTGTAGCAACTTTGCTCCATCAGCGGGAGAAGGCGCTTCGACGCCCCTGTAAGCACATGTTTCTCTGATTCCTTTGTTTCAGGCAAGCCACTGTGACGTCAGACGCCTTTACGCATACAGCTTTGCGATGCTTAGACAGTAATAACATAATTCATGTTTACATTTCTTTAATTTTCGACGCATTGTCGTTATTCGTGACGCATCAATGACCAATTGATTATATGGCAATGCAATGAAAAAAGCGTGTGGAAAACAGTGTTAATGACAGATTTGAGAAGCACATTTCTTCAATGTTGGCCGCATGGCATTCCTGTGCAGGTGACAATGGTAATTTTTCAAAACGACAAGGATATTTAAACACATGATTATTTGTTTGCTGTGCTCTATGGCCTCTGCTACAGACCTCATCGAAATCACACTTAGATATCTTAGGGTGTACATATCAAGTTTTCCCAAATGGTCTAGCGGATAGGCATCTACCTTGTAACGCAGGGTGGCCCGGGTTCGATTCCCGTCATAGCAAATGTTTTTTGAAGAAAAATAAAATGAGTCCCAACGTGTGCAACAGAACAGTTCGAAATCTCGTTACATTTGCATCGTCATGAACATGACTTATATCAGGCTAGCTCATTTTTTCTTTGTTCATTTTAAGTGTAGAAACAATATTTCGTTTGTCACCATTTTTTTCTGCCGTTTTGACAACAGGCTCATGACTAAAGAACACACGGCTGTCTGCTGATTGACGCTTGACTGTAGATTTTCGCTTTGTGTCAAAAGAACTTCCTAACGCACACTTTTTCAAAGTAGGTGAATTCATCAGATCTGTTTGAAACATTGCATTTTATCCATGCACGACGACTACTTAGATACTCGCAGCACAGTTGCCTCATATAAATTGCCCATGAGCGCGGAGCTTGTCTTTGTCACTGTAGCAACTTTGCTCCATCAGCGGGAGAAGGCGGTTCGACGCCCCTGTAAGCACATGTTTCTCTAATTCCTTTGTTTCAGGCAAGCCACTGTGACGTCAGACGCCTTTACGCATACAGCTTTGCGATGCTTAGACAGTAATAACATAATTCATGTTTACATTTCTTTAATTTTCGACGCATTGTCGTTATTCGTGACGCATCAATGACCAATTGATTTTATGGCAATGCAATGAAAAAAGCGTGTGGAAAACAGTGTTAATGACAGATTTGAGAAGCACATTTCATCAATATTGGCCGCATGGCATTCCTGTGCAGGTGACAATGGTAATTTTTCAAAACGACAAGGATATTTAAACACATGATTATTTGTTTGCTGTGCTCTATGGCCTCTGCTACAGACCTCATCGAAATGACACTTAGATATCTTAGGGTGTACATATCAAGTTTTCCCAAATGGTCTAGCGGATAGGCATCTACCTTGTAACGCAGGGTGGCCCGGGTTCGATTCCCGTCATGGCAAATGTTTTTTGTAGAAAAATAAAATGAGTCCCAACGTGTGCAACAGAACAGTTCGAAATCTCGTTACATTTGCATCGTCATGAACATGACTTATATCAGGCTAGCTCATTTTTTCTTTGTTCATTTTAAGTGTAGAAACAATATTTCGTTTGTGAACATTTTTTTCTGCCGTTTTGACAACAGGCTCATGACTAAAGAACACACGGCTGTCTGCTGATTGACGCTTGACTGTAGATTTTCGCTTTGTGTCAAAAGAACTTCCTAACGCACACTTTTTCAAAGTAGGTGAATTCATCAGATCTGTTTGAAACATTGCATTTTATCCATGCACGACGACTACTTAGATACTCGCAGCACAGTTGCCTCATATAAATTGCCCATGAGCGCGGAGCTTGTCTTTGTCACTGTAGCAACTTTGCTCCATCAGCGGGAGAAGGCGCTTCGACGCCCCTGTAAGCACATGTTTCTCTAATTCCTTTGTTTCAGGCAAGCCACTGTGACGTCAGACGCCTTTACGCATACAGCTTTGCGATGCTTAGACAGTAATAACATAATTCATGTTTACATTTCTTTAATTTTCGACGCATTGTCGTTATTCGTGAAGCATCAATGACCAATTGATTTTATGGCAATGCAATGAAAAAAGCGTGTGGAAAACAGTGTTAATGACAGATTTGAGAAGCACATTTCATCAATATTGGCCGCATGGCATTCCTGTGCAGGTGACAATGGTAATTTTTCAAAACGACAAGGATATTTAAACACATGATTATTTGTTTGCTGTGCTCTATGGCCTCTGCTACAGACCTCATCGAAATGACACTTAGATATCTTAGGGTGTACATATCAAGTTTTCCCAAATGGTCTAGCGGATAGGCATCTACCTTGTAACGCAGGGTGGCCCGGGTTCGATTCCCGTCATGGCAAATGTTTTTTGTAGAAAAATAAAATGAGTCCCAACGTGTGCAACAGAACAGTTCGAAATCTCGTTACATTTGCATCGTCATGAACATGACTTATATCAGGCTAGCTCATTTTTTCTTTGTTCATTTTAAGTGTAGAAACAATATTTCGTTTGTGAACATTTTTTTCTGCCGTTTTGACAACAGGCTCATGACTAAAGAACACACGGCTGTCTGCTGATTGACGCTTGACTGTAGATTTTCGCTTTGTGTCAAAAGAACTTTCTAACGCACACTTTTTCAAAGTAGGTGAATTCATCAGATCTGTTTGAAACATTGCATTTTATCCATGCACGACGACTGCTTAGATACTCGCAGCACAGTTGCCCCATATACATTGCCCATGAGCGCGGAGCTTGTCTTTGTCACTGTAGCAACTTTGCTCCATCAGCGGGAGAAGGCGCTTCGACGCCCCTGTAAGCACATGTTTCTCTGATTCCTTTGTTTCAGGCAACCCACTGTGACGTCAGACGCCTTTACGCATACAGCTTTGCGATGCTTAGACAGTAATAACATAATTCATGTTTACATTTCTTTAATTTTCGACGCATTGTCGTTATTCGTGACGCATCAATGACCAATTGATTTTATGGCAATGCAATGAAAAAAGCGTGTGGAAAACAGTGTTAATGACAGATTTGAGAAGCACATTTCATCAATATTGGCCGCATGGCATTCCTGTGCAGGTGACAATGGTAATTTTTCAAAACGACAAGGATATTTAAACACATGATTATTTGTTTGCTGTGCTCTATGGCCTCTGCTACAGACCTCATCGAAATGACACTTAGATATCTTAGGGTGTACATATCAAGTTTTCCCAAATGGTCTAGCGGATAGGCATCTACCTTGTAACGCAGGGTGGCCCGGGTTCGATTCCCGTCATGGCAAATGTTTTTTGTAGAAAAATAAAATGAGTCCCAACGTGTGCAACAGAACAGTTCGAAATCTCGTTACATTTGCATCGTCATGAACATGACTTATATCAGGCTAGCTCATTTTTTCTTTGTTCATTTTAAGTGTAGAAACAATATTTCGTTTGTGACCATTTTTTTCTGCCGTTTTGACAACAGGCTCATGACTAAAGAACACACGGCTGTCTGCTGATTGACGCTTGACTGTAGATTTTCGCTTTGTGTCAAAAGAACTTCCTAACGCACACTTTTTCAAAGTAGGTGAATTCATCAGATCTGTTTGAAACATTGCATTTTATCCATGCACGACAACTGCTTAGATACTCGCAGCACAGTTGCCCCATATACATTGCCCATGAGCGCGGAGCTTGTCTTTGTCACTGTAGCAACTTTGCTCCATCAGCGGGAGAAGGCGCTTCGACGCCCCTGTAAGCACATGTTTCTCTGATTCCTTTGTTTCAGGCAAGCCACTGTGACGTCAGACGCCTTTACGCATACAGCTTTGCGATGCTTAGACAGTAATAACATAATTCATGTTTACATTTCTTTAATTTTCGACGCATTGTCGTTATTCGTGACGCATCAATGACCAATTGATTATATGGCAATGCAATGAAAAAAGCGTGTGGAAAACAGTGTTAATGACAGATTTGAGAAGCACATTTCTTCAATGTTGGCCGCATGGCATTCCTGTGCAGGTGACAATGGTAATTTTTCAAAACGACAAGGATATTTAAACACATGATTATTTGTTTGCTGTGCTCTATGGCCTCTGCTACAGACCTCATCGAAATGACACTTAGATATCTTAGGGTGTACATATCAAGTTTTCCCAAATGGTCTAGCGGATAGGCATCTACCTTGTAACGCAGGGCGGCCCGGGTTCGATTCCCGTCATGGCAAATGTTTTTTGTAGAAAAATAAAATGAGTCCCAACGTGTGCAACAGAACAGTTCGAAATCTCGTTACATTTGCATCGTCATGAACATGACTTATATCAGGCTAGCTCATTTTTTCTTTGTTCATTTTAAGTGTAGAAACAATATTTCGTTTGTGACCATTTTTTTCTGCCGTTTTGACAACAGGCTCATGACTAAAGAACACACGGCTGTCTGCTGATTGACGCTTGACTGTAGATTTTCGCTTTGTGTCAAAAGAACTTCCTAACGCACACTTTTTCAAAGTAGGTGAATTCATCAGATCTGTTTGAAACATTGCATTTTATCCATGCACGACGACTACTTAGATATTCGCAGCACAGTTGCCTCATATAAATTGCCCATGAGCGCGGAGCTTGTCTTTGTCACTGTAGCAACTTTGCTCCATCAGCGGGAGAAGGCGGTTCGACGCCCCTGTAAGCACATGTTTCTCTAATTCCTTTGTTTCAGGCAAGCCACTGTGACGTCAGACGCCTTTACGCATACAGCTTTGCGATGCTTAGACAGTAATAACATAATTCATGTTTACATTTCTTTAATTTTCGACGCATTGTCGTTATTCGTGACGCATCAATGACCAATTGATTATATGGCAATGCAATGAAAAAAGCGTGTGGAAAACAGTGTTAATCACAGATTTGAGAAGCACATTTCTTCAATGTTGGCCGCATGGCATTCCTGTGCAGGTGACAATGGTAATTTTTCAAAACGACAAGGATATTTAAACACATGATTATTTGTTTGCTGTGCTCTATGGCCTCTGCTACAGACCTCATCGAAATGACACTTAGATATCTTAGGGTGTACATATCAAGTTTTCCCAAATGGTCTAGCGGATAGGCATCTACCTTGTAACGCAGGGCGGCCCGGGTTCGATTCCCGTCATGGCAAATGTTTTTTGTAGAAAAATAAAATGAGTCCCAACGTGTGCAACAGAACAGTTCGAAATCTCGTTACATTTGCATCGTCATGAACATGACTTATATCAGGCTAGCTCATTTTTTCTTTGTTCATTTTAAGTGTAGAAACAATATTTCGTTTGTGAACATTTTTTTCTGCCGTTTTGACAACAGGCTCATGACTAAAGAACACACGGCTGTCTGCTGATTGACGCTTGACTGTAGATTTTCGCTTTGTGTCAAAAGAACTTCCTAACGCACACTTTTTCAAAGTAGGTGAATTCATCAGATCTGTTTGAAACATTGCATTTTATCCATGCACGACGACTACTTAGATATTCGCAGCACAGTTGCCTCATATAAATTGCCCATGAGCGCGGAGCTTGTCTTTGTCACTGTAGCAACTTTGCTCCATCAGCGGGAGAAGGCGGTTCGACGCCCCTGTAAGCACATGTTTCTCTAATTCCTTTGTTTCAGGCAAGCCACTGTGACGTCAGACGCCTTTACGCATACAGCTTTGCGATGCTTAGACAGTAATAACATAATTCATGTTTACATTTCTTTAATTTTCGACGCATTGTCGTTATTCGTGACGCATCAATGACCAATTGATTATATGGCAATGCAATGAAAAAAGCGTGTGGAAAACAGTGTTAATCACAGATTTGAGAAGCACATTTCTTCAATGTTGGCCGCATGGCATTCCTGTGCAGGTGACAATGGTAATTTTTCAAAACGACAAGGATATTTAAACACATGATTATTTGTTTGCTGTGCTCTATGGCCTCTGCTACAGACCTCATCGAAATGACACTTAGATATCTTAGGGTGTACATATCAAGTTTTCCCAAATGGTCTAGCGGATAGGCATCTACCTTGTAACGCAGGGCGGCCCGGGTTCGATTCCCGTCATGGCAAATGTTTTTTGTAGAAAAATAAAATGAGTCCCAACGTGTGCAACAGAACAGTTCGAAATCTCGTTACATTTGCATCGTCATGAACATGACTTATATCAGGCTAGCTCATTTTTTCTTTGTTCATTTTAAGTGTAGAAACAATATTTCGTTTGTGACCATTTTTTTCTGCCGTTTTGACAACAGGCTCATGACTAAAGAACACACGGCTGTCTGCTGATTGACGCTTGACTGTAGATTTTCGCTTTGTGTCAAAAGAACTTCCTAACGCACACTTTTTCAAAGTAGGTGAATTCATCAGATCTGTTTGAAACATTGCATTTTATCCATGCACGACGACTACTTAGATACTCGCAGCACAGTTGCCTCATATAAATTGCCCATGAGCGCGTAGCTTGTCTTTGTCACTGTAGCAACTTTGCTCCATCAGCGGGAGAAGGCGGTTCGACGCCCCTGTAAGCACATGTTTCTCTAATTCCTTTGTTTCAGGCAAGCCACTGTGACGTCAGACGCCTTTACGCATACAGCTTTGCGATGCTTAGACAGTAATAACATAATTCATGTTTACATTTCTTTAATTTTCGACGCATTGTCGTTATTCGTGACGCAACAATGACCAATTGATTTTATGGCAATGCAATGAAAAAAGCGTGTGGAAAACAGTGTTAATGACAGATTTGAGAAGCACATTTCATCAATGTTGGCCGCATGGCATTCCTGTGCAGGTGACAATGGTAATTTTTCAAAACGACAAGGATATTTAAACACATGATTATTTGTTTGCTGTGCTCTATGGCCTCTGCTACAGACCTCATCGAAATGACACTTAGATATCTTAGGGTGTGCGTATCAAGTCTTCCCAAATGGTTTAGCGGATAGGCATCTACCTTGTAACGCAGGGCGGCCCGGGTTCGATTCCCGTCATGGCAAATGTTTTTTGTAGAAAAATGAAATGAGTCCCAACGTGTGCAACAGAACAGTTCGAAATCTCGTTACATTTGCATCGTCATGAACATGACTTATATCAGGCTAGCTCATTTTTTCTTTGTTCATTTTAAGTGTAGAAACAATATTTCGTTTGTGACCATTTTTTTCTGCCGTTTTGACAACAGGCTCATGACTAAAGAACACACGGCTGTCTGCTGATTGACGCTTGACTGTAGATTTTCGCTTTGTGTCAAAAGAACTTTCTAACGCACACTTTTTCAAAGTAGGTGAATTCATCAGATCTGTTTGAAACATTGCATTTTATCCATGCACGACGACTGCTTAGATACTCGCAGCACAGTTGCCCCATATACATTGCCCATGAGCGCGGAGCTTGTCTTTGTCACTGTAGCAACTTTGCTCCATCAGCGGGAGAAGGCGCTTCGACGCCCCTGTAAGCACATGTTTCTCTGATTCCTTTGTTTCAGGCAAGCCACTGTGACGTCAGACGCCTTTACGCATACAGCTTTGCGATGCTTAGACAGTAATAACATAATTCATGTTTACATTTCTTTAATTTTCGAAGCATTGTCGTTATTCGTGACGCATCAATGACCAATTGATTATATGGCAATGCAATGAAAAAAGCGTGTGGAAAACAGTGTTAATGACAGATTTGAGAAGCACATTTCTTCAATGTTGGCCGCATGGCATTCCTGTGCAGGTGACAATGGTAATTTTTCAAAACGACAAGGATATTTAAACACATGATTATTTGTTTGCTGTGCTCTATGGCCTCTGCTACAGACCTCATCGAAATCACACTTAGATATCTTAGGGTGTACATATCAAGTTTTCCCAAATGGTCTAGCGGATAGGCATCTACCTTGTAACGCAGGGCGGCCCGGGTTCGATTCCCGTCATGGCAAATGTTTTTTGTAGAAAAATAAAATGAGTCCCAACGTGTGCAACAGAACAGTTCGAAATCTCGTTACATTTGCATCGTCATGAACATGACTTATATCAGGCTAGCTCATTTTTTCTTTGTTCATTTTAAGTGTAGAAACAATATTTCGTTTGTGACCATTTTTTTCTGCCGTTTTGACAACAGGCTCATGACTAAAGAACACACGGCTGTCTGCTGATTGACGCTTGACTGTAGATTTTCGCTTTGTGTCAAAAGAACTTTCTAACGCACACTTTTTCAAAGTAGGTGAATTCATCAGATCTGTTTGAAACATTGCATTTTATCCATGCACGACGACTGCTAAGATACTCGCAGCACAGTTGCCCCATATACATTGCCCATGAGCGCGGAGCTTGTCTTTGTCACTGTAGCAACTTTGCTCCATCAGCGGGAGAAGGCGCTTCGACGCCCCTGTAAGCACATGTTTCTCTGATTCCTTTGTTTCAGGCAAGCCACTGTGACGTCAGACGCCTTTACGCATACAGCTTTGCGATGCTTAGACAGTAATAACATAATTCATGTTTACATTTCTTTAATTTTCGACGCATTGTCGTTATTCGTGACGCATCAATGACCAATTGATTATATGGCAATGCAATGAAAAAAGCGTGTGGAAAACAGTGTTAATGACAGATTTGAGAAGCACATTTCTTCAATGTTGGCCGCATGGCATTCCTGTGCAGGTGACAATGGTAATTTTTCAAAACGACAAGGATATTTAAACACATGATTATTTGTTTGCTGTGCTCTATGGCCTCTGCTACAGACCTCATCGAAATCACACTTAGATATCTTAGGGTGTACATATCAAGTTTTCCCAAATGGTCTAGCGGATAGGCATCTACCTTGTAACGCAGGGCGGCCCGGGTTCGATTCCCGTCATGGCAAATGTTTTTTGAAGAAAAATAAAATGAGTCCCAACGTGTGCAACAGAACAGATCGAAATCTCGTTACATTTGCATCGTCATGAACATGACTTATATCAGGCTAGCTCATTTTTTCTTTGTTCATTTTAAGTGTAGAAACAATATTTCGTTTGTGACCATTTTTTTCTGCCGTTTTGACAACAGGCTCATGACTAAAGAACACACGGCTGTCTGCTGATTGACGCTTGACTGTAGATTTTCGCTTTGTGTCAAAGGAACTTCCTAAAGCACACTTTTTCAAAGTAGGTGAATTCATCAGATCTGTTTGAAACATTGCATTTTATCCATGCACGACAACTGCTTAGATACTCGCAGCACAGTTGCCCCATATACATTGCCCATGAGCGCGGAGCTTGTCTTTGTCACTGTAGCAACTTTGCTCCATCAGCGGGAGAAGGCGGTTCGACGCCCCTGTAAGCACATGTTTCTCTAATTCCTTTGTTTCAGGCAAGCCACTGTGACGTCAGACGCCTTTACGCATACAGCTTTGCGATGCTTAGACAGTAATAACATAATTCATGTTTACATTTCTTTAATTTTCGACGCATTGTCGTTATTCGTGACGCATCAATGACCAATTGATTTTATGGCAATGCAATGAAAAAAGCGTGTGGAAAACAGTGTTAATGACAGATTTGAGAAGCACATTTCATCAATATTGGCCGCATGGCATTCCTGTGCAGGTGACAATGGTAATTTTTCAAAACGACAAGGATATTTAAACACATGATTATTTGTTTGCTGTGCTCTATGGCCTCTGCTACAGACCTCATCGAAATGACACTTAGATATCTTAGGGTGTACATATCAAGTTTTCCCAAATGGTCTAGCGGATAGGCATCTACCTTGTAACGCAGGGTGGCCCGGGTTCGATTCCCGTCATGGCAAATGTTTTTTGTAGAAAAATAAAATGAGTCCCAACGTGTGCAACAGAACAGTTCGAAATCTCGTTACATTTGCATCGTCATGAACATGACTTATATCAGGCTAGCTCATTTTTTCTTTGTTCATTTTAAGTGTAGAAACAATATTTCGTTTGTGACCATTTTTTTCTGCCGTTTTGACAACAGGCTCATGACTAAAGAACACACGGCTGTCTGCTGATTGACGCTTGACTGTAGATTTTCGCTTTGTGTCAAAAGAACTTTCTAACGCACACTTTTTCAAAGTAGGTGAATTCATCAGATCTGTTTGAAACATTGCATTTTATCCATGCACGACGACTGCTTAGATACTCGCAGCACAGTTGCCCCATATACATTGCCCATGAGCGCGGAGCTTGTCTTTGTCACTGTAGCAACTTTGCTCCATCAGCGGGAGAAGGCGCTTCGACGCCCCTGTAAGCACATGTTTCTCTGATTCCTTTGTTTCAGGCAACCCACTGTGACGTCAGACGCCTTTACGCATACAGCTTTGCGATGCTTAGACAGTAATAACATAATTCATGTTTACATTTCTTTAATTTTCGACGCATTGTCGTTATTCGTGACGCATCAATGACCAATTGATTTTATGGCAATGCAATGAAAAAAGCGTGTGGAAAACAGTGTTAATGACAGATTTGAGAAGCACATTTCATCAATATTGGCCGCATGGCATTCCTGTGCAGGTGACAATGGTAATTTTTCAAAACGACAAGGATATTTAAACACATGATTATTTGTTTGCTGTGCTCTATGGCCTCTGCTACAGACCTCATCGAAATGACACTTAGATATCTTAGGGTGTACATATCAAGTTTTCCCAAATGGTCTAGCGGATAGGCATCTACCTTGTAACGCAGGGCGGCCCGGGTTCGATTCCCGTCATGGCAAATGTTTTTTGTAGAAAAATAAAATGAGTCCCAACGTGTGCAACAGAACAGTTCGAAATCTCGTTACATTTGCATCGTCATGAACATGACTTATATCAGGCTAGCTCATTTTTTCTTTGTTCATTTTAAGTGTAGAAACAATATTTCGTTTGTGACCATTTTTTTCTGCCGTTTTGACAACAGGCTCATGACTAAAGAACACACGGCTGTCTGCTGATTGACGCTTGACTGTAGATTTTCGCTTTGTGTCAAAAGAACTTCGTAACGCACACTTTTTCAAAGTAGGTGAATTCATCAGATCTGTTTGAAACATTGCATTTTATCCATGCACGACAACTGCTTAGATACTCGCAGCACAGTTGCCCCATATACATTGCCCATGAGCGCGGAGCTTGTCTTTGTCACTGTAGCAACTTTGCTCCATCAGCGGGAGAAGGCGCTTCGACGCCCCTGTAAGCACATGTTTCTCTGATTCCTTTGTTTCAGGCAAGCCACTGTGACGTCAGACGCCTTTACGCATACAGCTTTGCGATGCTTAGACAGTAATAACATAATTCATGTTTACATTTCTTTAATTTTCGACGCATTGTCGTTATTCGTGACGCATCAATGACCAATTGATTATATGGCAATGCAATGAAAAAAGCGTGTGGAAAACAGTGTTAATGACAGATTTGAGAAGCACATTTCTTCAATGTTGGCCGCATGGCATTCCTGTGCAGGTGACAATGGTAATTTTTCAAAACGACAAGGATATTTAAACACATGATTATTTGTTTGCTGTGCTCTATGGCCTCTGCTACAGACCTCATCGAAATGACACTTAGATATCTTAGGGTGTACATATCAAGTTTTCCCAAATGGTCTAGCGGATAGGCATCTACCTTGTAACGCAGGGCGGCCCGGGTTCGATTCCCGTCATGGCAAATGTTTTTTGTAGAAAAATAAAATGAGTCCCAACGTGTGCAACAGAACAGTTCGAAATCTCGTTACATTTGCATCGTCATGAACATGACTTATATCAGGCTAGCTCATTTTTTCTTTGTTCATTTTAAGTGTAGAAACAATATTTCGTTTGTGACCATTTTTTTCTGCCGTTTTGACAACAGGCTCATGACTAAAGAACACACGGCTGTCTGCTGATTGACCCTTGACTGTAGATTTTCGCTTTGTGTCAAAAGAACTTCCTAACGCACACTTTTTCAAAGTAGGTGAATTCATCAGATCTGTTTGAAACATTGCATTTTATCCATGCACGACGACTACTTAGATACTCGCAGCACAGTTGCCTCATATAAATTGCCCATGAGCGCGGAGCTTGTCTTTGTCACTGTAGCAACTTTGCTCCATCAGCGGGAGAAGGCGCTTCGACGCCCCTGTAAGCACATGTTTCTCTGATTCCTTTGTTTCAGGCAAGCCACTGTGACGTCAGACGCCTTTACGCATACAGCTTTGCGATGCTTAGACAGTAATAACATAATTCATGTTTACATTTCTTTAATTTTCGACGCATTGTCGTTATTCGTGACGCATCAATGACCAATTGATTATATGGCAATGCAATGAAAAAAGCGTGTGGAAAACAGTGTTAATGACAGATTTGAGAAGCACATTTCTTCAATGTTGGCCGCATGGCATTCCTGTGCAGGTGACAATGGTAATTTTTCAAAACGACAAGGATATTTAAACACATGATTATTTGTTTGCTGTGCTCTATGGCCTCTGCTACAGACCTCATCGAAATCACACTTAGATATCTTAGGGTGTACATATCAAGTTTTCCCAAATGGTCTAGCGGATAGGCATCTACCTTGTAACGCAGGGCGGCCCGGGTTCGATTCCCGTCATGGCAAATGTTTTTTGAAGAAAAATAAAATGAGTCCCAACGTGTGCAACAGAACAGATCGAAATCTCGTTACATTTGCATCGTCATGAACATGACTTATATCAGGCTAGCTCATTTTTTCTTTGTTCATTTTAAGTGTAGAAACAATATTTCGTTTGTGACCATTTTTTTCTGCCGTTTTGACAACAGGCTCATGACTAAAGAACACACGGCTGTCTGCTGATTGACGCTTGACTGTAGATTTTCGCTTTGTGTCAAAAGAACTTTCTAACGCACACTTTTTCAAAGTAGGTGAATTCATCAGATCTGTTTGAAACATTGCATTTTATCCATGCACGACGACTGCTTAGATACTCGCAGCACAGTTGCCCCATATACATTGCCCATGAGCGCGGAGCTTGTCTTTGTCACTGTAGCAACTTTGCTCCATCAGCGGGAGAAGGCGCTTCGACGCCCCTGTAAGCACATGTTTCTCTGATTCCTTTGTTTCAGGCAACCCACTGTGACGTCAGACGCCTTTACGCATACAGCTTTGCGATGCTTAGACAGTAATAACATAATTCATGTTTACATTTCTTTAATTTTCGACGCATTGTCGTTATTCGTGACGCATCAATGACCAATTGATTTTATGGCAATGCAATGAAAAAAGCGTGTGGAAAACAGTGTTAATGACAGATTTGAGAAGCACATTTCATCAATATTGGCCGCATGGCATTCCTGTGCAGGTGACAATGGTAATTTTTCAAAACGACAAGGATATTTAAACACATGATTATTTGTTTGCTGTGCTCTATGGCCTCTGCTACAGACCTCATCGAAATGACACTTAGATATCTTAGGGTGTACATATCAAGTTTTCCCAAATGGTCTAGCGGATAGGCATCTACCTTGTAACGCAGGGCGGCCCGGGTTCGATTCTCGTCATGGCAAATGTTTTTTGTAGAAAAATAAAATGAGTCCCAACGTGTGCAACAGAACAGTTCGAAATCTCGTTACATTTGCATCGTCATGAACATGACTTATATCAGGCTAGCTCATTTTTTCTTTGTTCATTTTAAGTGTAGAAACAATATTTCGTTTGTGACCATTTTTTTCTGCCGTTTTGACAACAGGCTCATGACTAAAGAACACACGGCTGTCTGCTGATTGACGCTTGACTGTAGATTTTCGCTTTGTGTCAAAAGAACTTCGTAACGCACACTTTTTCAAAGTAGGTGAATTCATCAGATCTGTTTGAAACATTGCATTTTATCCATGCACGACAACTGCTTAGATACTCGCAGCACAGTTGCCCCATATACATTGCCCATGAGCGCGGAGCTTGTCTTTGTCACTGTAGCAACTTTGCTCCATCAGCGGGAGAAGGCGCTTCGACGCCCCTGTAAGCACATGTTTCTCTGATTCCTTTGTTTCAGGCAAGCCACTGTGACGTCAGACGCCTTTACGCATACAGCTTTGCGATGCTTAGACAGTAATAACATAATTCATGTTTACATTTCTTTAATTTTCGACGCATTGTCGTTATTCGTGACGCATCAATGACCAATTGATTATATGGCAATGCAATGAAAAAAGCGTGTGGAAAACAGTGTTAATGACAGATTTGAGAAGCACATTTCTTCAATGTTGGCCGCATGGCATTCCTGTGCAGGTGACAATGGTAATTTTTCAAAACGACAAGGATATTTAAACACATGATTATTTGTTTGCTGTGCTCTATGGCCTCCGCTACAGACCTCATCGAAATGACACTTAGATATCTTAGGGTGTACATATCAAGTTTTCCCAAATGGTCTAGCGGATAGGCATCTACCTTGTAACGCAGGGCGGCCCGGGTTCGATTCCCGTCATGGCAAATGTTTTTTGTAGAAAAATAAAATGAGTCCCAACGTGTGCAACAGAACAGTTCGAAATCTCGTTACATTTGCATCGTCATGAACATGACTTATATCAGGCTAGCTCATTTTTTCTTTGTTCATTTTAAGTGTAGAAACAATATTTCGTTTGTGACCATTTTTTTCTGCCGTTTTGACAACAGGCTCATGACTAAAGAACACACGGCTGTCTGCTGATTGACCCTTGACTGTAGATTTTCGCTTTGTGTCAAAAGAACTTCCTAACGCACACTTTTTCAAAGTAGGTGAATTCATCAGATCTGTTTGAAACATTGCATTTTATCCATGCACGACGACTACTTAGATACTCGCAGCACAGTTGCCTCATATAAATTGCCCATGAGCGCGGAGCTTGTCTTTGTCACTGTAGCAACTTTGCTCCATCAGCGGGAGAAGGCGCTTCGACGCCCCTGTAAGCACATGTTTCTCTGATTCCTTTGTTTCAGGCAAGCCACTGTGACGTCAGACGCCTTTACGCATACAGCTTTGCGATGCTTAGACAGTAATAACATAATTCATGTTTACATTTCTTTAATTTTCGACGCATTGTCGTTATTCGTGACGCATCAATGACCAATTGATTATATGGCAATGCAATGAAAAAAGCGTGTGGAAAACAGTGTTAATGACAGATTTGAGAAGCACATTTCTTCAATGTTGGCCGCATGGCATTCCTGTGCAGGTGACAATGGTAATTTTTCAAAACGACAAGGATATTTAAACACATGATTATTTGTTTGCTGTGCTCTATGGCCTCTGCTACAGACCTCATCGAAATCACACTTAGATATCTTAGGGTGTACATATCAAGTTTTCCCAAATGGTCTAGCGGATAGGCATCTACCTTGTAACGCAGGGCGGCCCGGGTTCGATTCCCGTCATGGCAAATGTTTTTTGAAGAAAAATAAAATGAGTCCCAACGTGTGCAACAGAACAGATCGAAATCTCGTTACATTTGCATCGTCATGAACATGACTTATATCAGGCTAGCTCATTTTTTCTTTGTTCATTTTAAGTGTAGAAACAATATTTCGTTTGTGACCATTTTTTTCTGCCGTTTTGACAACAGGCTCATGACTAAAGAACACACGGCTGTCTGCTGATTGACGCTTGACTGTAGATTTTCGCTTTGTGTCAAAGGAACTTCCTAAAGCACACTTTTTCAAAGTAGGTGAATTCATCAGATCTGTTTGAAACATTGCATTTTATCCATGCACGACAACTGCTTAGATACTCGCAGCACAGTTGCCCCATATACATTGCCCATGAGCGCGGAGCTTGTCTTTGTCACTGTAGCAACTTTGCTCCATCAGCGGGAGAAGGCGGTTCGACGCCCCTGTAAGCACATGTTTCTCTAATTCCTTTGTTTCAGGCAAGCCACTGTGACGTCAGACGCCTTTACGCATACAGCTTTGCGATGCTTAGACAGTAATAACATAATTCATGTTTACATTTCTTTAATTTTCGACGCATTGTCGTTATTCGTGACGCATCAATGACCAATTGATTTTATGGCAATGCAATGAAAAAAGCGTGTGGAAAACAGTGTTAATGACAGATTTGAGAAGCACATTTCATCAATATTGGCCGCATGGCATTCCTGTGCAGGTGACAATGGTAATTTTTCAAAACGACAAGGATATTTAAACACATGATTATTTGTTTGCTGTGCTCTATGGCCTCTGCTACAGACCTCATCGAAATGACACTTAGATATCTTAGGGTGTACATATCAAGTTTTCCCAAATGGTCTAGCGGATAGGCATCTACCTTGTAACGCAGGGTGGCCCGGGTTCGATTCCCGTCATGGCAAATGTTTTTTGTAGAAAAATAAAATGAGTCCCAACGTGTGCAACAGAACAGTTCGAAATCTCGTTACATTTGCATCGTCATGAACATGACTTATATCAGGCTAGCTCATTTTTTCTTTGTTCATTTTAAGTGTAGAAACAATATTTCGTTTGTGACCATTTTTTTCTGCCGTTTTGACAACAGGCTCATGACTAAAGAACACACGGCTGTCTGCTGATTGACGCTTGACTGTAGATTTTCGCTTTGTCTCAAAAGAACTTTCTAACGCACACTTTTTCAAAGTAGGTGAATTCATCAGATCTGTTTGAAACATTGCATTTTATCCATGCACGACGACTGCTTAGATACTCGCAGCACAGTTGCCCCATATACATTGCCCATGAGCGCGGAGCTTGTCTTTGTCACTGTAGCAACTTTGCTCCATCAGCGGGAGAAGGCGCTTCGACGCCCCTGTAAGCACATGTTTCTCTGATTCCTTTGTTTCAGGCAACCCACTGTGACGTCAGACGCCTTTACGCATACAGCTTTGCGATGCTTAGACAGTAATAACATAATTCATGTTTACATTTCTTTAATTTTCGACGCATTGTCGTTATTCGTGACGCATCAATGACCAATTGATTTTATGGCAATGCAATGAAAAAAGCGTGTGGAAAACAGTGTTAATGACAGATTTGAGAAGCACATTTCATCAATATTGGCCGCATGGCATTCCTGTGCAGGTGACAATGGTAATTTTTCAAAACGACAAGGATATTTAAACACATGATTATTTGTTTGCTGTGCTCTATGGCCTCTGCTACAGACCTCATCGAAATGACACTTAGATATCTTAGGGTGTACATATCAAGTTTTCCCAAATGGTCTAGCGGATAGGCATCTACCTTGTAACGCAGGGCGGCCCGGGTTCGATTCCCGTCATGGCAAATGTTTTTTGTAGAAAAATAAAATGAGTCCCAACGTGTGCAACAGAACAGTTCGAAATCTCGTTACATTTGCATCGTCATGAACATGACTTATATCAGGCTAGCTCATTTTTTCTTTGTTCATTTTAAGTGTAGAAACAATATTTCGTTTGTGACCATTTTTTTCTGCCGTTTTGACAACAGGCTCATGACTAAAGAACACACGGCTGTCTGCTGATTGACGCTTGACTGTAGATTTTCGCTTTGTGTCAAAAGAACTTCGTAACGCACACTTTTTCAAAGTAGGTGAATTCATCAGATCTGTTTGAAACATTGCATTTTATCCATGCACGACAACTGCTTAGATACTCGCAGCACAGTTGCCCCATATACATTGCCCATGAGCGCGGAGCTTGTCTTTGTCACTGTAGCAACTTTGCTCCATCAGCGGGAGAAGGCGCTTCGACGCCCCTGTAAGCACATGTTTCTCTGATTCCTTTGTTTCAGGCAAGCCACTGTGACGTCAGACGCCTTTACGCATACAGCTTTGCGATGCTTAGACAGTAATAACATAATTCATGTTTACATTTCTTTAATTTTCGACGCATTGTCGTTATTCGTGACGCATCAATGACCAATTGATTATATGGCAATGCAATGAAAAAAGCGTGTGGAAAACAGTGTTAATGACAGATTTGAGAAGCACATTTCTTCAATGTTGGCCGCATGGCATTCCTGTGCAGGTGACAATGGTAATTTTTCAAAACGACAAGGATATTTAAACACATGATTATTTGTTTGCTGTGCTCTATGGCCTCTGCTACAGACCTCATCGAAATGACACTTAGATATCTTAGGGTGTACATATCAAGTTTTCCCAAATGGTCTAGCGGATAGGCATCTACCTTGTAACGCAGGGCGGCCCGGGTTCGATTCCCGTCATGGCAAATGTTTTTTGTAGAAAAATAAAATGAGTCCCAACGTGTGCAACAGAACAGTTCGAAATCTCGTTACATTTGCATCGTCATGAACATGACTTATATCAGGCTAGCTCATTTTTTCTTTGTTCATTTTAAGTGTAGAAACAATATTTCGTTTGTGACCATTTTTTTCTGCCGTTTTGACAACAGGCTCATGACTAAAGAACACACGGCTGTCTGCTGATTGACCCTTGACTGTAGATTTTCGCTTTGTGTCAAAAGAACTTCCTAACGCACACTTTTTCAAAGTAGGTGAATTCATCAGATCTGTTTGAAACATTGCATTTTATCCATGCACGACGACTACTTAGATACTCGCAGCACAGTTGCCTCATATAAATTGCCCATGAGCGCGGAGCTTGTCTTTGTCACTGTAGCAACTTTGCTCCATCAGCGGGAAAAGGCGGTTCGACGCCCCTGTAAGCACATGTTTCTCTAATTCCTTTGTTTCAGGCAAGCCACTGTGACGTCAGACGCCTTTACGCATACAGCTTTGCGATGCTTAGACAGTAATAACATAATTCATGTTTACATTTCTTTAATTTTCGACGCATTGTCGTTATTCGTGACGCATCAATGACCAATTGATTTTATGGCAATGCAATGAAAAAAGCGTGTGGAAAACAGTGTTAATGACAGATTTGAGAAGCACATTTCATCAATATTGGCCGCATGGCATTCCTGTGCAGGTGACAATGGTAATTTTTCAAAACGACAAGGATATTTAAACACATGATTATTTGTTTGCTGTGCTCTATGGCCTCTGCTACAGACCTCATCGAAATGACACTTAGATATCTTAGGGTGTACATATCAAGTTTTCCCAAATGGTCTAGCGGATAGGCATCTACCTTGTAACGCAGGGTGGCCCGGGTTCGATTCCCGTCATGGCAAATGTTTTTTGTAGAAAAATAAAATGAGTCCCAACGTGTGCAACAGAACAGTTCGAAATCTCGTTACATTTGCATCGTCATGAACATGACTTATATCAGGCTAGCTCATTTTTTCTTTGTTCATTTTAAGTGTAGAAACAATATTTCGTTTGTGACCATTTTTTTCTGCCGTTTTGACAACAGGCTCATGACTAAAGAACACACGGCTGTCTGCTGATTGACGCTTGACTGTAGATTTTCGCTTTGTGTCAAAAGAACTTCCTAACGCACACTTTTTCAAAGTAGGTGAATTCATCAGATCTGTTTGAAACATTGCATTTTATCCATGCACGACAACTGCTTAGATACTCGCAGCACAGTTGCCCCATATACATTGCCCATGAGCGCGGAGCTTGTCTTTGTCACTGTAGCAACTTTGCTCCATCAGCGGGAGAAGGCGCTTCGACGCCCCTGTAAGCACATGTTTCTCTGATTCCTTTGTTTCAGGCAAGCCACTGTGACGTCAGACGCCTTTACGCATACAGCTTTGCGATGCTTAGACAGTAATAACATAATTCATGTTTACATTTCTTTAATTTTCGACGCATTGTCGTTATTCGTGACGCATCAATGACCAATTGATTATATGGCAATGCAATGAAAAAAGCGTGTGGAAAACAGTGTTAATGACAGATTTGAGAAGCACATTTCTTCAATGTTGGCCGCATGGCATTCCTGTGCAGGTGACAATGGTAATTTTTCAAAACGACAAGGATATTTAAACACATGATTATTTGTTTGCTGTGCTCTATGGCCTCTGCTACAGACCTCATCGAAATGACACTTAGATATCTTAGGGTGTACATATCAAGTTTTCCCAAATGGTCTAGCGGATAGGCATCTACCTTGTAACGCAGGGCGGCCCGGGTTCGATTCCCGTCATGGCAAATGTTTTTTGTAGAAAAATAAAATGAGTCCCAACGTGTGCAACAGAACAGTTCGAAATCTCGTTACATTTGCATCGTCATGAACATGACTTATATCAGGCTAGCTCATTTTTTCTTTGTTCATTTTAAGTGTAGAAACAATATTTCGTTTGTGACCATTTTTTTCTGCCGTTTTGACAACAGGCTCATGACAAAAGAACACACGGCTGTCTGCTGATTGACGCTTGACTGTAGATTTTCGCTTTGTGTCAAAAGAACTTCCTAACGCACACTTTTTCAAAGTAGGTGAATTCATCAGATCTGTTTGAAACATTGCATTTTATCCATGCACGACGACTACTTAGATACTCGCAGCACAGTTGCCTCATATAAATTGCCCATGAGCACGTAGCTTGTCTTTGTCACTGTAGCAACTTTGCTCCATCAGCGGGAGAAGGCGGTTCGACGCCCCTGTAAGCACATGTTTCTCTAATTCCTTTGTTTCAGGCAAGCCACTGTGACGTCAGACGCCTTTACGCATACAGCTTTGCGATGCTTAGACAGTAATAACATAATTCATGTTTACATTTCTTTAATTTTCGACGCATTGTCGTTATTCGTGACGCATCAATGACCAATTGATTTTATGGCAATGCAATGAAAAAAGCGTGTGGAAAACAGTGTTAATGACAGATTTGAGAAGCACATTTCATCAATGTTGGCCGCATGGCATTCCTGTGCAGGTGACAATGGTAATTTTTCAAAACGACAAGGATATTTAAACACATGATTATTTGTTTGCTGTGGTCTATGGCCTCTGCTACAGACCTCATCGAAATGACACTTAGATATCTTAGGGTGTACATATCAAGTTTTCCCAAATGGTCTAGCGGATAGGCATCTACCTTGTAACGCATGGTGGCCCGGGTTCGATTCCCGTCATGGCAAATGTTTTTTGTAGAAAAATAAAATGAGTCCCAACGTGTGCAACAGAACAGTTCGAAATCTCGTTACATTTGCATCGTCATGAACATGACTTATATCAGGCTAGCCAATTTTTTCTTTGTTCATTTTAAGTGTAGAAACAATATTTCGTTTGTGAACATTTTTTTCTGCCGTTTTGACAACAGGCTCATTACTAAAGAACACACGGCTGTCTGCTGATTGACGCTTGACTGTAGATTTTCGCTTTGTGTCAAAAGAACTCCCTAACGCACACTTTTTCAAAGTAGGTGAATTCATCAGATCTGTTTGAAACATTGCATTTTATCCATGCACGACGACTACTTAGATACTCGCAGCACAGTTGCCTCATATAAATTGACCATGAGCGCGGAGCTTGTCTTTGTCACTGTAGCAACTTTGCTCCATCAGCGGGAGAAGGCGGTTCGACGCCCCTGTAAGCACATGTTTCTCTAATTCCTTTGTTTCAGGCAAGCCACTGTGACGTCAGACGCCTTTACGCATACAGCTTTGCGATGCTTAGACAGTAATAACATAATTCATGTTTACATTTCTTTAATTTTCGACGCATTGTCGTTATTCGTGACGCATCAATGACCAATTGATTATATGGCAATGCAATGAAAAAAGCGTGTGGAAAACAGTGTTAATGACAGATTTGAGAAGCACATTTCTTCAATGTTGGCCGCATGGCGTTCCTGTGCAGGTGACAATGGTAATTTTTCAAAACGACAAGGATATTTAAACACATGATTATTTGTTTGCTGTGCTCTATGGCCTCTGCTACAGACCTCATCGAAATGACACTTAGATATCTTAGGGTGTACATATCAAGTTTTCCCAAATGGTCTAGCGGATAGGCATCTACCTTGTAACGCAGGGCGGCCCGGGTTCGATTCCCGTCATGGCAAATGTTTTTTGTAGAAAAATAAAATGAGTCCCAACGTGTGCAACAGAACAGTTCGAAATCTCGTTACATTTGCATCGTCATGAACATGACTTATATCAGGCTAGCTCATTTTTTCTTTGTTCATTTTAAGTGTAGAAACAATATTTCGTTTGTGACCATTTTTTTCTGCCGTTTTGACAACAGGCTCATGACTAAAGAACACACGGCTGTCTGCTGAATGACGCTTGACTGTAGATTTTCGCTTTGTGTCAAAAGAACTTCCTAACGCACACTTTTTCAAAGTAGGTGAATTCATCAGATCTGTTTGAAACATTGCATTTTATCCATGCACGACGACTACTTAGATACTCGCAGCACAGTTGCCTCATATAAATTGCCCATGAGCGCGTAGCTTGTCTTTGTCACTGTAGCAACTTTGCTCCATCAGCGGGAGAAGGCGGTTCGACGCCCCTGTAAGCACATGTTTCTCTAATTCCTTTGTTTCAGGCAAGCCACTGTGACGTCAGACGCCTTTACGCATACAGCTTTGCGATGCTTAGACAGTAATAACATAATTCATGTTTACATTTCTTTAATTTTCGACGCATTGTCGTTATTCGTGACGCATCAATGACCAATTGATTTTATGGCAATGCAATGAAAAAAGCGTGTGGAAAACAGTGTTAATGACAGATTTGAGAAGCACATTTCATCAATGTTGGCCGCATGGCATTCCTGTGCAGGTGACAATGGTAATTTTTCAAAACGACAAGGATATTTAAACACATGATTATTTGTTTGCTGTGGTCTATGGCCTCTGCTACAGACCTCATCGAAATGACACTTAGATATCTTAGGGTGTACATATCAAGTTTTCCCAAATGGTCTAGCGGATAGGCATCTACCTTGTAACGCATGGTGGCCCGGGTTCGATTCCCGTCATGGCAAATGTTTTTTGTAGAAAAATAAAATGAGTCCCAACGTGTGCAACAGAACAGTTCGAAATCTCGTTACATTTGCATCGTCATGAACATGACTTATATCAGGCTAGCCAATTTTTTCTTTGTTCATTTTAAGTGTAGAAACAATATTTCGTTTGTGAACATTTTTTTCTGCCGTTTTGACAACAGGCTCATTACTAAAGAACACACGGCTGTCTGCTGATTGACGCTTGACTGTAGATTTTCGCTTTGTGTCAAAAGAACTCCCTAACGCACACTTTTTCAAAGTAGGTGAATTCATCAGATCTGTTTGAAACATTGCATTTTATCCATGCACGACGACTACTTAGATACTCGCAGCACAGTTGCCTCATATAAATTGACCATGAGCGCGGAGCTTGTCTTTGTCACTGTAGCAACTTTGCTCCATCAGCGGGAGAAGGCGGTTCGACGCCCCTGTAAGCACATGTTTCTCTAATTCCTTTGTTTCAGGCAAGCCACTGTGACGTCAGACGCCTTTACGCATACAGCTTTGCGATGCTTAGACAGTAATAACATAATTCATGTTTACATTTCTTTAATTTTCGACGCATTGTCGTTATTCGTGACGCATCAATGACCAATTGATTATATGGCAATGCAATGAAAAAAGCGTGTGGAAAACAGTGTTAATGACAGATTTGAGAAGCACATTTCTTCAATGTTGGCCGCATGGCGTTCCTGTGCAGGTGACAATGGTAATTTTTCAAAACGACAAGGATATTTAAACACATGATTATTTGTTTGCTGTGCTCTATGGCCTCTGCTACAGACCTCATCGAAATGACACTTAGATATCTTAGGGTGTACATATCAAGTTTTCCCAAATGGTCTAGCGGATAGGCATCTACCTTGTAACGCAGGGCGGCCCGGGTTCGATTCCCGTCATGGCAAATGTTTTTTGTAGAAAAATAAAATGAGTCCCAACGTGTGCAACAGAACAGTTCGAAATCTCGTTACATTTGCATCGTCATGAACATGACTTATATCAGGCTAGCTCATTTTTTCTTTGTTCATTTTAAGTGTAGAAACAATATTTCGTTTGTGACCATTTTTTTCTGCCGTTTTGACAACAGGCTCATGACTAAAGAACACACGGCTGTCTGCTGAATGACGCTTGACTGTAGATTTTCGCTTTGTGTCAAAAGAACTTCCTAACGCACACTTTTTCAAAGTAGGTGAATTCATCAGATCTGTTTGAAACATTGCATTTTATCCATGCACGACGACTACTTAGATACTCGCAGCACAGTTGCCTCATATAAATTGCCCATGAGCGCGTAGCTTGTCTTTGTCACTGTAGCAACTTTGCTCCATCAGCGGGAGAAGGCGGTTCGACGCCCCTGTAAGCACATGTTTCTCTAATTCCTTTGTTTCAGGCAAGCCACTGTGACGTCAGACGCCTTTACGCATACAGCTTTGCGATGCTTAGACAGTAATAACATAATTCATGTTTACATTTCTTTAATTTTCGACGCATTGTCGTTATTCGTGACGCATCAATGACCAATTGATTTTATGGCAATGCAATGAAAAAAGCGTGTGGAAAACAGTGTTAATGACAGATTTGAGAAGCACATTTCATCAATGTTGGCCGCATGGCATTCCTGTGCAGGTGACAATGGTAATTTTTCAAAACGACAAGGATATTTAAACACATGATTATTTGTTTGCTGTGCTCTATGGCCTCTGCTACAGACCTCATCGAAATGACACTTAGATATCTTAGGGTGTACATATCAAGTTTTCCCAAATGGTCTAGCGGATAGGCATCTACCTTGTAACGCATGGTGGCCCGGGTTCGATTCCCGTCATGGCAAATGTTTTTTGTAGAAAAATAAAATGAGTCCCAACGTGTGCAACAGAACAGTTCGAAATCTCGTTACATTTGCATCGTCATGAACATGACTTATATCAGGCTAGCCAATTTTTTCTTTGTTCATTTTAAGTGTAGAAACAATATTTCGTTTGTGAACATTTTTTTCTGCCGTTTTGACAACAGGCTCATTACTAAAGAACACACGGCTGTCTGCTGATTGACGCTTGACTGTAGATTTTCGCTTGGTGTCAAAAGAACTCCCTAACGCACACTTTTTCAAAGTAGGTGAATTCATCAGATCTGTTTGAAACATTGCATTTTATCCATGCACGACGACTACTTAGATACTCGCAGCACAGTTGCCTCATATAAATTGCCCATGAGCGCGGAGCTTGTCTTTGTCACTGTAGCAACTTTGCTCCATCAGCGGGAGAAGGCGGTTCGACGCCCCTGTAAGCACATGTTTCTCTAATTCCTTTGTTTCAGGCAAGCCACTGTGACGTCAGACGCTTTTACGCATACAGCTTTGCGATGCTTAGACAGTAATAACATAATTCATGTTTACATTTCTTTAATTTTCGACGCATTGTCGTTATTCGTGACGCATCAATGACCAATTGATTATATGGCAATGCAATGAAAAAAGCGTGTGGAAAACAGTGTTAATGACAGATTTGAGAAGCACATTTCTTCAATGTTGGCCGCATGGCATTCCTGTGCAGGTGACAATGGTAATTTTTCAAAACGACAAGGATATTTAAACACATGATTATTTGTTTGCTGTGCTCTATGGCCTCTGCTACAGACCTCATCGAAATGACACTTAGATATCTTAGGGTGTACATATCAAGACTTCCCAAATGGTCTAGCGGATAGGAATCTGCCTTGTAACGCAGGGCGGCCCGGGTTCGATTCCCGTCATGGCAAAGGATTTTTGTAGAAAAATAAAATGAGTCCCAACGTGTGCAACAGAACAGTTCGAAATCTCGTTACATTTGCATCGTCATGAACATGACTTATATCAGGCTAGCTAATTTTTATTTTGTTCATTTTAAGTGTAGAAACAATATTTCGTTTGTGAACATTTTTTTCTGCCGTTTTGACAACAGGCTCATGACTAAAGAACACACGGCTGTCTGCTGATTGACGCTTGACTGTAGATTTTCGCTTTGTGTCAAAAGAACTCCCTAACGCACACTTTTTCAAAGTAGGTGAATTCATCAGATCTGTTTGAAACATTGCATTTTATCCATGCACGACGACTACTTAGATACTCGCAGCACAGTTGCCCCATATAAATTGCCCATGAGCGCGGAGCTTGTCTTTGTCACTGTAGCAACTTTGCTCCATCAGCGGGAGAAGGCGGTTCGACGCCCCTGTAAGCACATGTTTCTCTAATTCCTTTGTTTCAGGCAAGCCACTGTGACGTCAGACGCCTTTACGCATACAGCTTTGCGATGCTTAGACAGTAATAACATAATTCATGTTTACATTTCTTTAATTTTCGACGCATTGTCGTTATTCGTGACGCATCAATGACCAATTGATTTTATGGCAATGCAATGAAAAAAGCGTGTGGAAAACAGTGTTAATGACAGATTTGAGAAGCACATTTCATCAATGTTGGCCGCATGGCATTCCTGTGCAGGTGACAATGGTAATTTTTCAAAACGACAAGGATATTTAAACACATGATTATTTGTTTGCTGTGGTCTATGGCCTCTGCTACAGACCTCATCGAAATGACACTTAGATATCTTAGGGTGTACATATCAAGTTTTCCCAAATGGTCTAGCGGATAGGCATCTACCTTGTAACGCATGGTGGCCCGGGTTCGATTCCCGTCATGGCAAATGTTTTTTGTAGAAAAATAAAATGAGTCCCAACGTGTGCAACAGAACAGTTCGAAATCTCGTTACATTTGCATCGTCATGAACATGACTTATATCAGGCTAGCCAATTTTTTCTTTGTTCATTTTAAGTGTAGAAACAATATTTCGTTTGTGAACATTTTTTTCTGCCGTTTTGACAACAGGCTCATTACTAAAGAACACACGGCTGTCTGCTGATTGACGCTTGACTGTAGATTTTCGCTTTGTGTCAAAAGAACTCCCTAACGCACACTTTTTCAAAGTAGGTGAATTCATCAGATCTGTTTGAAACATTGCATTTTATCCATGCACGACGACTACTTAGATACTCGCAGCACAGTTGCCTCATATAAATTGACCATGAGCGCGGAGCTTGTCTTTGTCACTGTAGCAACTTTGCTCCATCAGCGGGAGAAGGCGGTTCGACGCCCCTGTAAGCACATGTTTCTCTAATTCCTTTGTTTCAGGCAAGCCACTGTGACGTCAGACGCCTTTACGCATACAGCTTTGCGATGCTTAGACAGTAATAACATAATTCATGTTTACATTTCTTTAATTTTCGACGCATTGTCGTTATTCGTGACGCATCAATGACCAATTGATTATATGGCAATGCAATGAAAAAAGCGTGTGGAAAACAGTGTTAATGACAGATTTGAGAAGCACATTTCTTCAATGTTGGCCGCATGGCATTCCTGTGCAGGTGACAATGGTAATTTTTCAAAACGACAAGGATATTTAAACACATGATTATTTGTTTGCTGTGCTCTATGGCCTCTGCGACAGACCTCATCGAAATGACACTTAGATATCTTAGGGTGTACATATCAAGTCTTCCCAAATGGTCTAGCGTATAGGAATCTGGCTTGTCACGCAGGGCGGCCCGGGTTCGATTCCCGTCATGGCAAATGATTTTTGTAGAAAAATAAAATGAGTCCCAACGTGTGCAACAGAACAGTTCGAAATCTCGTTACATTTGCATCGTCATGAACATGACTTATATCAGGCTAGCTAATTTTTTCTTTGTTCATTTTAAGTGTAGAAACAATATTTCGTTTGTGAACATTTTTTTCTGCCGTTTTGACAACAGACTCATTACTAAAGAACACACGGCTGTCTGCTGATTGACGCTTGACTGTAGATTTTCGCTTTGTGTCAAAAGAACTCCCTAACGCACACTTTTTCAAAGTAGGTGAATTCATCAGATCTGTTTGAAACATTGCATTTTATCCATGCACGACGACTACTTAGATACTCGCAGCACAGTTGCCTCATATAAATTGCCCATGAGCGCGGAGCTTGTCTTTGTCACTGTAGCAACTTTGCTCCATCAGCGGGAGAAGGCTGTTCGACGCCCCTGTAAGCACATGTTTCTCTAATTCCTTTGTTTCAGGCAAGCCACTGTGACGTCAGACGCCTTTACGCATACAGCTTTGCGATGCTTAGACAGTAATAACATAATTCATGTTTACATTTCTTTAATTTTCGACGCATTGTCGTTATTCGTGACGCATCAATGACCAATTGATTATATGGCAATGCAATGAAAAAAGCGTGTGGAAAACAGTGTTAATGACAGATTTGAGAAGCACATTTCTTCAATGTTGGCCGCATGGCATTCCTGTGCAGGTGACAATGGTAATTTTTCAAAACGACAAGGATATTTAAACACATGATTATTTGTTTGCTGTGCTCTATGGCCTCTGCTACAGACCTCATCGAAATGACACTTAGATATCTTAGGGTGTACATATCAAGTTTTCCCAAATGGTCTAGCGGATAGGCATCTACCTTGTAACGCAGGGCGGCCCGGGTTCGATTCCCGTCATGGCAAATGTTTTTTGTAGAAAAATAAAATGAGTCCCAACGTGTGCAACAGAACAGTTCGAAATCTCGTTACATTTGCATCGTCATGAACATGACTTATATCAGGCTAGCTCATTTTTTCTTTGTTCATTTTAAGTGTAGAAACAATATTTCGTTTGTGACCATTTTTTTCTGCCGTTTTGACAACAGGCTCATGACTAAAGAACACACGGCTGTCTGCTGATTGACGCTTGACTGTAGATTTTCGCTTTGTGTCAAAAGAACTTCCTAACGCACACTTTTTCAAAGTAGGTGAATTCATCAGATCTGTTTGAAACATTGCATTTTATCCATGCACGACGACTACTTAGATACTCGCAGCACAGTTGCCTCATATAAATTGCCCATGAGCGCGTAGCTTGTCTTTGTCACTGTAGCAACTTTGCTCCATCAGCGGGAGAAGGCGGTTCGACGCCCCTGTAAGCACATGTTTCTCTAATTCCTTTGTTTCAGGCAAGCCACTGTGACGTCAGACGCCTTTACGCATACAGCTTTGCGATGCTTAGACAGTAATAACATAATTCATGTTTACATTTCTTTAATTTTCGACGCATTGTCGTTATTCGTGACGCATCAATGACCAATTGATTTTATGGCAATGCAATGAAAAAAGCGTGTGGAAAACAGTGTTAATGACAGATTTGAGAAGCACATTTCATCAATGTTGGCCGCATGGCATTCCTGTGCAGGTGACAATGGTAATTTTTCAAAACGACAAGGATATTTAAACACATGATTATTTGTTTGCTGTGCTCTATGGCCTCTGCTACAGACCTCATCGAAATGACACTTAGATATCTTAGGGTTTACATATCAAGTTTTCCCAAATGGTCTAGCGGATAGGCATCTACCTTGTAACGCATGGTGGCCCGGGTTCGATTCCCGTCATGGCAAATGTTTTTTGTAGAAAAATAAAATGAGTCCCAACGTGTGCAACAGAACAGTTCGAAATCTCGTTACATTTGCATCGTCATGAACATGACTTATATCAGGCTAGCCAATTTTTTCTTTGTTCATTTTAAGTGTAGAAACAATATTTCGTTTGTGAACATTTTTTTCTGCCGTTTTGACAACAGGCTCATGACTAAAGAACACACGGCTGTCTGCTGATTGACGCTTGACTGTAGATTTTCGCTTTGTGTCAAAAGAACTCCCTAACGCACACTTTTTCAAAGTAGGTGAATTCATCAGATCTGTTTGAAACATTGCATTTTATCCATGCACGACGACTACTTAGATACTCGCAGCACAGTTGCCTCATATAAATTGCCCATGAGCGCGGAGCTTGTCTTTGTCACTGTAGCAACTTTGCTCCATCAGCGGGAGAAGGCGGTTCGACGCCCCTGTAAGCACATGTTTCTCTAATTCCTTTGTTTCAGGCAAGCCACTGTGACGTCAGACGCTTTTACGCATACAGCTTTGCGATGCTTAGACAGTAATAACATAATTCATGTTTACATTTCTTTAATTTTCGACGCATTGTCGTTATTCGTGACGCATCAATGACCAATTGATTATATGGCAATGCAATGAAAAAAGCGTGTGGAAAACAGTGTTAATGACAGATTTGAGAAGCACATTTCTTCAATGTTGGCCGCATGGCATTCCTGTGCAGGTGACAATGGTAATTTTTCAAAACGACAAGGATATTTAAACACATGATTATTTGTTTGCTGTGCTCTATGGCCTCTGCGACAGACCTCATCGAAATGACACTTAGATATCTTAGGGTGTACATATCAAGTCTTCCCAAATGGTCTAGCGTATAGGAATCTGGCTTGTCACGCAGGGCGGCCCGGGTTCGATTCCCGTCATGGCAAATGATTTTTGTAGAAAAATAAAATGAGTCCCAACGTGTGCAACAGAACAGTTCGAAATCTCGTTACATTTGCATCGTCATGAACATGACTTATATCAGGCTAGCTAATTTTTTCTTTGTTCATTTTAAGTGTAGAAACAATATTTCGTTTGTGAACATTTTTTTCTGCCGTTTTGACAACAGACTCATTACTAAAGAACACACGGCTGTCTGCTGATTGACGCTTGACTGTAGATTTTCGCTTTGTGTCAAAAGAACTCCCTAACGCACACTTTTTCAAAGTAGGTGAATTCATCAGATCTGTTTGAAACATTGCATTTTATCCATGCACGACGACTACTTAGATACTCGCAGCACAGTTGCCTCATATAAATTGCCCATGAGCGCGGAGCTTGTCTTTGTCACTGTAGCAACTTTGCTCCATCAGCGGGAGAAGGCTGTTCGACGCCCCTGTAAGCACATGTTTCTCTAATTCCTTTGTTTCAGGCAAGCCACTGTGACGTCAGACGCCTTTACGCATACAGCTTTGCGATGCTTAGACAGTAATAACATAATTCATGTTTACATTTCTTTAATTTTCGACGCATTGTCGTTATTCGTGACGCATCAATGACCAATTGATTATATGGCAATGCAATGAAAAAAGCGTGTGGAAAACAGTGTTAATGACAGATTTGAGAAGCACATTTCTTCAATGTTGGCCGCATGGCATTCCTGTGCAGGTGACAATGGTAATTTTTCAAAACGACAAGGATATTTAAACACATGATTATTTGTTTGCTGTGCTCTATGGCCTCTGCTACAGACCTCATCGAAATGACACTTAGATATCTTAGGGTGTACATATCAAGTCTTCCCAAATGGTCTAGCGGATAGGAATCTGCCTTATAACGCAGGGTGGCCCGGGTTCGATTCCCGTCATGGCAAAGGATTTTTGTAGAAAAATAAAATGAGTCCCAACGTGTGCAACAGAACAGTTCGAAATCTCGTTACATTTGCATCGTCATGAACATGATTTATATCAGGCTAGCTAATTTTTTCTTTGTTCATTTTAAGTGTAGAAACAATATTTCGTTTGTGAACATTTTTTTCTGCCGTTTTGACAACAGGCTCATGACTAAAGAACACACGGCTGTCTGCTGATTGACGCTTGACTGTAGATTTTCGCTTTGTGTCAAAAGAACTTCCTAACGCACACTTTTTCAAAGTAGGTGAATTCATCAGATCTGTTTGAAACATTGCATTTTATCCATGCACGACGACTGCTTAGATACTCGCAGCACAGTTGCCCCATATAAATTGCCCATGAGCGCGGAGCTTGTCTTTGTCACTGTAGCAACTTTGCTCCATCAGCGGGAGAAGGCGGTTCGACGCCCCTGTAAGCACATGTTTCTCTAATTCCTTTGTTTCAGGCAAGCCACTGTGACGTCAGACGCCTTTACGCATACAGCTTTGCGATGCTTAGACAGTAATAACATAATTCATGTTTACATTTCTTTAATTTTCGACGCATTGTCGTTATTCGTGACGCATCAATGACCAATTGATTATATGGCAATGCAATGAAAAAAGCGTGTGGAAAACAGTGTTAATGACAGATTTGAGAAGCACATTTCTTCAATGTTGGCCGCATGGCATTCCTGTGCAGGTGACAATGGTAATTTTTCAAAACGACAAGGATATTTAAACACATGATTATTTGTTTGCTGTGCTCTATGGCCTCTGCTACAGACCTCATCGAAATGACACTTAGATATCTTAGGGTGTACATATCAAGTTTTCCCAAATGGTCTTGCGGATAGGCATCTACCTTGTAACGCAGGGCGGCCCGGGTTCGATTCCCGTCATGGCAAATGTTTTTTGTAGAAAAATAAAATGAGTCCCAACGTGTGCAACAGAACAGTTCGAAATCTCGTTACATTTGCATCGTCATGAACATGACTTATATCAGGCTAGCTCATTTTTTCTTTGTTCATTTTAAGTGTAGAAACAATATTTCGTTTGTGACCATTTTTTTCTGCCGTTTTGACAACAGGCTCATGACTAAAGAACACACGGCTGTCTGCTGATTGACGCTTGACTGTAGATTTTCGCTTTGTGTCAAAAGAACTTCCTAACGCACACTTTTTCAAAGTAGGTGAATTCATCAGATCTGTTTGAAACATTGCATTTTATCCATGCACGACGACTACTTAGATACTCGCAGCACAGTTGCCTCATATAAATTGCCCATGAGCGCGGAGCTTGTCTTTGTCACTGTAGCAACTTTGCTCCATCAGCGGGAGAAGGCGGTTCGACGCCCCTGTAAGCACATGTTTCTCTAATTCCTTTGTTTCAGGCAAGCCACTGTGACGTCAGACGCCTTTACGCATACAGCTTTGCGATGCTTAGACAGTAATAACATAATTCATGTTTACATTTCTTTAATTTTCGACGCATTGTCGTTATTCGTGACGCATCAATGACCAATTGATTTTATGGCAATGCAATGAAAAAAGCGTGTGGAAAACAGTGTTAATGACAGATTTGAGAAGCACATTTCATCAATGTTGGCCGCATGGCATTCCTGTGCAGGTGACAATGGTAATTTTTCAAAACGACAAGGATATTTAAACACATGATTATTTGTTTGCTGTGCTCTATGGCCTCTGCTACAGACCTCATCGAAATGCCACTTAGATATCTTAGGGTGTACATATCAAGTTTTCCCAAATGGTCTAGCGGATAGGCATCTACCTTGTAACGCAGGGTGGCCCGGGTTCGATTCCCGTCATGGCAAATGTTCTTTGTAGAAAAATAAAATGAGTCCCAACGTGTGCAACAGAATAGTTCGAAATCTCGTTACATTTGCATCGTCATGAACATGACTTATATCAGGCTTGCTCATTTTTTCTTTGTTCATTTTAAGTGTAGAAACAATATTTCGTTTGTGAACATTTTTTTCTGCCGTTTTGACAACAGGCTCATGACTAAAGAACACACGGCTGTCTGCTGATTGACGCTTGACTGTAGATTTTCGCTTTGTGTCAAAAGAACTCCCTTAACGCACACTTTTTCAAAGTAGGTGAATTCATCAGATCTGTTTGAAACATTGCATTTTATCCATGCACGACGACTACTTAGATACTCGCAGCACAGTTGCCTCATATAAATTGCCCATGAGCGTGGAGCTTGTCTATGTCACTGTAGCAACGTTGCTCTATCAGCGGGAGAAGGCGGTTCGACGCCCCTGTAAGCACATGTTTCTCTAATTCCTTTGTTTCAGGCAAGCCACTGTGACGTCAGACGCCTTTACGCATACAGCTTTGCGATGCTTAGACAGTAATAACATAATTCATGTTTACATTTCTTTAATTTTCGACGCATTGTCGTTATTCGTGACGCATCAATGACCAATTGATTATATGGCAATGCAATGAAAAAAGCGTGTGGAAAACAGTGTTAATGACAGATTTGAGAAGCACATTTCTTCAATGTTGGCCGCATGGCATTCCTGTGCAGGTGACAATGGTAATTTTTCAAAACGACAAGGATATTTAAACACATGATTATTTGTTTGCTGTGCTCTATGGCCTCTGCTACAGACCTCATCGAAATGACACTTAGATATCTTAGGGTGTACATATCAAGTTTTCCCAAATGGTCTTGCGGATAGGCATCTACCTTGTAACGCAGGGCGGCCCGGGTTCGATTCCCGTCATGGCAAATGTTTTTTGTAGAAAAATAAAATGAGTCCCAACGTGTGCAACAGAACAGTTCGAAATCTCGTTACATTTGCATCGTCATGAACATGACTTATATCAGGCTAGCTCATTTTTTCTTTGTTCATTTTAAGTGTAGAAACAATATTTCGTTTGTGACCATTTTTTTCAGCCGTTTTGACAACAGGCTCATGACTAAAGAACACACGGCTGTCTGCTGATTGACGCTTGACTGTAGATTTTCGCTTTGTGTCAAAAGAACTTCCTAACGCACACTTTTTCAAAGTAGGTGAATTCATCAGATCTGTTTGAAACATTGCATTTTATCCATGCACGACGACTACTTAGATACTCGCAGCACAGTTGCCTCATATAAATTGCCCATGAGCGCGGAGCTTGTCTTTGTCACTGTAGCAACTTTGCTCCATCAGCGGGAGAAGGCGGTTCGACGCCCCTGTAAGCACATGTTTCTCTAATTCCTTTGTTTCAGGCAAGCCACTGTGACGTCAGACGCCTTTACGCATACAGCTTTGCGATGCTTAGACAGTAATAACATAATTCATGTTTACATTTCTTTAATTTTCGACGCATTGTCGTTATTCGTGACGCATCAATGACCAATTGATTTTATGGCAATGCAATGAAAAAAGCGTGTGGAAAACAGTGTTAATGACAGATTTGAGAAGCACATTTCATCAATGTTGGCCGCATGGCATTCCTGTGCAGGTGACAATGGTAATTTTTCAAAACGACAAGGATATTTAAACACATGATTATTTGTTTGCTGTGCTCTATGGCCTCTGCTACAGACCTCATCGAAATGACACTTAGATATCTTAGGGTGTACATATCAAGTTTTCCCAAATGGTCTAGCGGATAGGCATCTACCTTGTAACGCAGGGCGGCCCGGGTTCGATTCCCGTCATGGCAAATATTTTTTGTAGAAAAATAAAATGAGTCCCAACGTGTGCAACAGAATAGTTCGAAATCTCGTTACATTTGCATCGTCATGAACATGACTTATATCAGGCTTGCTCATTTTTTCTTTGTTCATTTTAAGTGTAGAAACAATATTTCGTTTGTGACCATTTTTTTCTGCCGTTTTGACAACAGGCTCATGACTAAAGAACACACGGCTGTCTGCTGATTGACGCTTGACTGTAGATTTTCGCTTTGTGTCAAAAGAACTCCCTTAACGCACACTTTTTCAAAGTAGGTGAATTCATCAGATCTGTTTGAAACATTGCATTTTATCCATGCACGACGACTACTTAGATACTCGCAGCACAGTTGCCTCATATAAATTGCCCATGAGCGTGGAGCTTGTCTATGTCACTGTAGCAACGTTGCTCTATCAGCGGGAGAAGGCGGTTCGACGCCCCTGTAAGCACATGTTTCTCTAATTCCTTTGTTTCAGGCAAGCCACTGTGACGTCAGACGCCTTTACGCATACAGCTTTGCGATGCTTAGACAGTAATAACATAATTCATGTTTACATTTCTTTAATTTTCGACGCATTGTCGTTATTCGTGACGCATCAATGACCAATTGATTATATGGCAATGCAATGAAAAAAGCGTGTGGAAAACAGTGTTAATGACAGATTTGAGAAGCACATTTCTTCAATGTTGGCCGCATGGCATTCCTGTGCAGGTGACAATGGTAATTTTTCAAAACGACAAGGATATTTAAACACATGATTATTTGTTTGCTGTGCTCTATGGCCTCTGCTACAGACCTCATCGAAATGACACTTAGATATCTTAGGGTGTACATATCAAGTTTTCCCAAATGGTCTTGCGGATAGGCATCTACCTTGTAACGCAGGGCGGCCCGGGTTCGATTCCCGTCATGGCAAATGTTTTTTGTAGAAAAATAAAATGAGTCCCAACGTGTGCAACAGAACAGTTCGAAATCTCGTTACATTTGCATCGTCATGAACATGACTTATATCAGGCTAGCTCATTTTTTCTTTGTTCATTTTAAGTGTAGAAACAATATTTCGTTTGTGACCATTTTTTTCAGCCGTTTTGACAACAGGCTCATGACTAAAGAACACACGGCTGTCTGCTGATTGACGCTTGACTGTAGATTTTCGCTTTGTGTCAAAAGAACTTCCTAACGCACACTTTTTCAAAGTAGGTGAATTCATCAGATCTGTTTGAAACATTGCATTTTATCCATGCACGACGACTACTTAGATACTCGCAGCACAGTTGCCTCATATAAATTGCCCATGAGCGCGGAGCTTGTCTTTGTCACTGTAGCAACTTTGCTCCATCAGCGGGAGAAGGCGGTTCGACGCCCCTGTAAGCACATGTTTCTCTAATTCCTTTGTTTCAGGCAAGCCACTGTGACGTCAGACGCCTTTACGCATACAGCTTTGCGATGCTTAGACAGTAATAACATAATTCATGTTTACATTTCTTTAATTTTCGACGCATTGTCGTTATTCGTGACGCATCAATGACCAATTGATTTTATGGCAATGCAATGAAAAAAGCGTGTGGAAAACAGTGTTAATGACAGATTTGAGAAGCACATTTCATCAATGTTGGCCGCATGGCATTCCTGTGCAGGTGACAATGGTAATTTTTCAAAACGACAAGGATATTTAAACACATGATTATTTGTTTGCTGTGCTCTATGGCCTCTGCTACAGACCTCATCGAAATGCCACTTAGATATCTTAGGGTGTACATATCAAGTTTTCCCAAATGGTCTAGCGGATAGGCATCTACCTTGTAACGCAGGGTGGCCCGGGTTCGATTCCCGTCATGGCAAATGTTCTTTGTAGAAAAATAAAATGAGTCCCAACGTGTGCAACAGAACAGTTCGAAATCTCGTTACATTTGCATCGTCATGAACATGACTTATATCAGGCTAGCTCATTTTTTCTTTGTTCATTTTAAGTGTAGAAACAATATTTCGTTTGTGACCATTTTTTTCTGCCGTTTTGACAACAGGCTCATGACTAAAGAACACACGGCTGTCTGCTGATTGACGCTTGACTGTAGATTTTCGCTTTGTGTCAAAAGAACTTCCTAACGCACACTTTTTCAAAGTAGGTGAATTCATCAGATCTGTTTGAAACATTGCATTTTATCCATGCACGACGACTACTTAGATACTCGCAGCACAGTTGCCTCATATAAATTGCCCATGAGCGCGGAGTTTGTCTTTGTCACTGTAGCAACTTTGCTCCATCAGCGGGAGAAGGCGGTTCGACGCCCCTGTAAGCACATGTTTCTCTAATTCCTTTGTTTCAGGCAAGCCACTGTGACGTCAGACGCCTTTACGCATACAGCTTTGCGATGCTTAGACAGTAATAACATAATTCATGTTTACATTTCTTTAATTTTCGACGCATTGTCGTTATTCGTGACGCATCAATGACCAATTGATTTTATGGCAATGCAATGAAAAAAGCGTGTGGAAAACAGTGTTAATGACAGATTTGAGAAGCACATTTCATCAATGTTGGCCGCATGGCATTCCTGTGCAGGTGACAATGGTAATTTTTCAAAACGACAAGGATATTTAAACACATTATTATTTGTTTGCTGTGCTCTATGGCCTCTGCTACAGACCTCATCGAAATGACACTTAGATATCTTAGGGTGTACAAATCAAGTTTTCCCAAATGGTCTAGCGGATAGGCATCTACCTTGTAACGCAGGGTGGCCCGGGTTCGATTCCCGTCATGGCAAATGTTTTTTGTAGAAAAATAAAATGAGTCCCAACGTGTGCAACAGAACAGTTCGAAATCTCGTTACATTTGCATCGTCATGAACATGACTTATATCAGGCTTGCTCATTTTTTCTTTGTTCATTTTAAGTGTAGAAACAATATTTCGTTTGTGAACATTTTTTTCTGCCGTTTTGACAACAGGCTCATGACTAAAGAACACACGGCTGTCTGCTGATTGACGCTTGACTGTAGATTTTCGCTTTGCGTCAAAAGAACTCCCTAACGCACACTTTTTCAAAGTAGGTGAATTCATCAGATCTGTTTGAAACATTGCATTTTATCCATGCACGACGACTACTTAGATACTCGCAGCACAGTTGCCTCATATAAATTGCCCATGACCGTGGAGCTTGTCTTTGTCACTGTAGCAACTTTGCTCTATCAGCGGGAGAAGGCGGTTCGACGCCCCTGTAAGCACATGTTTCTCTAATTCCTTTGTTTCAGGCAAGCCACTGTGACGTCAGACGCCTTTACGCATACAGCTTTGCGATGCTTAGACAGTAATAACATAATTCATGTTTACATTTCTTTAATTTTCGACGCATTGTCGTTATTCGTGACGCATCAATGACCAATTGATTTTATGGCAATGCAATGAAAAAAGCGTGTGGAAAACAGTGTTAATGACAGATTTGAGAAGCACATTTCATCAATGTTGGCCGCATGGCATTCCTGTGCAGGTGACAATGGTAATTTTTCAAAACGACAAGGATATTTAAACACATGATTATTTGTTTGCTGTGCTCTATGGCCTCTGCTACAGACCTCATCGAAATGACACTTAGATATCTTAGGGTGTACATATCAAGTTTTCCCAAATGGTCTAGCGGATAGGCATCTACCTTGTAACGCAGGGCGGCCCGGGTTCGATTCCCGTCATGGCAAATATTTTTTGTAGAAAAATAAAATGAGTCCCAACGTGTGCAACAGAATAGTTCGAAATCTCGTTACATTTGCATCGTCATGAACATGACTTATATCAGGCTTGCTCATTTTTTCTTTGTTCATTTTAAGTGTAGAAACAATATTTCGTTTGTGAACATTTTTTTCTGCCGTTTTGACAACAGGCTCATGACTAAAGAACACACGGCTGTCTGCTGATTGACGCTTGACTGTAGATTTTCGCTTTGCGTCAAAAGAACTCCCTAACGCACACTTTTTCAAAGTAGGTGAATTCATCAGATCTGTTTGAAACATTGCATTTTATCCATGCACGACGACTACTTAGATACTCGCAGCACAGTTGCCTCATATAAATTGCCCATGAGCGTGGAGCTTGTCTTTGTCACTGTAGCAACTTTGCTCTATCAGCGGGAGAAGGCGGTTCGACGCCCCTGTAAGCACATGTTTCTCTAATTCCTTTGTTTCAGGCAAGCCACTGTGACGTCAGACGCCTTTACGCATACAGTTTTGCGATGCTTAGACAGTAATAACATAATTCATGTTTACATTTCTTTAATTTTCGACGCATTGTCGTTATTCGTGACGCATCAATGACCAATTGATTTTATGGCAATGCAATGAAAAAAGCGTGTGGAAAACAGTGTTAATGACAGATTTGAGAAGCACATTTCATCAATGTTGGCCGCATGGCATTCCTGTGCAGGTGACAATGGTAATTTTTCAAAACGACAAGGATATTTAAACACATGATTATTTGTTTGCTGTGCTCTATGGCCTCTGCTACAGACCTCATCGAAATGACACTTAGATATCTTAGGGTGTACATATCAAGTTTTCCCAAATGGTCTAGCGGATAGGCATCTACCTTGTAACGCAGGGCGGCCCGGGTTCGATTCCCGTCATGGCAAATATTTTTTGTAGAAAAATAAAATGAGTCCCAACGTGTGCAACAGAATAGTTCGAAATCTCGTTACATTTGCATCGTCATGAACATGACTTATATCAGGCTTGCTCATTTTTTCTTTGTTCATTTTAAGTGTAGAAACAATATTTCGTTTGTGAACATTTTTTTCTGCCGTTTTGACAACAGGCTCATGACTAAAGAACACACGGCTGTCTGCTGATTGACGCTTGACTGTAGATTTTCGCTTTGCGTCAAAAGAACTCCCTAACGCACACTTTTTCAAAGTAGGTGAATTCATCAGATCTGTTTGAAACATTGCATTTTATCCATGCACGACGACTACTTAGATACTCGCAGCACAGTTGCCTCATATAAATTGCCCATGAGCGTGGAGCTTGTCTTTGTCACTGTAGCAACTTTGCTCTATCAGCGGGAGAAGGCGGTTCGACGCCCCTGTAAGCACATGTTTCTCTAATTCCTTTGTTTCAGGCAAGCCACTGTGACGTCAGACGCCTTTACGCATACAGCTTTGCGATTCTTAGACAGTAATAACATAATTCATGTTTACATTTCTTTAATTTTCGACGCATTGTCGTTATTCGTGACGCATCAATGACCAATTGATTATATGGCAATGCAATGAAAAAAGCGTGTGGAAAACAGTGTTAATGACAGATTTGAGAAGCACATTTCATCAATGTTGGCCGCATGGCATTCCTGTGCAGGTGACAATGGTAATTTTTCAAAACGACAAGGATATTTAAACACATGATTATTTGTTTGCTGTGCTCTATGGCCTCTGCTACAGACCTCATCGAAATGACACTTAGATATCTTAGGGTGTACAAATCAAGTTTTCCCAAATGGTCTAGCGGATAGGCATCTACCTTGTAACGCAGGGTGGCCCGGGTTCGATTCCCGTCATGGCAAATGTTTTTTGTAGAAAAATAAAATGAGTCCCAACGTGTGCAACAGAACAGTTCGAAATCTCGTTACATTTGCATCGTCATGAACATGACTTATATCAGGCTAGCTCATTTTTTCTTTGTTCATTTTAAGTGTAGAAACAATATTTCGTTTGTGAACATTTTTTTCTGCCGTTTTGACAACAGGTTCATGACTAAAGAACACACGGCTGTCTGCTGATTGACGCTTGACTGTAGATTTTCGCTTTGTGTCAAAAGAACTTCCTAACGCACACATTTCAAAGTAGGTGAATTCATCAGATCTGTTTGAAACATTGCATTTTATCCATGCACGACGACTGCTTAGATACTTGCAGCACAGTTGCCCCATATAAATTGCCCATGAGCGCGGAGCTTGTCTTTGTCACTGTAGCAACTTTGCTCCATCAGCGGGAGAAGGCGGTTCGACGCCCCTGTAAGCACATGTTTCTCTAATTCCTATGTTTCAGGCAAGCCACTGTGACGTCAGACGCCTTTACGCATACAGCTTTGCGATGCTTAGACAGTAATAACATAATTCATGTTTACATTTCTTTAATTTTCGACGCATTGTCGTTATTCGTGACGCATCAATGACCAATTGATTATATGGCAATGCAATGAAAAAAGCGTGTGGAAAACAGTGTTAATGACAGATTTGAGAAGCACATTTCTTCAATGTTGGCCGCCTGGCATTCCTGTGCAGGTGACAATGGTAATTTTTCAAAACGACAAGGATATTTAAACACATGATTATTTGTTTGCTGTGCTCTATGGCCTCTACTACAGACCTCATCGAAATCACACTTAGATATCTTAGGGTGTACATATCAAGTTTTCCAAAATGGTCTAGCGGATAGGCATCTACCTTGTAACGCAGGGCGGCCCGGGTTCGATTCCCGTCATGGCAAATGTTTTTTGTAGAAAAATAAAATGAGTCCCAACGTGTGCAACAGAACAGTTCGAAATCTCGTTACATTTGCATCGTCATGAACATGACTTATATCAGGCTAGCTCATTTTTTCTTTGTTCATTTTAAGTGTAGAAACAATATTTCGTTTGTGACCATTTTTTTCTGCCGTTTTGACAACAGGCTCATGACTAAAGAACACACGGCTGTCTGCTGATTGACGCTTGACTGTAGATTTTCGCTTTGTGTCAAAAGAACTTCCTAACGCACACTTTTTCAAAGTAGGTGAATTCCTCAGATCTGTTTGAAACATTGCATTTTATCCATGCACGACGACTACTTAGATACTCGCAGCACAGTTGCCTGATATAAATTGCCCATGAGCGCGGAGCTTGTCTTTGTCACTGTAGCAACTTTGCTCCATCAGCGGGAGAAGGCGGTTCGACGCCCCTGTAAGCACATGTTTCTCTAATTCCTTTGTTTCAGGCAAGCCACTGTGACGTCAGACGCCTTTACGCATACAGCTTTGCGATGCTTAGACAGTAATAACATAATTCATGTTTACATTTCTTTAATTTTCGACGCATTGTCGTTATTCGTGACGCATCAATGACCAATTGATTTTATGGCAATGCAATGAAAAAAGCGTGTGGAAAACAGTGTTAATGACAGATTTGAGAAGCACATTTCATCAATTTTGGCCGCATGGCATTCCTGTGCAGGTGACAATGGTAATTTTTCAAAACGACAAGGATATTTAAACACATGATTATTTGTTTGCTGTGCTCTATGGCCTCTGCTACAGACCTCATCGAAATGACACTTAGATATCTTAGGGTGTACATATCAAGTTTTCCCAAATGGTCTAGCGGATAGGCATCTACCTTGTAACGCAGGGCGGCCCGGGTTCGATTCCCGTCATGGCAAATGTTTTTTGTAGAAAAATAAAATGAGTCCCAACGTGTGCAACAGAACAGTTCGAAATCTCGTTACATTTGCATCGTCATGAACATGACTTATATCAGGCTAGCTCATTTTTTCTTTGTTCATTTTAAGTGTAGAAACAATATTTCGTTTGTGACCATTTTTTTCTGCCGTTTTGACAACAGGCTCATGACTAAAGAACACACGGCTGTCTGCTGATTGACGCTTGACTGTAGATTTTCGCTTTGTGTCAAAAGAACTCCCTAACGCACACTTTTTCAAAGTAGGTGAATTCATCAGATCTGTTTGAAACATTGCATTTTATCCATGCACGACGACTACTTAGATACTCGCAGCACAGTTGCCTCATATAAATTGCCCATGAGCGCGGAGCTTGTCTTTGTCACTGTAGCAACTTTGCTCCATCAGCGGGAGAAGGCGGTTCGACGCCCCTGTAAGCACATGTTTCTCTAATTCCTTTGTTTCAGGCAAGCCACTGTGACGTCAGACGCCTTTACGCATACAGCTTTGCGATGCTTAGACAGTAATAACATAATTCATGTTTACATTTCTTTAATTTTCGACGCATTGTCGTTATTCGTGACGCATCAATGACCAATTGATTTTATGGCAATGCAATGAAAAAAGCGTGTGGAAAACAGTGTTAATGACAGATTTGAGAAGCACATTTCATCAATGTTGGCCGCATGGCATTCCTGTGCAGGTGACAATGGTAATTTTTCAAAACGACAAGGATATTTAAACACATGATTATTTGTTTGCTGTGCTCTATGGCCTCTGCTACAGACCTCATCGAAATGACACTTAGATATCTTAGGGTGTACATATCAAGTTTTCCCAAATGGTCTAGCGGATAGGCATCTACCTTGTAACGCAGGGCGGCCCGGGTTCGATTCCCGTCATGGCAAATGTTTTTTGTAGAAAAATAAAATGAGTCCCAACGTGTGCAACAGAACAGTTCGAAATCTCGTTACATTTGCATCGTCATGAACATGACTTATATCAGGCTAGCTCATTTTTTCTTTATTCATTTTAAGTGTAGAAACAATATTTCGTTTGTGACCATTTTTTTCTGCCGTTTTGACAACAGGCTCATGACTAAAGAACACACGGCTGTCTGCTGATTGACGCTTGACTGTAGATTTTCGCTTTGTGTCAAAAGAACTTCCTAACGCACACTTTTTCAAAGTAGGTGAATTCATCAGATCTGTTTGAAACATTGCATTTTATCCATGCACGACGACTGCTTAGATAATCGCAGCACAGTTGCCCCATATAAATTGCCCATGAGCGCGGAGCTTGTCTTTGTCACTGTAGCAACTTTGCTCCATCAGCGGGAGAAGGCGGTTCGACGCCCCTGTAAGCACATGTTTCTCTAATTCCTTTGTTTCAGGCAAGCCACTGTGACGTCAGACGCCTTTACGCATACAGCTTTGCGATGCTTAGACAGTAATAACATAATTCATGTTTACATTTCTTTAATTTTCGACGCATTGTCGTTATTTGTGACGCATCAATGACCAATTGATTATATGGCAATGCAATGAAAAAAGCGTGTGGAAAACAGTGTTAATGACAGATTTGAGAAGCACATTTCTTCAATGTTGGCCGCATGGCATTCCTGTGCAGGTGACAATGGTAATTTTTCAAAACGACAAGGATATTTAAACACATGATTATTTGTTTGCTGTGCTCTATGGCCTCTGCTACAGACCTCATCGAAATGACACTTAGATATCTTAGGGTGTACATATCAAGTCTTCCCAAATGGTCTAGCGGATAGGCATCTACCTTGTAACGCAGGGCGGCCCGGGTTCGATTCCCGTCATGGCAAATGTTTTTTGTAGAAAAATAAAATGAGTCCCAACGTGTGCAACAGAACAGTTCGAAATCTCGTTACATTTGCATCGTCATGAACATGACTTATATCAGGCTAGCTCATTTTTCTTTGTTCATTTTAAGTGTAGAAACAATATTTTGTTTGTGAACATTTTTTTCTGCCGTTTTGACAACAGGCTCATGACTAAAGAACACACGGCTGTCTGCTGATTGACGCTTGACTGTAGATTTTCGCTTTGTGTCAAAAGAACTTCCTAACGCACACTTTTTCAAAGTAGGTGAATTCATCAGATCTGTTTGAAACATTGCATTTTATCCATGCACGACGACTGCTTAGATACTCGCAGCACAGTTGCCCCATATAAATTGCCCATGAGCGCGGAGCTTGTCTTTGTCACTGTAGCAACTTTGCTCCATCAGCGGGAGAAGGCGCTTCGACGCCCCTGTAAGCACATGTTTCTCTGATTCCTTTGTTTCAGGCAAGCCACTGTAACGTCAGACGCCTTTACGCATACAGCTTTGCGATGCTTAGACAGTAATAACATAATTCATGTTTACATTTCTTTAATTTTCGACGCATTGTCGTTATTCGTGACGCATCAATGACCAATTGATTATATGGCAATGCAATGAAAAAAGCGTGTGGAAAACAGTGTTAATGACAGATTTGAGAAGCACATTTCTTCAATGTTGGCCGCATGGCATTCCTGTGCAGGTGACAATGGTAATTTTTCAAAACGACAAGGATATTTCAACACATGATTATTTGTTTGCTGTGCTCTATGGCCTCTGCTACAGACCTCATCGAAATGACACTTAGATATCTTAGGGTGTACATATCAAGTCTTCCCAAATGGTCTAGCGGATAGGCATCTACCTTGTAACGCAGGGCGGCCCGGGTTTGATTCCCGTCATGGCAAATGTTTTTTGTAGAAAAATAAAATGAGTCCCAACGTGTGCAACAGAACAGTTCGAAATCTCGTTACATTTGCATCGTCATGAACATGACTTATATCAGGCTAGCTCATTTTTTCTTTGTTCATTTTAAGTGTAGAAACAATATTTCGTTTGTGAACATTTTTTTCTGCCGTTTTGACAACAGGTTCATGACTAAAGAACACACGGCTGTCTGCTGATTGACGCTTGACTGTAGATTTTCGCTTTGTGTCAAAAGAACTTCCTAACGCACACATTTCAAAGTAGGTGAATTCATCAGATCTGTTTGAAACATTGCATTTTATCCATGCACGACGAGTGCTTAGATACTCGCAGCACAGTTGCCCCATATAAATTGCCCATGAGCGCGGAGCTTGTCTTTGTCACTGTAGCAACTTTGCTCCATCAGCGGGAGAAGGCGGTTCGACGCCCCTGTAAGCACATGTTTCTCTAATTCCTATGTTTCAGGCAAGCCACTGTGACGTCAGACGCCTTTACGCATACAGCTTTGCGATGCTTAGACAGTAATAACATAATTCATGTTTACATTTCTTTAATTTTCGACGCATTGTCGTTATTCGTGACGCATCAATGACCAATTGATTATATGGCAATGCAATGAAAAAAGCGTGTGGAAAACAGTGTTAATGACAGATTTGAGAAGCACATTTCTTCAATGTTGGCCGCATGGCATTCCTGTGCAGGTGACAATGGTAATTTTTCAAAACGACAAGGATATTTAAACACATGATTATTTGTTTGCTGTGCTCTATGGCCTCTACTACAGACCTCATCAAAATGACACTTAGATATCTTAGGGTGTACATATCAAGTTTTCCAAAATGGTCTAGCGGATAGGCATCTACCTTGTAACGCAGGGCGGCCCGGGTTCGATTCCCGTCATGGCAAATGTTTTTTGTAGAAAAATAAAATGAGTCCCAACGTGTGCAACAGAACAGTTCGAAATCTCGTTACATTTGCATCGTCATGAACATGACTTATATCAGGCTAGCTCATTTTTTCTTTGTTCATTTTAAGTGTAGAAACAATATTTCGTTTGTGACCATTTTTTTCTGCCGTTTTGACAACAGGCTCATGACTAAAGAACACACGGCTGTCTGCTGATTGACGCTTGACTGTAGATTTTCGCTTTGTGTCAAAAGAACTTCCTAACGCACACTTTTTCAAAGTAGGTGAATTCATCAGATCTGTTTGAAACATTGCATTTTATCCATGCACGACGACTACTTAGATACTCGCAGCACAGTTGCCTGATATAAATTGCCCATGAGCGCGGAGCTTGTCTTTGTCACTGTAGCAACTTTGCTCCATCAGCGGGAGAAGGCGGTTCGACGCCCCTGTAAGCACATGTTTCTCTAATTCCTTTGTTTCAGGCAAGCCACTGTGACGTCAGACGCCTTTACGCATACAGCTTTGCGATGCTTAGACAGTAATAACATAATTCATGTTTACATTTCTTTAATTTTCGACGCATTGTCGTTATTCGTGACGCATCAATGACCAATTGATTTTATGGCAATGCAATGAAAAAAGCGTGTGGAAAACAGTGTTAATGACAGATTTGAGAAGCACATTTCATCAATGTTGGCCGCATGGCATTCCTGTGCAGGTGACAATGGTAATTTTTCAAAACGACAAGGATATTTAAACACATGATTATTTGTTTGCTGTGCTCTATGGCCTCTGCTACAGACCTCATCGAAATGACACTTAGATATCTTAGGGTGTACATATCAAGTTTTCCCAAATGGTCTAGCGGATAGGCATCTACCTTGTAACGCAGGGCGGCCCGGGTTCGATTCCCGTCATGGCAAATGTTTTTTGTAGAAAAATAAAATGAGTCCCAACGTGTGCAACAGAACAGTTCGAAATCTCGTTACATTTGCATCGTCATGAACATGACTTATATCAGGCTAGCTCATTTTTTCTTTGTTCATTTTAAGTGTAGAAACAATATTTCGTTTGTGACCATTTTTTTCTGCCGTTTTGACAACAGGCTCATGACTAAAGAACACACGGCTGTCTGCTGATTGACGCTTGACTGTAGATTTTCGCTTTGTGTCAAAAGAACTCCCTAACGCACACTTTTTCAAAGTAGGTGAATTCATCAGATCTGTTTGAAACATTGCATTTTATCCATGCACGACGACTACTTAGATACTCGCAGCACAGTTGCCTCATATAAATTGCCCATGAGCGCGGAGCTTGTCTTTGTCACTGTAGCAACTTTGCTCCATCAGCGGGAGAAGGCGGTTCGACGCCCCTGTAAGCACATGTTTCTCTAATTCCTTTGTTTCAGGCAAGCCACTGTGACGTCAGACGCCTTTACGCATACAGCTTTGCGATGCTTAGACAGTAATAACATAATTCATGTTTACATTTCTTTAATTTTCGACGCATTGTCGTTATTCGTGACGCATCAATGACCAATTGATTTTATGGCAATGCAATGAAAAAAGCGTGTGGAAAACAGTGTTAATGACAGATTTGAGAAGCACATTTCATCAATGTTGGCCGCATGGCATTCCTGTGCAGGTGACAATGGTAATTTTTCAAAACGACAAGGATATTTAAACACATGATTATTTGTTTGCTGTGCTCTATGGCCTCTGCTACAGACCTCATCGAAATGACACTTAAATATCTTAGGGTGTACGTATCAAGTCTTCCCAAATGGTCTAGCGGATAGGAATCTGCCTTGTAACGCAGGGTGGCCCGGGTTCGATTCCCGTCATGGCAAAGGATTTTTGTAGAAAAATAAAATGAGTCCCAACGTGTGCAACAGAACAGTTAGAAATCTCGTTACATTTGCATCGTCATGAACATGACTTATATCAGGCTAGCTCATTTTTTCTTTGTTCATTTTAAGTGTAGAAACAATATTTCGTTTGTGACCATTTTTTTCTGCCGTTTTGACAACAGGCTCATGACTAAAGAACACACGGCTGTCTGCTGATTGACGCTTGACTGTAGATTTTCGCTTTGTGTCAAAAGAACTTCCTAACGCACACTTTTTCAAAGTAGGTGAATTCATCAGATCTGTTTGAAACATTGCATTTTATCCATGCACGACGACTGCTTAGATACTCGCAGCACAGTTGCCCCATATAAATTGCCCATGAGCGCGAAGCTTGTCTTTGTCACTGTAGCAACTTTGCTCCATCAGCGGGAGAAGGCGGTTCGACGCCCCTGTAAGCACATGTTTCTCTAATTCCTTTGTTTCAGGCAAGCCACGGTGACGTCAGACGCCTTTACGCATACAGCTTTGCGATGCTTAGACAGTAATAACATAATTCATGTTTACATTTCTTTAATTTTCGACGCATTGTCGTTATTCGTGACGCATCAATGACCAATTGATTTTATGGCAATGCAATGAAAAAAGCGTGTGGAAAACAGTGTTAATGACAGATTTGAGAAGCACATTTCATCAATGTTGGCCGCATGGCATTCCTGTGCAGGTGACAATGGTAATTTTTCAAAACGACAAGGATATTTAAACACATGATTATTTGTTTGCTGTGCTCTATGGCCTCTGCTACAGACCTCATCGAAATGACACTTAGATATCTTAGGGTGTACATATCAAGTCTTCCCAAATGGTCTAGCGGATAGGCATCTACCTTGTAACGCAGGGCGGCCCGGGTTCGATTCCCGTCATGGCAAATGTTTTTTGTAGAAAAATAAAATGAGTCCCAACGTGTGCAACAGAACAGTTCGAAATCTCGTTACATTTGCATCGTCATGAACATGACTTATATCAGGCTAGCTCATTTTTTCTTTGTTCATTTTAAGTGTAGAAACAATATTTCGTTTGTGACCATTTTTTTCTGCCGTTTTGACAACAGGCTCATGACTAAAGAACACACGGCTGTCTGCTGATTGACGCTTGACTGTAGATTTTCGCTTTGTGTCAAAAGAACTTCCTAACGCACACTTTTTCAAAGTAGGTGAATTCATCAGATCTGTTTGAAACATTGCATTTTATCCATGCACGACGACTACTTAGATACTCGCAGCACAGTTGCCTGATATAAATTGCCCATGAGCGCGGAGCTTGTCTTTGTCACTGTAGCAACTTTGCTCCATCAGCGGGAGAAGGCGGTTCGACGCCCCTGTAAGCACATGTTTCTCTAATTCCTTTGTTTCAGGCAAGCCACTGTGACGTCAGACGCCTTTACGCATACAGCTTTGCGATGCTTAGACAGTAATAACATAATTCATGTTTACATTTCTTTAATTTTCGACGCATTGTCGTTATTCGTGACGCATCAATGACCAATTGATTTTATGGCAATGCAATGAAAAAAGCGTGTGGAAAACAGTGTTAATGACAGATTTGAGAAGCACATTTCATCAATGTTGGCCGCATGGCATTCCTGTGCAGGTGACAATGGTAATTTTTCAAAACGACAAGGATATTTAAACACATGATTATTTGTTTGCTGTGCTCTATGGCCTCTGCTACAGACCTCATCGAAATGACACTTAGATATCTTAGGGTGTACATATCAAGTTTTCCCAAATGGTCTAGCGGATAGGCATCTACCTTGTAACGCAGGGCGGCCCGGGTTCGATTCCCGTCATGGCAAATGTTTTTTGTAGAAAAATAAAATGAGTCCCAACGTGTGCAACAGAACAGTTCGAAATCTCGTTACATTTGCATCGTCATGAACATGACTTATATCAGGCTAGCTCATTTTTTCTTTGTTCATTTTAAGTGTAGAAACAATATTTCGTTTGTGACCATTTTTTTCTGCCGTTTTGACAACAGGCTCATGACTAAAGAACACACGGCTGTCTGCTGATTGACGCTTGACTGTAGATTTTCGCTTTGTGTCAAAAGAACTCCCTAACGCACACTTTTTCAAAGTAGGTGAATTCATCAGATCTGTTTGAAACATTGCATTTTATCCATGCACGACGACTACTTAGATACTCGCAGCACAGTTGCCTCATATAAATTGCCCATGAGCGCGGAGCTTGTCTTTGTCACTGTAGCAACTTTGCTCCATCAGCGGGAGAAGGCGGTTCGACGCCCCTGTAAGCACATGTTTCTCTAATTCCTTTGTTTCAGGCAAGCCACTGTGACGTCAGACGCCTTTACGCATACAGCTTTGCGATGCTTAGACAGTAATAACATAATTCATGTTTACATTTCTTTAATTTTCGACGCATTGTCGTTATTCGTGACGCATCAATGACCAATTGATTTTATGGCAATGCAATGAAAAAAGCGTGTGGAAAACAGTGTTAATGACAGATTTGAGAAGCACATTTCATCAATGTTGGCCGCATGGCATTCCTGTGCAGGTGACAATGGTAATTTTTCAAAACGACAAGGATATTTAAACACATGATTATTTGTTTGCTGTGCTCTATGGCCTCTGCTACAGACCTCATCGAAATGACACTTAGATATCTTAGGGTGTACATATCAAGTTTTCCCAAATGGTCTAGCGGATAGGCATCTACCTTGTAACGCAGGGCGGCCCGGGTTCGATTCCCGTCATGGCAAATGTTTTTTGTAGAAAAATAAAATGAGTCCCAACGTGTGCAACAGAACAGTTCGAAATCTCGTTACATTTGCATCGTCATGAACATGACTTATATCAGGCTAGCTCATTTTTTCTTTGTTCATTTTAAGTGTAGAAACAATATTTCGTTTGTGACCATTTTTTTCTGCCGTTTTGACAACAGGCTCATGACTAAAGAACACACGGCTGTCTGCTGATTGACGCTTGACTGTAGATTTTCGCTTTGTGTCAAAAGAACTCCCTAACGCACACTTTTTCAAAGTAGGTGAATTCATCAGATCTGTTTGAAACATTGCATTTTATCCATGCACGACGACTACTTAGATACTCGCAGCACAGTTGCCTCATATAAATTGCCCATGAGCGCGGAGCTTGTCTTTGTCACTGTAGCAACTTTGCTCCATCAGCGGGAGAAGGCGGTTCGACGCCCCTGTAAGCACATGTTTCTCTAATTCCTTTGTTTCAGGCAAGCCACTGTGACGTCAGACGCCTTTACGCATACAGCTTTGCGATGCTTAGACAGTAATAACATAATTCATGTTTACATTTCTTTAATTTTCGACGCATTGTCGTTATTCGTGACGCATCAATGACCAATTGATTATATGGCAATGCAATGAAAAAAGCGTGTGGAAAACAGTGTTAATGACAGATTTGAGAAGCACATTTCTTCAATGTTGGCCGCATGGCATTCCTGTGCAGGTGACAATGGTAATTTTTCAAAACGACAAGGATATTTAAACACATGATTATTTGTTTGGTGTGCTGTATGGCCTCTGCGACAGACCTCATCGAAATGACACTTAGATATCTTAGGGTGCACATATGAAATCTTCCCAAATGGTCTAGTTGATAGGAATCTGCCTTGTAACGCAGGGCGGCCCGGGTTCGATTCCTGTCATGGCAAATGATTCTTGTAGAAAAATAAAATGAGTCCCAACGTGTGCAACAGAACAGTTCGAAATCTCGTTACATTTGCATCGTCATGAACATGACTTATATCAGGCTAGCTCATTTTGTCTTTGTTCATTTTATGTGTAGAAACAATATTTCGTTTGTGACCATTTTTTTCTGCCGTTTTGACAACAGGCTCATGACTGAAGAACACACGGCTGTCTGCTGATTGACGCTTGACTGTAGATTTTCGCTTTGTGTCAAAAGAACTCCCTAACGCACACTTTTTCAAAGTAGGTGAATTCATCAGATCTGTTTGAAACATTGCATTTTATCCATGCACGACGACTACTTAGATACTCGCAGCACAGTTGCCTCATATAAATTGCCCATGAGCGCGGAGCTTGTCTTTGTCACTGTAGCAACTTTGCTCCATCAGCGGGAGAAGGCGGTTCGACGCCCCTGTAAGCACATGTTTCTCTAATTCCTTTGTTTCAGGCAAGCCACTGTGACGTCAGACGCCTTTACGCATACAGCTTTGCGATGCTTAGACAGTAATAACATAATTCATGTTTACATTTCTTTAATTTTCGACGCATTGTCGTTATTTGTGACGTATCAATGACCAATTGATTATATGGCAATGCAATGAAAAAAGCGTGTGGAAAACAGTGTTAATGACAGATTTGAGAAGCACATTTCTTCAATGTTGGCCGCATGGCATTCCTGTGCAGGTGACGATGGTAATTTTTCAAAACGACAAGGATATTTAAACACATGATTATTTGTTTGCTGTGCTCTATGGCCTCTGCTACAGACCTCATCGAAATGACACTTAGATATCTTAGGGTGTACATATCAAGTCTTCCCAAATGGTCTAGCGGATAGGAATCTGCCTTGTCACGCAGGGCGGCCCGGGTTCGATTCCCGTCATGGCAAATGATTTTTGTAGAAAAATAAAATGAGTCCCAACGTGTGCAACAGAACAGTTCGAAATCTCGTTACATTTGCATCGTCATGAACATGACTTATATCAGGCTAGCTAATTTTTTCTTTGTTCATTTTAAGTGTAGAAACAATATTTCGTTTGTGAACATTTTTTTCTGACGTTTTGACAACAGGCTCATTACTAAAGAACACACGGCTGTCTGCTGATTGACGCTTGACTGTAGATTTTCGCTTTGTGTCAAAAGAACTCCCTAACGCACACTTTTTCAAAGTAGGTGAATTCATCAGATCTGTTTGAAACATTGCATTTTATCCATGCACGACGACTACTTAGATACTCGCAGCACAGTTGCCTCATATAAATTGCCCATGAGCGCGGAGCTTGTCTTTGTCACTGTAGCAACTTTGCTCCATCAGCGGGAGAAGGCGGTTCGACGCCCCTGTAAGCACATGTTTCTCTAATTCCTTTGTTTCAGGCAAGCCACTGTGACGTCAGACGCCTTTACGCATACAGCTTTGCGATGCTTAGACAGTAATAACATAATTCATGTTTACATTTCTTTAATTTTCGACGCATTGTCGTTATTTGTGACGTATCAATGACCAATTGATTATATGGCAATGCAATGAAAAAAGCGTGTGGAAAACAGTGTTAATGACAGATTTGAGAAGCACATTTCTTCAATGTTGGCCGCATGGCATTCCTGTGCAGGTGACGATGGTAATTTTTCAAAACCACAAGGATATTTAAACACATGATTATTTGTTTGCTGTGCTCTATGGCCTCTGCTACAGACCTCATCGAAATGACACTTAGATATCTTAGGGTGTACATATCAAGTTTTCCCAAATGGTCTAGCAGATAGGCATCTACCTTGTAACGCAGGGCGGCCCGGGTTCGATTCCCGTCATGGCAAATGTTTTTTGTAGAAAAATAAAATGAGTCCCAACGTGTGCAACAGAACAGTTCGAAATCTCGTTACATTTGCATCGTCATGAACATGACTTATATCAGGCTAGCTCATTTTTTCTTTGTTCATTTTAAGTGTACAAACAATATTTCGTTTGTGACCATTTTTTTCTGCCGTTTTGACAACAGGCTCATGACTAAAGAACACACGGCTGTCTGCTGATTGACGCTTGACTGTAGATTTTCGCTTTGTGTCAAAAGAACTTCCTAACGCACACTTTTTCAAAGTAGGTGAATTCATCAGATCTGTTTGAAACATTGCATTTTATCCATGCACGACGACTGCTTAGATACTCGCAGCACAGTTGCCCCATATACATTGCCCATGAGCGCGGAGCTTGTCTTTGTCACTGTAGCAACTTTGCTCCATCAGCGGGAGAAGGCGCTTCGACGCCCCTGTAAGCACATGTTTCTCTGATTCCTTTGTTTCAGGCAAGCCACTGTGACGTCAGACGCCTTTACGCATACAGCTTTGCGATGCTTAGACAGTAATAACATAATTCATGTTTACATTTCTTAAATTTTCGACGCATTGTCGTTATTTGTGACGCATCAATGACCAATTGATTATATGGCAATGCAATGAAAAAAGCGTGTGGAAAACAGTGTTAATGACAGATTTGAGAAGCACATTTCTTCAATGTTGGCCGCATGGCATTCCTGTGCAGGTGACAATGGTAATTTTTCAAAACGACAAGGATATTTAAACACATGATTATTTGTTTGCTGTGCTCTATGGCCTCTGCTACAGACCTCATCGAAATGACACTTAGATATCTTAGGGTGTACATATCAAGTCTTCCCAAATGGTCTAGCGGATAGGCATCTACCTTGTAACGCAGGGCGGCCCGGGTTCGATTCCCGTCATGGCAAATGTTTTTTGTAGAAAAATAAAATGAGTCCCAACGTGTGCAACAGAACAGTTCGAAATCTCGTTACATTTGCATCGTCATGAACATGACTTATATCAGGCTAGCTCATTTTTTCTTTGTTCATTTTAAGTGTAGAAACAATATTTCGTTTGTGAACATTTTTTTCTGCCGTTTTGACAACAGGCTCATGACTAAAGAACACACGGCTGTCTGCTGATTGACGCTTGACTGTAGATTTTCGCTTTGTGTCAAAAGAACTTCCTAACGCACACTTTTTCAAAGTAGGTGAATTCATCAGATCTGTTTGAAACATTGCATTTTATCCATGCACGACGACTGCTTAGATAATCGCAGCACAGTTGCCCCATATAAATTGCCCATGAGCGCGGAGCTTGTCTTTGTCACTGTAGCAACTTTGCTCCATCAGCGGGAGAAGGCGGTTCGACGCCCCTGTAAGCACATGTTTCTCTAATTCCTTTGTTTCAGGCAAGCCACTGTGACGTCAGACGCCTTTACGAATACAGCTTTGCGATGCTTAGACAGTAATAACATAATTCATGTTTACATTTCTTTAATTTTCGACGCATTGTCGTTATTCGTGACGCATCAATGACCAATTGATTATATGGCAATGCAATGAAAAAAGCGTGTGGAAAACAGTGTTAATGACAGATTTGAGAAGCACATTTCTTCAATGTTGGCCGCATGGCATTCCTGTGCAGGTGACAATGGTAATTTTTCAAAACGACAAGGATATTTAAACACATGATTATTTGTTTGCTGTGCTCTATGGCCTCTGCTACAGACCTCATCGAAATGACACTTAGATATCTTAGGGTGTACATATCAAGTTTTCCCAAATGGTCTAGCGGATAGGCATCTACCTTGTAACGCAGGGCGGCCCGGGTTCGATTCCCGTCATGGCAAATTTTTTTGTAGAAAAATAAAATGAGTCCCAACATGTGCAACAGAACAGTTCGAAATCTCGTTACATTTGCATCGTCATGAACATGACTTATATCAGGCTAGCTCATTTTTTCTTTGTTCATTTTAAGTGTAGAAACAATATTTCGTTTGTGACCATTTTTTTCTGCCGTTTTGACAACAGGCTCATGACTAAAGAACACACGGCTGTCTGCTGATTGACGCTTGACTGTAGATTTTCGCTTTGTGTCAAAAGAACTTCCTAACGCACACTTTTTCAAAGTAGGTGAATTCATCAGATCTGTTTGAAACATTGCATTTTATCCATGCACGACGACTGCTTAGATACTCGCAGCACAGTTGCCCCATATACATTGCCCATGAGCGCGGAGCTTGTCTTTGTCACTGTAGCAACTTTGCTCCATCAGCGGGAGAAGGCGCTTCGACGCCCCTGTAAGCACATGTTTCTCTGATTCCTTTGTTTCAGGCAAGCCACTGTGACGTCAGACGCCATTACGCATACAGCTTTGCGATGCTTAGACAGTAATAACATAATTCATGTTTACATTTCTTTAATTTTCGACGCATTGTCGTTATTTGTGACGCATCAATGACCAATTGATTATATGGCAATGCAATGAAAAAAGCGTGTGGAAAACAGTGTTAATGACAGATTTGAGAAGCACATTTCTTCAATGTTGGCCGCATGGCATTCCTGTGCAGGTGACAATGGTAATTTTTCAAAACGACAAGGATATTTAAACACATGATTATTTGTTTGCTGTGCTCTATGGCCTCTGCTACAGACCTCATCGAAATGACACTTAGATATCTTAGGGTGTACATATCAAGTCTTCCCAAATGGTCTAGCGGATAGGCATCTACCTTGTAACGCAGGGCGGCCCGGGTTCGATTCCCGTCATGGCAAATGTTTTTTGTAGAAAAATAAAATGAGTCCCAACGTGTGCAACAGAACAGTTCGAAATCTCGTTACATTTGCATCGTCATGAACATGACTTATATCAGGCTAGCTCATTTTTCTTTGTTCATTTTAAGTGTAGAAACAATATTTTGTTTGTGAACATTTTTTTCTGTCGTTTTGACAACAGGCTCATGACTAAAGAACACACGGCTGTCTGCTGATTGACGCTTGACTGTAGATTTTCGCTTTGTGTCAAAAGAACTTCCTAACGCACACTTTTTCAAAGTAGGTGAATTCATCAGATCTGTTTGAAACATTGCATTTTATCCATGCACGACGACTGCTTAGATACTCGCAGCACAGTTGCCCCATATAAATTGCCCATGAGCGCGGAGCTTGTCTTTGTCACTGTAGCAACTTTGCTCCATCAGCGGGAGAAGGCGCTTCGACGCCCCTGTAAGCACATGTTTCTCTGATTCCTTTGTTTCAGGCAAGCCACTGTAACGTCAGACGCCTTTACGCATACAGCTTTGCGATGCTTAGACAGTAATAACATAATTCATGTTTACATTTCTTTAATTTTCGACGCATTGTCGTTATTCGTGACGCATCAATGACCAATTGATTATATGGCAATGCAATGAAAAAAGCGTGTGGAAAACAGTGTTAATGACAGATTTGAGAAGCACATTTCTTCAATGTTGGCCGCATGGCATTCCTGTGCAGGTGACAATGGTAATTTTTCAAAACGACAAGGATATTTCAACACATGATTATTTGTTTGCTGTGCTCTATGGCCTCTGCTACAGACCTCATCGAAATGACACTTAGATATCTTAGGGTGTACATATCAAGTCTTCCCAAATGGTCTAGCGGATAGGCATCTACCTTGTAACGCAGGGCGGCCCGGGTTTGATTCCCGTCATGGCAAATGTTTTTTGTAGAAAAATAAAATGAGTCCCAACGTGTGCAACAGAACAGTTCGAAATCTCGTTACATTTGCATCGTCATGAACATGACTTATATCAGGCTAGCTCATTTTTTCTTTGTTCATTTTAAGTGTAGAAACAATATTTCGTTTGTGACCATTTTTTTCTGCCGTTTTGACAACAGGCTCATGACTAAAGAACACACGGCTGTCTGCTGATTGACGCTTGACTGTAGATTTTCGCTTTGTGTCAAAAGAACTTCCTAACGCACACTTTTTCAAAGTAGGTGAATTCATCAGATCTGTTTGAAACATTGCATTTTATCCATGCACGACGACTACTTAGATACTCGCAGCACAGTTGCCTCATATAAATTGCCCATGAGCGCGGAGCTTGTCTTTGTCACTGTAGCAACTTTGCTCCATCAGCGGGAGAAGGCGCTTCGACGCCCCTGTAAGCACATGTTTCTCTGATTCCTTTGTTTCAGGCAAGCCACTGTAACGTCAGACGCCTTTACGCATACAGCTTTGCGATGCTTAGACAGTAATAACATAATTCATGTTTACATTTCTTTAATTTTCGACGCATTGTCGTTATTCGTGACGCATCAATGACCAATTGATTATATGGCAATGCAATGAAAAAAGCGTGTGGAAAACAGTGTTAATGACAGATTTGAGAAGCACATTTCTTCAATGTTGGCCGCATGGCATTCCTGTGCAGGTGACAATGGTAATTTTTCAAAACGACAAGGATATTTCAACACATGATTATTTGTTTGCTGTGCTCTATGGCCTCTGCTACAGACCTCATCGAAATGACACTTAGATATCTTAGGGTGTACATATCAAGTCTTCCCAAATGGTCTAGCGGATAGGCATCTACCTTGTAACGCAGGGCGGCCCGGGTTTGATTCCCGTCATGGCAAATGTTTTTTGTAGAAAAATAAAATGAGTCCCAACGTGTGCAACAGAACAGTTCGAAATCTCGTTACATTTGCATCGTCATGAACATGACTTATATCAGGCTAGCTCATTTTTTCTTTGTTCATTTTAAGTGTAGAAACAATATTTCGTTTGTGACCATTTTTTTCTGCCGTTTTGACAACAGGCTCATGACTAAAGAACACACGGCTGTCTGCTGATTGACGCTTGACTGTAGATTTTCGCTTTGTGTCAAAAGAACTTCCTAACGCACACTTTTTCAAAGTAGGTGAATTCATCAGATCTGTTTGAAACATTGCATTTTATCCATGCACGACGACTGCTTAGATACTCGCAGCACAGTTGCCCCATATACATTGCCCATGAGCGCGGAGCTTGTCTTTGTCACTGTAGCAACTTTGCTCCATCAGCGGGAGAAGGCGGTTCGACGCCCCTGTAAGCACATGTTTCTCTGATTCCTTTGTTTCAGGCAAGCCACTGTAACGTCAGACGCCTTTACGCATACAGCTTTGCGATGCTTAGACAGTAATAACATAATTCATGTTTACATTTCTTTAATTTTCGACGCATTGTCGTTATTCGTGACGCATCAATGACCAATTGATTATATGGCAATGCAATGAAAAAAGCGTGTGGAAAACAGTGTTAATGACAGATTTGAGAAGCACATTTCTTCAATGTTGGCCGCATGGCATTCCTGTGCAGGTGACAATGCTAATTTTTCAAAACGACAAGGATATTTCAACACATGATTATTTGTTTGCTGTGCTCTATGGCCTCTGCTACAGACCTCATCGAAATGACACTTAGATATCTTAGGGTGTACATATCAAGTCTTCCCAAATGGTCTAGCGGATAGGAATCTGCCTTGTCACGCAGGGCGGCCCGGGTTCGATTCCCGTCATGGCAAATGATTTTTGTAGAAAAATAAAATGAGTCCCAACGTGTGCAACAGAACAGTTCGAAATCTCGTTACATTTGCATCGTCATGAACATGACTTATATCAGGCTAGCTAATTTTTTCTTTGTTCATTTTAAGTGTAGAAACAATATTTCGTTTGTGAACATTTTTTTCTGCCGTTTTGACAACAGGCTCATTACTAAAGAACACACGGCTGTCTGCTGATTGACGCTTGACTGTAGATTTTCGCTTTGTGTCAAAAGAACTCCCTAACGCACACTTTTTCAAAGTAGGTGAATTCATCAGATCTGTTTGAAACATTGCATTTTATCCATGCACGACGACTACTTAGATACTTGCAGCACAGTTGCCTCATATAAATTGCCCATGAGCGCGGAGCTTGTCTTTGTCACTGTAGCAACTTTGCTCCATCAGCGGGAGAAGGGGGTTCGACGCCCCTGTAAGCACATGTTTCTCTAATTCCTTTGTTTCAGGCAAGCCACTGTGACGTCAGACGCCTTTACGCATGCAGCTTTGCGATGCTTAGACAGTAATAACATAATTCATGTTTACATTTCTTTAATTTTCGACGCATTGTCGTTATTCGTGACGCATCAATGACCAATTGATTATATGGCAATGCAATGAAAAAAGCGTGTGGAAAACAGTGTTAATGACAGATTTGAGAAGCACATTTCTTCAATGTTGGCCGCATGGCATTCCGTTGCCGGTGACAATGGTAATTTTTCAAAACGACAAGGATATTTAAACACATGATTATTTGTTTGCTGTGCTCTATGGCCTCTGCTACAGACCTCATCGAAATGACACTTAGATATCTTAGGGTGTACATAGCAAGTCTTCCCAAATGGTCTAGCGGATAGGCATCTACCTTATAACGCAGGGCGGCCCGGGTTCGATTCCCGTCATGGCAAATATTTTTTGTAGAAAAATAAAATGAGTCCCAACGTGTGCAACAGAACAGTTCGAAATCTCGTTACATTTGCATCGTCATGAACATGACTTATATCAGGCTAGCTAATTTTTTCTTTGTTCATTTTAAGTGTAGAAACAATATTTCGTTTGTGAACATTTTTTTCTGCCGTTTTGACAACAGGCTCATGACTAAAGAACACACGGCTGAATGCTGATTGACGCTTGACTGTAGATTTTCGCTTTGTGTCAAAAGAACTCCCTAACGCACACTTTTTCAAAGTAGGTGAATTCATCAGATCTGTTTGAAACATTGCATTTTATCCATGCACGACGACTACTTAGATACTCGCAGCACAGTTGCCTCATATAAATTGCCCATGAGCGCGGAGCTTGTCTTTGTCACTGTAGCAACTTTGCTCCATCAGCGGGAGAAGGCGGTTCGACGCCCCTGTAAGCACATGTTTCTCTAATTCCTTTGTTTCAGGCAAGCCACTGTGACGTCAGACGCCTTTACGCATGCAGCTTTGCGATGCTTAGACAGTAATAACATAATTCATGTTTACATTTCTTTAATTTTCGACGCATTGTCGTTATTCGTGACGCATCAATGACCAATTGATTATATGGCAATGCAATGAAAAAAGCGTGTGGAAAACAGTGTTAATGACAGATTTGAGAAGCACATTTCTTCAATGTTGGCCGCATGGCATTCCGTTGCAGGTGACAATGGTAATTTTTCAAAACGACAAGGATATTTAAACACATGATTATTTGTTTGCTGTGCTCTATGGCCTCTGCTACAGACCTCATCGAAATGACACTTAGATATCTTAGGGTGTACATATCAAGTCTTCCCAAATGGTCTAGCGGATAGGCATCTACCTTATAACGCAGGGCGGCCCGGGTTCGATTCCCGTCATGGCAAATATTTTTTGTAGAAAAATAAAATGAGTCCCAACGTGTGCAACAGAACAGTTCGAAATCTCGTTACATTTGCATCGTCATGAACATGACTTATATCAGGCTAGCTAATTTTTTCTTTGTTCATTTTAAGTGTAGAAACAATATTTCGTTTGTGAACATTTTTTTCTGCCGTTTTGACAACAGGCTCATGACTAAAGAACACACGGCTGAATGCTGATTGACGCTTGACTGTAGATTTTCGCTTTGTGTCAAAAGAACTCCCTAACGCACACTTTTTCAAAGTAGGTGAATTCATCAGATCTGTTTGAAACATTGCATTTTATCCATGCACGACGACTACTTAGATACTCGCAGCACAGTTGCCTCATATAAATTGCCCATGAGCGCGGAGCTTGTCTTTGTCACTGTAGCAACTTTGCTCCATCAGCGGGAGAAGGCGGTTCGACGCCCCTGTAAGCACATGTTTCTCTAATTCCTTTGTTTCAGGCAAGCCACTGTGACGTCAGACGCCTTTACGCATGCAGCTTTGCGATGCTTAGACAGTAATAACATAATTCATGTTTACATTTCTTTAATTTTCGACGCATTGTCGTTATTCGTGACGCATCAATGACCAATTGATTATATGGCAATGCAATGAAAAAAGCGTGTGGAAAACAGTGTTAATGACAGATTTGAGAAGCACATTTCTTCAATGTTGGCCGCATGGCATTCCGTTGCAGGTGACAATGGTAATTTTTCAAAACGACAAGGATATTTAAACACATGATTATTTGTTTGCTGTGCTCTATGGCCTCTGCTACAGACCTCATCGAAATGACACTTAGATATCTTAGGGTGTACATATCAAGTCTTCCCAAATGGTCTAGCGGATAGGCATCTACCTTATAACGCAGGGCGGCCCGGGTTCGATTCCCGTCATGGCAAATGTTTTTTGTAGAAAAATAAAATGAGTCCCAACGTGTGCAACAGAACAGTTCGAAATCTCGTTACATTTGCATCGTCATGAACATGACTTATATCAGGCTAGCTCATTTTTTCTTTGTTCATTTTAAGTGTAGAAACAATATTTCGTTTGTGAACATTTTTTTCTGCCGTTTTGACAACAGGCTCATGACTAAAGAACACACGGCTGTCTGCTGATTGACGCTTGACTGTAGATTTTCGCTTTGTGTCAAAAGAACTCCCTAACGCACACTTTTTCAAAGTAGGTGAATTCATCAGATCTCTTTGAAACATTGCATTTTATCCATGCACGACGACTACTTAGATACTCGCAGCACAGTTGCCTCATATAAATTGCCCATGAGCGCGGAGCTTGTCTTTGTCACTGTAGCAACTTTGCTCCATCAGCGGGAGAAGGCGGTTCGACGCCCCTGTAAGCACATGTTTCTCTAATTCCTTTGTTTCAGACAAGCCACTGTGACGTCAGACGCCTTTACGCATACAGCTTTGCGATGCTTAGACAGTAATAACATAATTCATGTTTACATTTCTTTAATTTTCGACGCATTGTCGTTATTCGTGACGCATCAATGACCAATTGATTTTATGGCAATGCAATGAAAAAAGCGTGTGGAAAACAGTGTTAATGACAGATTTGAGAAGCACATTTCTTCAATGTTGGCCGCAGGGCATTCCTGTGCAGGTGACAATGGTAATTTTTCAAAACGACAAGGATATTTAAACACATGATTATTTGTTTGCTGTGCTCTATGGCCTCTGCTACAGACCTCATCGAAATGACACTTAGATATCTTAGGGTGTACATATCAAGTTTTCCCAAATGGTCTAGCGGATAGGCATCTACCTTGTAACGCAGGGCGGCCCGGGTTCGATTCCCGTCATGGCAAATGTTTTTTGTAGAAAAATAAAATGAGTCCCAACGTGTGCAACAGAACAGTTCGAAATCTCGTTACATTTGCATCGTCATGAACATGACTTATATCAGGCTAGCTCATTTTTTCTTTGTTCATTTTAAGTGTAGAAACAATATTTCGTTTGTGACCATTTTTTTCTGCCGTTTTGACAACAGGCTCATGACTAAAGAACACACGGCTGTCTGCTGATTGACGCTTGACTGTAGATTTTCGCTTTGTGTCAAAAGAACTCCCTAACGCACACTTTTTCAAAGTAGGTGAATTCATCAGATCTGTTTGAAACATTGCATTTTATCCATGCACGACGACTACTTAGATACTCGCAGCACAGTTGCCTCATATAAATTGCCCATGAGCGCAGAGCTTGTCTTTGTCACTGTAGCAACTTTGCTCCATCAGCGGGAGAAGGCGGTTCGACGCCCCTGTAAGCACATGTTTCTCTAATTCCTTTGTTTCAGGCAAGCCACTGTGACGTCAGACGCCTTTACGCATGCAGCTTTGCGATGCTTAGACAGTAATAACATAATTCATGTTTACATTTCTTTAATTTTCGACGCATTGTCGTTATTCGTGACGCATCAATGACCAATTGATTATATGGCAATGCAATGAAAAAAGCGTGTGGAAAACAGTGTTAATGACAGATTTGAGAAGCACATTTCTTCAATGTTGGCCGCATGGCATTCCGTTGCAGGTGACAATGGTAATTTTTCAAAACGACAAGGATATTTAAACACATGATTATTTGTTTGCTGTGCTCTATGGCCTCTGCTACAGACCTCATCGAAATGACACTTAGATATCTTAGGGTGTACATATCAAGTCTTCCCAAATGGTCTAGCGGATAGGCATCTACCTTATAACGCAGGGCGGCCCGGGTTCGATTCCCGTCATGGCAAATATTTTTTGTAGAAAAATAAAATGAGTCCCAACGTGTGCAACAGAACAGTTCGAAATCTCGTTACATTTGCATCGTCATGAACATGACTTATATCAGGCTAGCTAATTTTTTCTTTGTTCATTTTAAGTGTAGAAACAATATTTCGTTTGTGAACATTTTTTTCTGCCGTTTTGACAACAGGCTCATGACTAAAGAACACACGGCTGAATGCTGATTGACGCTTGACTGTAGATTTTCGCTTTGTGTCAAAAGAACTCCCTAACGCACACTTTTTCAAAGTAGGTGAATTCATCAGATCTGTTTGAAACATTGCATTTTATCCATGCACGACGACTACTTAGATACTCGCAGCACAGTTGCCTCATATAAATTGCCCATGAGCGCGGAGCTTGTCTTTGTCACTGTAGCAACTTTGCTCCATCAGCGGGAGAAGGCGGTTCGACGCCCCTGTAAGCACATGTTTCTCTAATTCCTTTGTTTCAGGCAAGCCACTGTGACGTCAGACGCCTTTACGCATGCAGCTTTGCGATGCTTAGACAGTAATAACATAATTCATGTTTACATTTCTTTAATTTTCGACGCATTGTCGTTATTCGTGACGCATCAATGACCAATTGATTATATGGCAATGCAATGAAAAAAGCGTGTGGAAAACAGTGTTAATGACAGATTTGAGAAGCACATTTCTTCAATGTTGGCCGCATGGCATTCCGTTGCAGGTGACAATGGTAATTTTTCAAAACGACAAGGATATTTAAACACATGATTATTTGTTTGCTGTGCTCTATGGCCTCTGCTACAGACCTCATCGAAATGACACTTAGATATCTTAGGGTGTACATATCAAGTCTTCCCAAATGGTCTAGCGGATAGGCATCTACCTTATAACGCAGGGCGGCCCGGGTTCGATTCCCGTCATGGCAAATGTTTTTTGTAGAAAAATAAAATGAGTCCCAACGTGTGCAACAGAACAGTTCGAAATCTCGTTACATTTGCATCGTCATGAACATGACTTATATCAGGCTAGCTCATTTTTTCTTTGTTCATTTTAAGTGTAGAAACAATATTTCGTTTGTGAACATTTTTTTCTGCCGTTTTGACAACAGGCTCATGACTAAAGAACACACGGCTGTCTGCTGATTGACGCTTGACTGTAGATTTTCGCTTTGTGTCAAAAGAACTCCCTAACGCACACTTTTTCAAAGTAGGTGAATTCATCAGATCTGTTTGAAACATTGCATTTTATCCATGCACGACGACTACTTAGATACTCGCAGCACAGTTGCCTCATATAAATTGCCCATGAGCGCGGAGCTTGTCTTTGTCACTGTAGCAACTTTGCTCCATCAGCGGGAGAAGGCGGTTCGACGCCCCTGTAAGCACATGTTTCTCTAATTCCTTTGTTTCAGACAAGCCACTGTGACGTCAGACGCCTTTACGCATACAGCTTTGCGATGCTTAGACAGTAATAACATAATTCATGTTTACATTTCTTTAATTTTCGACGCATTGTCGTTATTCGTGACGCATCAATGACCAATTGATTTTATGGCAATGCAATGAAAAAAGCGTGTGGAAAACAGTGTTAATGACAGATTTGAGAAGCACATTTCTTCAATGTTGGCCGCAGGGCATTCCTGTGCAGGTGACAATGGTAATTTTTCAAAACGACAAGGATATTTAAACACATGATTATTTGTTTGCTGTGCTCTATGGCCTCTGCTACAGACCTCATCGAAATGACACTTAGATATCTTAGGGTGTACATATCAAGTTTTCCCAAATGGTCTAGCGGATAGGCATCTACCTTGTAACGCAGGGCGGCCCGGGTTCGATTCCCGTCATGGCAAATGTTTTTTGTAGAAAAATAAAATGAGTCCCAACGTGTGCAACAGAACAGTTCGAAATCTCGTTACATTTGCATCGTCATGAACATGACTTATATCAGGCTAGCTCATTTTTTCTTTGTTCATTTTAAGTGTAGAAACAATATTTCGTTTGTGACCATTTTTTTCTGCCGTTTTGACAACAGGCTCATGACTAAAGAACACACGGCTGTCTGCTGATTGACGCTTGACTGTAGATTTTCGCTTTGTGTCAAAAGAACTCCCTAACGCACACTTTTTCAAAGTAGGTGAATTCATCAGATCTGTTTGAAACATTGCATTTTATCCATGCACGACGACTACTTAGATACTCGCAGCACAGTTGCCTCATATAAATTGCCCATGAGCGCGGAGCTTGTCTTTGTCACTGTAGCAACTTTGCTCCATCAGCGGGAGAAGGCGGTTCGACGCCCCTGTAAGCACATGTTTCTCTAATTCCTTTGTTTCAGGCAAGCCACTGTGACGTCAGACGCCTTTACGCATACAGCTTTGCGATGCTTAGACAGTAATAACATAATTCATGTTTACATTTCTTTAATTTTCGACGCATTGTCGTTATTCGTGACGCATCAATGACCAATTGATTATATGGCAATGCAATGAAAAAAGCGTGTGGAAAACAGTGTTAATGACAGATTTGAGAAGCACATTTCTTCAATGTTGGCCGCAGGGCATTCCTGTGCAGGTGACAATGGTAATTTTTCAAAACGACAAGGATATTTAAACACATGATTATTTGTTTGCTGTGCTCTATGGCCTCTGCTACAGACCTCATCGAAATGACACTTAGATATCTTAGGGTGTACATATCAAGTTTTCCCAAATGGTCTAGCGGATAGGCATCTACCTTGTAACGCAGGGCGGCCCGGGTTCGATTCCCGTCATGGCAAATGTTTTTTGTAGAAAAATAAAATGAGTCCCAACGTGTGCAACAGAACAGTTCGAAATCTCGTTACATTTGTATCGTCATGAACATGACTTATATCAGGCTAGCTCATTTTTTCTTTGTTCATTTTAAGTGTAGAAACAATATTTCGTTTGTGACCATTTTTTTCTGCCGTTTTGACAACAGGCTCATGACTAAAGAACACACGGCTGTCTGCTGATTGACGCTTGACTGTAGATTTTCGCTTTGTGTCAAAAGAACTTCCTAACGCACACTTTTTCAAAGTAGGTGAATTCATCAGATCTGTTTGAAACATTGCATTTTATCCATGCACGACGACTGCTTAGATACTCGCAGCACAGTTGCCCCATATAAATTGCCCATGAGCGCGGAGCTTGTCTTTGTCACTGTAGCAACTTTGCTCCATCAGCGGGAGAAGGCGCTTCGACGCCCCTGTAAGCACATGTTTCTCTGATTCCTTTGTTTCAGGCAAGCCACTGTGACGTCAGACGCCTTAACGCATACAGCTTTGCGATGCTTAGACAGTAATAACATAATTCATGTTTACATTTCTTTAATTTTCCACGCATTGTCGTTATTCGTGACGCATCAATGACCAATTGATTATATGGCAATGCAATGAAAAAAGCGTGTGGAAAACAGTGTTAATGACAGATTTGAGAAGCACATTTCTTCAATGTTGGCCGCATGGCATTCCGTTGCAGGTGACAATGGTAATTTTTCAAAACGACAAGGATATTTAAACACATGATTATTTGTTTGCTGTGCTCTATGGCCTCTGCTACAGACCTCATCGAAATGACACTTAGATATCTTAGGGTGTACATATCAAGTCTTCCCAAATGGTCTAGCGGATAGGCATCTACCTTATAACGCAGGGCGGCCCGGGTTCGATTCCCGTCATGGCAAATGTTTTTTGTAGAAAAATAAAATGAGTCCCAACGTGTGCAACAGAACAGTTCGAAATCTCGTTACATTTGCATCGTCATGAACATGACTTATATCAGGCTAGCTCATTTTTTCTTTGTTCATTTTAAGTGTAGAAACAATATTTCGTTTGTGAACATTTTTTTCTGCCGTTTTGACAACAGGCTCATGACTAAAGAACACACGGCTGTCTGCTGATTGACGCTTGACTGTAGATTTTCGCTTTGTGTCAAAAGAACTCCCTAACGCACACTTTTTCAAAGTAGGTGAATTCATCAGATCTGTTTGAAACATTGCATTTTATCCATGCACGACGACTACTTAGATACTCGCAGCACAGTTGCCTCATATAAATTGCCCATGAGCGCGGAGCTTGTCTTTGTCACTGTAGCAACTTTGCTCCATCAGCGGGAGAAGGCGGTTCGACGCCCCTGTAAGCACATGTTTCTCTAATTCCTTTGTTTCAGACAAGCCACTGTGACGTCAGACGCCTTTACGCATACAGCTTTGCGATGCTTAGACAGTAATAACATAATTCATGTTTACATTTCTTTAATTTTCGACGCATTGTCGTTATTCGTGACGCATCAATGACCAATTGATTTTATGGCAATGCAATGAAAAAAGCGTGTGGAAAACAGTGTTAATGACAGATTTGAGAAGCACATTTCTTCAATGTTGGCCGCAGGGCATTCCTGTGCAGGTGACAATGGTAATTTTTCAAAACGACAAGGATATTTAAACACATGATTATTTGTTTGCTGTGCTCTATGGCCTCTGCTACAGACCTCATCGAAATGACACTTAGATATCTTAGGGTGTACATATCAAGTTTTCCCAAATGGTCTAGCGGATAGGCATCTACCTTGTAACGCAGGGCGGCCCGGGTTCGATTCCCGTCATGGCAAATGTTTTTTGTAGAAAAATAAAATGAGTCCCAACGTGTGCAACAGAACAGTTCGAAATCTCGTTACATTTGCATCGTCATGAACATGACTTATATCAGGCTAGCTCATTTTTTCTTTGTTCATTTTAAGTGTAGAAACAATATTTCGTTTGTGACCATTTTTTTCTGCCGTTTTGACAACAGGCTCATGACTAAAGAACACACGGCTGTCTGCTGATTGACGCTTGACTGTAGATTTTCGCTTTGTGTCAAAAGAACTTCCTAACGCACACTTTTTCAAAGTAGGTGAATTCATCAGATCTGTTTGAAACATTGCATTTTATCCATGCACGACGACTGCTTAGATACTCGCAGCACAGTTGCCCCATATAAATTGCCCATGAGCGCGGAGCTTGTCTTTGTCACTGTAGCAACTTTGCTCCATCAGCGGGAGAAGGCGCTTCGACGCCCCTGTAAGCACATGTTTCTCTGATTCCTTTGTTTCAGGCAAGCCACTGTGACGTCAGACGCCTTAACGCATACAGCTTTGCGATGCTTAGACAGTAATAACATAATTCATGTTTACATTTCTTTAATTTTCGACGCATTGTCGTTATTCGTGACGCATCAATGACCAATTGATTATATGGCAATGCAATGAAAAAAGCGTGTGGAAAACAGTGTTAATGACAGATTTGAGAAGCACATTTCTTCAATGTTGGCCGCATGGCATTCCGTTGCAGGTGACAATGGTAATTTTTCAAAACGACAAGGATATTTAAACACATGATTATTTGTTTGCTGTGCTCTATGGCCTCTGCTACAGACCTCATCGAAATGACACTTAGATATCTTAGGGTGTACATATCAAGTCTTCCCAAATGGTCTAGCGGATAGGCATCTACCTTATAACGCAGGGCGGCCCGGGTTCGATTCCCGTCATGGCAAATATTTTTTGTAGAAAAATAAAATGAGTCCCAACGTGTGCAACAGAACAGTTCGAAATCTCGTTACATTTGCATCGTCATGAACATGACTTATATCAGGCTAGCTAATTTTTTCTTTGTTCATTTTAAGTGTAGAAACAATATTTCGTTTGTGAACATTTTTTTCTGCCGTTTTGACAACAGGCTCATGACTAAAGAACACACGGCTGTCTGCTGATTGACGCTTGACTGTAGATTTTCGCTTTGTGTCAAAAGAACTCCCTAACGCACACTTTTTCAAAGTAGGTGAATTCATCAGATCTGTTTGAAACATTGCATTTTATCCATGCACGACGACTACTTAGATACTTGCAGCACAGTTGCCTCATATAAATTGCCCATGAGCGCGGAGCTTGTCTTTGTCACTGTAGCAACTTTGCTCCATCAGCGGGAGAAGGCGGTTCGACGCCCCTGTAAGCACATGTTTCTCTAATTCCTTTGTTTCAGACAAGCCACTGTGACGTCAGACGCCTTTACGCATACAGCTTTGCGATGCTTAGACAGTAATAACATAATTCATGTTTACATTTCTTTAATTTTCGACGCATTGTCGTTATTCGTGACGCATCAATGACCAATTGATTATATGGCAATGCAATGAAAAAAGCGTGTGGAAAACAGTGTTAATGACAGATTTGAGAAGCACATTTCTTCAATGTTGGCCGCAGGGCATTCCTGTGCAGGTGACAATGGTAATTTTTCAAAACGACAAGGATATTTAAACACATGATTATTTGTTTGCTGTGCTCTATGGCCTCTGCTACAGACCTCATCGAAATGACACTTAGATATCTTAGGGTGTACATATCAAGTTTTCCCAAATGGTCTAGCGGATAGGCATCTACCTTGTAACGCAGGGCGGCCCGGGTTCGATTCCCGTCATGGCAAATGTTTTTTGTAGAAAAATAAAATGAGTCCCAACGTGTGCAACAGAACAGTTCGAAATCTCGTTACATTTGCATCGTCATGAACATGACTTATATCAGGCTAGCTCATTTTTTCTTTGTTCATTTTAAGTGTAGAAACAATATTTCGTTTGTGACCATTTTTTTCTGCCGTTTTGACAACAGGCTCATGACTAAAGAACACACGGCTGTCTGCTGATTGACGCTTGACTGTAGATTTTCGCTTTGTGTCAAAAGAACTTCCTAACGCACACTTTTTCAAAGTAGGTGAATTCATCAGATCTGTTTGAAACATTGCATTTTATCCATGCACGACGACTGCTTAGATACTCGCAGCACAGTTGCCCCATATAAATTGCCCATGAGCGCGGAGCTTGTCTTTGTCACTGTAGCAACTTTGCTCCATCAGCGGGAGAAGGCGCTTCGACGCCCCTGTAAGCACATGTTTCTCTGATTCCTTTGTTTCAGGCAAGCCACTGTGACGTCAGACGCCTTAACGCATACAGCTTTGCGATGCTTAGACAGTAATAACATAATTCATGTTTACATTTCTTTAATTTTCGACGCATTGTCATTATTCGTGACGCATCAATGACCAATTGATTATATGGCAATGCAATGAAAAAAGCGTGTGGAAAACAGTGTTAATGACAGATTTGAGAAGCACATTTCTTCAATGTTGGCCGCATGGCATTCCTGTGCAGGTGACAATGGTAATTTTTCAAAACGACAAGGATATTTAAACACATGATTATTTGTTTGCTGTGCTCTATGGCCTCTGCTACAGACCTCATCGAAATGACACTTAGATATCTTAGGGTGTACATATCAAGTCTTCCCAAATGGTCTAGCGGATAGGCATCTACTTTGTAACGCAGGGCGGCCCGGTTTCGATTCCCGTCATGGCAAATGTTTTTTGTAGAAAAATAAAATGAGTCCCAACGTGTGCAACAGAACAGTTCGAAATCTCGTTACATTTGCATCGTCATGAACATGACTTATATCAGGCTAGCTAATTTTTTCTTTGTTCATTTTAAGTGTAGAAACAATATTTCGTTTGTGAACATTTTTTTCTGCCGTTTTGACAACAGGCTCATTACTAAAGAACACACGGCTGTCTGCTGATTGACGCTTGACTGTAGATTTTCGCTTTGTGTCAAAAGAACTCCCTAACGCACACTTTTTCAAAGTAGGTGAATTCATCAGATCTGTTTGAAACATTGCATTTTATCCATGCACGACGACTACTTAGATACTCGCAGCACAGTTGCCTCATATAAATTGCCCATGAGCGCGGAGCTTGTCTTTGTCACTGTAGCAACTTTGCTCCATCAGCGGGAGAAGGCGGTTCGACGCCCCTGTAAGCACATGTTTCTCTAATTCCTTTGTTTCAGGCAAGCCACTGTGACGTCAGACGCCTTTACGCATACAGCTTTGCGATGCTTAGACAGTAATAACATAATTCATGTTTACATTTCTTTAATTTTCGACGCATTGTCGTTATTCGTGACGCATCAATGACCAATTGATTATATGGCAATGCAATGAAAAAAGCGTGTGGAAAACAGTGTTAATGACAGATTTGAGAAGCACATTTCTTCAATGTTGGCCGCATGGCATTCCTGTGCAGGTGACAATGGTAATTTTTCAAAACGACAAGGATATTTAAACACATGATTATTTGTTTGCTGTGCTCTATGGCCTCTGCTACAGACCTCATCGAAATGACACTTAGATATCTTAGGGTGTACATATCAAGTCTTCCCAAATGGTCTAGCGGATAGGCATCTACCTTGTAACGCAGGGCGGCCCGGTTTCGATTCCCGTCATGGCAAATGTTTTTTGTAGAAAAATAAAATGAGTCCCAACGTGTGCAACAGAACAGTTCGAAATCTCGTTACATTTGCATCGTCATGAACATGACTTATATCAGGCTAGCTCATTTTTTCTTTGTTCATTTTAAGTGTAGAAACAATATTTCGTTTGTGAACATTTTTTTCTGCCGTTTTGACAACAGGCTCATGACTAAAGAACACACGGCTGTCTGCTGATTGACGCTTGACTGTAGATTTTCGCTTTGTGTCAAAAGAACTCCCTAACGCACACTTTTTCAAAGTAGGTGAATTCATCAGATCTGTTTGAAACATTGCATTTTATCCATGCACGACGACTACTTAGATACTCGCAGCACAGTTGCCTCATATAAATTGCCCATGAGCGCGGAGCTTGTCTTTGTCACTGTAGCAACTTTGCTCCATCAGCGGGAGAAGGCGCTTCGACGCCCCTGTAAGCACATGTTTCTCTGATTCCTTTGTTTCAGGCAAGCCACTGTGACGTCAGACGCCTTTACGCATACAGCTTTGCGATGCTTAGACAGTAATAACATAATTCATGTTTACATTTCTTTAATTTTCGACGCATTGTCGTTATTCGTGACGCATCAATGACCAATTGATTATATGGCAATGCAATGAAAAAAGCGTGTGGAAAACAGTGTTAATGACAGATTTGAGAAGCACATTTCTTCAATGTTGGCCGCAGGGCATTCCTGTGCAGGTGACAATGGTAATTTTTCAAAACGACAAGGATATTTAAACACATGATTATTTGTTTGCTGTGCTCTATGGCCTCTGCTACAGACCTCATCGAAATGACACTTAGATATCTTAGGGTGTACATATCAAGTTTTCCCAAATGGTCTAGCGGATAGGCATCTACCTTGTAACGCAGGGCGGCCCGGGTTCGATTCCCGTCATGGCAAATGTTTTTTGTAGAAAAATAAAATGAGTCCCAACGTGTGCAACAGAACAGTTCGAAATCTCGTTACATTTGCATCGTCATGAACATGACTTATATCAGGCTAGCTCATTTTTTCTTTGTTCATTTTAAGTGTAGAAACAATATTTCGTTTGTGACCATTTTTTTCTGCCGTTTTGACAACAGGCTCATGACTAAAGAACACACGGCTGTCTGCTGATTGACGCTTGACTGTAGATTTTCGCTTTGTGTCAAAAGAACTTCCTAACGCACACTTTTTCAAAGTAGGTGAATTCATCAGATCTGTTTGAAACATTGCATTTTATCCATGCACGACGACTGCTTAGATACTCGCAGCACAGTTGCCCCATATAAATTGCCCATGAGCGCGGAGCTTGTCTTTGTCACTGTAGCAACTTTGCTCCATCAGCGGGAGAAGGCGCTTCGACGCCCCTGTAAGCACATGTTTCTCTGATTCCTTTGTTTCAGGCAAGCCACTGTGACGTCAGACGCCTTAACGCATACAGCTTTGCGATGCTTAGACAGTAATAACATAATTCATGTTTACATTTCTTTAATTTTCGACGCATTGTCATTATTCGTGACGCATCAATGACCAATTGATTATATGGCAATGCAATGAAAAAAGCGTGTGGAAAACAGTGTTAATGACAGATTTGAGAAGCACATTTCTTCAATGTTGGCCGCATGGCATTCCTGTGCAGGTGACAATGGTAATTTTTCAAAACGACAAGGATATTTAAACACATGATTATTTGTTTGCTGTGCTCTATGGCCTCTGCTACAGACCTCATCGAAATGACACTTAGATATCTTAGGGTGTACATATCAAGTCTTCCCAAATGGTCTAGCGGATAGGCATCTACTTTGTAACGCAGGGCGGCCCGGTTTCGATTCCCGTCATGGCAAATGTTTTTTGTAGAAAAATAAAATGAGTCCCAACGTGTGCAACAGAACAGTTCGAAATCTCGTTACATTTGCATCGTCATGAACATGACTTATATCAGGCTAGCTAATTTTTTCTTTGTTCATTTTAAGTGTAGAAACAATATTTCGTTTGTGAACATTTTTTTCTGCCGTTTTGACAACAGGCTCATTACTAAAGAACACACGGCTGTCTGCTGATTGACGCTTGACTGTAGATTTTCGCTTTGTGTCAAAAGAACTCCCTAACGCACACTTTTTCAAAGTAGGTGAATTCATCAGATCTGTTTGAAACATTGCATTTTATCCATGCACGACGACTACTTAGATACTCGCAGCACAGTTGCCTCATATAAATTGCCCATGAGCGCGGAGCTTGTCTTTGTCACTGTAGCAACTTTGCTCCATCAGCGGGAGAAGGCGGTTCGACGCCCCTGTAAGCACATGTTTCTCTAATTCCTTTGTTTCAGGCAAGCCACTGTGACGTCAGACGCCTTTACGCATACAGCTTTGCGATGCTTAGACAGTAATAACATAATTCATGTTTACATTTCTTTAATTTTCGACGCATTGTCGTTATTCGTGACGCATCAATGACCAATTGATTATATGGCAATGCAATGAAAAAAGCGTGTGGAAAACAGTGTTAATGACAGATTTGAGAAGCACATTTCTTCAATGTTGGCCGCATGGCATTCCTGTTCAGGTGACAATGGTAATTTTTCAAAACGACAAGGATATTTCAACACATGATTATTTGTTTGCTGTGCTCTATGGCCTCTGCTACAGACCTCATCGAAATGACACTTAGATATCTTAGGGTGTACATATCAAGTCTTCCCAAATGGTCTAGCGGATAGGCATCTACTTTGTAACGCAGGGAGGCCCGGGTTCGATTCCCGTCGTGGCAAATGTTTTTTGTAGAAAAATAAAATGAGTCCCAACGTGTGCAACAGAACAGTTCGAAATCTCGTTACATTTGCATCGTCATGAACATGACTTATATCAGGCTAGCTAATTTTTTCTTTGTTCATTTTAAGTGTAGAAACAATATTTCGTTTGTGAACATTTTTTTCTGCCGTTTTGACAACAGGCTCATGACTAAAGAACACACGGCTGTCTGCTGATTGACGCTTGACTGTAGATTTTCGCTTTGTGTCAAAAGAACTTCCTAACGCACACTTTTTCAAAGTAGGTGAATTCATCAGATCTGTTTGAAACATTGCATTTTATCCATGCACGACGACTGCTTAGATACTCGCAGCACAGTTGCCCCATATAAATTGCCCATGAGCGCGGAGCTTGTCTTTGTCACTGTAGCAACTTTGCTCCATCAGCGGGAGAAGGCGGTTCGACGCCCCTGTAAGCACATGTTTCTCTAATTCCTTTGTTTCAGGCAAGCCACTGTGACGTCAGACGCCTTTACGCATACAGCTTTGCGATGCTTAGACAGTAATAACATAATTCATGTTTACATTTCTTTAATTTTCGACGCATTGTCGTTATTCGTGACGCATCAATGACCAATTGATTATATGGCAATGCAATGAAAAAAGCGTGTGGAAAACAGTGTTAATGACAGATTTGAGAAGCACATTTCTTCAATGTTGGCCGCATGGCATTCCTGTGCAGGTGACAATGGTAACTTTTCAAAACGACAAGGATATTTAAACACATGATTATTTGTTTGCTGTGCTCTATGGCCTCTGCTACAGACCTCATCGAAATGACACTTAGATATCTTAGGGTGTACATATCAAGTCTTCCCAAATGGTCTAGTGGATAGGAATCTGCCTTGTCACGCAGGGCGGCCTAGGTTCGATTCCCGTCATGGCAAATGATTTTTTGTAGAAAAATAAAATGAGTCCCAACGTGTGCAACAGAACAGTTCGAAATCTCGTTACATTTGCATCGTCATGAACATGACTTATATCAGGCTAGCTAATTTTTTCTTTGTTCATTTTAAGTGTAGAAACAATATTTCGTTTGTGAACATTTTTTTCTGCCGTTTTGACAACAGGCTCATTACTAAAGAACACACGGCTGTCTGCTGATTGACGCTTGACTGTAGATTTTCGCTTTGTGTCAAAAGAACTCCCTAACGCACACTTTTTCAAAGTAGGTGAATTCATCAGATCTGTTTGAAACATTGCATTTTATCCATGCACGACGACTACTTAGATACTCGCAGCACAGTTGCCTCATATAAATTGCCCATGAGCGCGGAGCTTGTCTTTGTCACTGTAGCAACTTTGCTCCATCAGCGGGAGAAGGCGGTTCGACGCCCCTGTAAGCACATGTTTCTCTAATTCCTTTGTTTCAGGCAAGCCACTGTGACGTCAGACGCCTTTACGCATACAGCTTTGCGATGCTTAGACAGTAATAACATAATTCATGTTTACATTTCTTTAATGTTCGACGCATTGTCGTTATTCGTGACGCATCAATGACCAATTGATTATATGGCAATGCAATGAAAAAAGCGTGTGGAAAACAGTGTTAATGACAGATTTGAGAAGCACATTTCTTCAATGTTGGCCGCATGGCATTCCTGTGCAGGTGACAATGGTAATTTTTCAAAACGACAAGGATATTTAAACACATGATTATTTGTTTGCTGTGCTCTATGGCCTCTGCTACAGACCTCATCGAAATGACACTTAGATATCTTAGGGTGTACATATCAAGTCTTCCCAAATGGTCTAGCGGATAGGCATCTACCTTGTAACGCAGGGCGGCCCGGGTTCGTTTCCCGTCATGGCAAATGTTTTTTGTAGAAAAATAAAATGAGTCCCAACGTGTGCAACAGAACAGTTCGAAATCTCGTTACATTTGCATCGTCATGAACATGACTTATATCAGGCTAACTAATTTTTTCTTTGTTCATTTTAAGTGTAGAAACAATATTTCGTTTGTGAACATTTTTTTCTGCCGTTTTGACAACAGGCTCATGACTAAAGAACACACGGCTGTCTGCTGATTGACGCTTGACTGTAGATTTTCGCTTTGTGTCAAAAGAACTTCCTAACGCACACTTTTTCAAAGTAGGTGAATTCATCAGATCTGTTTGAAACATTGCATTTTATCCATGCACGACGACTGCTTAGATACTCGCAGCACAGTTGCCCCATATAAATTGCCCATGAGCGCGGAGCTTATCTTTGTCACTGTCGCAACTTTGCTCCATCAGCGGGAGAAGGCGCTTCGACGCCCCTGTAAGCACATGTTTCTCTGATTCCTTTGTTTCAGGCAAGCCACTGTGACGTCAGACGCCTTTACGCATACAGCTTTGCGATGCTTAGACAGTAATAACATAATTCATGTTTACATTTCTTTAATTTTCGACGCATTGTCGTTATTCGTGACGCATCAATGACCAATTGATTATATGGCAATGCAATGAAAAAAGCGTGTGGAAAACAGTGTTAATGACAGATTTGAGAAGCACATTTCTTCAATGTTGGCCGCATGGCATTCCTGTGCAGGTGACAACGGTAATTTTTCAAAACGACAAGGATATTTAAACACATGATTATTTGTTTGCTGTGCTCTATGGCCTCTGCTACAGACCTCATCGAAATGACACTTAGATATCTTAGGGTGTACATATCAAGTCTTCCCAAATGGTCTAGCGGATAGGCATCTACCTTGTAACGCAGGGCGGCCCTGGTTCGATTCCCGTCATGGCAAATGTTTTTTGTAGAAAAATAAAATGAGTCCCAACGTGTGCAACAGAACAGTTCGAAATCTCGTTACATTTGCATCGTCATGAACATGACTTATATCAGGCTAACTAATTTTTTCTTTGTTCATTTTAAGTGTAGAAACAATATTTCGTTTGTGAACATTTTTTTCTGCCGTTTTGACAACAGGCTCATGACTAAAGAACACACGGCTGTCTGCTGATTGACGCTTGACTGTAGATTTTCGCTTTGTGTCAAAAGGACTCCCTTAACGCACACTTTTTCAAAGTAGGTGAATTCATCAGATCTGTTTGAAACATTGCATTTTATCCATGCACGACGACTGCTTAGATACTCGCAGCACAGTTGCCCCATATAAATTGCCCATGAGCGCGGAGCTTGTCTTTGTCACTGTAGCAACTTTGCTCCATCAGGGGGACAAGCCGGTTCGACGCCCCTGTAAGCACATGTTTCTCTAATTCCTTTGTTTCAGGCAAGCCACAGTGACGTCAGACGCCTTTGCGCATACAGCTTTGCGATGCTTAGACAGTAATAACATAATTCATGTTTACATTTCTTTAATTTTCGACGCATTGTCGTTATTCGTGACGCATCAATGACCAATTGATTAAATGGCAATGCAATGAAAAAAGCGTGTGGAAAACAGTGTTAATGACAGATTTGAGAAGCACATTTCTTCAATGTTGGCCGCATGTCATTCCTGTGCAGGTGACAATGGTAATTTTTCAAAACGACAAGGATATTTAAACACATGATTATTTGTTTGGTGTGCTGTATGGCCTCTGCTACAGACCTCATCGAAATGACACTTAGATATCTTAGGGTCTACATATGAAATCTTCCCAAATGGTCTAGCGGATAGGAATCTGCCTTGTAACGCAGGGCGGCCCGGGTTCGATTCCCGTCATGGCAAATGATTCTTGTAGAAAAATAAAATGTGTCCCAACGTGTGCAACAGAAAAGTTCGAAATCTAGTTACATTTGCATCGTCATGAACATGACTTATATCAGGCTAGCTCATTTTGTCTTTGTTCATTTTAAGTTTAGAAACAATATTTCGTTTGTGACCATTTTATTCTGCCGTTTTGATAACAGGCTCATGACTAAAGAACACACGGCTGTCTGCTGATTGACGCTTGACTGTAGATTTTCGCTTTGTGTCAAAAGGACTCCCTTAACACACACTTTTTCAAAGTAGGTGAATTCATCAGATCTGTTTGAAACATTGCATTTTATCCATGCACGACGACTGCTTAGATACTCGCAGCACAGTTGCCCCATATAAATTGCCCATGAGGGCGGAGCTTGTCTTTGTCACTGTAGCAACTTTGCTCCATCAGGGAGACAAGCTGGTTCGACGCCCCTGTAAGCACATGTTTCTCTAATTCCTTTGTTTCAGGCAAGCCACTGTGACGTCAGACGCCTTTACGCATACAGCTTTGCGATGCTTAGACAGTAATAACATAATTCATGTTTACATTTCTTTAATTTTCGACGCATTGTCGTTATTCGTGACGCATCAATGACCAATTGATTATATGGCAATGCAATGAAAAAAGCGTGTGGAAAACAGTGTTAATGACAGATTTGAGAAGCACATTTCTTCAATGTTGGCCGCATGGCATTCCTGTGCAGGTGACAATGGTAATTTTTCAAAACGACAAGGATATTTAAACACATGATTATTTGTTTGGTGTGCTCTATGGCCTCTGCGACAGACCTCATCGAAATGACACTTAGATATCTTAGGGTGCACATATGAAATCTTCCCAAATGGTCTAGCGGATAGGAATCTGCCTTGTAACGCAGGGCGTCCCGGGTTCGATTCCCGTCATGGCAAATGATTCTTGTAGAGAAATAAAATGAGTCCCAACGTGTGCAACAGAACAGTTTGAAATCTCGTTACATTTGCATCGTCATGAACATGACTTATATCAGGCTAGCTCATTTTTTCTTTGTTCATTTTAAGTGTAGAAACAATATTTCGTTTGTGACCATTTTTTTCTGCCGTTTTGACAACAGGCTCATGACTAAAGAACACACGGCTGTCTGCTGATTGACGCTTGACTGTAGATTTTCGCTTTGTGTCAAAAGGACTCCCTTAACGCACACTTTTTCAAAGTAGGTGAATTCATCAGATCTGTTTGAAACATTGCATTTTATCCATGCACGACGACTGCTTAGATACTCGCAGCACAGTTGCCCCATATAAATTGCCCATGAGCGCGGAGCTTGTCTTTGTCACTGTAGCAACTTTGCTCCATCAGGGGGACAAGCCGGTTCGACGCCCCTGTAAGCACATGTTTCTCTAATTCCTTTGTTTCAGGCAAGCCACAGTGACGTCAGACGCCTTTGCGCATACAGCTTTGCGATGCTTAGACAGTAATAACATAATTCATGTTTACATTTCTTTAATTTTCGACGCATTGTCGTTATTCGTGACGCATCAATGACCAATTGATTAAATGGCAATGCAATGAAAAAAGCGTGTGGAAAACAGTGTTAATGACAGATTTGAGAAGCACATTTCTTCAATGTTTGCCGCATGTCATTCCTGTGCAGGTGACAATGGTAATTTTTCAAAACGACAAGGATATTTAAACACATGATTATTTGTTTGGTGTGCTGTATGGCCTCTGCTACAGACCTCATCGAAATGACACTTAGATATCTTAGGGTCTACATATGAAATCTTCCCAAATGGTCTAGCGGATAGGAATCTGCCTTGTAACGCAGGGCGGCCCGGGTTCGATTCCCGTCATGGCAAATGATTCTTGTAGAAAAATAAAATGTGTCCCAACGTGTGCAACAGAAAAGTTCGAAATCTAGTTACATTTGCATCGTCATGAACTTGACTTATATCAGGCTAGCTCATTTTGTCTTTGTTCATTTTAAGTTTAGAAACAATATTTCGTTTGTGACCATTTTTTTCTGCCGTTTTGATAACAGGCTCATGACTAAAGAACACACGGCTGTCTGCTGATTGACGCTTGACTGTAGATTTTCGCTTTGTGTCAAAAGGACTCCCTTAACACACACTTTTTCAAAGTAGGTGAATTCATCAGATCTGTTTGAAACATTGCATTTTATCCATGCACGACGACTGCTTAGATACTCGCAGCACAGTTGCCCCATATAAATTGCCCATGAGGGCGGAGCTTGTCTTTGTCACTGTAGCAACTTTTCTCCATCAGGGAGACAAGCTGGTTCGACGCCCCTGTAAGCACATGTTTCTCTAATTCCTTTGTTTCAGGCAAGCCACTGTGACGTCAGACGCCTTTACGCATACAGCTTTGCGATGCTTAGACAGTAATAACATAATTCATGTTTACATTTCTTTAATTTTCGACGCATTGTCGTTATTCGTGACGCATCAATGACCAATTGATTATATGGCAATGCAATGAAAAAAGCGTGTGGAAAACAGTGTTAATGACAGATTTGAGAAGCACATTTCTTCAATGTTGGCCGCATGTCATTCCTGTGCAGGTGACAATGGTAATTTTTCAAAACGACAAGGATATTTAAACACATGATTATTTGTTTGCTGTGCTCTTTGGCCTCTGCTACAGACCTCAGCGAAATGACACTTAGATATCTTAGGGTGTACATATCAAGTCTTCCCAAATGGTCTAGCGGATAGGCATCTACCTTGTAACGCAGGGCGGCCCGGGTTCGTTTCCCGTCATGGCAAATGTTTTTTGTAGAAAAATAAAATGAGTCCCAACGTGTGCAACAAAACAGTTCGAAATCTCGTTACATTTGCATCGTCATGAACATGACTTATATCAGGCTAACTAATTTTTTCTTTGTTCATTTTAAGTGTAGAAACAATATTTCGTTTGTGACCATTTTTTTCTGCCGTTTTGACAACAGGCTCATGACTAAAGAACACACGGCTGTCTGCTGATTGACGCTTGACTGTAGATTTTCGCTTTGTGTCAAAAGGACTCCCTTAACGCACACTTTTTCAAAGTAGGTGAATTCATCAGATCTGTTTGAAACATTGCATTTTATCCATGCACGACGACTGCTTAGATACTCGCAGCACAGTTGCCCCATATAAATTGCCCATGAGCGCGGAGCTTGTCTTTGTCACTGTAGCAACTTTGCTCCATCAGGGGGACAAGCCGGTTCGACGCCCCTGTAAGCACATGTTTCTCTAATTCCTTTGTTTCAGGCAAGCCACAGTGACGTCAGACGCCTTTGCGCATACAGCTTTGCGATGCTTAGACAGTAATAACATAATTCATGTTTACATTTCTTTAATTTTCGACGCATTGTCGTTATTCGTGACGCATCAATGACCAATTGATTAAATGGCAATGCATTGAAAAAAGCGTGTGGAAAACAGTGTTAATGACAGATTTGAGAAGCACATTTCTTCAATGTTGGCCGCATGGCATTCCTGTGCAGGTGACAATGGTAATTTTTCAAAACGACAAGGATATTTAAACACATGATTATTTGTTTGGTGTGCTCTATGGCCTCTGCGACAGACCTCATCGAAATGACACTTAGATATCTTAGGGTGCACATATGAAATCTTCCCAAATGGTCTAGCGGATAGGAATCTGCCTTGTAACGCAGGGCGTCCCGGGTTCGATTCCCGTCATGGCAAATGATTCTTGTAGAGAAATAAAATGAGTCCCAACGTGTGCAACAGAACAGTTTGAAATCTCGTTACATTTGCATCGTCATGAACATGACTTATATCAGGCTAGCTCATTTTTTCTTTGTTCATTTTAAGTGTAGAAACAATATTTCGTTTGTGACAATTTTTTTCTGCCGTTTTGTCAACAGGCTCATGACTAAAGAACACACGGCTGTCTGCTGATTGACGCTTGACTGTAGATTTTCGCTTTGTGTCAAAAGGACTCCCTTAACGCACACTTTTTCAAAGTAGGTGAATTCATCAGATCTGTTTGAAACATTGCATTTTATCCATGCACGACGACTGCTTAGATACTCGCAGCACAGTTGCCCCATATAAATTGCCCATGAGCGCGGAGCTTATCTTTGTCACTGTCGCAACTTTGCTCCATCAGCGGGAGAAGGCGCTTCGACGCCCCTGTAAGCACATGTTTCTCTGATTCCTTTGTTTCAGGCAAGCCACTGTGACGTCAGACGCCTTTACGCATACAGCTTTGCGATGCTTAGACAGTAATAACATAATTCATGTTTACATTTCTTTAATTTTCGACGCATTGTCGTTATTCGTGACGCATCAATGACCAATTGATTATATGGCAATGCAATGAAAAAAGCGTGTGGAAAACAGTGTTAATGACAGATTTGAGAAGCACATTTCTTCAATGTTGGCCGCATGTCATTCCTGTGCAGGTGACAATGGTAATTTTTCAAAACGACAAGGATATTTAAACACATGATTATTTGTTTGCTGTGCTCTTTGGCCTCTGCTACAGACCTCAGCGAAATGACACTTAGATATCTTAGGGTGTACATATCAAGTCTTCCCAAATGGTCTAGCGGATAGGCATCTACCTTGTAACGCAGGGCGGCCCGGGTTCGTTTCCCGTCATGGCAAATGTTTTTTGTAGAAAAATAAAATGAGTCCCAACGTGTGCAACAGAACAGTTCGAAATCTCGTTACATTTGCATCGTCATGAACATGACTTATATCAGGCTAACTAATTTTTTCTTTGTTCATTTTAAGTGTAGAAACAATATTTCGTTTGTGACCATTTTTTTCTGCCGTTTTGACAACAGGCTCATGACTAAAGAACACACGGCTGTCTGCTGATTGACGCTTGACTGTAGATTTTCGCTTTGTGTCAAAAGGACTCCCTTAACGCACACTTTTTCAAAGTAGGTGAATTCATCAGATCTGTTTGAAACATTGCATTTTATCCATGCACGACGACTGCTTAGATACTCGCAGCACAGTTGCCCCATATAAATTGCCCATGAGCGCGGAGCTTGTCTTTGTCACTGTAGCAACTTTGCTCCATCAGGGGGACAAGCCGGTTCGACGCCCCTGTAAGCACATGTTTCTCTAATTCCTTTGTTTCAGGCAAGCCACAGTGACGTCAGACGCCTTTGCGCATACAGCTTTGCGATGCTTAGACAGTAATAACATAATTCATGTTTACATTTCTTTAATTTTCGACGCATTGTCGTTATTCGTGACGCATCAATGACCAATTGATTAAATGGCAATGCATTGAAAAAAGCGTGTGGAAAACAGTGTTAATGACAGATTTGAGAAGCACATTTCTTCAATGTTGGCCGCATGGCATTCCTGTGCAGGTGACAATGGTAATTTTTCAAAACGACAAGGATATTTAAACACATGATTATTTGTTTGGTGTGCTCTATGGCCTCTGCGACAGACCTCATCGAAATGACACTTAGATATCTTAGGGTGCACATATGAAATCTTCCCAAATGGTCTAGCGGATAGGAATCTGCCTTGTAACGCAGGGCGTCCCGGGTTCGATTCCCGTCATGGCAAATGATTCTTGTAGAGAAATAAAATGAGTCCCAACGTGTGCAACAGAACAGTTTGAAATCTCGTTACATTTGCATCGTCATGAACATGACTTATATCAGGCTAGCTCATTTTTTCTTTGTTCATTTTAAGTGTAGAAACAATATTTCGTTTGTGACAATTTTTTTCTGCCGTTTTGTCAACAGGCTCATGACTAAAGAACACACGGCTGTCTGCTGATTGACGCTTGACTGTAGATTTTCGCTTTGTGTCAAAAGGACTCCCTTAACGCACACTTTTTCAAAGTAGGTGAATTCATCAGATCTGTTTGAAACATTGCATTTTATCCATGCACGACGACTGCTTAGATACTCGCAGCACAGTTGCCCCATATAAATTGCCCATGAGCGCGGAGCTTATCTTTGTCACTGTCGCAACTTTGCTCCATCAGCGGGAGAAGGCGCTTCGACGCCCCTGTAAGCACATGTTTCTCTGATTCCTTTGTTTCAGGCAAGCCACTGTGACGTCAGACGCCTTTACGCATACAGCTTTGCGATGCTTAGACAGTAATAACATAATTCATGTTTACATTTCTTTAATTTTCGACGCATTGTCGTTATTCGTGACGCATCAATGACCAATTGATTATATGGCAATGCAATGAAAAAAGCGTGTGGAAAACAGTGTTAATGACAGATTTGAGAAGCACATTTCTTCAATGTTGGCCGCATGTCATTCCTGTGCAGGTGACAATGGTAATTTTTCAAAACGACAAGGATATTTAAACACATGATTATTTGTTTGCTGTGCTCTTTGGCCTCTGCTACAGACCTCAGCGAAATGACACTTAGATATCTTAGGGTGTACATATCAAGTCTTCCCAAATGGTCTAGCGGATAGGCATCTACCTTGTAACGCAGGGCGGCCCGGGTTCGTTTCCCGTCATGGCAAATGTTTTTTGTAGAAAAATAAAATGAGTCCCAACGTGTGCAACAGAACAGTTCGAAATCTCGTTACATTTGCATCGTCATGAACATGACTTATATCAGGCTAACTAATTTTTTCTTTGTTCATTTTAAGTGTAGAAACAATATTTCGTTTGTGAACATTTTTTTCTGCCGTTTTGACAACAGGCTCATGACTAAAGAACACACGGCTGTCTGCTGATTGACGCTTGACTGTAGATTTTCGCTTTGTGTCAAAAGGACTCCCTTAACGCACACTTTTTCAAAGTAGGTGAATTCATCAGATCTGTTTGAAACATTGCATTTTATCCATGCACGACGACTGCTTAGATACTCGCAGCACAGTTGCCCCATATAAATTGCCCATGAGCGCGGAGCTTGTCTTTGTCACTGTAGCAACTTTGCTCCATCAGGGGGACAAGCCGGTTCGACGCCCCTGTAAGCACATGTTTCTCTAATTCCTTTGTTTCAGGCAAGCCACAGTGACGTCAGACGCCTTTGCGCATACAGCTTTGCGATGCTTAGACAGTAATAACATAATTCATGTTTACATTTCTTTAATTTTCGACGCATTGTCGTTATTCGTGACGCATCAATGACCAATTGATTAAATGGCAATGCAATGAAAAAAGCGTGTGGAAAACAGTGTTAATGACAGATTTGAGAAGCACATTTCTTCAATGTTGGCCGCATGGCATTCCTGTGCAGGTGACAATGGTAATTTTTCAAAACGACAAGGATATTTAAACACATGATTATTTGTTTGGTGTGCTCTATGGCCTCTGCGACAGACCTCATCGAAATGACACTTAGATATCTTAGGGTGCACATATGAAATCTTCCCAAATGGTCTAGCGGATAGGAATCTGCCTTGTAACGCAGGGCGTCCCTGGTTCGATTCCCGTCATGGCAAATGATTCTTGTAGAGAAATAAAATGAGTCCCAACGTGTGCAACAGAACAGTTTGAAATCTCGTTACATTTGCATCGTCATGAACATGACTTATATCAGGCTAGCTCATTTTTTCTTTGTTCATTTTAAGTGTAGAAACAATATTTCGTTTGTGACAATTTTTTTCTGCCGTTTTGTCAACAGGCTCATGACTAAAGAACACACGGCTGTCTGCTGATTGACGCTTGACTGTAGATTTTCGCTTTGTGTCAAAAGGACTCCCTTAACGCACACTTTTTCAAAGTAGGTGAATTCATCAGATCTGTTTGAAACATTGCATTTTATCCATGCACGACGACTGCTTAGATACTCGCAGCACAGTTGCCCCATATAAATTGCCCATGAGCGCGGAGCTTATCTTTGTCACTGTCGCAACTTTGCTCCATCAGCGGGAGAAGGCGCTTCGACGCCCCTGTAAGCACATGTTTCTCTGATTCCTTTGTTTCAGGCAAGCCACTGTGACGTCAGACGCCTTTACGCATACAGCTTTGCGATGCTTAGACAGTAATAACATAATTCATGTTTACATTTCTTTAATTTTCGACGCATTGTCGTTATTCGTGACGCATCAATGACCAATTGATTATATGGCAATGCAATGAAAAAAGCGTGTGGAAAACAGTGTTAATGACAGATTTGAGAAGCACATTTCTTCAATGTTGGCCGCATGTCATTCCTGTGCAGGTGACAATGGTAATTTTTCAAAACGACAAGGATATTTAAACACATGATTATTTGTTTGCTGTGCTCTTTGGCCTCTGCTACAGACCTCAGCGAAATGACACTTAGATATCTTAGGGTGTACATATCAAGTCTTCCCAAATGGTCTAGCGGATAGGCATCTACCTTGTAACGCAGGGCGGCCCGGGTTCGTTTCCCGTCATGGCAAATGTTTTTTGTAGAAAAATAAAATGAGTCCCAACGTGTGCAACAGAACAGTTCGAAATCTCGTTACATTTGCATCGTCATGAACATGACTTATATCAGGCTAACTAATTTTTTCTTTGTTCATTTTAAGTGTAGAAACAATATTTCGTTTGTGAACATTTTTTTCTGCCGTTTTGACAACAGGCTCATGACTAAAGAACACACGGCTGTCTGCTGATTGACGCTTGACTGTAGATTTTCGCTTTGTGTCAAAAGGACTCCCTTAACGCACACTTTTTCAAAGTAGGTGAATTCATCAGATCTGTTTGAAACATTGCATTTTATCCATGCACGACGACTGCTTAGATACTCGCAGCACAGTTGCCCCATATAAATTGCCCATGAGCGCGGAGCTTGTCTTTGTCACTGTAGCAACTTTGCTCCATCAGGGGGACAAGCCGGTTCGACGCCCCTGTAAGCACATGTTTCTCTAATTCCTTTGTTTCAGGCAAGCCACAGTGACGTCAGACGCCTTTGCGCATAAAGCTTTGCGATGCTTAGACAGTAATAACATAATTCATGTTTACATTTCTTTAATTTTCGACGCATTGTCGTTATTCGTGACGCATCAATGACCAATTGATTAAATGGCAATGCAATGAAAAAAGCGTGTGGAAAACAGTGTTAATGACAGATTTGAGAAGCACATTTCTTCAATGTTGGCCGCATGGCATTCCTGTGCAGGTGACAACGGTAATTTTTCAAAACGACAAGGATATTTAAACACATGATTATTTGTTTGCTGTGCTCTATGGCCTCTGCTACAGACCTCATCGAAATGACACTTAGATATCTTAGGGTGTACATATCAAGTCTTCCCAAATGGTCTAGCGGATAGGCATCTACCTTGTAACGCAGGGCGGCCCTGGTTCGATTCCCGTCATGGCAAATGTTTTTTGTAGAAAAATAAAATGAGTCCCAACGTGTGCAACAGAACAGTTCGAAATCTCGTTACATTTGCATCGTCATGAACATGACTTATATCAGGCTAACTAATTTTTTCTTTGTTCATTTTAAGTGTAGAAACAATATTTCGTTTGTGAACATTTTTTTCTGCCGTTTTGACAACAGGCTCATGACTAAAGAACACACGGCTGTCTGCTGATTGACGCTTGACTGTAGATTTTCGCTTTGTGTCAAAAGAACTCCCTAACGCACACTTTTTTAAAGTAGGTGTATTCATCAAATCTGTTTGAAACATTGCATTTTATCCATGCACGACGACTACTTAGATACTCGCAGCACAGTTCCCTCATATAAATTGCCCATGAGCGCGGAGCTTGTCTTTGTCACTGCAGCAACTTTGCTCAATCAGCGGGAGAAGGCGGTTCGACGCCCCTGTAAGCACATGTTTCTCTAATTCCTTTGTTTCAGGCAAGCCACTGTGACGTCAGACGCCTTTACGCATACAGCTTTGCGATGCTTAGACAGTAATAACATAATTCATGTTTACATTTCTTTAATTTTCGACGCATTGTCGTTATTCGTGACGCATCAATGACCAATTGATTATATGGCAATGCAATGAAAAAAGCGTGTGGAAAACAGTGTTAATGACAGATTTGAGAAGCACATTTCTTCAATGTTGGCCGCATGGCATTCCTGTGCAGGTGACAATGGTAATTTTTCAAAACGACAAGGATATTTAAACACATGATTATTTGTATGGTGTGCTCTATGGCCTCTGCGACAGACCTCATCGAAATGACACTTAGATATCTTAGGGTGCACATATGAAATCTTCCCAAATGGTCTAGCGGATAGGAATCTGCCTTGTAACGCAGGGCGTCCCGGGTTCGATTCCCGTCATGGCAAATGATTCTTGTAGAGAAATAAAATGAGTCCCAACGTGTGCAACAGAACAGTTCGAAATCTCGTTACATTTGCATCGTCATGAACATGACTTATATCAGGCTAGCTCATTTTGTCTTTGTTCATTTTAAGTTTAGAAACAATATTTCGTTTGTGACCATTTTTTTCTGCCGTTTTGATAACAGGCTCATGACTAAAGAACACACGGCTGTCTGCTGATTGACGCTTGACTGTAGATTTTCGCTTTGTGTCAAAAGGACTCCCTTAACACACACTTTTTCAAAGTAGGTGAATTCATCAGATCTGTTTGAAACATTGCATTTTATCCATGCACGACGACTGCTTAGATACTCGCAGCACAGTTGCCCCATATAAATTGCCCATGAGGGCGGAGCTTGTCTTTGTCACTGTAGCAACTTTGCTCCATCAGGGAGACAAGCTGGTTCGACGCCCCTGTAAGCACATGTTTCTCTAATTCCTTTGTTTCAGGCAAGCCACTGTGACGTCAGACGCCTTTACGCATACAGCTTTGCGATGCTTAGACAGTAATAACATAATTCATGTTTACATTTCTTTAATTTTCGACGCATTGTCGTTATTCGTGACGCATCAATGACCAATTGATTATATGGCAATGCAATGAAAAAAGCGTGTGGAAAACAGTGTTAATGACAGATTTGAGAAGCACATTTCTTCAATGTTGGCCGCATGGCATTCCTGTGCAGGTGACAATGGTAATTTTTCAAAACGACAAGGATATTTAAACACATGATTATTTGTTTGGTGTGCTCTATGGCCTCTGCGACAGACCTCATCGAAATGACACTTAGATATCTTAGGGTGCACATATGAAATCTTCCCAAATGGTCTAGCGGATAGGAATCTGCCTTGTAACGCAGGGCGTCCCGGGTTCGATTCCCGTCATGGCAAATGATTCTTGTAGAGAAATAAAATGAGTCCCAACGTGTGCAACAGAACAGTTTGAAATCTCGTTACATTTGCATCGTCATGAACATGACTTATATCAGGCTAGCTCATTTTTTCTTTGTTCATTTTAAGTGTAGAAACAATATTTCGTTTGTGACCATTTTTTTCTGCCGTTTTGACAACAGGCTCATGACTAAAGAACACACGGCTGTCTGCTGATTGACGCTTGACTGTAGATTTTCGCTTTGTGTCAAAAGGACTCCCTTAACGCACACTTTTTCAAAGTAGGTGAATTCATCAGATCTGTTTGAAACATTGCATTTTATCCATGCACGACGACTGCTTAGATACTCGCAGCACAGTTGCCCCATATAAATTGCCCATGAGCGCGGAGATTGTCTTTGTCACTGTAGCAACCTTGCTCCATCAGGGGGACAAGCCGGTTCGACGCCCCTGTAAGCACATGTTTCTCTAATTCCTTTGTTTCAGGCAAGCCACAGTGACGTCAGACGCCTTTGCGCATACAGGTTTGCGATGCTTAGACAGTAATAACATAATTCATGTTTACATTTCTTTAATTTTCGACGCATTGTCGTTATTCGTGACGCATCAATGACCAATTGATTAAATGGCAATGCAATGAAAAAAGCGTGTGGAAAACAGTGTTAATGACAGATTTGAGAAGCACATTTCTTCAATGTTGGCCGCATGGCATTCCTGTGCAGGTGACAATGGTAATTTTTCAAAACGACAAGGATATTTAAACACATGATTATTTGTTTGGTGTGCTCTATGGCCTCTGCGACAGACCTCATCGAAATGACACTTAGATATCTTAGGGTGCACATATGAAATCTTCCCAAATGGTCTAGCGGATAGGAATCTGCCTTGTAACGCAGGGCGTCCCGGGTTCGATTCCCGTCATGGCAAATGATTCTTGTAGAGAAATAAAATGAGTTCCAACGTGTGCAACAGAACAGTTTGAAATCTCGTTACATTTGCATCGTCATGAACATGACTTATATCAGGCTAGCTCATTTTTTCTTTGTTCATTTTAAGTGTAGAAACAATATTTCGTTTGTGACAATTTTTTTCTGCCGTTTTGACAACAGGCTCATGACTAAAGGACACACGGCTGTCTGCTGATTGACGCTTGACTGTAGATTTTCGCTTTGTGTCAAAAGGACTCCCTTAACGCACACTTTTTCAAAGTAGGTGAATTCATCAGATCTGTTTGAAACATTGCATTTTATCCATGCACGACGACTGCTTAGATACTCGCAGCACAGTTGCCCCATATAAATTGCCCATGAGCGTGGAGCTTGTCTTTGTCACTGTAGCAACTTTGCTCCATCAGGGGGACAAGCCGGTTCGACGCCCCTGTAAGCACATGTTTCTCTAATTCCTTTGTTTCAGGCAAGCCACAGTGACGTCAGACGCCTTTGCGCATACAGCTTTGCGATGCTTAGACAGTAATAACATAATTCATGTTTACATTTCTTTAATTTTCGACGCATTGTCGTTATTCGTGACGCATCAATGACCAATTGATTAAATGGCAATGCAATGAAAAAAGCGTGTGGAAAACAGTGTTAATGACAGATTTGAGAAGCACATTTCTTCAATGTTGGCCGCATGTCATTCCTGTGCAGGTGACAATGGTAATTTTTCAAAACGACAAGGATATTTAAACACATGATTATTTGTTTGGTGTGCTGTATGGCCTCTGCTACAGACCTCATCGAAATGACACTTAGATATCTTAGGGTCTACATATGAAATCTTCCCAAATGGTCTAGCGGATAGGAATCTGCCTTGTAACGCAGGGCGGCCCGGGTTCGATTCCCGTCATGGCAAATGATTCTTGTAGAAAAATAAAATGTGTCCCAACGTGTGCAACAGAAAAGTTCGAAATCTAGTTACATTTGCATCGTCATGAACATGACTTATATCAGGCTAGCTCATTTTGTCTTTGTTCATTTTAAGTTTAGAAACAATATTTCGTTTGTGACCATTTTTTTCTGCCGTTTTGATAACAGGCTCATGACTAAAGAACACACGGCTGTCTGCTGATTGACGCTTGACTGTAGATTTTCGCTTTGTGTCAAAAGGACTCCCTTAACACACACTTTTTCAAAGTAGGTGAATTCATCAGATCTGTTTGAAACATTGCATTTTATCCATGCACGACGACTGCTTAGATACTCGCAGCACAGTTGCCCCATATAAATTGCCCATGAGGGCGGAGCTTGTCTTTGTCACTGTAGCAACTTTGCTCCATCAGGGAGACAAGCTGGTTCGACGCCCCTGTAAGCACATGTTTCTCTAATTCCTTTGTTTCAGGCAAGCCACTGTGACGTCAGACGCCTTTACGCATACAGCTTTGCGATGCTTAGACAGTAATAACATAATTCATGTTTACATTTCTTTAATTTTCGACGCATTGTCGTTATTCGTGACGCATCAATGACCAATTGATTATATGGCAATGCAATGAAAAAAGCGTGTGGAAAACAGTGTTAATGACAGATTTGAGAAGCACATTTCTTCAATGTTGGCCGCATGGCATTCCTGTGCAGGTGACAATGGTAATTTTTCAAAACGACAAGGATATTTAAACACATGATTATTTGTTTGGTGTGCTCTATGGCCTCTGCGACAGACCTCATCGAAATGACACTTAGATATCTTAGGGTGCACATATGAAATCTTCCCAAATGGTCTAGCGGATAGGAATCTGCCTTGTAACGCAGGGCGTCCCGGGTTCGATTCCCGTCATGGCAAATGATTCTTGTAGAGAAATAAAATGAGTCCCAACGTGTGCAACAGAACAGTTTGAAATCTCGTTACATTTGCATCGTCATGAACATGACTTATATCAGGCTAGCTCATTTTTTCTTTGTTCATTTTAAGTGTAGAAACAATATTTCGTTTGTGACAATTTTTTTCTGCCGTTTTGACAACAGGCTCATGACTAAAGAACACACGGCTGTCTGCTGATTGACGCTTGACTGTAGATTTTCGCTTTGTGTCAAAAGGACTCCCTTAACGCACACTTTTTCAAAGTAGGTGAATTCATCAGATCTGTTTGAAACATTGCATTTTATCCATGCACGACGACTGCTTAGATACTCGCAGCACAGTTGCCCCATATAAATTGCCCATGAGCGCGGAGCTTGACTTTGTCACTGTAGCAACTTTGCTCCATCAGGGGGACAAGCCGGTTCGACTCCCCTGTAAGCACATGTTTCTCTAATTCCTTTGTTTCAGGCAAGCCACTGTGACGTCAGACGCCTTTACGCATACAGCTTTGCGATGCTTAGACAGTAATAACATAATTCATGTTTACATTTCTTTAATTTTCGACGCATTGTCGTTATTCGTGACGCATCAATGACCAATTGATTATATGGCAATGCAATGAAAAAAGCGTGTGGAAAACAGTGTTAATGACAGATTTGAGAAGCACATTTCTTCAATGTTGGCCGCATGGCATTCCTGTGCAGGTGACAATGGTAATTTTTCAAAACGACAAGGATATTTAAACACATGATTATTTGTTTGGTGTGCTCTATGGCCTCTGCGACAGACCTCATCGAAATGACACTTAGATATCTTAGGGTGCACATATGAAATCTTCCCAAATGGTCTAGCGGATAGGAATCTGCCTTGTAACGCAGGGCGTCCCGGGTTCGATTCCCGTCATGGCAAATGATTCTTGTAGAGAAATAAAATGAGTCCCAACGTGTGCAACAGAACAGTTCGAAATCTCGTTACATTTGCATCGTCATGAACATGACTTATATCAGGCTAGCTCATTTTGTCTTTGTTCATTTTAAGTTTAGAAACAATATTTCGTTTGTGACCATTTTTTTCTGCCGTTTTGATAACAGGCTCATGACTAAAGAACACACGGCTGTCTGCTGATTGACGCTTGACTGTAGATTTTCGCTTTGTGTCAAAAGGACTCCCTTAACACACACTTTTTCAAAGTAGGTGAATTCATCAGATCTGTTTGAAACATTGCATTTTATCCATGCACGACGACTGCTTAGATACTCGCAGCACAGTTGCCCCATATAAATTGCCCATGAGGGCGGAGCTTGTCTTTGTCACTGTAGCAACTTTGCTCCATCAGGGAGACAAGCTGGTTCGACGCCCCTGTAAGCACATGTTTCTCTAATTCCTTTGTTTCAGGCAAGCCACTGTGACGTCAGACGCCTTTACGCATACAGCTTTGCGATGCTTAGACAGTAATAACATAATTCATGTTTACATTTCTTTAATTTTCGACGCATTGTCGTTATTCGTGACGCATCAATGACCAATTGATTATATGGCAATGCAATGAAAAAAGCGTGTGGAAAACAGTGTTAATGACAGATTTGAGAAGCACATTTCTTCAATGTTGGCCGCATGGCATTCCTGTGCAGGTGACAATGGTAATTTTTCAAAACGACAAGGATATTTAAACACATGATTATTTGTTTGGTGTGCTCTATGGCCTCTGCGACAGACCTCATCGAAATGACACTTAGATATCTTAGGGTGCACATATGAAATCTTCCCAAATGGTCTAGCGGATAGGAATCTGCCTTGTAACGCAGGGCGTCCCGGGTTCGATTCCCGTCATGGCAAATGATTCTTGTAGAGAAATAAAATGAGTCCCAACGTGTGCAACAGAACAGTTTGAAATCTCGTTACATTTGCATCGTCATGAACATGACTTATATCAGGCTAGCTCATTTTTTCTTTGTTCATTTTAAGTGTAGAAACAATATTTCGTTTGTGACAATTTTTTTCTGCCGTTTTGACAACAGGCTCATGACTAAAGAACACACGGCTGTCTGCTGATTGACGCTTGACTGTAGATTTTCGCTTTGTGTCAAAAGGACTCCCTTAACGCACACTTTTTCAAAGTAGGTGAATTCATCAGATCTGTTTGAAACATTGCATTTTATCCATGCACGACGACTGCTTAGATACTCGCAGCACAGTTGCCCCATATAAATTGCCCATGAGCGCGGAGCTTGACTTTGTCACTGTAGCAACTTTGCTCCATCAGGGGGACAAGCCGGTTCGACTCCCCTGTAAGCACATGTTTCTCTAATTCCTTTGTTTCAGGCAAGCCACTGTGACGTCAGACGCCTTTACGCATACAGCTTTGCGATGCTTAGACAGTAATAACATAATTCATGTTTACATTTCTTTAATTTTCGACGCATTGTCGTTATTCGTGACGCATCAATGACCAATTGATTATATGGCAATGCAATGAAAAAAGCGTGTGGAAAACAGTGTTAATGACAGATTTGAGAAGCACATTTCTTCAATGTTGGCCGCATGGCATTCCTGTGCAGGTGACAATGGTAATTTTTCAAAACGACAAGGATATTTAAACACATGATTATTTGTTTGGTGTGCTCTATGGCCTCTGCGACAGACCTCATCGAAATGACACTTAGATATCTTAGGGTGCACATATGAAATCTTCCCAAATGGTCTAGCGGATAGGAATCTGCCTTGTAACGCAGGGCGTCCCGGGTTCGATTCCCGTCATGGCAAATGATTCTTGTAGAGAAATAAAATGAGTCCCAACGTGTGCAACAGAACAGTTCGAAATCTCGTTACATTTGCATCGTCATGAACATGACTTATATCAGGCTAGCTCATTTTTTCTTTGTTCATTTTAAGTGTAGAAACAATATTTCGTTTGTGACCATTTTTTTCTGCCGTTTTGACAACAGGCTCATGACTAAAGAACACACGGCTGTCTGCTGATTGACGCTTGACTGTAGATTTTCGCTTTGTGTCAAAAGGACTCCCTTAACGCACACTTTTTCAAAGTAGGTGAATTCATCAGATCTGTTTGAAACATTGCATTTTATCCATGCACGACGACTGCTTAGATACTCGCAGCACAGTTGCCCCATATAAATTGCCCATGAGCGCGGAGCTTGTCTTTGTCACTGTAGCAACTTTGCTCCATCAGGGGGACAAGCCTGTTCGACGCCCATGTAAGCACATGTTTCTCTAATTCCTTTGTTTCAGGCAAGCCACTGTGACGTCAGACGCCTTTACGCATACAGCTTTGCGATGCTTAGACAGTAATAACATAATTCATGTTTACATTTCTTTAATTTTCGACGCATTGTCGTTATTCGTGACGCATCAATGACCAATTGATTATATTTGCAATGCAATGAAAAAAGCGTGTGGAAAACAGTGTTAATGACAGATTTGAGAAGCACATTTCTTCAATGTTGGCCGCATGGCATTCCTGTGCAGGTGACAATGGTAATTTTTCAAAACGACAAGGATATTTAAACACATGATTATTTGTTTGGTGTGCTCTATGGCCTCTGCGACAGACCTCATCGAAATGACACTTAGATATCTTAGGGTGTATATATCAAGTCTTCCCAAATGGTCTAGCGGATAGGAATCTGCCTTGTAACGCAGGGCGGCCCGGGTTCGATTCCTGTCATGGCAAATGATTCTTGTAGAAAAATAAAATGAGTCCCAACGTGTGCAACAGAACAGTTTGAAATCTCGTTACATTTGCATCGTCATGAACATGACTTATATCAGGCTAGCTCATTTTTTCTTTGTTCATTTTAAGTGTAGAAACAATATTTCGTTTGTGACCATTTTTTTCTGCCGTTTTGACAACAGGCTCATGACTAAAGAACACACGGCTGTCTGCTGATTGACGCTTGACTGTAGATTTTCGCTTTGTGTCAAAAGGACTCCCTTAACGCACACTTTTTCAAAGTAGGTGAATTCATCAGATCTGTTTGAAACATTGCATTTTATCCATGCACGACGACTGCTTAGATACTCGCAGCACAGTTGCCCCATATAAGTTGCCCATGAGCGCGGAGCTTGTCTTTGTCATTGTCGCAACTTTGCTCCATCAGGGGGACAAGCCGGTTCGACGCCCCTGTAAGCACATGTTTCTCTCATTCCTTTGTTTCAGGCAAGCCACAGTGACGTCAGACGCCTTTGCGCATACAGTTTTGCGATGCTTAGACAGTAATAACATAATTCATGTTTACATTTCTTTAATTTACGACGCATTGTCGTTATTCGTGACGCATCAATGAACAATTGATTATATGTCAATGCAATGAAAAAAGCGTGTGGAAAACAGTGTTAATGACAGATTTGAGAAGCACATTTCTTCAATGTTGGCCGCATGGCATTCCTGTGCAGGTGACAATGGTAATTTTTCAAAACGACAAGGATATTTAAACACATGATTATTTGTTTGGTGTGCTCTATGGCCTCTGCGACAGAGCTCATCGAAATGACACTTAGATATCTTAGGGTACACGTATGAGATCTTCCCAAATGGCGTAGCGGATAGGAATCTGCCTTGTAACGCAGGGCGGCCCGGGTTCGATTCCCGTCATGGCAAATGATTCTTGTAGAAAAATAAAATGAGTCCCAACTTGTGCAACAGAACAGTTCGAAATCTCGTTACATTTGCATCGTCATGAACATGACTTATATCAGGCTAGCTCATTTTTTCTTTGTTCATTTTAAGTGTAGAAACAATATTTCGTTTGTGACCATTTTTTTCTGCCGTTTTGACAACAGGCTCATGACTAAAGAACACACGGCTGTCTGCTGATTGACGCTTGACTGTAGATTTTCGCTTTGTGTCAAAAGGACTCCCTTAACGCACACTTTTTCAAAGTAGGTGAATTCATCAGATCTGTTTGAAACATTGCATTTTATCCATGCACGACGACTGCTTAGATACTCGCAGCACAGTTGCCCCATATAAATTGCCCATGAGCGCGGAGCTTGTCTTTGTCACTGTAGCAACTTTACTCCATCAGGGAGACAAGCCGGTTCGACGCCCCTGTAAGCACATGTTTCTCTAATTCCTTTGTTTCAGGCAAGCCACAGTGACGTCAGACGCCTTTGCGCATACAGCTTTGCGATGCTTAGACAGTAATAACATAATTCATGTTTACATTTCTTTAATTTTCGACGCATTGTCGTTATTCGTGACGCATCAATGACCAATTGATTATATGGCAATGAAATGAAAAAAGCGTGTGGAAAACAGTGTTAATGACAGATTTGAGAAGCACATTTCTTCAATGTTGGCCGCATGGCATTCCTGTGCAGGTGACAATGGTAATTTTTCAAAACGACAAGGATATTTAAACACATGATTATTTGTTTGGTGTGCTCTATGGCCTCTGCTACAGACCTCATCGAAATGACACTTAGATATCTTAGGGTCTACATATGAAATCTTTCCAAATGGTCTAGCGGATAGGAATCTGCCTTGTAACGCAGGGCGGCCCGCGTTCGATTCCCGTCATGGCAAATGATTCTTGTAGAAAAATAAAATGAGTCTCAACGTGTGCAACAGAACAGTTTGAAATCTCGTTACATTTGCATCGTCATGAACATGACTTATATCAGGCTAGCTCATTTTTTCTTTGTTCATTTTAAGTGTAGAAACAATATTTCGTTTGTGACCATTTTTTTCTGCCGTTTTGACAACAGGCTCATGACTAAAGAACACACGGCTGTCTGCTGATTGACGCTTGACTGTAGATTTTCGCTTTGTGTCAAAAGGACTCCCTTAACGCACACTTTTTCAAAGTAGGTGAATTCATCAGATCTGTTTGAAACATTGCATTTTATCCATGCACGACGACTGCTTAGATACTCGCAGCACAGTTGCCCCATATAAATTGCCCATGAGCGTGGAGCTTGTCTTTGTGACTGTAGCAACTTTGCTCCATCAGGGGGACAAGCCGGTTCGACGCCCCTGTAAGCACATGTTTCTCTAATTCCTTTGTTTCAGGCAAGCCACAGTGACGTCAGACGCCTTTGCGCATACAGCTTTGCGATGCTTAGACAGTAATAACATAATTCATGTTTACATTTCTTTAATTTTCGACGCATTGTCGTTATTCGTGACGCATCAATGACCAATTGATTATATGGCAATGCAATGAAAAAAGCGTGTGGAAAACAGTGTTAATGACAGATTTGAGAAGCACATTTCTTCAATGTTGGCCGCATGGCATTCCTGTGCAGGTGACAATGGTAATTTTTCAAAACGACAAGGATATTTAAACACATGATTATTTGTTTGGTGTGCTCTATGGCCTCTGCTACAGACCTCATCGAAATGACACTTAGATATCTTAGGGTCTACATATGAAAGCTTCCCAAATGGTCTAGCGGATAGGAATCTGCCTTGTAACGCAGGGCGGCCCGGGTTCGATTCCTGTCATGGCAAATGATTCTTGTAGAAAAATAAAATGAGTCCCAATGTGTGCAACAGAATAGTTCGAAATCTCGTTGCATTTGCATCGTCATGAACATGACTTATATCAGGCTAGCTCATTTTGTCTTTGTTCATTTTAAGTGTAGAAACAATATTTCGTTTGTGACCATTTTTTTCTGCCGTTTTGACAACAGGCTCATGACTAAAGAACACACGGCTGTCTGCTGATTGACGCTTGATTGTAGATTTTCGCTTTGTGTCAAAAGGTCTCCCTTAACGCACACTTTTTCAAAGTAGGTGAATTCATCAGATCTGTTTGAAACATTGCATTTTATCCATGCACGACGACTGCTTAGATACTCGCAGCACAGTTGCCCCATATAAATTGCCCATAAGCGCGGAGCTTGTCTTTGTCACTGTAGCAACTTTGCTCCATCAGGGGGACAAGCCGGATCGACGCCCCTGTAAGCACATGTTTCTCTAATTCCTTTGTTTCAGGCAAGCCACTGTGACGTCAGACGCCTTTACGCATACAGCTTCGCGATGCTCAGACAGTAATAACATAATTCATGTTCACATTTCTTTAATTTTCGACGCATTGTCGTTATTCGTGACGCATCAATGACCAATTGATTATATGGCAATGCAATGAAAAAAGCGTGTGGAAAACAGTGTTAATGACAGATTTGAGATGCACATTTCTTCAATGTTGGCCGCATGGCATTCCTGTGCAGGTGACAATGGTAATTTTTCAAAACGACAAGGATATTTAAACACATGATTATTTGTTTGGTGTGCTCTATGGCCTCTGCTACAGACCTCGTCGAAATGACACTTAGATATCTTAGGGTCTACATATGAAATCTTCCCAAATGGTCTAGCGGATAGGAATCTACCTTGTAACGCAGGGCGGCCCGGGTTCGATTCCCGTCATGGCAAATGATTCTTGTAGAAAAATAAAATGAGTCCCAACGTGTGCAACAGAACAGTTCGAAATTTCGTTACATTTGCATCGTCATGAACATGACTTATATCAGGCTAGCTCATTTTTTCTTTGTTCATTTTAAGTGTAGAAACAATATTTCGTTAGTGTCAATTTTTTCTGCCATTTTGACAAATGGCTCATGACTAAAGAACACACGGGTGTCTGCTGATTGACGCTTGACTGTAGATTTTCGCTTTGTGTCAAAAGGACTCCCTTAACGCACACTTTTTCAAAGTAGGTGAATTCATCAGATCTGTTTGAAACATTGCATTTTATCCATGCACGACGACTGCTTAGATACTCGCAGCACAGTTGCCCCATATAAATTGCCCATCAGTGCGGAGCTTGTCTTTGTCACTGTAGCAACTTTGCTCCATCAGGGGGACAAGCCGGTTCGACGCCCCTGTAAGCACATGTTTCTCTAATTCCTTTGTTTCAGGCAAGCCACTGTGACGTCAGACGCCTTTACGCATACAGCTTTGCGATGCTTAGACAGTAATAACATAATTCATGTTTACATTTCTTTAATTTTCGACGCATTGTCGTTATTCGTGACGCATCAATGACCAATTGATTATATGGCAATGCAATGAAAAAAGCGTGTGGAAAACAGTGTTAATGACAGATTTGAGAAGCACATTTCTTCAATGTTGGCCGCATGGCATTCCTGTGCAGGTGACAATGGTAATTTTTCAAAACGACAAGGATATTTAAACACATGATTATTTGTTTGGTGTGCTCTATGGCCTCTGCTACAGACCTCATCGAAATGACACTTAGATATCTTAGGGTCTACATATGAAAGCTTCCCAAATGGTCTAGCGGATAGGAATCTGCCTTGTAACGCAGGGCGGCCAGGGTTCGATTCCTGTCATGGCAAATGATTCTTGTAGAAAAATAAAATGAGTCCCAATGTGTGCAACAGAATAGTTCGAAATCTAGTTGCATTTGCATCGTCATGAACATGACTTATATCAGGCTATCTCATTTTTTCTTTGTTCATTTTAAGTGTAGAAACAATATTTCGTTAGTGTCAATTTTTTCTGCCGTTTTGACAAATGGCTCATGACTAAAGAACACACGGGTGTCTGCTGATTGACGCTTGACTGTAGATTTTATCTTGGTGTCAAAAGGACTCCCTTAACGCACACTTTTTCAAAGTAGGTGAATTCATCAGATCTGTTTGAAACATTGCATTTTATCCATGCACGACGACTGCTTAGATACTCGCAGCACAGTTGCCCCATATAAATTGCCCATGAGTGCGGAGCTTGTCTTTGTCACTGTAGCAACTTTGCTCCATCAGGGGGACAAGCAGGTTCGACGCCCCTGTAAGCACATGTTTCTCTAATTCCTTTGTTTCAGGCAAGCCACTGTGACGTCAGACGCCTTTACGCATACAGCTTTGCGATGCTTAGACAGTAATAACATAATTCATGTTTACATTTCTTTAATTTTCGACGCATTGTCGTTATTCGTGACGCATCAATGACCAATTGATTATATGGCAATGCAATGAAAAAAGCGTGTGGAAAACAGTGTTAATGACAGATTTGAGAAGCACATTTCTTCAATGTTGGCCGCATGGCATTCCTGTGCAGGTGACAATGGTAATTTTTCAAAACGACAAGGATATTTAAACACATGATTATTTGTTTGGTGTGCTCTATGGCCTCTGCTACAGACCTCATCGAAATGACACTTAGATATCTTAGGGTCTACATATGAAATCTTCCCAAATGGTCTAGCGGATAGGAATCTGATTTGTAACGCAGGGCGGCCCGGGTTCGATTCCCGTCATGGCAAATGATTCTTGTAGAAAAATAAAATGAGTCCCAACGTGTGCAACAGAACAGTTTGAAATCTCGTTACATTTGCATCGTCATGAACATGACTTATATCAGGCTAGCTCATTTTTTCTTTGTTCATTTTAAGTGTAGAAACAATATTTCGTTTGTGACCATTTTTTACTGCCGTTTTGACAACAGGCTCATGACTAAAGAACACACGGCTGTCTGCTGATTGACGCTTGACTGTAGATTTTCGCTTTGTGTCAAAAGGACTCCCTTAACGCACACTTTTTCAAAGTAGGTGAATTCATCAGATCTGTTTGAAACATTGCATTTTATCCATGCACGACGACTGCTTAGATACTCGCAGCACTGTTGCCCCATATAAATTGCCCATGAGCGCGGAGCTTGTCTTTGTCACTGTAGCAACTTTGCTCCATCAGGGGGACAAGCCGGTTCGACGCCCCTTTAAGCACATGTTTCTCTAATTCCTTTGTTTGAGGCAAGCCACTGTGACTTCAGACGACTTTACGCATACAGCTTCGCGATGCTTAGACAGTAATAACATAATTCATGTTTACATTTCTTTAATTTTCGACGCATTGTCGTTATTCGTGACGCATCAATGACCAATTGATTATATGGCAATGCAATGAAAAAAGCGTGTGGAAAACAGTGTTAATGACAGATTTGAGATGCACATTTCTTCAATGTTGGCCGCATGGCATTCCTGTGCAGGTGACATTGGTAATTTTTCAAAACGACAAGGATATTTAAACACATGATTATTTGTTTGGTGTGCTCTATGGCCTCTGCTACAGACCTCGTCGAAATGACACTTAGATATCTTAGGGTCTACATATGAAATCTTCCCAAATGGTCTAGCGGATAGGAATCTACCTTGTAACGCAGGGCGGCCCTGGTTCGATTCCCGTCATGGCAAATGATTCTTGTAGAAAAATAAAATGAGTCCCAACGTGTGCAACAGAACAGTTCGAAATCTCGTTACATTTGCATCGTCATGAACATGACTTATATCAGGCTAGCTCATTTTTTCTTTGTTCATTTTAAGTGTAGAAACAATATTTCGTTAGTGTCAATTTTTTCTGCCGTTTTGACAAATGGCTCATGACTAAAGAACACACGGGTGTCTGCTGATTGACGCTTGACTGTAGATTTTATCTTGGTGTCAAAAGGACTCCCTTAACGCACACTTTTTCAAAGTAGGTGAATTCATCAGATCTGTTTGAAACATTGCATTTTATCCATGCACGACGACTGCTTAGATACTCGCAGCACAGTTGCCCCATATAAATTGCCCATGAGCGCGGAGCTTGTCTTTGTCACTGTAGCAACTTTGCTCCATCAGGGGGACAAGCCGGGTCGACGCCCCTTTAAGCACATGTTTCTCTAATTCCTTTGTTTGAGGCAAGCCACTGTGACTTCAGACGACTTTACGCATACAGCTTCGCGATGCTTAGACAGTAATAACATAATTCATGTTTACATTTCTTTAATTTTCGACGCATTGTCGTTATTCGTGACGCATCAATGACCAATTGATTATATGGCAATGCAATGAAAAAAGCGTGTGGAAAACAGTGTTAATGACAGATTTGAGATGCACATTTCTTCAATGTTGGCCGCATGGCTTTCCTGTGCAGGTGACAATGGTAATTTTTCAAAACGACAAGGATATTTAAACCCATGATTATTTGTTTGGTGTGCTCTATGGCCTCTGCTACAGACCTCATCGAAATGACACTTAGATATCTTAGGGTCTACATATGAAATCTTCCCAAATGGTCTAGCGGATAGGAATCTGCCTTGTAACGCAGGGCGGCCCGGGTTCGATTCCCGTCATGGCAAATGATTCTTGTAGAAAAATAAAATGAGTCCCAACGTGTGCAACAGAACAGTTCGAAATCTCGTTACATTTGCATCGTCATGAACATGACTTATATCAGGCTAGCTAATTTTTTCTTTGTTCATTTTAAGTGTAGAAACAATATTTCGTTAGTGACCATTTTTTTCTGCCGTTTTGACAAATGGCTCATGACTAAAGAACACACGGGTGTCTGCTGATTGACGCTTGACTGTAGATTTTCGCTTTGTGTCAAAAGGACTCCCTTAACGCACACTTTTTCAAAGTAGGTGAATTCATCAGATCTGTTTGAAACATTGCATTTTATCCATGCACGACGACTGCTTAGATACTCGCAGCACAGTTGCCCCATATAAATTGCCCATGAGCGCGGAGCTTGTCTTTGTCACTGTAGCAACTTTGCTCCATCAGGGGGACAAGCCGGTTCGACGCCCCTGTAAGCACATGTTTCTCTAATTCCTTTGTTTCAGGCAAGCCACTGTGACGTCAGACGCCTTTACGCATACAGCTTTGCGATGCTTAGACAGTAATAACATAATTCATGTTTACATTTCTTTAATTTTCGACGCATTGTCGTTATTCGTGACGCATCAATGACCAATTGATTATATGGCAATGCAATGAAAAAAGCGTGTGGAAAACAGTGTTAATGACAGATTTGAGAAGCACATTTCTTCAATGTTGGCCGCATGGCATTCCTGTGCAGGTGACAATGGTAATTTTTCAAAACGACAAGGATATTTAAACACATGATTATTTGTTTGGTGTGCTCTATGGCCTCTGTTACAGACCTCATCGAAATGACACTTAGATATCTTAGGGTCTACATATGAAATCTTCCCAAATGGTCTAGCGGATACGAATCTGCCTTGTAACGCAGGGCGGCCCGGGTTCGATTCCCGTCATGGCAAATGATTCTTGTCGAAAAATAAAATGAGTCCCAACGTGTGCAACAGAACAGTTCGAAATCTCGTTACATTTGCATCGTCATGAACATGACTTATATCAGGCTAGCTCATTTTTTCTTTGTTCATTTTAAGTGTAGAAACAATATTTCGTTAGTGACCATTTTTTTCTGCCGTTTTGACAAATGGCTCATGACTAAAGAACACACGGGTGTCTGCTGATTGACGCTTGACTGTAGATTTTCGCTTTGTGTCAAAAGGACTCCCTTAACGCACACTTTTTCAAAGTAGGTGAATTCATCAGATCTGTTTGAAACATTGCATTTTATCCATGCACGACGACTGCTTAGATACTCGCAGCACAGTTGCCCCATATAAATTGCCCATGAGCGCGGAGCTTGTCTTTGTCACTGTAGCAACTTTGCTCCATCAGGGGGACAAGCCGGTTCGACGCCCCTGTAAGCACATGTTTCTCTAATTCCTTTGTTTCAGGCAAGCCACTGTGACGTCAGACGCCTTTACGCATACAGCTTTGCGATGCTTAGACAGTAATAACATAATTCATGTTTACATTTCTTTAATTTTCGACGCATTGTCGTTATTCGTGACGCATCAATGACCAATTGATTATATGGCAATGCAATGAAAAAAGCGTGTGGAAAACAGTGTTAATGACAGATTTGAGAAGCACATTTCTTCAATGTTGGCCGCATGGCATTCCTGTGCAGGTGACAATGGTAATTTTTCAAAACGACAAGGATATTTAAACACATGATTATTTGTTTGGTGTGCTCTATGGCCTCTGTTACAGACCTCATCGAAATGACACTTAGATATCTTAGGGTCTACATATGAAATCTTCCCAAATGGTCTAGCGGATACGAATCTGCCTTGTAACGCAGGGCGGCCCGGGTTCGATTCCCGTCATGGCAAATGATTCTTGTCGAAAAATAAAATGAGTCCCAACGTGTGCAACAGAACAGTTTGAAATCTTGTTACATTTGCATCGTCATGAACATGACTTATATCAGGCTAGCTCATTTTTTCTTTGTTCATTTTAAGTGTAGAAACAATATGTCGTTTGTGACCATTTTTTTCTGCCGTTTTGACAACAGGCTCATGACTAAAGAACACACGGCTGTCTGCTGATTGACGCTTGACTGTAGATTTTCGCTTTATGTCAAAAGGACTCCCTTAACGCACACTTTTTCAAAGTAGGTGAATTCATCAGATCTGTTTGAAACATTGCATTTTATCCATGCACGACGACTGCTTAGATACTCGCAGCACAGTTGCCCCATATAAATTGCCCATGAGCGCGGAGCTTGTCTTTGTCACTGTAGCAACTTTGCTCCATCAGGGGGACAAGCCGGTTCGACGCCCCTGTAAGCACATGTTTCTCTAATTCCTTTGTTTCAGGCAAGCCACTGTGACGTCAGACGCCTTTACGCATACAGCTTCGCGATGCTTAGACAGTAATAACATAATTCATGTTTACATTTCTTTAATTTTCGACGCATTGTCGTTATTCGTGACGCATCAATGACCAATTGATTATATGGCAATGCAATGAAAAAAGCGTGTGGAAAACAGTGTCAATGACAGATTTGAGAAGCACATTTCTTCAATGTTGGCCGCATGGCATTCCTGTGCAGGTGACAATGGTAATTTTTCAAAACGACAAGGATATTTAAACACATGATTATTTGTTTGGTGTGCTCCATGGCCTCTGCTACAGACCTCGTCGAAATGACACTTAGATATCTTAGGGTCTACATATGAAATCTTCCCAAATGGTCTAGCGGATAGGAATCTGCCTTGTAACGAAGGGGGGCCCGGGTTCGATTCCCGTCATGGCAAATGATTCTTGTAGAAAAATAAAATGAGTCCCAACGTGTGCAACAGAACAGTTTGAAATCTCGTTTCATTTGCATCGTCATGAACATGACTTATATCAGGCTAGCTCATTTTTTCTTTGTTCATTTTAAGTGTAGAAACAATATTTCGTTAGTGACCATTTTTTTCTGCCGTTTTGACAAATGGCTCATGACTAAAGAACACACGGGTGTCTGCTGATTGACGCTTGACTGTAGATTTTCGCTTTGTGTCAAAAGGACTCCCTTAACGCACACTTTTTCAAAGTAGGTGAATTCATCAGATCTGTTTGAAACATTGCATTTTATCCAGGCACGACGACTGCTTAGATACTCGCAGCACAGTTGCCCCATATAAATTGCCCATGAGCGCTGTTATGGAAAATACATTCATAGAACTATTTTCAGGTTATACACTTTCATATGACTGATACAACTTGTGTAACTACTGTGATGACATTTACTCTTGCCACTCCTCTAAAGTTCTATAGCCATTGTTCTGAGAAGCACTGTATGATTTACCATATGAACAGCGGTGATCTCTGAGGGAGTGGTAGGAGAGAGCAATAGTGGGGGGATAGGCGCATCCTGTCGATAGGTGTGAAATGTTGAACGGCAATTAATCAATAAGAAAGTCTCCCCATTGTTCATTCTCTCCCGCCCTTTCTCACGTAAGCACAGGCCCATCAGCCGATAGCCTTGGCGGCGCCTGTATTATGTTCAAACTGTATAAAAGACAAACCTGATCATTGTCTCTTTAGACTTGTGCTGAACGAACCCCGGTTCTACGCTGGGCTGCTGTTACGCTCTTGTCTCTTGTTTGCAAGCAATAAATACCGGACTCAGATATTGTGGCGACTCAGGACTTGTTTCTTGATTCTTACCTCCGAAGAGCTAAAGTACAGAGTGGTAAATCCTAGACTTCCACCACAATTTGGGGGCTCGATCCGGGATCGCCTGCCCTGACTTCGTCGTCTCTCTGCCAAGAAGGTCAACTCGTATACGGTCAGGATATATTCCTGGAGCTGAAATCCTCCTTTTGAAAGTTCAGAACGCAAAGGTTGAGAGAAAAGGCGCCTGAAAGGAGAGAGACGGCGTTTTCAGGCACGGCGAGTCCAGAAAGACATTGAACTCGGAAGAGGTAAGACCACAATATTTGTAAAAAAAATCCTAGGTCTCGTGGCCTAGGTGCTAGCTATTGGGTTGAAGTCCCGCACGTTTAAAGTCCGTGTAAAGATTAGGTTGTAGTCCCGCACGTTTAAAGTCCGTGTAAAGATTAGGTTGTAGTCCCGCACGTTTAAAGTCCGTGTAAAGATTAGGTTGTAGTCCCGCACGTTTAAAGTCCGTGTAAAGATTAGGTTGTAGTCCCACACGTTTAAAAGTCTGTGTAAAGATTAGTTTAAAGTCCGTATAAATTCTATTTAGGTCCCACGTTTAAAGTCCGTGTAAATTCTATTTAGGTCTGCAGTTCGTTGTTTGTGTGTTTCTGTTTTTGTTTTGTTGTTTGTGTGTGTTTCTGTTTTTTTTAATCTAGATAAACTTGTTGCTAAGAGCCGACGGGCTGATTGATACTTTCGAGAAGTGGTGTCGAGGACACTCAACGTGTGGAAGGCACACACATGAATATATACATCTATTTTCTATTATAATTTTTTGGTATACCTAATAGTTAGAATTTGTATGAAACGCGTGAAGACACGTGAATAAAAGGTAAGGAACTCACCTATTGTCGTTGACGACACTTAACCTTTTTGAAATACCTGAAACAATTGCTACACTAATTGATAATGGGGAAAGCGGCCAGTAAAGCCAACCCGCTGCCTTCGAGAACGGATGGATGCGCTAAGATAATGATTGAAAAATATGGTCGATGGACATGTGAACAATTGCCTCTGTGGGAGATTTTGGGTTTTCCATTGAACGGTAGCTTTAGCCAACGACAGATTAACATGCTAGAAGACAGGCTTGAAAATTATGCTACAGGTAAAATTAAGAAGTTACAAAAAGGGTCACGCCGAGTAGATTGGAAGGCGTTTTGTGCATGGAAAACGGAGGGGGCAATTAGACAGTTACAACAAGAACAGGCTGAACAGCTTAAGAAGGTAAAACAAGTCGAATTAGAGAAGGTAAAGTCAGTTGAATCAGGAAAGGAACCACTAGTGGAGTCAGATAGGCCAGGGCTTTCTAACCAGTGTCCTATAGTATTCTTGTCCGAACAGGTTGATGCGGATCTCGACTGCTCCTCTGTCCGTCCTCCACCCTACAGACCCCTGACAGCACCACGGGCAGATACGGCTCGCCCGAACCCAGCGTTGACCTCGCCTATATCTTCGAGAACGAGACAGCACCACCGCGACCCGGACAGCCAGGGCTCTTTCCCCATGGTGGAGGTGACTAATCCACAAGCTGGGGTGGACGGTCAGCCAAATACCGTCCTGGTGTATCGCCCCTGGACGCCCGCGGATCTGAGAGAGGTGGCGGCAGCACTCCCGAACCCCGACAAGGAAGGGGGAGAGAGGCTTGTCACAGCCCTCGAACTGCTAATTGGCCAATACAAACCTAACTCCGCCGAAATCGAGATGGTAATGATGAAAGCCCTTATGCTCAAGTGGACATTAGTAAAGGGGACCTGGCCCCAGCATTCTGTCATATGGAGTAACGAAGAGGGGGCCTCACCGGCCCCGACAGGCGCAATATCCCCTGAGGCAGGAAGCCATAGATGGTATTACACCAGCATTTGAGGCATTATTAGAAGAAGGCATAATTGTTCCATGTCCTGACAGTCCATGTCGCACTCCTATTTTTCCCGTAAAAAAGGCCAAACAGGAAGGCCAACCACAAACTTGGCGCTTTGTTCAGGATCTTAAAAAGGTTAATGAAGCAGTCCAAGCGCGCGCCCCTATCTGTCCGGATCCTTATACTATTATGACACAAGTACCCAGTGATGCTACATATTTTTCAGTAGTTGACCTAGCTAATGCATTCTTCAGTATTCCTGTACATAAAGATTCTCAGTTCTGGTTTGCCTTTCGCTTTAAGGATAAGGCATATACCTGGTCTAGAGCCCCTATGGGTTATGTTGAAAGCCCAGCAGTATTCGGGGCAGCGCTAAAAGATAATCTAGAGGATTTAGTAATGGAAGGGGGTAGTACCCTGATCCAATATGTTGATGATCTCCTTATATGTTCACCTGACAAAGAAACCTGTCAGAAGGACACAGTGGCTCTGTTGAAGTATTTGGCAGAACAGGGCCACAAGGCAAGCTTGCAGAAATTACAGTTTGTGAAAGAGGAGGTGGTGTTTCTGGGCCACAAGCTCACCCGGGAGGGCAAAAGCCTGAGTACAAACAGAATAGACGCAATCACTAGAATACCTAAGCCGATTACTAAAAAACACCTGTTGTCCTTTCTGGGAATGGTAGGATTCTGTAGGCAATGGATCCCTGAATACGCTAAAATAACCCAACCACTTCATGTAATGGCACATGGCCAAAAATTATCTTCGGCTGACAAGATCATATGGACAGAAGTGGGTGAGACCAGCTTCAATGTGCTTAAAACCATGTTGGCAGCTGCTCCAACATTAGGCTTGCCAGATCCCCATAAACAGTTTGTTCAAACAGTATGTGAAAAAGATGGTTTTATGTCCTCTGTGCTGATGCAAAAACATGGTGATGGAATGCGCCCGGTGGCATATTTTTCATCAAAGCTAGATGCTGTGGCTCAGGGACTTCCCCACTGTTTAAAGGCTGTAGCGGCAGCGGCTGAGGCAGTGCTCAGGTCGCAACCTCTGGTTTGTTACCAGCCGCTCGAGCTCAGGGTACCACATGCGGTTTCCTCAATATTGCTTGAACATAAGACTAGTCATCTGTCAGGGGCAAGGTTTCTTCATTATCACAATGTTCTACTGTCACTCCCGAATATCAATATTGTGAGATGTACTGCTCTCAATCCAGCTACACTCCTCCCTACGGAGGATGACGGAGAACCTCACGATTGCATTTCCGCTATAAATCAGCAATGCACACCTAGACCAGATATGTCAGACGAACCATTAGATAATAGCGATGTTGTCTATTATGTGGATGGGTCGGCATCAAAGTGCCTAACATCATCACTAAACAATGTGGGATATGCCATTGTTACTGATTATGACACAGTGGAGGGCAACAGATTGCCTCACCACCTCTCTGCCCAGGCTGCCGAGCTCTTTGCTCTAACCAGGGCCTGTATTTTGGGAGAAGGGAAACGGGTAACCATTTATACAGACAGTCGCTATGCGTTTGGAGTAGCACATGATTTTGGAGCGCTGTGGAAAATGAGAGGCTTTATTACATCATCAGGTACTGAAATACAACATGGTAAATTGATACATAACTTGCTAGAAGCTATCATGCTCCCCAAACAGGTTGCAATATGTAAATGTGAAGCTCACACTAAGGGAAAATATGTTGTATCAGCAGGGAACCGCAGGGCAGATACAGCTGCCAAACTAGCAGCACAGGCACCGGTAGATGTGGCCTTGCAAATGGTACAGGTGACCCCCACCGTCTCACTCACAGACCTAATTGAAGCACAAACTAACGCCTCCCCTAAGGAGAGACAGCAGTGGAAAAATGCAGGGGCCGTCTATGTCAATAAAGTTTGGGTTGGCCCAAATGATAACCCATGTTTACCTAAATGTTTATTTCATTTTTATGCAGTGTTGTCACATGGAAAAGATCATGTGTCAAAAGGGGGGATGACGGATGTTGTAAATAAGCATTGGTATACACAAGGTTTTTCAAATTATTCACAGAATTTTTGTTCAAAATGTCCAGTGTGCCTGAGACATAACATAGGAAGAGGGCAAATGGTTCCCCAGTCAAGCCATCCTCCCCCTGATGGCCCATTTGATCATGTTATGATGGACTTTGTTGAGTTGGACCCCTGCGAGGGAAAGAAATATTGTTTGGTGTTTGTGGACATGTTTTCTAAATGGGTCGAGGTTTTCCCATCAGGAAAAGCAGATTCCTCAGCTGTGGCGAAAGCGTTGTTAAATGAAATAGTGCCACGATGGGGAATCCCTAGGAAATTGTCGAGTGACAATGGGTCACACTTCGTGAACGAGGCAGTACAGAAAATGTCTGAATACTTAGGGGTGGACTTGAAAACTCACTGCTCTTATCACCCCCAGAGTGGAGGGGCAGTGGAGAGAGAGAACGGGACAATTAAACTGAAATTGACAAAAGTGTGTGAAGAAACCGGACTGAACTGGGTTAAGGCTCTCCCATTGATCCTCACAGCAATGAGAGGGAGGCCTAGGGCAAAGAACGGCCTGTCTCCTCATGAGATCCTAACTGGTAGACCAATGAACACAGGAATAGGTGCACCACATAATGGGTGTGAGCTAACCATTGAATATGCAAATGACTCTATGCTAACATACTGTGCGAACCTGACCAAGGTTTTGAGAGGCATCCACAGGACTGTAAAGGAGGCACTCCCCACACCACTAGAGGGACCTCTTCATGACATGCGACCAGGAGAGTGGGTGCTGATCAAGAACTTCAGGAGGAAGCACTGGAGCAGTCCACGGTGGTTGGGGCCCTTCCAGGTACATCTCGTTACACAGTCCGCAGTGAAAGTAGCAGAGAGAGGCACGTGGGTACACGCCACACACTGCAAGAAGGCACCACCACTGGAGAGACCAGCCGTCAGCGGGCAGACCGGGAGCGACCCGACGAGACCGGCCGTCAGCGGGCAGACCGGGAGCGACCCGACGAGACCGGCCGTCAGCGGGCAGACCGGGAGCGACCCAGCGAGACCAGCCGTCAGCAGACGGACCAAGGGCAGCCACCCGCACAAAGACCACCAACCTTGTACTCGGGGGAATGGGAACAGGAGATGACCTTTCCACCCTGAATCCCTCCCCCAAGTGGAACTTGTTTTGATATGGATATGATATGATAACCTCCGTTCTGTTAAACATGATATTTAGGCTGAAGTGTTGTTAACATTCAAGGAATTAAATGTTAAAAGGAGGGATTGTTATGGAAAATACATTCATAGAACTATTTTCAGGTTATACACTTTCATATGACTGATACAACTTGTGTAACTACTGTGATGACATTTACTCTTGCCACTCCTCTAAAGTTCTATAGCCATTGTTCTGAGAAGCACTGTATGATTTACCATATGAACAGCGGTGATCTCTGAGGGAGTGGTAGGAGAGAGCAATAGTGGGGGGATAGGCGCATCCTGTCGATAGGTGTGAAATGTTGAACGGCAATTAATCAATAAGAAAGTCTCCCCATTGTTCATTCTCTCCCGCCCTTTCTCACGTAAGCACAGGCCCATCAGCCGATAGCCTTGGCGGCGCCTGTATTATGTTCAAACTGTATAAAAGACAAACCTGATCATTGTCTCTTTAGACTTGTGCTGAACGAACCCCGGTTCTACGCTGGGCTGCTGTTACGCTCTTGTCTCTTGTTTGCAAGCAATAAATACCGGACTCAGATATTGTGGCGACTCAGGACTTGTTTCTTGATTCTTACCTCCGAAGAGCTAAAGTACAGAGTGGTAAATCCTAGACTTCCACCACAGCGCAGAGCTTGTCTTTGTCACTGTAGCAACTTTGCTCCATCAGGGGGACAAGCCGGTTCGACGTCCCTGTAAGCACATGTTTCTCTAATTCCTTTGTTTCAGGCAAGCCACTGTGACGTCAGACGCCTTTACGCATACAGCTTTGCGATGCTTAGACAGTAATAACATAATTCATGTTTACATTTCTTTAATTTTCGAAGCATTGTCGTTATTCGTGACGCATCAATGACCAATTGATTATATGGCAATGCAATGAAAAAAGCGTGTGGAAAACAGTGTTAATGACAGATTTGAGAAGCACATTTCTTCAATGTTGGCCGCATGGCATTCCTGTGCAGGTGACAATGGTAATTTTTCAAAACGACAAGGATATTTAAACACATGATTATTTGTTTGGTGTGCTCTATGGCCTCTGCTACAGACCTCATCGAAATGACACTTAGATATCTTAGGGTCTACATATGAAATCTTCCCAAATGGTCTAGCGGATAGGAATCTGCCTTGTAACGCAGGGCGGCCCGGGTTCGATTCCCGTCATGGCAAATGATTCTTGTAGAAAAATAAAATGAGTCCCAACGTGTGCAACAGAACAGTTCGAAATCTCGTTACATTTGCATCGTCATGAACATGACTTATATCAGGCTAGCTCATTTTGTCTTTGTTCATTTTAAGTGTAGAAACAATATTTCGTTTGTGACCATTTCTTTCTGCCGTTTTGACAACAGGCTCATGACTAAAGAACACACGGCTGTCTGCTGATTGACGCTTGACTGTAGATTTTCGCTTTGTGTCAAAAGGACTCCCTTAACGCACACTTTTTCAAAGTAGGTGAATTCATCAGATCTGTTTGAAACATTGCATTTTATCCATGCACGACGACTGCTTAGATACTCGCAGCACAGTTGCCCCATATAAATTGCCCATGAGCGCGGAGCTTGTCTTTGTCACTGTAGCAACTTTGCTCCATCAGGGGGACAAGCCGGTTCGACGCCCCTGTAAGCACATGTTTCTCTAATTCCTTTGTTTCAGGCAAGCCACTGTGACGTCAGACGCCTTTACGCATACAGCTTTGCGATGCTTAGACAGTAATAACATAATTCATGTTTACATTTCTTTAATTTTCGACGCATTGTCGTTATTCGTGACGCATCAATGACCAATTGATTATATGGCAATGCAGTGAAAAAAGCGTGTGGAAAACAGTGTTAATGACAGATTTGAGAAGCACATTTCTTCAATGTTGGCCGCATGGCATTCCTGTGCAGGTGACAATGGTAATTTTTCAAAACGACAAGGATATTTAAACACATGATTATTTGTTTGGTGTGCTCTATGGCCTCTGCTACAGACCTCATCGAAATGACACTTAGATATCTTAGCGTCTACATATGAAATCTTCCCAAATGGTCTAGCGGATAGGAATCTGCCTTGTAACGCAGGGCGGCCCGGGTTCGATTCCCGTCATGGCAAATGATTCTTGTCGAAAAATAAAATGAGTCCCAACGTGTGCAACAGAACAGTTTGAAATCTCGTTACATTTGCATCGTCATGAACATGACTTATATCAGGCTAGCTCATTTTTTCTTTGTTCATTTTAAGTGTAGAAACAATATGTCGTTTGTGACCATTTTTTTCTGCCGTTTTGACAACAGGCTCATGACTAAAGAACACACGGCTGTCTGCTGATTGACGCTTGACTGTAGATTTTGGATTTGTGTCAAAAGGACTCCCTTAACGCACACTTTTTCAAAGTAGGTGAATTCATCAGATCTGTTTGAAACATTGCATTTTATCCATGCACGACGACTGCTTAGATACTCGCAGCACAGTTGCCCCATATAAATTGCCCATGAGCGCGGAGCTTGTCTTTGTCACTGTAGCAACTTTGCTCCATCAGGGGGACAAGCCGGTTCGACGCCCCTGTAAGCACATGTTTCTCTAATTCCTTTGTTTCAGGCAAGCCACTGTGACGTCAGACGCCTTTACGCATACAGCTTCGCGATGCTTAGACAGTAATAACATAATTCATGTTTACATTTCTTTAATTTTCGACGCATTGTCGTTATTCGTGACGCATCAATGACCAATTGATTATATGGCAATGCAATGAAAAAAGCGTGTGGAAAACAGTGTTAATGACAGATTTGAGAAGCACATTTCTTCAATGTTGGCCGCATGGCATTAGATTAGATTAGATTAGATTCAACTTTATTGTCATTGTTCAGAGTACAAGTACAGAGACAACGAAATGCAGTTAGCGTCTAACCAGAAGTGCAAAATAGCAGAAAGTGCAATGAACAGTATTTACAGGTAGTGCAATATATGATCAGTAGTAGTGCAGTGTAATATAGAATAATATAAGCAGTATAATATAGCAGTGCAGTATAGCAGTATGTGAGTAACAGTAGCATTATAGCAGAATAAATAGTTACAGTATGAGCAGTGTAGCAGCATATGAGCTGTATGGGTAATGCAGTCTAGCAGTATATATGTATTAACAGTAACATGAGGTAGATGCCGAATAAATATAAATATGGAATGCCGTATAAACAAGTATGTACAGTATGTGCAGTAGTATTAAAGAAAACATAGGATATGTGCATTATGTGCATTATGAACAGTATGAACAGGTATGTACAGAAGAGCAGTGGTATTGAGTAAGAGAAGGGGAGGGGAGTATAGTGCAATAGTCCGGGTGGTGGGGGGGGGGGGTGGGGGTTGCGGGGGTAGTAGGTTGTCAGGTAGGTGTAGTGTTCGAGTTCAGCAGGGTGACAGCCGCAGGGAAGAAGCTGCCTCTGAACCTACTGGTTCGGGTGCGGAGAGACCTGTAGCGCCTCCCGGAGGGGAGTGGGGTGAAAAGTCTATGGTTGGGGTGTGAGATGTCCTTGACGATGCTGCGTGCCTTACGCAGGCATCGTTTGCCCTGGACAGCCTCGATGGAGGGGAGTGAGGAACCGGTGATGCGTTGGGCAGTTTTCACCACCCTCTGCAGTGCCTTCCGGTCCGATGCCGAGCAGTTGCCATACCATACTGTGACACAGTAGGTAAGGATACTCTCGATGGTGCAGCGGTAGAAGTTCACCAGGATCTGAGGAGGTAGATGGACCTTCTTTAGTCTCCTCAGGAAGAAGAGACGCTGGTGAGCCTTCTTTATCAGGGTGGAGGTGTTGAGGGTCCAGGAGAGGTCCTCAGAGATGTGGACACCCAGAAACTTGAAGCTGGTGACTCGCTCCACCTCAGTCCCGTTGATGAGGATGGGGGTGTGTGCGCCAGCTTTAGACTTCCTGAAGTCCACAATGAGTTCTTTGGTCTTCTTGGTGTTGAGAGCCAGGTTATTGTCGTTGCACCACACTGTTAGGTGCTGGACCTCCTCCCTGTAGGCCGACTCATCGTTGTTGCTGATGAGACCGATCACCGTTGTGTTGTCTGCAAACTTAACAATGGTGTTTGAGCCATGTACAGGTGTGCAGTCGTAGGTGAAGAGGGAGTAAAGGAGGGGGCTCAGCACACAGCCTTGTGGAACGCCGGTGTTCAGGGTGAGGGTTGAGGAAGTGTGGTTGTGAAGCCTAACAGACTGCGGCCTGTTGGTCAAGAAGTCTAGAATCCAGTTGCAGAGGGAGGGGTTGATGCCCAGTTGCCTGAGTTTGGAGATCAGTTTGGAGGGGATGATGGTGTTGAATGCTGAGCTGAAGTCAATAAACAGCATTCTCACATAAGAGTTAGTCTTGTCGAGGTGGGACAGGGCGGAGTGAAGTGCCGTTGAAATGGCATCCTCTGTACTCCTGTTCTGCCGGTAGGCGAATTGAAAGGGGTCCAGTGTGGGTGGTAGGCAGGTCTTGAGTTGAGCTAAGACCAGCCTCTCGAAGCACTTCATGATGATGGGCGTGAGTGCCACTGGTCGGAAGTCATTTAGGCTCGTTGCAGTGGAGTGTTTTGGCACCGGCACGATGGAGGTGGTTTTGAAGCACGCGGGGACAGCTGCTTGGGCTAGGGACAGGTTGAATATGTCAGTCCAAACCTTAGTCAGCTGCACAGCGCAGGCCCTGAGGACGCGTCCGGGGATCCCATCAGGACCAGCAGCCTTGCGTGCGTTAGTCCTGCTCAGTGCCGCACACACGTCGGTGGGGGATAGAGTGAGGGGCTGGTGCTCCGCAGGGAGCACAGCCTTGGTGGCCACCTCCTTGTTGTCCCTGTCAAAGCGGCCGTAGAAGTGGTTCAGCTCATCAGGGAGGGAGGCGTCAACGGAGAGGGGTGAGGTGTTAGATGGTTTGTAGTCAGTGATGGCCTGGATGCCCTGCCACATGCGTCGGGGGTCAGAGTTGTTTCTGAAGTGATCCTCTATCCTCAGCTTGTGGTTGTGCTTGGCCTTTTTGATGCCCCTCTGCAGATTAGCCCTGGATGAGCTGTAGGCCCGAGCATCCCCTGATCTGAAGGCAATGTCGCGTGCCTTCAGCAGGAGTCGGACCTCACTGTTCATCCATGGCTTCTGATTAGGGAAAGTGGTGATCCGCTTGAGTGTGGTGACACTGCTGATGTTGGAATTGATGTAGTCCAAAACAGATGAGGCATATGAATTAATGTCCGTGTGGGAGTCATGGGTGGCCTGAGTGGCAAACACACCCCAGTCAGTGTTTCCAAAACGCTGCTGGAGCGCTGAGTCAGCTCCCTCTGGCCAGACCTTGACTGTCCTCACTGTAGGTTTCACTCGTTTGATGAGTGCTGAGTACTTGGGCAGTAGGAACAATGAGAGGTGGTCTGATTGACCTAGGTGGGGGAGGGGAACGGCTTTGTACGCATCAGCCATGCTGGTGTATACTTGGTCCAATGTCCTGTCTCCTCTGGTGGGGCAAGAGACATTTCGGTGGAATTTGGGCAGTACAGTCTTTAAGTTGGAGTGATTGAAGTCACCCGCGACAATGAAGGCTGCCTCGGGATGCAGAGTCTGTTGTTTGCTAATGGCAGCATACAGTTCTTTCATAGCAATCTTAGCATTAGCATCAGGGGGGATATAGGCTGCCGTGATAACAGTAGACGTGAACTCTCTGGGCAGATAGAAAGGTCTACACTTAACCATGAGAAACTCCAGGTTAGCTGAGCAGTGACTCTCGGTGATGGTAGTGTCCGTGCACCACGTCTTGTTCACATAAATGCACAAACCTCCACCTCTGGTCTTACCGGAGTCGCCTCCTGTTCTGTCTGCTCGGAGAACGCAGCGCCCTGCTAGCTCGATAGCGTTGTCGGGAACCTCGCTGTTGAGCCAGGTTTCAGTGAAAACCATGATGTTACAGTCCATAATCCATTTGTGGGTGGTGATCCGCAGCCGCAGTTCATCCATCTTGTTTGCCAGGGAACGAACATTTGCAAGGAAAAGGCTAGGTAGTGAGAGTCGGTGTGGAGTTAGCTTTAGCCTAGCTCTCAGCCCACCTCGGCTCCCTCGCCTGTGTTTTCGTTTCCGAGCCGGTCTGGGGCCTCTTCCGGTCGGTGTAGCGGAGTTAGCTGGACCCGCTGTTTTGCTAATCTCGGGTATATCGTCGATAAAGATGACTGGAGTGCCGGAACCGATGTCCAGAAGTTCTTGTCGGCTGTACGATATGTACGCTAAACTGTTTTTAGCGAGAATACTTAAGATAAACAAGCAAATAGCTACTAGTTCGCAAACTCTGGAGAGACACTGAGCGTCGCGATGCATGCGCGCCGCCATCTTGGTCATCCAAGATTCTCCTGTGCAGGTGACAATGGTAATTTTTCAAAACGACAAGGATATTTAAACACATGATTATTTGTTTGGTGTGCTCCATGGCCTCTGCTACAGACCTCGTCGAAATGACACTTAGATATCTTAGGGTCTACATATGAAATCTTCCCAAATGGTCTAGCGGATAGGAATCTGCCTTGTAACGCAGGGCGGCCCGGGTTCGATTCCCGTCATGGCAAATGATTCTTGTAGAAAAATAAATTGAGTCCCAACGTGTGAAACAGAACAGTTTGAAATCTCGTTACATTTGCATCGTCATGAACATGACTTATATCAGGCTAGCTCATTTTGTCTTTGTTCATTTTAAGTGTAGAAACAATATTTCGTTTGTGACCATTTCTTTCTGCCGTTTTGACAACAGGCTCATGACTAAAGAACACACGGCTGTCTGCTGATTGACGCTTGACTGTAGATTTTCGCTTTGTGTCAAAAGGACTCCCTTAACGCACACTTTTTCAAAGTAGGTGAATTCATCAGATCTGTTTGAAACATTGCATTTTATCCATGCACGACGACTGCTTAGATACTCGCAGCACAGTTGCCCCATATAAATTGCCCATGAGCGCGGAGCTTGTCTTTGTCACTGTAGCAACTTTGCTCCATCAGGGGGACAAGCCGGTTCGACGCCCCTGTAAGCACATGTTTCTCTAATTCCTTTGTTTCAGGCAAGCCACTGTGACGTCAGACGCCTTTACGCATACAGCTTTGCGATGCTTAGACAGTAATAACATAATTCATGTTTACATTTCTTTAATTTTCGACGCATTGTCGTTATTCGTGACGCATCAATGACCAATTGATTATTTGGCAATGCAGTGAAAAAAGCGTGTGGAAAACAGTGTTAATGACAGATTTGAGAAGCACATTTCTTCAATGTTGGCCGCATGGCATTCCTGTGCAGGTGACAATGGTAATTTTTCAAAACGACAAGGATATTTAAACACATGATTATTTGTTTGGTGTGCTCTATGGCCTCTGCTACAGACCTCATCGAAATGACACTTAGATATCTTAGCGTCTACATATGAAATCTTCCCAAATGGTCTAGCGGATAGGAATCTGCCTTGTAACGCAGGGCGGCCCGGGTTCGATTCCCGTCATGGCAAATGATTCTTGTCGAAAAATAAAATGAGTCCCAACGTGTGCAACAGAACAGTTTGAAATCTCGTTACATTTGCATCGTCATGAACATGACTTATATCAGGCTAGCTCATTTTTTCTTTGTTCATTTTAAGTGTAGAAACAATATGTCGTTTGTGACCATTTTTTTCTGCCGTTTTGACAACAGGCTCATGACTAAAGAACACACGGCTGTCTGCTGATTGACGCTTGACTGTAGATTTTGGATTTGTGTCAAAAGGACTCCCTTAACGCACACTTTTTCAAAGTAGGTGAATTCATCAGATCTGTTTGAAACATTGCATTTTATCCATGCACGACGACTGCTTAGATACTCGCAGCACAGTTGCCCCATATAAATTGCCCATGAGCGCGGAGCTTGTCTTTGTCACTGTAGCAACTTTGCTCCATCAGGGGGACAAGCCGGTTCGACGCCCCTGCAAGCACATGTTTCTCTAATTCCTTTGTTTCAGGCAAGCCACCGTGACGTCAGACGCCTTTGCGCATACAGCTTTGCGATGCTTAGACAGTAATAACATAATTCATGTTTACATTTCTTTAATTTTCGACGCATTGTCGTTATTCGTGACGCATCAATGACCAATTGATTATATGGCAATGCAATGAAAAAAGCGTGTGGAAAACAGTGTTAATGACAGATTTGAGAAGCACATTTCTTCAATGTTGGCCGCATGGCATTCCTGTGCAGGTGACAATGGTAATTTTTCAAAACGACAAGGATATTTAAACACATGATTATTTGTTTGGTGTGCTCTATGGCCTCTGCTACAGACCTCATCGAAATGACACTTAGATATCTTAGGGTCTACATATGAAATCTTCCCAAATGGTCTAGCGGATAGGAATCTGCCTTGTAACGCAGGGCGGCACGGGTTCGATTCCCGTCATGGCAAATGATTCTTGTAGAAAAATAAAATGAGTCCCAACGTGTGCAACAGAACAGTTTGAAATCTCGTTACATTTGCATCGTCATGAACATGACTTATATCAGGCTAGCTCATTTTTTCTTTGTTCATTTTAAGTGTAGAAACAATATTTCGTTTGTGACCATTTTTTTCTGCCGTTTTGACAACAGGCTCATGACTAAAGAACACACGGCTGTCTGCTGATTGACGCTTGAATGTAGATTTTCGCTTTATGTCAAAAGGACTCCCTTAACGCACACTTTTTCAAAGTAGGTGAATTCATCAGATCTGTTTGAAACATTGCATTTTATCCATGCACGACGACTGCTTAGATACTCGCAGCACAGTTGCCCCATATAAATTGCCCATGAGCGCGGAGCTTGTCTTTGTCACTGTAGCAACTTTGCTCCATCAGGGGGACAAGCCGGTTCGACGCCCCTGTAAGCACATGTTTCTCTAATTCCTTTGTTTCAGGCAAGCCACTGTGACGTCAGACGCCTTTACGCATACAGCTTCGCGATGCTTAGACAGTAATAACATAATTCATGTTTACATTTCTTTAATTTTCGACGCATTGTCGTTATTCGTGACGCATCAATGACCAATTGATTATATGGCAATGCAATGAAAAAAGCGTGTGGAAAACAGTGTTAATGACAGATTTGAGAAGCACATTTCTTCAATGTTGGCCGCATGGCATTAGATTAGATTAGATTAGATTCAACTTTATTGTCATTGTGCAGAGTACAAGTACAGAGACAACGAAATGCAGTTAGCGTCTAACCAGAAGTGCAAAATAGCAGAAAGTGCAATGAACAGTATTTACAGGTAGTGCAATATATGATCAGTAGTAGTGCAGTGTAATATAGAATAATATAAGCAGTATAATATAGCAGTGCAGTATAGCAGTATGTGAGTAACAGTAGCATTATAGCAGAATAAATAGTTACAGTATGAGCAGTGTAGCAGCATATGAGCTGTATGGGTAATGCAGTCTAGCAGTATATATGTATTAACAGTAACATGAGGTAGATGCCGAATAAATATAAATATGGAATGCCGTATAAACAAGTATGTACAGTATGTGCAGTAGTATTAAAGAAAACATAGGATATGTGCATTATGTGCATTATGAACAGTATGAACAGGTATGTACAGAAGAGCAGTGGTATTGAGTAAGAGAAGGGGAGGGGAGTATAGTGCAATAGTCCGGGTGGTGGGGGGGGGGGTGGGGGTTGCGGGGGTAGTAGGTTGTCAGGTAGGTGTAGTGTTCGAGTTCAGCAGGGTGACAGCCGCAGGGAAGAAGCTGCCTCTGAACCTACTGGTTCGGGTGCGGAGAGACCTGTAGCGCCTCCCGGAGGGGAGTGGGGTGAAAAGTCTATGGTTGGGGTGTGAGATGTCCTTGACGATGCTGCGTGCCTTACGCAGGCATCGTTTGCCCTGGACAGCCTCGATGGAGGGGAGTGAGGAACCGGTGATGCGTTGGGCAGTTTTCACCACCCTCTGCAGTGCCTTCCGGTCCGATGCCGAGCAGTTGCCATACCATACTGTGACACAGTAGGTAAGGATACTCTCGATGGTGCAGCGGTAGAAGTTCACCAGGATCTGAGGAGGTAGATGGACCTTCTTTAGTCTCCTCAGGAAGAAGAGACGCTGGTGAGCCTTCTTTATCAGGGTGGAGGTGTTGAGGGTCCAGGAGAGGTCCTCAGAGATGTGGACACCCAGAAACTTGAAGCTGGTGACTCGCTCCACCTCAGTCCCGTTGATGAGGATGGGGGTGTGTGCGCCAGCTTTAGACTTCCTGAAGTCCACAATGAGTTCTTTGGTCTTCTTGGTGTTGAGAGCCAGGTTATTGTCGTTGCACCACACTGTTAGGTGCTGGACCTCCTCCCTGTAGGCCGACTCATCGTTGTTGCTGATGAGACCGATCACCGTTGTGTTGTCTGCAAACTTAACAATGGTGTTTGAGCCATGTACAGGTGTGCAGTCGTAGGTGAAGAGGGAGTAAAGGAGGGGGCTCAGCACACAGCCTTGTGGAACGCCGGTGTTCAGGGTGAGGGTTGAGGAAGTGTGGTTGTGAAGCCTAACAGACTGCGGCCTGTTGGTCAAGAAGTCTAGAATCCAGTTGCAGAGGGAGGGGTTGATGCCCAGTTGCCTGAGTTTGGAGATCAGTTTGGAGGGGATGATGGTGTTGAATGCTGAGCTGAAGTCAATAAACAGCATTCTCACATAAGAGTTAGTCTTGTCGAGGTGGGACAGGGCGGAGTGAAGTGCCGTTGAAATGGCATCCTCTGTACTCCTGTTCTGCCGGTAGGCGAATTGAAAGGGGTCCAGTGTGGGTGGTAGGCAGGTCTTGAGTTGAGCTAAGACCAGCCTCTCGAAGCACTTCATGATGATGGGCGTGAGTGCCACTGGTCGGAAGTCATTTAGGCTCGTTGCAGTGGAGTGCTTTGGCACCGGCACGATGGAGGTGGTTTTGAAGCACGCGGGGACAGCTGCTTGGGCTAGGGACAGGTTGAATATGTCAGTCCAAACCTTAGTCAGCTGCACAGCGCAGGCCCTGAGGACGCGTCCGGGGATCCCATCAGGACCAGCAGCCTTGCGTGCGTTAGTCCTGCTCAGTGCCGCACACACGTCGGTGGGGGATAGAGTGAGGGGCTGGTGCTCCGCAGGGAGCACAGCCTTGGTGGCCACCTCCTTGTTGTCCCTGTCAAAGCGGCCGTAGAAGTGGTTCAGCTCATCAGGGAGGGAGGCGTCAACGGAGAGGGGTGAGGTGTTAGATGGTTTGTAGTCAGTGATGGCCTGGATGCCCTGCCACATGCGTCGGGGGTCAGAGTTGTTTCTGAAGTGATCCTCTATCCTCAGCTTGTGGTTGTGCTTGGCCTTTTTGATGCCCCTCTGCAGATTAGCCCTGGATGAGCTGTAGGCCCGAGCATCCCCTGATCTGAAGGCAATGTCGCGTGCCTTCAGCAGGAGTCGGACCTCACTGTTCATCCATGGCTTCTGATTAGGGAAAGTGGTGATCCGCTTGAGTGTGGTGACACTGCTGATGTTGGAATTGATGTAGTCCAAAACAGATGAGGCATATGAATTAATGTCCGTGTGGGAGTCATGGGTGGCCTGAGTGGCAAACACACCCCAGTCAGTGTTTCCAAAACGCTGCTGGAGCGCTGAGTCAGCTCCCTCTGGCCAGACCTTGACTGTCCTCACTGTAGGTTTCACTCGTTTGATGAGTGCTGAGTACTTGGGCAGTAGGAACAATGAGAGGTGGTCTGATTGACCTAGGTGGGGGAGGGGAACGGCTTTGTACGCATCAGCCATGCTGGTGTATACTTGGTCCAATGTCCTGTCTCCTCTGGTGGGGCAAGAGACATTTCGGTGGAATTTGGGCAGTACAGTCTTTAAGTTGGAGTGATTGAAGTCACCCGCGACAATGAAGGCTGCCTCGGGATGCAGAGTCTGTTGTTTGCTAATGGCAGCATACAGTTCTTTCATAGCAATCTTAGCATTAGCATCAGGGGGGATATAGGCTGCCGTGATAACAGTAGACGTGAACTCTCTGGGCAGATAGAAAGGTCTACACTTAACCATGAGAAACTCCAGGTTAGCTGAGCAGTGACTCTCGGTGATGGTAGTGTCCGTGCACCACGTCTTGTTCACATAAATGCACAAACCTCCACCTCTGGTCTTACCGGAGTCGCCTCCTGTTCTGTCTGCTCGGAGAACGCAGCGCCCTGCTAGCTCGATAGCGTTGTCGGGAACCTCGCTGTTGAGCCAGGTTTCAGTGAAAACCATGATGTTACAGTCCATAATCCATTTGTGGGTGGTGATCCGCAGCCGCAGTTCATCCATCTTGTTTGCCAGGGAACGAACATTTGCAAGGAAAAGGCTAGGTAGTGAGAGTCGGTGTGGAGTTAGCTTTAGCTTAGCTCTCAGCCCACCTCGGCTCCCTCGCCTGTGTTTTCGTTTCCGAGCCGGTCTGGGGCCTCTTCCGGTCGGTGTAGCGGAGTTAGCTGGACCCGCTGTTTTGCTAATCTCGGGTATATCGTCGATAAAGATGACTGGAGTGCCGGAACCGATGTCCAGAAGTTCTTGTCGGCTGTACGATATGTACGCTAAACTGTTTTTAGCGAGAATACTTAAGATAAACAAGCAAATAGCTACTAGTTCGCAAACTCTGGAGAGACACTGAGCGTCGCGATGCATGCGCGCCGCCATCTTGGTCATCCAAGATTCTCCTGTGCAGGTGACAATGGTAATTTTTCAAAACGACAAGGATATTTAAACACATGATTATTTGTTTGGTGTGCTCCATGGCCTCTGCTACAGACCTCGTCGAAATGACACTTAGATATCTTAGGGTCTACATATGAAATCTTCCCAAATGGTCTAGCGGATAGGAATCTGCCTTGTAACGCAGGGCGGCCCGGGTTCGATTCCCGTCATGGCAAATGATTCTTGTCGAAAAATAAAATGAGTCCCAACGTGTGCAACAGAACAGTTCGAAATCTCGTTACATTTGCATCGTCATGAACATGACTTATATCAGGCTAGCTCATTTTTTCTTTGTTCATTTTAAGTGTAGAAACAATATTTCGTTTGTGACCATTTTTTTCTGCCGTTTTGACAACAGGCTCATGACTAAAGAACACACGGCTGTCTGCTGATTGACGCTTGACTGTAGATTTTCGCTTTGTGTCAAAAGGACTCCCTTAACTCACACTTTTTCAAAGTAGGTGAATTCATCAGATCTGTTTGAAACATTGCATTTTATCCATGCACGACGACTGCTTAGATACTCGCAGCACAGTTGCCCCATATAAATTGCCCATGAGCGCGGAGCTTGTCTTTGTCACTGTAGCAACTTTGCTCCATCAGGGGGACAAGCCGGTTCGACGCCCCTGTAAGCACATGTTTCTCTAATTCCTTTGTTTCAGGCAAGCCACTGTGACGTCAGACGCCTTTACGCATAAAGCTTTGCGATGCTTAGACAGTAATAACATAATTCATGTTTACATTTCTTTAATTTTCGACGCATTGTCGTTATTCGTGACGCATCAATGACCAATTGATTATATGGCAATGCAATGAAAAAAGCGTGTGGAAAACAGTGTTAATGACAGATTTGAGAAGCACATTTCTTCAATGTTGGCCGCATGGCATTCCTGTGCAGGTGACAATGGTAATTTTTCAAAACGACAAGGATATTTAAACACATGATTATTTGTTTGGTGTGCTCTATGGCCTCTGCTACAGACCTCGTCGAAATGACACTTAGATATCTTAGGGTCTACATATGAAATCTTCCCAAATGGTCTAGCGGATAGGAATCTGCCTTGTAACGCAGGGCGGCCCGGGTTCGATTCCCGTCATGGCAAATGATTCTTGTAGAAAAATAAAATGAGTCTCAACGTGTGCAACAGAACAGTTTGAAATCTCGTTACATTTGCATCGTCATGAACATGACTTATATCAGGCTAGCTCATTTTTTCTTTGTTCATTTTAAGTGTAGAAACAATATTTCGTTAGTGACCATTTTTTTCTGCCGTTTTGACAAATGGCTCATGACTAAAGAACACACGGGTGTCTGCTGATTGACGCTTGACTGTAGATTTTCGCTTTGTGTCAAAAGGACTCCCTTAACACACACTTTTTCAAAGTAGGTGAATTCATCAGATCTGTTTGAAACATTGCATTTTATCCATGCACGACGACTGCTTAGATACTCGCAGCACAGTTGCCCCATATAAATTGCCCATGAGCGCGGAGCTTGTCTTTGTCACTGTAGCAACTTTGCTCCATCAGGGGGACAAGCCGGTTCGACGCCCCTGTAAGCACATGTTTCTCTAATTCCTTTGTTTCAGGCAAGCCACTGTGACGTCAGACGCCTTTACGCATAAAGCTTTGCAATGCTTAGACAGTAATAACATAATTCATGTTTACATTTCTTTAATTTTTGACGCATTGTCGTTATTCGTGACGCATCAATGACCAATTGATTATATGGCAATGCAATGAAAAAAGCGTGTGGAAAACAGTGTTAATGACAGATTTGAGAAGCACATTTCTTCAATGTTGGCCGCATGGCATTCCTGTGCAGGTGACAATGGTAATTTTTCAAAACGACAAGGATATTTAAACACATGATTATTTGTTTGGTGTGCTCTATGGCCTCTGCTACAGACCTCATCGAAATGACACTTAGATATCTTAGGGTCTACATATGAAATCTTCCCAAATGGTCTAGCGGATAGGAATCTGCCTTGTAACGCAGGGCGGCCCGGGTTCGATTCCCGTCATGGCAAATGATTCTTGTCGAAAAATAAAATGAGTCCCAACGTGTGCAACAGAACAGTTTGAAATCTCGTTACATTTGCATCGTCATGAACATGACTTATATCAGGCTAGCTCATTTTTTCTTTGTTCATTTTAAGTGTAGAAACAATATTTCGTTAGTGACCATTTTTTTCTGCCGTTTTGACAAATGGCTCATGACTAAAGAACACACGGGTGTCTGCTGATTGACGCTTGACTGTAGATTTTCGCTTTGTGTCAAAAGGACTCCCTTAACGCACACTATTTCAAAGTAGGTGAATTCATCAGATCTGTTTGAAACATTGCATTTTATCCATGCACGACGACTGCTTAGATACTCGCAGCACAGTTGCCCCATATAAATTGCCCATGAGCGCGGAGCTTGTCTTTGTCACTGTAGCAACTTTGCTCCATCAGGGGGACAAGCCGGTTCGACGCCCCTGTAAGCACATGTTTCTCTAATTCCTTTGTTTCAGGCAAGCCACTGTGACGTCAGACGCCTTTACGCATACAGCTTTGCGATGCTTAGACAGTAATAACATAATTCATTTTTACATTTCTTTAATTTTCGACGCATTGTCGTTATTCGTGACGCATCAATGACCAATTGATTATATGGCAATGCAATGAAAAAAGCGTGTGGAAAACAGTGTTAATGACAGATTTGAGAAGCACATTTCTTCAATGTTGACCGCATGGCATTCCTGTGCAGGTGACAATGGTAATTTTTCAAAACGACAAGGATATTTAAACACATGATTATTTGTTTGGTGTGCTCTATGGCCTCTGCTACAGACCTCGTCGAAATGACACTTAGATATCTTAGGGTCTACATATGAAATCTTCCCAAATGGTCTAGCGGATAGGAATCTGCCTTGTAACGCAGGGCGGCCCGGGTTCGATTCCCGTCATGGCAAATGATTCTTGTAGAAAAATAAAATGAGTCTCAACGTGTGCAACAGAACAGTTTGAAATCTCGTTACATTTGCATCGTCATGAACATGACTTATATCAGGCTAGCTCATTTTTTCTTTGTTCATTTTAAGTGTAGAAACAATATTTCGTTAGTGACCATTTTTTTCTGCCGTTTTGACAAATGGCTCATGACTAAAGAACACACGGGTGTCTGCTGATTGACGCTTGACTGTAGATTTTCGCTTTGTGTCAAAAGGACTCCCTTAACGCACACTATTTCAAAGTAGGTGAATTCATCAGATCTGTTTGAAACATTGCATTTTATCCATGCACGACGACTGCTTAGATACTCGCAGCACAGTTGCCCCATATAAATTGCCCATGAGCGCGGAGCTTGTCTTTGTCACTGTAGCAACTTTGCTCCATCAGGGGGATAAGCCGGTTCGACGCCCCTGTAAGCACATGTTTCTCTAATTCCTTTGTTTCAGGCAAGCCACTGTGACGTCAGACGCCTTTACGCATACAGCTTTGCGATGCTTAGACAGTAATAACATAATTCATGTTTACATTTCTTTAATTTTCGACGCATTGTCGTTATTCGTGACGCATCAATGACCAATTGATTATATGGCAATGCAATGAAAAAAGCGTGTGGAAAACAGTGTTAATGACAGATTTGAGAAGCACATTTCTTCAATGTTGACCGCATGGCATTCCTGTGCAGGTGACAATGGTAATTTTTCAAAACGACAAGGATATTTAAACACATGATTATTTGTTTGGTGTGCTCTATGGCCTCTGCTACAGACCTCGTCGAAATGACACTTAGATATCTTAGGGTCTACATATGAAATCTTCCCAAATGGTCTAGCGGATAGGAATCTGCCTTGTAACGCAGGGCGGCCCGGGTTCGATTCCCGTCATGGCAAATGATTCTTGTAGAAAAATAAAATGAGTCTCAACGTGTGCAACAGAACAGTTTGAAATCTCGTTACATTTGCATCGTCATGAACATGACTTATATCAGGCTAGCTCATTTTTTCTTTGTTCATTTTAAGTGTAGAAACAATATTTCGTTAGTGACCATTTTTTTCTGCCGTTTTGACAAATGGCTCATGACTAAAGAACACACGGGTGTCTGCTGATTGACGCTTGACTGTAGATTTTCGCTTTGTGTCAAAAGGACTCCCTTAACGCACACTTTTTCAAAGTAGGTGAATTCATCAGATCTGTTTGAAACATTGCATTTTATCCATGCACGACGACTGCTTAGATACTCGCAGCACAGTTGCCCCATATAAATTGCCCATGAGCGCGGAGCTTGTCTTTGTCACTGTAGCAACTTTGCTCCATCAGGGGGACAAGCCGGTTCGACGCCCCTGTAAGCACATGTTTCTCTAATTCCTTTGTTTCAGGCAAGCCACTGTGAAGTCAGACGCCTTTACGCATAAAGCTTTGCGATGCTTAGACAGTAATAACATAATTCATGTTTACATTTCTTTAATTTTCGACGCATTGTCGTTATTCGTGACGCATCAATGACCAATTGATTATATGGCAATGCAATGAAAAAAGCGTGTGGAAAACAGTGTTAATGACAGATTTGAGAAGCACATTTCTTCAATGTTGGCCGCATGGCATTCCTGTGCAGGTGACAATGGTAATTTTTCAAAACGACAAGGATATTTAAACACATGATTATTTGTTTGGTGTGCTCTATGGCCTCTGCTACAGACCTCATCGAAATGACACTTAGATATCTTAGGGTCTACATATGAAATCTTCCCAAATGGTCTAGCGGATAGGAATCTGCCTTGTAACGCAGGGCGGCCTGGGTTCGATTCCCGTCATGGCAAATGATTCTTGTAGAAAAATAAAATGAGTCCCAACGTGTGCAACAGAACAGTTCGAAATCTCGTTACATTTGCATCGTCATGAACATGACTTATATCAGGCTAGCTCATTTTTTCTTTGTTCATTTTAAGTGTAGAAACAATATTTCTTTTGTGACCATTTTTTTCTGCCGTTTTGACAACAGGCTCATGACAAAAGAACACACGGCTGTCTGCTGATTGACGCTTGACTGTAGATTTTCGCTTTGTGTCAAAAGGACTCCCTTAACGCACACTTTTTCAAAGTAGGTGAATTCATCAGATCTGTTTGAAACATTGCATTTTATCCATGCACGACGACTGCTTAGATACTCGCAGCACAGTTGCCCCATATAAATTGCCCATGAGCGCAGAGCTTGTCTTTGTCACTGTAGCAACTTTGCTACATCAGGGGGACAAGCCGGTTCGACGCCCCTGTAAGCACATGTTTCTCTAATTCCTTTGTTTCAGGCAAGCCACTGTGACGTCAGACGCCTTTACGCATAAAGCTTTGCTATGCTTAGACAGTAATAACATAATTCATGTTTACATTTCTTTAATTTTCGACGCATTGTCGTTATTCGTGACGCATCAATGACCAATTGATTATATGGCAATGCAATGAAAAAAGCGTGTGGAAAACAGTGTTAATGACAGATTTGAGAAGCACATTTCTTCAATGTTGGCCACATGGCATTCCTGTGCAGGTGACAATGGTAATTTTTCAAAACGACAAGGATATTTAAACACATGATTATTTGTTTGGTGTGCTCTATGGCCTCTGCTACAGACCTCATCGAAATGACACTTAGATATCTTAGGGTCTACATATGAAATCTTCCCAAATGGTCTAGCGGATAGGAATCTGCCTTGTAACGCAGGGCGGCCCGGGTTCGATTCCCGTCATGGCAAATGATTCTTGTAGAAAAATAAAATGAGTCTCAACGTGTGCAACAGAACAGTTCGAAATCTCGTTACATTTGCATCGTCATGAACATGACTTATATCAGGCTAGCTCATTTTTTCTTTGTTCATTTTAAGTGTAGAAACAATATTTCGTTTGTGACCATTTTTTTCTGCCGTTTTGACAACAGGCTCATGACTAAAGAACACACGGCTGTCTGCTGATTGACGCTTGACTGTAGATTTTCGCTTTGTGTCAAAAGGACTCCCTTAACGCACACTTTTTCAAAGTAGGTGAATTCATCAGATCTGTTTGAAACATTGCATTTTATCCATGCACGACGACTGCTTAGATACTCGCAGCACAGTTGCCCCATATAAATTGCCCATGAGCGCGGAGCTTGTCTTTGTCACTGTAGCAACTTTGCTCCATCAGGGGGACAAGCCGGTTCGACGCCCCTGAAAGCACATGTTTCTCTAATTCCTTTGTTTCAGGCAAGCCACAGTGACGTCAGACGCCTTTGCGCATACAGCTTTGCGATGCTTAGACAGTAATAACATAATTCATGTTTACATTTCTTTAATTTTCGACGCATTGTCGTTATTCGTGACGCATCAATGACCAATTGATTATATGGCAATGCAATGAAAAAAGCGTGTGGAAAACAGTGTTAATGACAGATTTGAGAAGCACATTTCTTCAATGTTGGCCGCATGGCATTCCTGTGCAGGTGACAATGGTAATTTTTCAAAACGACAAGGATATTTAAACACATGATTATTTGTTTGGTGTGCTCTATGGCCTCTGCTACAGACCTCATCGAAATGACACTTAGATATCTTAGGGTCTACATATGAAATCTTCCCAAATGGTCTTGCGGATAGGAATCTGCCTTGTAACGCAGGGCGGCCCGGCTTCGATTCCCGTCATGGCAAATGATTCTTGTAGAAAAATAAAATGAGTCCCAACGTGTGCAACAGAACAGTTCGAAATCTCGTTGCATTTGCATCGTCATGAACATGACTTATATCAGGCTAGCTCATTTTTTCTTTGTTCATTTTAAGTGTAGAAACAATATTTCGTTAGTGACCATTTTTTTCTGCCGTTTTGACAACAGGCTCATGACTAAAGATCACACGGCTGTCTGCTGATTGACGCTTGACTGTAGATTTTCGCTTTGTGTCAAAAGGACTCCCTTAACGCACACTTTTTCAAAGTAGGTGAATTCATCAGATCTGTTTGAAACATTGCATTTTATCCATGCACGACGACTGCTTAGATACTCGCAGCACAGTTGCCCCATATAAGTTGCCCATGAGCGCGGAGCTTGTCTTTGTCACTGTCGCAACTTTGCTCCATCAGGGGGACAAGCCGGTTCGACGCCCCTGTAAGCACGTTTCTCTAATTCCTTTGTTTCAGGCAAGCCACAGTGACGTCAGACGCCTTTGCGCATACAGCTTTGCGATGCTTAGACAGTAATAACATAATTCATGTTTACATTTCTTTAATTTACGACGCATTGTCGTTATTCGTGACGCATCAATGACCAATTGATTATATGGCAATGCAATGAAAAAAGCGTGTGGAAAACAGTGTTAATGACAGATTTGAGAAGCACATTTCTTCAATGTTGGCCGCATGGCATTCCTGTGCAGGTGACAATGGTAATTTTTCAAAACGACAAGGATATTTAAACACATGATTATTTGTTTGGTGTGCTCTATGGCCTCTGCTACAGACCTCATCGAAATGACACTTAGATATCTTAGGGTCTACATATGAAATCTTCCCAAATGGTCTAGTGGATAGGAATCTGCCTTGTAACGCAGGGCGGCCTGGGTTCGATTCCCGTCATGGCAAATGATTCTTGTAGAAAAATAAAATGAGTCTCAACGTGTGCAACAGAATAGTTCGAAATCTCGTTACATTTGCATCGTCATGAACATGACTTATATCAGGCTAGCTCATTTTTTCTTTGTTCATTTTAAGTGTAGAAACAATATTTCGTTTGTGACCATTTTTTTCTGCCGTTTTGACAACAGGCTCATGACTAAAGAACACACGGCTGTCTGCTGATTGACGCTTGACTGTAGATTTTCGCTTTGTGTCAAAAGGACTCCCTTAACGCACACTTTTTCAAAGTAGGTGAATTCATCAGATCTGTTTGAAACATTGCATTTTATCCATGCACGACGACTGCTTAGATACTCGCAGCATAGTTGCCCCATATAAATTGCCCATGAGCGCGGAGCTTGTCTTTGTCACTGTAGCAACTTTGCTCCATCAGGGGGACAAGCCGGTTCGACGCCCCTGTAAGCACATGTTTCTCTAATTTCTTTGTTTCAGGCAAGCCACAGTGACGTCAGACGCCTTTGCGCATACAGCTTTGCGATGCTTAGACAGTAATAACATAATTGATGTTTACATTTCTTTAATTTTCGACGCATTGTCGTTATTCGTGACGCATCAATGACCAATTGATTATATGGCAATGCAATGAAAAAAGCGTGTGGAAAACAGTGTTAATGACAGATTTGAGAAGCACATTTCTTCAATGTTGGCCGCATGGCATTCCTGTGCAGGTGACAATGGTAATTTTTCAAAACGACAAGGATATTTAAACACATGATTATTTGTTTGGTGTGCTCTATGGCCTCTGCGACAGACCTCATCGAAATGACACTTAGATATCTTAGGGTCTACATATGAAATCTTCCCAAATGGTCTAGCGGATAGGAATCTGCCTTGTAACGCAGGGCGGCTCGGGTTCGATTCCCGTCATGGCAAATGATTCTTGTAGAAAAATAAAATGAGTCCCAACGTGTGCAACAGAACAGTTCGAAATCTCGTTACATTTGCATCGTCGTGAACATGACTTATATCAGGCTAGCTCATTTTTTCTTTGTTCATTTTAAGTGTAGAAACAATATTTCGTTAGTGACCATTTTTTTCTGCCGTTTTGACAACAGGCTCATGACTAAAGATTACACGGCTGTCTGCTGATTGACGCTTGACTGTAGATTTTCGCTTTGTGTCAAAAGGACTCCCTTAACGCACACTTTTTCAAAGTAGGTGAATTCATCAGATCTGTTTGAAACATTGCATTTTATCCATGCACGACGACTGCTTAGATACTCGCAGCACAGTTGCCCCATATAAATTGCCCATGAGCGCGGAGCTTGTCTTTGTCACTGTAGCAACTTTGCTCCATCAGGGGGACAAGCCGGTTCGACGCCCCTGTAAGCACATGTTTCTCTAATTCCTTTGTTTTAGGCAAGCCACAGTGACGTCAGACGCCTTTTCGCATACAGCTTTGCGATGCTTAGACAGTAATAACATAATTCATGTTTACATTTCTTTAATTTTCGACGCATTGTCGTTATTCGTGACGCATCAATGACCAATTGATTATATGGCAATGCAATGAAAAAAGCGTGTGGAAAACAGTGTTAATGACAGATTTGAGAAGCACATTTCTTCAATGTTGGCCGCATGGCATTCCTGTGCAGGTGACAATGGTAATTTTTCAAAACGACAAGGATATTTAAACACATGATTATTTGTTTGGTGTGCTCTATGGCCTCTGCTACAGACCTCATCGAAATGACACTGAGATATCTTAGGGTCTACATATGAAATCTTCCCAAATGGTCTAGCGGATAGGAATCTGCCTTGTAACGCAGGGTGGCCCGGGTTCGATTCCCGTCATGACAAATGATTCTTGTAGAAAAATAAAATGAGTCCCAACGTGTGCAACAGAACAGTTTGAAATCTCGTTACATTTGCATCGTCATGAACATGACTTATATCAGGCTAGCTCATTTTTTCTTTTTTCATTTTAAGTGTAGAAACAATATTTCGTCTGTGACCATTTTTTTCTGCCGTTTTGACAACAGGCTCATGACTAAAGAACACACGGCTGTCTGCTGATTGACGCTTGACTGTAGATTTTCGCTTTGTGTCAAAAGGACTCCCTTAACGCACACTTTTTCAAAGTAGGTGAATTCATCAGATCTGTTTGAAACATTGCATTTTATCTATGCACGACGACTGCTTAGATACTCGCAGCACAGTTGCCCCATATAAATTGCCCATGAGCGCGGAGCTTGTCTTTGTCACTGTAGCAACTTTGCTCCATCAGGGGGACAAGCCGGTTAGACGCCCCTGAAAGCACATGTTTCTCTAATTCCTTTGTTTCAGGCAAGCCACAGTGACGTCAGACGCCTTTGCGCATACAGCTTTGCGATGCTTAGACAGTAATAACATAATTCATTTTTACATTTCTTTAATTTTCGACGCATTGTCGTTATTCGTGACGCATCAATGACCAATTGATTATATGGCAATGCAATGAAAAAAGCGTGTGGAAAACAGTGTTAATGACAGATTTGAGAAGCACATTTCTTCAATGTTGGCCGCATGGCATTCCTGTGCAGGTGACAATGGTAATTTTTCAAAAAGACAAGGATATTTAAACACATGATTATTTGTTTGGTGTGCTCTATGGCCTCTGCTACAGACCTCATCGAAATGACACTTAGATATCTTAGGGTCTACATATGAAATCTTCACAAATGGTCTAGCGGATAGGAATCTGCCTTGTAACGCAGGGCGGCCCGGGTTCGATTCCCTTTATGGCAAATGATTCTTGTAGAAAAATAAAATGAGTCCCAACGTGTGCAACAGAACAGTTTGAAATCTCGTTACATTTGCATCGTCATGAACATGACTTATATCAGGCTAGCTCATTTTTTCTTTGTTCATTTTAAGTGTAGAAACAATATTTTGTTTGTGACCATTTTTTTCTGCCGTTTTGACAATAGGCTCATGACTAAAGAACACACGGCTGTCTGCTGATTGACGCTTGACTGTAGATTTTCGCTTTGTGTCAAAAGGACTCCCTTAACGCACCCTTTTTCAAAGTAGGTGAATTCATCAGATCTGTTTGAAACATTGCATTTTATCCATGCACGACGACTGCTTAGATACTCGCAGCACAGTTGCCCCATATAAATTGCCCATGAGCGCGGAGCTTGTCTTTTACACTGTAGCAACTTTGCTCCATCAGGGGGACAAGCCGGTTCGACGCCCCTGTAAGCACATGTTTCTCTAATTCCTTTGTTTCAGGCAAGCCACAGTGACGTCAGACGCCTTTGCGCATACAGCTTTGCGATGCTTAGACAGTAATAACATAATTCATGTTTACATTTCTTTAATTTTCGACGCATTGTCGTTATTCGTGACGCATCAATGACCAATTGATTATATGGCAATGCAATGAAAAAAGCGTGTGGAAAACAGTGTTAATGACAGATTTGAGAAGCACATTTCTTCAATGTTGGCCGCATGGCATTCCTGTGCAGGTGACAATGGTAATTTTTCAAAACGACAAGGATATTTAAACACGTGATTATTTGTTTGGTGTGCTCTATGGCCTCTGCTACAGACCTCATCGAAATGACACTTAGATATCTTAGGGTGCACATATGAAATCTTCCCAAATGGTCTAGCGGATAGGAATCTGCCTTGTAACGCAGGGCGGCCCGGGTTCGATTCCCGTCATGGCAAATGATTCTTGTCGAAAAATAAAATGAGTCCCAACGTGTGCAACAGAACAGTTTGAAATCTCGTTACATTTGCATCGTCATGAACATGACTTATATCAGGCTAGCTCATTTTTTCTTTGTTCATTTTAAGTGTAGAAACAATATTTCGTTTGTGACCATTTTTTTCTGCCGTTTTGACAACAGGCTCATGACTAAAGAACACACGGGTGTCTGCTGATTGACGCTTGACTGTAGATTTTCGCTTTGTGTCAAAAGGACTCCCTTTACGCACACTTTTTCAAAGTAGGTGAATTCATCAGATCTGTTTGAAACATTGCATTTTATCCATGCACGACGACTGCTTAGATACTCGCAGCACAGTTGCCCCATATAAATTGCCCATGAGCGCGGAGCTTGTCTTTGTCACTGTAGCAACTTTGCTCCATCAGGGGGACAAGCCGGTTCGACGCCCCTGTAAGCACATGTTTCTCTAATTCCTTTGTTTCAGGCAAGCCACTGTGACGTCAGACGCCTTTACGCATACAGCTTTGCGATGCATAGACAGTAATAACATAATTCATGTTTACATTTCTTTAATTTTCGACGCATTGTCGTTATTCGTGACGCATCAATGACCAATTGATTATATGGCAATGCAATGAAAAAAGCGTGTGGAAAACAGTGTTAATGACAGATTTGAGAAGCACATTTCTTCAATGTTGGCCGCATGGCATTCCTGTACAGGTGACAATGGTAATTTTTCAAAACGACAAGGATATTTAAACACGTGATTATTTGTTTGGTGTGCTCTATGGCCTCTGCTACAGACCTCATCGAAATGACACTTAGATATCTTAGGGTCTACATATGAAATCTTCCCAAATGGTCTAGCGGATAGGAATCTGCCTTGTAACGCAGGGCGGCCAGGGTTCGATTCCCGTCATGGCAAATGATTCTTGTAGAAAAATAAAATGAGTCCCAACGTGTGCAACAGAACAGTTCGAAATCTCGTTACATTTGCATCGTCATGAACATGACTTATATCAGGCTAGCTCATTTTGTCTTTGTTCATTTTAAGTGTAGAAACAATATTTCGTTTGTGACCATTTTTTTCCGCCGTTTTGACAACAGGCTCATGACTAAAGAACACACGGCTGTCTGCTGATTGACGCTTGACTGTAGATTTTCGCTTTGTGTCAAAAGGACTCCCTTAACGCACACTTTGTCAAAGTAGGTGAATTCATCAGATCTGTTTGAAACATTGCATTTTATCCATGCACGACGACTGCTTAGATACTCGCAGCACAGTTGCCCCATATAAATTGCCCATGAGCGCGGAGCTTGTCTTTGTCACTGTAGCAACTTTGCTCCATCAGGGGGACAAGCCGGTCCGACGCCCCTGTAAGCACATGTTTCTCTAATTCCTTTGTTACAGGCAAGCCACAGTGACGTCAGACGCTTTTGCGCATACAGCTTTGCGATGCTTAGACAGTAATAACATAATTCATGTTTACATTTCTTCAATTTTCGACGCATTGTCGTTATTCGTGACGCATTTATGACCAATTGATTATATGGCAATGCAATGAAAAAAGCGTGTGGAAAACAGTGTTAATGACAGATTTGAGAAGCACATTTCTTCAATGTTGGCCGCATGGCATTCCTGTGCAGGTGACAATGGTAATTTTTCAAAACGACAAGGATATTTAAACACATGATTATTTGTTTGGTGTGCTCTATGGCCTCTGCTACAGACCTCATCGAAATGACACTTAGATATCTTAGGGTCTACATATGAAATCTTCCCAAATGGTCTAGCGGACAGGAATCTGCCTTGTAACGCAGGGCGGACCGGGTTTGATTCCCGTCATGGCAAATGATTCTTGTAGAGAAATAAAATGAGTCCCAACGTGTGCAACAGAACAGTTCGAAATCTCGTTACATTTGCATCGTCATGAACATGACTTATATCAGGCTAGTTCATTTTGTCTTTGTTCATTTTAAGTGTAGAAACAATATTTCGTTTATGACCATTTTTTTCTGCCGTTTTGACAACAGGCTCATGACTAAAGAACACACGGCTGTCTGCTGATTGACGCTTGACTGTAGATTTTCGCTTTGTGTCAAAAGGACTCCCTTAACGCACACTTTTTCAAAGTAGGTGAATTCATCAGATCTGTTTGAAACATTGCATTTTATCCATGGACGACGACTGCTTAGATTTTCGCAGCACAGTTGCCCCATATAAATTGCCTATGAGCGCGGAGCTTGTCTTTGTCACTGTAGCAACTTTGCTCCATCAGGGGGACAAGCCGGTTCGACGCCCCTGTAAGCACATGTTTCTCTAATTCCTTTGTTTCAGGCAAGCCACAGTGACGTCAGACGCCTTTGCGCATACAGCTTTGCGATGCTTAGACAGTAATAACATAATTCATGTTTACATTTCTTTAATTTTTGACGCATTGTCGTTATTCGTGACGCATCAATGACCAATTGATTATATGGCAATGCAATGAAAAAAGCGTGTGGAAAACAGTGTTAATGACAGATTTGAGAAGCACATTTCTTCAATGTTGGCCGCATGGCATTCCTGTGCAGGTGACAATGGTAATTTTTCAAAACGACAAGGATATTTAAACACATGATTATTTGTTTGGTGTGCTCTATGGCCTCTGCTACAGACCTCATCGAAATGACACTACATATCTTAGGGTCTACATTTGAAATCTTCCCAAATGGTCTAGCGGATAGGAATCTGCCTTGTAACGCAGGGGGGCCGGGGTTCGATTCCCGTCATGGCAAATGATTCTTGTAGAGAAATAAAATGAGTCCCAACGTGTGCAACAGAAAAGTTCGAAATCTTGTTACATTTGCATCGTCATGAACATGACTTATATCAGGCTAGCTCATTTTGTCTTTGTTCATTTTAAGTGTAGAAACAATATTTCGTTTGTGACCATTTTTTTCTGCCGTTTTGACAACAGGCTCATGACTAAAGAACACACGGCTGTCTGCTGATTGACGCTTGACTGTAGATTTTCGCTTTGTGTCAAAAGGACTCCCTTAACGCACACTTTTTCAAAGTAGGTGAATTCATCAGATCTGTTTGAAACATTGCATTTTATCCATGCACGACGACTGCTTAGATACTCGCAGCACAGTTGCCCCATATAAATTGCCGATGAGCGCGGAGCTTGTCTTTGTCACTGTAGCAACTTTGCTCCATCAGGGGGACAAGCCGGTCCGACGCCCCTGTAAGCACATGTTTCTCTAATTCCTTTGTTTCAGGCAAGCCACAGTGACGTCAGACGGCTTTGCGCATACAGCTTTGCGATGCTTAGACAGTAATAACATAATTCATGTTTACATTTCTTTAATTTTCGACGCATTGTCGTTTTTCGTGACGCATCAATGACCAATTGATTATATGGCAATGCAATGAAAAAAGCGTGTGGAAAACAGTGTTAATGACAGATTTGAGAAGCACATTTCTTCAATGTTGGCTGCATGGCATTCCTGTGCAGGTGACAATGGTAATTTTTCAAAACGACAAGGATATTTAAACACATGATTATTTGTTTGGTGTGCTCTCTGGCCTCTGCTACAGACCTCATCGAAATGACACTTAGATATCTTAGGGTCTACATATGAAATCTTCCCAAATGGTCTAGCGGATAGGAATCTGCCTTGAAACGCAGGGCGGCCCGGGTTCGATTCCCGTCATGGCAAATGATTCTTGTAGAAAAATAAAATGAGTCCCAACGTGTGCAACAGAAAAGTTCGAAATCTCGTTACATTTGCATCGTCATGAACATGACTTATATCAGGCTAGCTCATTTTGTCTTTGTTCATTTTAAGTGTAGAAACAATATTTCGTTTATGACCATTTTTTTCTGCCGTTTTGACAACAGGCTCATGACTAAAGAACACACGGCTGTCTGCTGATTGACGCTTGACTGTAGATTTTCGCTTTGTGTCAAAAGGACTCCCTTAACGCACACTTTTTCAAAGTAGGTGAATTCATCAGATCTGTTTGAAACATTGCATTTTATCCATGGACGACGACTGCTTAGATTTTCGCAGCACAGTTGCCCCATATAAATTGCCTATGAGCGCGGAGCTTGTCTTTGTCACTGTAGCAACTTTGCTCCATCAGGGGGACAAGCCGGTTCGACGCCCCTGTAAGCACATGTTTCTCTATTTCCTTTGTTTCAGGCAAGCCACAGTGACGTCAGACGGCTTTGCGCATACAGCTTTGCGATGCTTAGACAGTAATAACATAATTCATGTTTACATTTCTTTAATTTTCGACGCATTGTCGTTTTTCGTGACGCATCAATGACCAATTGATTATATGGCAATGCAATGAAAAAAGCGTGTGGAAAACAGTGTTAATGACAGATTTGAGAAGCACATTTCTTCAATGTTGGCCGCATGGCATTCCTGTGCAGGTGACAGTGGTAATTTTTCAAAACGACAAGGATATTTAAACACATGATTATTTGTTTGGTGTGCTCTCTGGCCTCTGCTACAGACCTCATCGAAATGACACTTAGATATCTTAGGGTCTACATATGAAATCTTCCCAAATGGTCTAGCGGATAGGAATCTGCCTTGAAACGCAGGGCGGCCCGGGTTCGATTCCCGTCATGGCAAATGATTCTTGTAGAAAAATAAAATGAGTCCCAACGTGTGCAACAGAAAAGTTCGAAATCTCGTTACATTTGCATCGTCATGAAAATGACTTATATCAGGCTAGCTCATTTTGTCTTTGTTCATTTTAAGTGTAGAAACAATATTTCGTTTGTGACCATTTTTTTCTGCCGTTTTGACAACAGGCTCATGACTAAAGAACACACGGCTGTCTGCTGATTGATGCTTGACTGTAGATTTTCGCTTTGTGTCAAAAGGACTCCCTTAACGCACACTTTGTCAAAGTAGGTGAATTCATCAGATCTGTTTGAAACATTGCATTTTATCCATGCACGACGACTGCTTAGATACTCGCAGCACAGTTGCCCCATATAAATTGCCCATGAGCGCGGAGCTTGTCTTTGTCACTGTAGCAACTTTGCTCCATCAGGGGGACAAGCCGGTTCGACGCCCCTGTAAGCACATGTTTCTCTAATTCCTTTGTTTCAGGCAAGCCACTGTGACGTCAGACGCCTTTACGCATACAGCTTTGCGATGCTTAGACAGTAATAACATAATTCATGTTTACATTTCTTTAATTTTCGACGCATTGTCGTTATTCGTGACGCATCAATGACCAATTGATTATATGGCAATGCAATGAAAAAAGCGTGTGGAAAACAGTGTTAATGACAGATTTGAGAAGCACATTTCTTCAATGTTGGCCGCATGGCATTCCTGTGAGACAAATCCATGTTTTCGCGCCTTTTTTGCCATTTCCAGGTCGAAAAACACACAGGCCCCAAAAATAGATAAACGGTTTTCCAGCCAAAACTGAGGCTTCAAACTTGATGAAAACAGTCTCTCCCAATATAACTCAAGGGCTGCTTGTGTTTTTTAGGCCTTCGCAAGCTATCGGAAGTGTGTGCGCGGCAGGAGAGACAAATCCATGTTTTCGCGCCTTTTTTGCGATTTCAAGGTCGAAAAACACATAGGCGCCAAAATGAAAGAAACTGCTGCCGCGCAAAAACTATGGCTTCAAACTTGATGAAAACAGTCTCTCCCATAATAACTCACGGGCTGCTTGTGATTTTAAGGCCTTCACAAGCTATCGGAAGGGTGTGCGCGGCAGGAGAGACAAATCCATGTTTTCGCGCCTTTTTTGCGATTTCAAGGTCGAAAAACACATAGGCCCCAAAATGAAAGAAACGGCTGCAGCGCCAAAACTATGGCTTCAAACTTGATGAAAACAGTTTCTCCCATAATAACTCACGGGCTGCTTGTGTTTTTTAGGCCTTCGCAAGCTATCGGAAGTGTGTGCGCGGCAGGAGAGACAAATCCATGTTTTCGCGCCTTTTTTGCCATTTCCAGGTCGAAAAACACAAAGGCCCCAAAAATAAAGAAACGGCTGTCCAGCCAAAACTGAGGCTTCAAACTTGATGAAAACAGTCTCTCCCACAATAACTCAAGGGCCGCTTGTGTTTTTTAGGCCTTCGCAAGCTATCGGAAGTGTGTGCGCGGCAGGAGAGACAAATCCATGTTTTCGCGCATTTTTTGCGATTTCAAGGTCGAAAAACACATAGGCCCCAAAATGAAAGAAACGGCTGGCGCGCCAAAACTATGGCTTCAAACTTGATGAAAACAGTCTCTCCCATAATAACTCACGGGCTGCTTGTGTTTTTTAGGCCTTTGCAAGCTATCGGAAGTGTGTGCGTGGCAGGAGAGACAAATCCATGTTTTCGCGCATTTTTTGCGATTTCAAGGTCGAAAAACACATAGGCCCCAAAATGAAAGAAACGGCTGGCGCGCCAAAACTATGGCTTCAAACTTGATGAAAACAGTCTCTCCCATAATAACTCACGGGCTGCTTGTGTTTTTTAGGTCTTTGCAAGCTATCGGAAGTGTGTGCGCGGCAGGAGATACAAATCTATGTTTTCGCGCATTTTTTGCGATTTCAAGGTCGAAAAACACATAGGCCCCAAAATGAAAGAAACGGCTGGCGCGCCAAAACTATGGCTTCAAACTTGATGAAAACAGTCTCTCCCATAATAACTCACGGGCTGCTTGTGTTTTTTAGGCCTTTGCAAGCTATCGGAAGTGTGTGCGCGGCAGGAGAGACAAATCCATGTTTTCGCGCCTTTTTTGCCATTTCCAGGTCGAAAAACACAAAGGCCCCAAAAATAAAGAAACGGCTGTCCAGCCAAAACTGAGGCTTCAAACTTGATGAAAACAGTCTCTCCCACAATAACTCAAGGGCCGCTTGTGTTTTTTAGGCCTTCGCAAGCTATCGGAAGTGTGTGCGCGGCAGGAGAGACAAATCCATGTTTTCGCGCATTTTTTGCGATTTCAAGGTCGAAAAACACATAGGCCCCAAAATGAAAGAAACGGCTGGCGCGCCAAAACTATGGCTTCAAACTTGATGAAAACAGTCTCTCCCATAATAACTCACGGGCTGCTTGTGTTTTTTAGGCCTTTGCAAGCTATCGGAAGTGTGTGCGTGGCAGGAGAGACAAATCCATGTTTTCGCGCATTTTTTGCGATTTCAAGGTCGAAAAACACATAGGCCCCAAAATGAAAGAAACGGCTGGCGCGCCAAAACTATGGCTTCAAACTTGATGAAAACAGTCTCTCCCATAATAACTCACGGGCTGCTTGTGTTTTTTAGGTCTTTGCAAGCTATCGGAAGTGTGTGCGCGGCAGGAGATACAAATCTATGTTTTCGCGCATTTTTTGCGATTTCAAGGTCGAAAAACACATAGGCCCCAAAATGAAAGAAACGGCTGGCGCGCCAAAACTATGGCTTCAAACTTGATGAAAACAGTCTCTCCCATAATAACTCACGGGCTGCTTGTGTTTTTTAGGCCTTTGCAAGCTATCGGAAGTGTGTGCGCGGCAGGAGAGACAAATCCATGTTTTCGCGCCTTTTTTGCGATTTCAAGGTCGAAAAACACATCAAAGTCAAAGTCAAAGTGGCTTTATTGTCAATTCTTCACATGTCAAGACATACAAGGAATCGAGAGGACGTTTCTCACTCTCCCACGGTGAGACAGATAAAGTGCCCAGGCACAACAGATAACACATACTAAAAGTAAAACATTCAATAAAAATAATTTAAACAGTGCAAAAAGAGTAGTCGGTAAAGACAGTAAGTAGCAGCCAGATACTGTGTATTCTGTATAAAAAAATAATAGTGCAATAGTGCATTGTAGCAATAGAATAGTGGATTGTCCAGAGTCCGTAGTGTTTTTTTTTTGGGGGGGGGGGGGGCTGAAGGGTTGGGAGGGGGGGTGGTGGTTTCAGCTTCTTGACAGCTTGGAGGATGTGGCTGGGGGAAGTGAGGGGAGAGAATTTAGCTTCCTGACAGCTTGGGGTATGAAGCTTTTCGTGAGTCTGGTGGTGTGGGCACGGAGGCTCCTATACCTTCTTCCAGAAGGCAGGAGGCTGAACAGACTGTGTGCGGGGTGGCTTGCGTCGCTCACAATCGAGGTAGCTTTGCGGGTGAGGCGGGTGGAGTAAGTCTCTTGCAGGGAAGGGAGTGGGGCACCAATGATCTTAGCAGCTGTGTTCACAATGCGTTGCAGTGCTTTCCTACTGTGTTCGGTGCAGCTACCGCCCCACACAGTGATGCAGCTGGACAGGATGCTTTCAATGGTGCCTCGGTAGAATGTTGTCAGGATAGGTGTGGGAGCTTTCGCTCGCTTCAGCTTGCGGAGGAAGTAGAGGCGCCGCTGGGCTGTCTTCGCCAGTGATGCGGTGTTGGTGGTCCAGGAGAGGTCCTCACTGATGTGCACCCCCAGGAATTTGGTGCTGCTCACTCTCTCCACAGCAGCACCATCGATGGTCAGTGGTGGGTGTTCGGTGTGCCCTCTCCGGAAGTCGACCACAATCTCCTTCGTTTTGCTGACATTCAGCAGGAGGTTGTTGTCTCTGCACCACGTGGTCAGAAGGTTGACCTCCTTTCTATAGTGGGTCTCGTCGTTCTTGGAGATGAGACCCACCAGAGTTGTGTCGTCCGCAAACTTCACCATGTGATTGGTGCTGTGGGTTGATGTGCAGTCGTGAGTCAGCAGGGTGAAGAGCAGGGGACTGAGCACACAGCCTTGGGGGGCCCCTGTGCTGAGTGTGATGCTGCTCGAGGTGTTGTTGCCGACTCGTACTGCTTGTGGTCTCTCGCTGAGGAAGTCCAGCAGCCAGTTGCAGAGGGAGGTGTTGAGCCCCAGCTGGTCCAGTTTACAGATCAGTTGTTGCGGGATTATGGTGTTAAATGCTGAGCTAAAGTCTATGAAAAGCATTCTCACATATGAGTCTGCTTTTTCCAGGTGGGTGAGGGCTGGGTGGAGAGCAGAGCAGATTGCGTCCTCTGTGGAACGTTTTGCTCGGTATGCAAACTGAAAGGGGTCCAGGGTGGGGGGGAGGATGGACTTAATGTGAGACATGACTAGCCGTTCAAAGCACTTCATGATGATGGGGGTCAGTGCTACAGGGCGATAGTCATTGAAGCAGGATGGAGCGGATTTCTTTGGCACAGGTATGATGATGGAGGTCTTGAAATGTGATGGGACAGCAGCTTGACGCAAAGAAGTGTTAAAGATGTCCGTGAAGACATCCTTAAGCTCCTCTGCGCAGTCCCTCAGCACACGGCCTGGGATGTTGTCTGGGCCTGTTGCTTTGCGGGGGTTGATGGTAAAGAGTGTCCTCTTCACACTGGCAGCAGACAGGCACAGGACCTGATCGTGGGGGGGGGGTGGGGTTTTCTGTGGGCTTGTAGTGTTTGTTGCTTCAAACCGTGCAAAGAAGCTGTTGAGGTTGTTGAGCAGAGAGATGTTGTTGTCGCAGGTCTGTGGCGCGGGCTTGTAGTCCGTTATGGTCTGAATGCCCTGCCACAGGCTCCGCGTGTCTCTGTTGTCCTTGAAGTGGCAGGTAATCTTGTTGGTGTAGTCCCGTTTTGCTTTCCTGATGCCACGGGACAGGCTGGCTCTCGCTGTTCTTAGGCCATTTTCATCCCCGGCTCTGAAGGCTTTGTCTCTGGCCCTCAGCAGCCGATGGACTGCCCCTGTCAGCCATGGCTTCTGGTTAGCCCGAGTGATGATGGTCTTTTTGTGGGTCACATCATCAGAGCACTTACGGATGTAGGAGAGGACAGTGTCTGTGAGCTCCTCATTGTCCGTATGGTTGTTCTGTGTGGCTGCTTGCTTGAACATGTCCCAGTCTGTTGTTGCAAGACAGTCCTTGAGAGCAGACCTGGACCCCTCCGGCCACACAGTTATCTCTTTCCGGACCGGTTTTCCGACTTTCACTCTGGGCCTATATGCTGGCATTAGCATGACAGTGATGTGATCAGAGAGTCCGATGTGGGGGAGAGGGGAGGCCTTGTATGCTCCTTTGTGAGAAGTGTAGACCAAGTCCAAGGTGTTTTCCCCTCTTGTTGGGAAATTGACATGCTGATGGAGTTTTGGTAGGACAGTCTTAAGGTCAGCATGATTAAAATCTCCAGCGAGGATGGTAAATCCATCTGGGTGTGCTGTCTGTTGTTCACTGATGGCCTGGTACAGTTCACAAAGTGCCGCATTCCTGTCACTGTTGCTGGAGGTTGGAGGGATGTATACTGCGGCTAGCAAGACCGCAGTAAACTCCCTCGGCAGATAGAAAGGACGGCACTTTATGATCATAAACTCCGCCAGTGGTGAACAGTGTCTGCATACTACCACAGCGTCCCAGCACCACGCATCACGAATGTAAACACAAACTCCGCCGCCACGCTGTTTACCTCCGTTGACGAGGGCTCTGTCCGCTCGATAGCATGTCAGCTGCTCAAGTTGTACAGCGGAGTCGGGGATGTTGTCGTTCAGCCATGTTTCAGTGAAAACAAGTACACAGCAGTTACTCACTGTCCGATTCGCTGACCTCAGCAGTCGTATATGATCCATTTTGTTGTCCAAGGATCATACGTTGGCCAGGATGATGGATGGTATGGCTGGGCGAGTTGGACTAGCCGCTAGCCTAGCCCGGATACCTCCGCGCTTGCCCCTCTTCTGCTTCCTCGCGCACCGCTTCCGACCTCTCCTTTCCGGGGGAGTGGTGGCAGTCGAGTCGAGTCGGGTCGGGTCGAGTAGTCGCGGGCCGGCGAAGTAATCCGAGCTCTTTGAGTGTCTCTGTTGTGGTGTCCAAAACGTTGTAAATCTTGCTCTCGCAGATGTCTAGCAGAGCCTGTCGACTGTACTTGTATTTCGACGCAGACAGACGAGACGAACACGACAAACTTTCGGGCAAACACTTATTAAACAAACAAAACACCGCATTCTCTGGAGCGCGAGTGGTCGCTGCGTGTGCACGCGCCGCCATCTTTATTTCATAGGCCCCAAAATGAAAGAAACGGCTGGCGCGCCAAAACTGAGGCTTCAAACTTGATGAAAACAGTCTCTCCCATAATAACTCACGGGCTGCTTGTGTTTTTTAGGCCTTTGCAAGCTATCGGAAGTGTGTGCGCGGTAGGAGAGACAAATCCATGTTTTCGCGCATTTTTTGCGATTTCAAGGTCGAAAAACACATAGGCCCCAAAATGAAAGAAACGGCTGGCGCGCCAAAACTATGGCTTCAAACTTGATGAAAACAGTCTCTCCCATAATAACTCACGGGCTGCTTGTGTTTTTTAGGCCTTTGCAAGCTATCGGAAGTGTGTGCACGGCAGGAGAGACAAATCCATGTTTTCGCGCCTTTTTTGCGATTTCAAGGTCGAAAAACACATAGGCCCCAAAATGAAAGAAACGGCTGGCGCGCCAAAACTATGGCTTCAAACTTGATGAAAACAGTCTCTCCCATAATAACTCACGGGCTGCTTGTGTTTTTTAGGCCTTTGCAAGCTATCGGAAGTGTGTGCGCGGTAGGAGAGACAAATCCATGTTTTCGCGCCTTTTTTGCGATTTCAAGGTCGAAAAACACATAGGCCCCAAAATGAAAGAAACGGCTGGCGCGCCAAAACTATGGCTTCAAACTTGATGAAAACAGTCTCTCCCATAATAACTCACGGGCTGCTTGTGTTTTTTAGGCCTTTGCAAGCTATCGGAAGTGTGTGCGCGGTAGGAGAGACAAATCCATGTTTTCGCGCCTTTTTTGCGATTTCAAGGTCGAAAAACACATAGGCCCCAAAATGAAAGAAACGGCTGGCGCGCCAAAACTATGGCTTCAAACTTGATGAAAACAGTCTCTCCCATAATAACTCACGGGCTGCTTGTGTTTTTTAGGCCGTTGCAAGCTATCGGAAGAGTGTGCGCGGCAGGAGAGACAAATCCATGTTTTCGCGCCTTTTTTGCGATTTCAAGGTCGAAAAACACATAGGCCCCAAAATGAAAGAAACGGCTGGCACGCCAAAACTATGGCTTCAAACTTGATGAAAACAGCCTCTCCCATATTAACTCACGGGCTGATTGTGTTTTTTAGGCCTTCGCAAGCTATCGGAAGTGTGTGCGCAGCAGGAGAGACAAATCTATGTTTTCGCGCCTTTTTTGCCATTTCCAGTTCGAAAAACACACAGAACCCAAAAATAAAGAAACGGCTGTCCAGCCAAAACTGAGGCTTCAAACTTGATGAAAACAGTCTCTCCCACAATAACTCAAGGGCCGCTTGTGTTTTTTAGGCCTTCGCAAGCTATCGGAAGTGTGTGCGCGGCAGGAGAGACAAATCCATGTTTTCGCGCCTTTTTTGCGATTTCAAGGTCGAAAAACACATAGGCCCCAAAATGAAAGAAACGGCTGGCGCGCCAAAACTATGGCTTCAAACTTGATGAAAACAGTCTTTCCCATAATAACTCACGGGCTGCTTGTGTTTTTTAGGCCTTTGCAAGCTATCGGAAGTGTGTGCGCGGCAGGAGAGACAAATCCATGTTTTCGCGCCTTTTTTGCGATTTCAAGGTCGAAAAACACATAGGCCCCAAAATGAAAGAAACGGCTGGCGCGCCAAAATTATGGCTTCAAACTTGATGAAAACAGTCTCTCCCATAATAACTCACGGGCTGCTTGTGTTTTTTAGGCCTTTGCAAGCTATCGGAAGTGTGTGCGCGGCAGGAGAGACAAATCCATGTTTTCGCGCCTTTTTTGCGATTTCAAGGTCGAAAAACACATAGGCCCCAAAATGAAAGAAACGGCTGCCGCGCCAAAACTATGGCTTCAAACTTGATGAAAACAGTCTCTCCCATATTAACTCACGGGCTGATTGTGTTTTTTAGGCCTTCGCAAGCTATCGGAAGTGTGTGCACAGCAGGAGAGACAAATCTATGTTTTCGCGCCTGTTTTGCCATTTCCAGGTCGAAAAACACACAGACCCCAAAAATAAAGAAACGGCTGTCCAGCCAAAACTGAGGCTTCAAACTTGATGAAAACAGTCTCTCCCACAATAACTCAAGGGCCGCTTGTGTTTTTTAGGCCTTTGCAAGCTATCGGAAGTGTGTGCGCGGCAGGAGAGACAAATCAATGTTTTCGCGCCTTTTTTGCGATTTCAAGGTCGAAAAACACATAGGCCCCAAAATGAAAGAAACTGCTGGCGCGCCAAAACTATGGCTTCAAACTTGATGAAAACAGTCTCTCCCATAATAACTCACGGGCTGCTTGTGTTTTTTAGGCCTTTGCAAGCTATCGGAAATGTGTGCGCGGCAGGAGAGACAAATCCATGTTTTCGCGCCTTTTTTGCGATTTCAAGGTCGAAAAACACATAGGCCCCAAAATGAAAGAAACGTGTGGCGCACCAAAACTATGGCTTCAAACTTGATCAAAACAGTCTCTCCCATAATAACTCACGGCCTGCTTGTGTTTTTTAGGCCTTTGCAAGCTATCGGAAGTGTGTGCGCGGCAGGAGAGACAAATCCATGTTTTCGCCCCTTTTTTGCGATTTCAAGATCGAAAAACACATAGGCCCCAAAATGAAAGAAACGGCTGGCGCGCCAAAACTATGGCTTCAAACTTGATGAAAACAGTCTCTCCCATAATAACTCACGGGCTGCTTGTGTTTTTTAGGCCTTTGCAAGTTATCGGAAGTGTGTGCGCGGCAGGAGAGACAAATCAATGTTTTTGCGCCTTTTTTGCGATTTCAAGGTCGAAAAACACATAGGCCCCAAAATGAAAGAAACGGCTGCCGCGCCAAAACTATGGCTTCAAACTTGATGAAAACAGTCTCTCCCATATTAACTCACGGGCTGATTGTGTTTTTTAGGCCTTCGCAAGCTATCGGAAGTGTGTGCGCAGCAGGAGAGACAAATCTATGTTTTCGCGCCTTTTTTGCCATTTCCAGGTCGAAAAACACATAGAACCCAAAAATAAAGAAACGGCTGTCCAGCCAAAACTGAGGCTTCAAACTTGATGAAAACAGTCTCTCCCACAATAACTCAAGGGCCGCTTGTGTTTTTTAGGCCTTCGCAAGCTATCGGAAGTGTGTGCGCGGCAGGAGAGACAAATCCATGTTTTCGTGCATTTTTTGCGATTTCAAGGTCGAAAAACACATAGGCCCCAAAATGAAAGAAACGGCTGCCGCGCCAAAACTATGGCTTCAATCTTGATGAAAACAGTCTCTCCCATAATAACTCACGGGCTGCTTGTGTTTTTTAGGCCTTTGCAAGCTATCGGAAGTGTGTGCGCGGCAGGAGAGACAAATCCATGTTTTCGCGCCTTTTTTGCGATTTCAAGGTCGAAAAACACATAGGCCCCAAAATGAAAGAAACGGCTGCCGCGCCAAAACTATGGCTTCAAACTTGATGAAAACAGTCTCTCCCATAATAACTCACGGGCTGCTTGTGTTTTTTAGGCCTTTGCAAGCTATCGGAAGTGTGTGCGCGGCAGGAGAGACAAATCCATGTTTTCGCGCATTTTTTGCGATTTCAAGGTCGAAAAACACATAGGCCCCAAAATGAAAGAAACGGCTGGCGCGCCAAAACTATGGCTTCAAACTTGATGAAAACAGTCTCTCCCATAATAACTCACGGGCTGCTTGTGTTTTTTAGGCCTTTGCAAGCTATCGGAAGTGTGTGCGCGGCAGGAGAGACAAATCCATGTTTTCGCGCCTTTTTTGCGATTTCAAGGTCGAAAAACACATAGGCCCCAAAATGAAAGAAACGGCTGCCGCGCCAAAACTATGGCTTCAAACTTGATGAAAACAGTCTCTCCCATATTAACTCACGGGCTGATTGTGTTTTTTAGGCCTTCGCAAGCTATCGGAAGTGTGTGCACAGCAGGAGAGACAAATCTATGTTTTCGCGCCTGTTTTGCCATTTCCAGGTCGAAAAACACACAGACCCCAAAAATAAAGAAACGGCTGTCCAGCCAAAACTGAGGCTTCAAACTTGATGAAAACAGTCTCTCCCACAATAACTCAAGGGCCGCTTGTGTTTTTTAGGCCTTTGCAAGCTATCGGAAGTGTGTGCGCGGCAGGAGAGACAAATCAATGTTTTCGCGCCTTTTTTGCGATTTCAAGGTCGAAAAACACATAGGCCCCAAAATGAAAGAAACTGCTGGCGCGCCAAAACTATGGCTTCAAACTTGATGAAAACAGTCTCTCCCATAATAACTCACGGGCTGCTTGTGTTTTTTAGGCCTTTGCAAGCTATCGGAAATGTGTGCGCGGCAGGAGAGACAAATCCATGTTTTCGCGCCTTTTTTGCGATTTCAAGGTCGAAAAACACATAGGCCCCAAAATGAAAGAAACGTGTGGCGCACCAAAACTATGGCTTCAAACTTGATGAAAACAGTCTCTCCCATAATAACTCACGGCCTGCTTGTGTTTTTTAGGCCTTTGCAAGCTATCGGAAGTGTGTGCGCGGCAGGAGACAAATCCATGTTTTCGCCTCTTTTTTGCCATTTCCAGGTCGAAAAACACATAGGCCCCAAAATGAAAGAAACGGCTGACGCGCCAAAACTATGGCTTCAAACTTTATGAAAACAGTCTTTCCCATAATAACTCACGGGCTGCTTGTGTTTTTTAGGCCTTTGCAAGCTATCGGAAGTGTGTGCGCGGCAGGAGAGACAAATCCATGTTTTCGCGCCTTTTTTGCGATTTCAAGGTCGAAAAACACATAGGCCCCAAAATGAAAGAAACGGCTGCCGCGCCAAAACTATGGCTTCAAACTTGATGAAAACAGTCTCTCCCATAATAACTCACGGGCTGCTTGTGTTTTTTAGGCCTTTGCAAGCTATCGGAAGTGTGTGCGCGGCAGGAGAGACAAATCCATGTTTTCGCGCATTTTTTGCGATTTCAAGGTCGAAAAACACATAGGCCCCAAAATGAAAGAAACGGCTGCCGCGCCAAAACTATGGCTTCAAACTTGATGAAAACAGTCTCTCCCATAATAACTCACGGGCTGCTTGTGTTTTTTAGGCCTTTGCAAGCTATTGGAAGTGTGTGCGCGGCAGGAGAGACAAATCCATGTTTTCGCGCCTTTTTTGCGATTTCAAGGTCGAAAAACACATAGGCCCCAAAAATAAAGAAACGGCTGTCCAGCCAAAACTGAGGCTTCAAACTTGATGAAAACAGTCTCTCCCACAATAACTCAAGGGCCGCTTGTGTTTTTTAGGCCTTCGCAAGCTATCGGAAGTGTGTGCGCGGCAGGAGAGACAAATCCATGTTTTCGCGCATTTTTTGCGATTTCAAGGTCGAAAAACACATAGGCCCCAAAATGAAAGAAACGGCTGCCGCGCCAAAACTATGGCTTCAAACTTGATGAAAACAGTCTCTCCCATAATAACTCACGGGCTGCTTGTGTTTTTTAGGCCTTTGCAAGCTATCGGAAGTGTGTGCGCGGCAGGAGATACAAATCCATGTTTTCGCGCCTTTTTTGCCATTTCCAGGTCGAAAAACACAAAGGCCCCAAAAATAAAGAAACGGCTGTCCAGCCAAAACTGAGGCTTCAAACTTGATGAAAACAGTCTCTCCCACAATAACTCAAGGGCCGCTTGTGTTTTTTAGGCCTTCGCAAGCTATCGGAACTGTGTGCGCGGCAGGAGAGACAAATCCATGTTTTCGCGCATTTTTTGCGATTTCAAGGTCGAAAAACACATAGGCCCCAAAATGAAAGAAACGGCTGGCGCGCCAAAACTATGGCTTCAAACTTGATGAAAACAGTCTCTCCCATAATAACTCACGGGCTGCTTGTGTTTTTTAGGCCTTTGCAAGCTATCGGAAGTGTGTGCGTGGCAGGAGAGACAAATCCATGTTTTCGCGCATTTTTTGCGATTTCAAGGTCGAAAAACACATAGGCCCCAAAATGAAAGAAACGGCTGGCGCGCCAAAACTATGGCTTCAAACTTGATGAAAACAGTCTCTCCCATAATAACTCACGGGCTGCTTGTGTTTTTTAGGCCTTTGCAAGCTATCGGAAGTGTGTGCGCGGCAGGAGAGACAAATCCATGTTTTCGCGCCTTTTTTGCGATTTCAAGGTCGAAAAACACATCAAAGTCAAAGTCAAAGTGGCTTTATTGTCAATTCTTCACATGTCAAGACATACAAGGAATCGAGAGGACGTTTCTCACTCTCCCACGGTGAGACAGATAAAGTGCCCAGGCACAACAGATAACACATACTAAAAGTAAAACATTCAATAAAAATAATTTAAACAGTGCAAAAAGAGTAGTCGGTAAAGACAGTAAGTAGCAGCCAGATACTGTGTATTCTGTATAAAAAAATAATAGTGCAATAGTGCATTGTAGCAATAGAATAGTGGATTGTCCAGAGTCCGTAGTGTTTTTTTTTGGGGGGGGGGGGGGCTGAAGGGTTGGGAGGGGGGGTGGTGGTTTCAGCTTCTTGACAGCTTGGAGGATGTGGCTGGGGGAAGTGAGGGGAGAGAATTTAGCTTCCTGACAGCTTGGGGTATGAAGCTTTTCGTGAGTCTGGTGGTGTGGGCACGGAGGCTCCTATACCTTCTTCCAGAAGGCAGGAGGCTGAACAGACTGTGTGCGGGGTGGCTTGCGTCGCTCACAATCGAGGTAGCTTTGCGGGTGAGGCGGGTGGAGTAAGTCTCTTGCAGGGAAGGGAGTGGGGCACCAATGATCTTAGCAGCTGTGTTCACAATGCGTTGCAGTGCTTTCCTACTGTGTTCGGTGCAGCTACCGCCCCACACAGTGATGCAGCTGGACAGGATGCTTTCAATGGTGCCTCGGTAGAATGTTGTCAGGATAGGTGTGGGAGCTTTCGCTCGCTTCAGCTTGCGGAGGAAGTAGAGGCGCCGCTGGGCTGTCTTCGCCAGTGATGCGGTGTTGGTGGTCCAGGAGAGGTCCTCACTGATGTGCACCCCCAGGAATTTGGTGCTGCTCACTCTCTCCACAGCAGCACCATCGATGGTCAGTGGTGGGTGTTCGGTGTGCCCTCTCCGGAAGTCGACCACAATCTCCTTCGTTTTGCTGACATTCAGCAGGAGGTTGTTGTCTCTGCACCACGTGGTCAGAAGGTTGACCTCCTTTCTATAGTGGGTCTCGTCGTTCTTGGAGATGAGACCCACCAGAGTTGTGTCGTCCGCAAACTTCACCATGTGATTGGTGCTGTGGGTTGATGTGCAGTCGTGAGTCAGCAGGGTGAAGAGCAGGGGACTGAGCACACAGCCTTGGGGGGCCCCTGTGCTGAGTGTGATGCTGCTCGAGGTGTTGTTGCCGACTCGTACTGCTTGTGGTCTCTCGCTGAGGAAGTCCAGCAGCCAGTTGCAGAGGGAGGTGTTGAGCCCCAGCTGGTCCAGTTTACAGATCAGTTGTTGCGGGATTATGGTGTTAAATGCTGAGCTAAAGTCTATGAAAAGCATTCTCACATATGAGTCTGCTTTTTCCAGGTGGGTGAGGGCTGGGTGGAGAGCAGAGCAGATTGCGTCCTCTGTGGAACGTTTTGCTCGGTATGCAAACTGAAAGGGGTCCAGGGTGGGGGGGAGGATGGACTTAATGTGAGACATGACTAGCCGTTCAAAGCACTTCATGATGATGGGGGTCAGTGCTACAGGGCGATAGTCATTGAAGCAGGATGGAGCGGATTTCTTTGGCACAGGTATGATGATGGAGGTCTTGAAATGTGATGGGACAGCAGCTTGACGCAAAGAAGTGTTAAAGATGTCCGTGAAGACATCCTTAAGCTCCTCTGCGCAGTCCCTCAGCACACGGCCTGGGATGTTGTCTGGGCCTGTTGCTTTGCGGGGGTTGATGGTAAAGAGTGTCCTCTTCACACTGGCAGCAGACAGGCACAGGACCTGATCGTGGGGGGGGGGTGGGGTTTTCTGTGGGCTTGTAGTGTTTGTTGCTTCAAACCGTGCAAAGAAGCTGTTGAGGTTGTTGAGCAGAGAGATGTTGTTGTCGCAGGTCTGTGGCGCGGGCTTGTAGTTGAGGGGAGGCCTTGTATGCTCCTTTGTGAGAAGTGTAGACCAAGTCCAAGGTGTTTTCCCCTCTTGTTGGGAAATTGACATGCTGATGGAGTTTTGGTAGGACAGTCTTAAGGTCAGCATGATTAAAATCTCCAGCGAGGATGGTAAATCCATCTGGGTGTGCTGTCTGTTGTTCACTGATGGCCTGGTACAGTTCACAAAGTGCCGCATTCCTGTCACTGTTGCTGGAGGTTGGAGGGATGTATACTGCGGCTAGCAAGACCGCAGTAAACTCCCTCGGCAGATAGAAAGGACGGCACTTTATGATCATAAACTCCGCCAGTGGTGAACAGTGTCTGCATACTACCACAGCGTCCCAGCACCACGCATCACAAATGTAAACACAAACTCCGCCGCCACGCTGTTTACCTCCGTTGACGAGGGCTCTGTCCGCTCGATAGCATGTCAGCTGCTCAAGTTGTACAGCGGAGTCGGGGATGTTGTCGTTCAGCCATGTTTCAGTGAAAACAAGTACACAGCAGTTACTCACTGTCCGATTCGCTGACCTCAGCAGTCGTATATGATCCATTTTGTTGTCCAAGGATCGTACGTTGGCCAGGATGATGGATGGTATGGCTGGGCGAGTTGGACTAGCCGCTAGCCTAGCCCGGATACCTCCGCGCTTGCCCCTCTTCTGCTTCCTCGCGCACCGCTTCCGACCTCTCCTTTCCGGGGGAGTGGTGGCAGTCGAGTCGAGTCGGGTCGGGTCGAGTAGTCGCGGGCCGGCGAAGTAATCCGAGCTCTTTGAGTGTCTCTGTTGTGGTGTCCAAAACGTTGTAAATCTTGCTCTCGCAGATGTCTAGCAGAGCCTGTCGACTGTACTTGTATTTCGACGCAGACAGACGAGACGAACACGACAAACTTTCGGGCAAACACTTATTAAACAAACAAAACACCGCATTCTCTGGAGCGCGAGTGGTCGCTGCGTGTGCACGCGCCGCCATCTTTATTTCATAGGCCCCAAAATGAAAGAAACGGCTGGCGCGCCAAAACTGAGGCTTCAAACTTGATGAAAACAGTCTCTCCCATAATAACTCACGGGCTGCTTGTGTTTTTTAGGCCTTTGCAAGCTATCGGAAGTGTGTGCGCGGTAGGAGAGACAAATCCATGTTTTCGCGCATTTTTTGCGATTTCAAGGTCGAAAAACACATAGGCCCCAAAATGAAAGAAACGGCTGGCGCGCCAAAACTATGGCTTCAAACTTGATGAAAACAGTCTCTCCCATAATAACTCACGGGCTGCTTGTGTTTTTTAGGCCTTTGCAAGCTATCGGAAGTGTGTGCGCGGTAGGAGAGACAAATCCATGTTTTCGCGCATTTTTTGCGATTTCAAGGTCGAAAAACACATAGGCCCCAAAATGAAAGAAACGGCTGGCGCGCCAAAACTATGGCTTCAAACTTGATGAAAACAGTCTCTCCCATAATAACTCACGGGCTGCTTGTGTTTTTTAGGCCTTTGCAAGCTATCGGAAGTGTGTGCACGGCAGGAGAGACAAATCCATGTTTTCGCGCCTTTTTTGCGATTTCAAGGTCGAAAAACACATAGGCCCCAAAATGAAAGAAACGGCTGGCGCGCCAAAACTATGGCTTCAAACTTGATGAAAACAGTCTCTCCCATAATAACTCACGGGCTGCTTGTGTTTTTTAGGCCTTTGCAAGCTATCGGAAGTGTGTGCGCGGTAGGAGAGACAAATCCATGTTTTCGCGCCTTTTTTGCGATTTCAAGGTCGAAAAACACATAGGCCCCAAAATGAAAGAAACGGCTGCCGCGCCAAAACTATGGCTTCAAACTTGATGAAAACAGTCTCTCCCATAATAACTCACGGGCTGCTTGTGTTTTTTAGGCCTTTGCAAGCTATCGGAAGTGTGTGCGCGGCAGGAGAGACAAATCCATGTTTTCGCGCCTTTTTTGCGATTTCCAGGTCGAAAAACACACAGACCCCAAAAATAAAGAAACGGCTGTCCAGCCAAAACTGAGGCTTCAAACTTGATGAAAACAGTCTCTCCCACAATAACTCAAGGGCCGCTTGTGTTTTTTAGGCCTTCGCAAGCTATCGGAAGTGTGTGCGCGGCAGGAGAGACAAATCCATGTTTTCGCGCATTTTTTGCGATTTCAAGGTCGAAAAACACATAGGCCCCAAAATGAAAGAAACGGCTGCCGCGCCAAAACTATGGCTTCAAACTTGATGAAAACAGTCTCTCCCATAATAACTCACGGGCTGCTTGTGTTTTTTAGGCCTTTGCAAGCTATCGGAAGTGTGTGCGCGGCAGGAGAGACAAATCCATGTTTTCGCGCCTTTTTTGCGATTTCAAGGTCGAAAAACACATAGGCCCCAAAATGAAAGAAACGGCTGGCGCGCCAAAACTATGGCTTCAAACTTGATGAAAACAGTCTCTCCCATAATAACTCACGGGCTGTTTGTGTTTTTTAGGTCTTTGCAAGCTATCGGAAGTGTGTGCGCGGCAGGAGATACAAATCCATGTTTTCGCGCATTTTTTGCGATTTCAAGGTCGAAAAACACATAGGCCCCAAAATGAAAGAAACGGCTGGCGCGCCAAAACTATGGCTTCAAACTTGATGAAAACAGTCTCTCCCATAATAACTCACGGGCTGCTTGTGTTTTTTAGGCCTTTGCAAGCTATCGGAAGTGTGTGCGCGGCAGGAGAGACAAATCCATGTTTTCGCGCCTTTTTTGCGATTTCAAGGTCGAAAAACACATCAAAGTCAAAGTCAAAGTGGCTTTATTGTCAATTCTTCACATGTCAAGACATACAAGGAATCGAGAGGACGTTTCTCACTCTCCCACGGTGAGACAGATAAAGTGCCCAGGCACAACAGATAACACATACTAAAAGTAAAACATTCAATAAAAATAATTTAAACAGTGCAAAAAGAGTAGTCGGTAAAGACAGTAAGTAGCAGCCAGATACTGTGTATTCTGTATAAAAAAATAATAGTGCAATAGTGCATTGTAGCAATAGAATAGTGGATTGTCCAGAGTCCGTAGTGTTTTTTTTTGGGGGGGGGGGGGGGGCTGAAGGGTTGGGAGGGGGGGTGGTGGTTTCAGCTTCTTGACAGCTTTGAGGATGTGGCTGGGGGAAGTGAGGGGAGAGAATTTAGCTTCCTGACAGCTTGGGGTATGAAGCTTTTCGTGAGTCTGGTGGTGTGGGCACGGAGGCTCCTATACCTTCTTCCAGAAGGCAGGAGGCTGAACAGACTGTGTGCGGGGTGGCTTGCGTCGCTCACAATCGAGGTAGCTTTGCGGGTGAGGCGGGTGGAGTAAGTCTCTTGCAGGGAAGGGAGTGGGGCACCAATGATCTTAGCAGCTGTGTTCACAATGCGTTGCAGTGCTTTCCTACTGTGTTCGGTGCAGCTACCGCCCCACACAGTGATGCAGCTGGACAGGATGCTTTCAATGGTGCCTCGGTAGAATGTTGTCAGGATAGGTGTGGGAGCTTTCGCTCGCTTCAGCTTGCGGAGGAAGTAGAGGCGCCGCTGGGCTGTCTTCGCCAGTGATGCGGTGTTGGTGGTCCAGGAGAGGTCCTCACTGATGTGCACCCCCAGGAATTTGGTGCTGCTCACTCTCTCCACAGCAGCACCATCGATGGTCAGTGGTGGGTGTTCGGTGTGCCCTCTCCGGAAGTCGACCACAATCTCCTTCGTTTTGCTGACATTCAGCAGGAGGTTGTTGTCTCTGCACCACGTGGTCAGAAGGTTGACCTCCTTTCTATAGTGGGTCTCGTCGTTCTTGGAGATGAGACCCACCAGAGTTGTGTCGTCCGCAAACTTCACCATGTGATTGGTGCTGTGGGTTGATGTGCAGTCGTGAGTCAGCAGGGTGAAGAGCAGGGGACTGAGCACACAGCCTTGGGGGGCCCCTGTGCTGAGTGTGATGCTGCTCGAGGTGTTGTTGCCGACTCGTACTGCTTGTGGTCTCTCGCTGAGGAAGTCCAGCAGCCAGTTGCAGAGGGAGGTGTTGAGCCCCAGCTGGTCCAGTTTACAGATCAGTTGTTGCGGGATTATGGTGTTAAATGCTGAGCTAAAGTCTATGAAAAGCATTCTCACATATGAGTCTGCTTTTTCCAGGTGGGTGAGGGCTGGGTGGAGAGCAGAGCAGATTGCGTCCTCTGTGGAACGTTTTGCTCGGTATGCAAACTGAAAGGGGTCCAGGGTGGGGGGGAGGATGGACTTAATGTGAGACATGACTAGCCGTTCAAAGCACTTCATGATGATGGGGGTCAGTGCTACAGGGCGATAGTCATTGAAGCAGGATGGAGCGGATTTCTTTGGCACAGGTATGATGATGGAGGTCTTGAAATGTGATGGGACAGCAGCTTGACGCAAAGAAGTGTTAAAGATGTCCGTGAAGACATCCTTAAGCTCCTCTGCGCAGTCCCTCAGCACACGGCCTGGGATGTTGTCTGGGCCTGTTGCTTTGCGGGGGTTGATGGTAAAGAGTGTCCTCTTCACACTGGCAGCAGACAGGCACAGGACCTGATCGTGGGGGGGGGGTGGGGTTTTCTGTGGGCTTGTAGTGTTTGTTGCTTCAAACCGTGCAAAGAAGCTGTTGAGGTTGTTGAGCAGAGAGATGTTGTTGTCGCAGGTCTGTGGCGCGGGCTTGTAGTTGAGGGGAGGCCTTGTATGCTCCTTTGTGAGAAGTGTAGACCAAGTCCAAGGTGTTTTCCCCTCTTGTTGGGAAATTGACATGCTGATGGAGTTTTGGTAGGACAGTCTTAAGGTCAGCATGATTAAAATCTCCAGCGAGGATGGTAAATCCATCTGGGTGTGCTGTCTGTTGTTCACTGATGGCCTGGTACAGTTCACAAAGTGCCGCATTCCTGTCACTGTTGCTGGAGGTTGGAGGGATGTATACTGCGGCTAGCAAGACCGCAGTAAACTCCCTCGGCAGATAGAAAGGACGGCACTTTATGATCATAAACTCCGCCAGTGGTGAACAGTGTCTGCATACTACCACAGCGTCCCAGCACCACGCATCACAAATGTAAACACAAACTCCGCCGCCACGCTGTTTACCTCCGTTGACGAGGGCTCTGTCCGCTCGATAGCATGTCAGCTGCTCAAGTTGTACAGCGGAGTCGGGGATGTTGTCGTTCAGCCATGTTTCAGTGAAAACAAGTACACAGCAGTTACTCACTGTCCGATTCGCTGACCTCAGCAGTCGTATATGATCCATTTTGTTGTCCAAGGATCGTACGTTGGCCAGGATGATGGATGGTATGGCTGGGCGAGTTGGACTAGCCGCTAGCCTAGCCCGGATACCTCCGCGCTTGCCCCTCTTCTGCTTCCTCGCGCACCGCTTCCGACCTCTCCTTTCCGGGGGAGTGGTGGCAGTCGAGTCGAGTCGGGTCGGGTCGAGTAGTCGCGGGCCGGCGAAGTAATCCGAGCTCTTTGAGTGTCTCTGTTGTGGTGTCCAAAACGTTGTAAATCTTGCTCTCGCAGATGTCTAGCAGAGCCTGTCGACTGTACTTGTATTTCGACGCAGACAGACGAGACGAACACGACAAACTTTCGGGCAAACACTTATTAAACAAACAAAACACCGCATTCTCTGGAGCGCGAGTGGTCGCTGCGTGTGCACGCGCCGCCATCTTTATTTCATAGGCCCCAAAATGAAAGAAACGGCTGGCGCGCCAAAACTGAGGCTTCAAACTTGATGAAAACAGTCTCTCCCATAATAACTCACGGGCTGCTTGTGTTTTTTAGGCCTTTGCAAGCTATCGGAAGTGTGTGCGCGGTAGGAGAGACAAATCCATGTTTTCGCGCATTTTTTGCGATTTCAAGGTCGAAAAACACATAGGCCCCAAAATGAAAGAAACGGCTGGCGCGCCAAAACTATGGCTTCAAACTTGATGAAAACAGTCTCTCCCATAATAACTCACGGGCTGCTTGTGTTTTTTAGGCCTTTGCAAGCTATCGGAAGTGTGTGCGCGGTAGGAGAGACAAATCCATGTTTTCGCGCCTTTTTTGCGATTTCAAGGTCGAAAAACACATAGGCCCCAAAATGAAAGAAACGGCTGGCGCGCCAAAACTATGGCTTCAAACTTGATGAAAACAGTCTCTCCCATAATAACTCACGGGCTGCTTGTGTTTTTTAGGCCGTTGCAAGCTATCGGAAGTGTGTGCGCAGCAGGAGAGACAAATCTATGTTTTCGCGCCTTTTTTGCCATTTCCAGGTCGAAAAACAGACAGACCCCAAAAATAAAGAAACGGCTGCCGCGCCAAAAGTATGGCTTCAAACTTGATGAAAACAGTCTCTCCCATAATAACTCACGGGCTGCTTGTGTTTTTTAGGCCTTTGCAAGCTATCGGAAGTGTGTGCGCGGCAGGAGAGACAAATCCATGTTTTCGCGCCTTTTTTGCGATTTCCAGGTCGAAAAACACACAGACCCCAAAAATAAAGAAACGGCTGTCCAGCCAAAACTGAGGCTTCAAACTTGATGAAAACAGTCTCTCCCACAATAACTCAAGGGCCGCTTGTGTTTTTTAGGCCTTCGCAAGCTATCGGAAGTGTGTGCGCGGCAGGAGAGACAAATCCATGTTTTCGCGCATTTTTTGCGATTTCAAGGTCGAAAAACACATAGGCCCCAAAATGAAAGAAACGGCTGCCGCGCCAAAACTATGGCTTCAAACTTGATGAAAACAGTCTCTCCCATAATAACTCACGGGCTGCTTGTGTTTTTTAGGCCTTTGCAAGCTATCGGAAGTGTGTGCGCGGCAGGAGAGACAAATCCATGTTTTCGCGCCTTTTTTGCGATTTCAAGGTCGAAAAACACATAGGCCCCAAAATGAAAGAAACGGCTGGCGCGCCAAAACTATGGCTTCAAACTTGATGAAAACAGTCTCTCCCATATTAACTCACGGGCTGATTGTGTTTTTTAGGCCTTCGCAAGCTATCGGAAGTGTGTGCGCAGCAGGAGAGACAAATCTATGTTTTCGCGCCTGTTTTGCCATTTCCAGGTCGAAAAACACACAGACCCCAAAAATAAAGAAACGGCTGTCCAGCCAAAACTGAGGCTTCAAACTTGATGAAAACAGTCTCTCCCACAATAACTCAAGGGCCGCTTGTGTTTTTTAGGCCTTCGCAAGCTATCGGAAGTGTGTGCGCGGCAGGAGAGACAAATCCATGTTTTCGCGCATTTTTTGCGATTTCAAGGTCGAAAAACACATAGGCCCCAAAATGAAAGAAACGGCTGCCGCGCCAAAACTATGGCTTCAAACTTGATGAAAACAGTCTCTCCCATATTAACTCACGGGCTGATTGTGTTTTTTAGGCCTTCGCAAGCTATCGGAAGTGTGTGCGCAGCAGGAGAGACAAATCTATGTTTTCGCGCCTTTTTTGCCATTTCCAGGTCGAAAAACACACAGACCCCAAAAATAAAGAAACGGCTGTCCAGCCAAAACTGAGGCTTCAAACTTGATGAAAACAGTCTCTCCCAAAATAACTCACGGGCTGCTTGTGTTTTTTAGGCCTTTGCAAGCTATCGGAAGTGTGTGCGCGGCAGGAGAGACAAATCCATGTTTTCGCGCATTTTTTGCGATTTCAAGGTCGAAAAACACATAGGCCCCAAAATGAAAGAAACGGCTGCCGCGCCAAAACTATGGCTTCAAACTTGATGAAAACAGTCTCTCCCATAATAACTCACAGGCTGCTTGTGTTTTTTAGGCCTTTGCAAGCTATCGGAAGTGTGTGCGCGGCAGGAGAGACAAATCCATGTTTTCGCGCCTTTTTTGCGATTTCAAGGTCGAAAAACACATAGGCCCCAAAATGAAAGAAACGGCTGGCGCGCCAAAACTATGGCTTCAAACTTGATGAAAACAGTCTCTCCCATATTAACTCACGGGCTGATTGTGTTTTTTAGGCCTTCGCAAGCTATCGGAAGTGTGTGCGCAGCAGGAGAGACAAATCTATGTTTTCACGCCTGTTTTGCCATTTCCAGGTCGAAAAACACACAGACCCCAAAAATAAAGAAACGGCTGTCCAGCCAAAACTGAGGCTTCAAACTTGATGAAAACAGTCTCTCCCACAATAACTCAAGGGCCGCTTGTGTTTTTTAGGCCTTTGCAAGCTATCGGAAATGTGTGCGCGGCAGGAGAGACAAATCCATGTTTTCGCGCCTTTTTTGCGATTTCAAGGTCGAAAAACACATAGGCCCCAAAATGAAAGAAACGGCTGGCGCGCCAAAACTATGGCTTCAAACTTGATGAAAACAGTCTCTCCCATAATAACTCACGGGCTGCTTGTGTTTTTTAGGCCTTTGCAAGCTATCGGAAGTGTGTGCGCGGCAGGAGAGACAAATCCATGTTTTCGCGCCTTTTTTGCGATTTCAAGGTCGAAAAACACATAGACCCCAAAATGAAAGAAACGGCTGGCGCGCCAAAACTATGGCTTCAAACTTGATGAAAACAGTCTCTCCCATAATAACTCACGGGCTGCTTGTGTTTTTTAGGCCTTTGCAAGCTATCGGAAGTGTGTGCGCGGCAGGAGAGACAAATCCATGTTTTCGCGCCTTTTTTGCGATTTCAAGGTCGAAAAACACATAGGCCCCAAAATGAAAGAAACGGCTGGCGCGCCAAAACTATGGCTTCAAACTTGATGAAAACAGTCTCTCCCATAATAACTCACGGACTGCTTGTGTTTTTTAGGCCTTTGCAAGCTATCGGAAGTGTGTGCGCGGCAGGAGAGACAAATCCATGTTTTCGCGCCTGTTTTGCCATTTCCAGGTCGAAAAACACACAGACCCCAAAAATAAAGAAACGGCTGTCCAGCCAAAACTGAGGCTTCAAACTTGATGAAAACAGTCTCTCCCACAATAACTCAAGGGCCGCTTGTGTTTTTTAGGCCTTCGCAAGCTATCGGAAGTGTGTGCGCGGCAGGAGAGACAAATCCATGTTTTCGCGCATTTTTTGCGATTTCAAGGTCGAAAAACACATAGGCCCCAAAATGAAAGAAACGGCTGCCGCGCCAAAACTATGGCTTCAAACTTGATGAAAACAGTCTCTCCCATATTAACTCACGGGCTGATTGTGTTTTTTAGGCCTTCGCAAGCTATCGGAAGTGTGTGCGCAGCAGGAGAGACAAATCTATGTTTTCGCGCCTTTTTTGCCATTTCCAGGTCGAAAAACACACAGACCCCAAAAATAAAGAAACGGCTGTCCAGCCAAAACTGAGGCTTCAAACTTGATGAAAACAGTCTCTCCCAAAATAACTCACGGGCTGCTTGTGTTTTTTAGGCCTTTGCAAGCTATCGGAAGTGTGTGCGCGGCAGGAGAGACAAATCCATGTTTTCGCGCATTTTTTGCGATTTCAAGGTCGAAAAACACATAGGCCCCAAAATGAAAGAAACGGCTGCCGCGCCAAAACTATGGCTTCAAACTTGATGAAAACAGTCTCTCCCATAATAACTCACAGGCTGCTTGTGTTTTTTAGGCCTTTGCAAGCTATCGGAAGTGTGTGCGCGGCAGGAGAGACAAATCCATGTTTTCGCGCCTTTTTTGCGATTTCAAGGTCGAAAAACACATAGGCCCCAAAATGAAAGAAACGGCTGGCGCGCCAAAACTATGGCTTCAAACTTGATGAAAACAGTCTCTCCCATATTAACTCACGGGCTGATTGTGTTTTTTAGGCCTTCGCAAGCTATCGGAAGTGTGTGCGCAGCAGGAGAGACAAATCTATGTTTTCACGCCTGTTTTGCCATTTCCAGGTCGAAAAACACACAGACCCCAAAAATAAAGAAACGGCTGTCCAGCCAAAACTGAGGCTTCAAACTTGATGAAAACAGTCTCTCCCACAATAACTCAAGGGCCGCTTGTGTTTTTTAGGCCTTTGCAAGCTATCGGAAATGTGTGCGCGGCAGGAGAGACAAATCCATGTTTTCGCGCCTTTTTTGCGATTTCAAGGTCGAAAAACACATAGGCCCCAAAATGAAAGAAACGGCTGGCGCGCCAAAACTATGGCTTCAAACTTGATGAAAACAGTCTCTCCCATAATAACTCACGGGCTGCTTGTGTTTTTTAGGCCTTTGCAAGCTATCGGAAGTGTGTGCGCGGCAGGAGAGACAAATCCATGTTTTCGCGCCTTTTTTGCGATTTCAAGGTCGAAAAACACATAGACCCCAAAATGAAAGAAACGGCTGGCGCGCCAAAACTATGGCTTCAAACTTGATGAAAACAGTCTCTCCCATAATAACTCACGGGCTGCTTGTGTTTTTTAGGCCTTTGCAAGCTATCGGAAGTGTGTGCGCGGCAGGAGAGACAAATCCATGTTTTCGCGCCTTTTTTGCGATTTCAAGGTCGAAAAACACATAGGCCCCAAAATGAAAGAAACGGCTGCCGCGCCAAAACTATGGCTTCAAACTTGATGAAAACAGTCTCTCCCACAATAACTCAAGGGCCGCTTGTGTTTTTTAGGCCTTTGCAAGCTATCGGAAGTGTGTGCGCGGCAGGAGAGACAAATACATGTTTTCGCGCCTTTTTTGCGATTTCAAGGTCGAAAAACACATAGGCCCCAAAATGAAAGAAACGGCTGGCGCGCCAAAACTATGGCTTCAAACTTGATGAAAACAGTCTCTCCCATAATAACTCACGGGCTGCTTGTGTTTTTTAGGCCTTTGCAAGCTATCGGAAGTGTGTGCGCGGCAGGAGAGACAAATCCATGTTTTCGCGCCTTTTTTGCGATTTCAAGGTCGAAAAACACATAGGCCCCAAAATGAAAGAAACGGCTGGCGCGCCAAAACTATGGCTTCAAACTTGATGAAAACAGTCTCTCCCATAATAACTCACGGGCTGCTTGTGTTTTTTAGGCCTTTGCAAGCTATCGGAAGTGTGTGCGCGGCAGGAGAGACAAATCCATGTTTTCGCGCCTTTTTTGCGATTTCCAGGTCGAAAAACACACAGACCCCAAAAATAAAGAAACGGCTGTCCAGCCAAAACTGAGGCTTCAAACTTGATGAAAACAGTCTCTCCCACAATAACTCAATGGCCGCTTGTGTTTTTTAGGCCTTCGCAAGCTATCGGAAGTGTGTGCGCGGCAGGAGAGACAAATCCATGTTTTCACGCATTTTTTGCGATTTCAAGGTCGAAAAACACATAGGCCCCAAAATGAAAGAAACGGCTGCCGCGCCAAAACTATGGCTTCAAACTTGATGAAAACAGTCTCTCCCATATTAACTCACGGGCTGATTGTGTTTTTTAGGCCTTCGCAAGCTATCGGAAGTGTGTGCGCGGCAGGAGAGACAAATCTATGTTTTCGCGCCTGTTTTGCGATTTCAAGGTCGAAAAACACATAGGCCCCAAAATGAAAGAAACGGCTGGCGCGCCAAAACTATGGCTTCAAACTTGATGAAAACAGTCTCTCCCATAATAACTCACGGGCTGCTTGTGTTTTTTAGGCCTTTGCAAGCTATCGGAAGTGTGTGCGCGGCAGGAGAGACAAATCCATGTTTTCGCGCCTTTTTTGCGATTTCAAGGTCGAAAAACACATAGACCCCAAAATGAAAGAAACGGCTGGCGCGCCAAAACTATGGCTTCAAACTTGATGAAAACAGTCTCTCCCATAATAACTCACGGGCTGCTTGTGTTTTTTAGGCCTTTGCAAGCTATCGGAAGTGTGTGCGCGGCAGGAGAGACAAATCCATGTTTTCGCGCCTTTTTTGCGATTTCAAGGTCGAAAAACACATAGGCCCCAAAATGAAAGAAACGGCTGGCGCGCCAAAACTATGGCTTCAAACTTGATGAAAACAGTCTCTCCCATAATAACTCACGGACTGCTTGTGTTTTTTAGGCCTTTGCAAGCTATCGGAAGTGTGTGCGCGGCAGGAGAGACAAATCCATGTTTTCGCGCCTTTTTTGCGATTTCCAGTTCGAAAAACACACAGACCCCAAAAATAAAGAAACGGCTGTCCAGCCAAAACTGAGGCTTCAAACTTGATGAAAACAGTCTCTCCCACAATAACTCAAGGGCCGCTTGTGTTTTTTAGGCCTTCGCAAGCTATCGGAAGTGTGTGCGCGGCAGGAGAGACAAATCCATGTTTTCGCGCATTTTTTGCGATTTCAAGGTCGAAAAACACATAGGCCCCAAAATGAAAGAAACGGCTGCCGCGCCAAAACTATGGCTTCAAACTTGATGAAAACAGTCTCTCCCATAATAACTCACAGGCTGCTTGTGTTTTTTAGGCCTTTGCAAGCTATCGGAAGTGTGTGCGCGGCAGGAGAGACAAATCCATGTTTTCGCGCCTTTTTTGCGATTTCAAGGTCGAAAAACACATAGGCCCCAAAATGAAAGAAACGGCTGGCGCGCCAAAACTATGGCTTCAAACTTGATGAAAACAGTCTCTCCCATAATAACTCACGGGCTGCTTGTGTTTTTTAGGCCTTTGCAAGCTATCGGAAGTGTGTGCGCGGCAGGAGAGACAAATCCATGTTTTCGCGCCTTTTTTGCGATTTCCAGGTCGAAAAACACACAGACCCCAAAAATAAAGAAACGGCTGTCCAGCCAAAACTGAGGCTTCAAACTTGATGAAAACAGTCTCTCCCACAATAACTCAATGGCCGCTTGTGTTTTTTAGGCCTTCGCAAGCTATCGGAAGTGTGTGCGCGGCAGGAGAGACAAATCCATGTTTTCGCGCATTTTTTGCGATTTCAAGGTCGAAAAACACATAGGCCCCAAAATGAAAGAAACGGCTGCCGCGCCAAAACTATGGCTTCAAACTTGATGAAAACAGTCTCTCCCACAATAACTCAAGGGCCGCTTGTGTTTTTTAGGCCTTTGCAAGCTATCGGAAGTGTGTGCGCGGCAGGAGAGACAAATACATGTTTTCGCGCCTTTTTTGCGATTTCAAGGTCGAAAAACACATAGGCCCCAAAATGAAAGAAACGGCTGGCGCGCCAAAACTATGGCTTCAAACTTGATGAAAACAGTCTCTCCCATAATAACTCACGGGCTGCTTGTGTTTTTTAGGCCTTTGCAAGCTATCGGAAGTGTGTGCGCGGCAGGAGAGACAAATCCATGTTTTCGCGCCTTTTTTGCGATTTCAAGGTCGAAAAACACATAGGCCCCAAAATGAAAGAAACGGCTGGCGCGCCAAAACTATGGCTTCAAACTTGATGAAAACAGTCTCTCCCATAATAACTCACGGGCTGCTTGTGTTTTTTAGGCCTTTGCAAGCTATCGGAAGTGTGTGCGCGGCAGGAGAGACAAATCCATGTTTTCGCGCCTTTTTTGCGATTTCCAGGTCGAAAAACACACAGACCCCAAAAATAAAGAAACGGCTGTCCAGCCAAAACTGAGGCTTCAAACTTGATGAAAACAGTCTCTCCCACAATAACTCAATGGCCGCTTGTGTTTTTTAGGCCTTCGCAAGCTATCGGAAGTGTGTGCGCGGCAGGAGAGACAAATCCATGTTTTCGCGCATTTTTTGCGATTTCAAGGTCGAAAAACACATAGGCCCCAAAATGAAAGAAACGGCTGCCGCGCCAAAACTATGGCTTCAAACTTGATGAAAACAGTCTCTCCCATATTAACTCACGGGCTGATTGTGTTTTTTAGGCCTTCGCAAGCTATCGGAAGTGTGTGCGCGGCAGGAGAGACAAATCTATGTTTTCGCGCCTGTTTTGCCATTTCCAGGTCGAAATACACACAGACCCCAAAAATAAAGAAACGGCTGTCCAGCCAAAACTGAGGCTTCAAACTTGATGAAAACAGTCTCTCCCACAATAACTCAAGGGCCGCTTGTGTTTTTTAGGCCTTCGCAAGCTATCGGAAGTGTGTGCGCGGCAGGAGAGACAAATCCATGTTTTCGCGCATTTTTTGCGATTTCAAGGTCGAAAAACACATAGGCCCCAAAATGAAAGAAACGGCTGCCGCGCCAAAACTATGGCTTCAAACTTGATGAAAACAGTCTCTCCCATAATAACTCACAGGCTGCTTGTGTTTTTTAGGCCTTTGCAAGCTATCGGAAGTGTGTGCGCGGCAGGAGAGACAAATCCATGTTTTCGCGCCTTTTTTGCGATTTCAAGGTCGAAAAACACATAGACCCCAAAATGAAAGAAACGGCTGGCGCGCCAAAACTATGGCTTCAAACTTGATGAAAACAGTCTCTCCCATAATAACTCACGGGCTGCTTGTGTTTTTTAGGCCTTTGCAAGCTATCGGAAGTGTGTGCGCGGCAGGAGAGACAAATCCATGTTTTCGCGCCTTTTTTGCGATTTCAAGGTCGAAAAACACATAGGCCCCAAAATGAAAGAAACGGCTGGCGCGCCAAAACTATGGCTTCAAACTTGATGAAAACAGTCTCTCCCATAATAACTCACGGACTGCTTGTGTTTTTTAGGCCTTTGCAAGCTATCGGAAGTGTGTGCGCGGCAGGAGAGACAAATCCATGTTTTCGCGCCTTTTTTGCGATTTCCAGTTCGAAAAACACACAGACCCCAAAAATAAAGAAACGGCTGTCCAGCCAAAACTGAGGCTTCAAACTTGATGAAAACAGTCTCTCCCACAATAACTCAAGGGCCGCTTGTGTTTTTTAGGCCTTCGCAAGCTATCGGAAGTGTGTGCGCGGCAGGAGAGACAAATCCATGTTTTCGCGCATTTTTTGCGATTTCAAGGTCGAAAAACACATAGGCCCCAAAATGAAAGAAACGGCTGCCGCGCCAAAACTATGGCTTCAAACTTGATGAAAACAGTCTCTCCCATAATAACTCACAGGCTGCTTGTGTTTTTTAGGCCTTTGCAAGCTATCGGAAGTGTGTGCGCGGCAGGAGAGACAAATCCATGTTTTCGCGCCTTTTTTGCGATTTCAAGGTCGAAAAACACATAGGCCCCAAAATGAAAGAAACGGCTGGCGCGCCAAAACTATGGCTTCAAACTTGATGAAAACAGTCTCTCCCATATTAACTCACGGGCTGATTGTGTTTTTTAGGCCTTCGCAAGCTATCGGAAGTGTGTGCGCAGCAGGAGAGACAAATCTATGTTTTTGCGCTTGTTTTGCCATTTCCAGGTCGAAAAACACACAGACCCCAAAAATAAAGAAACGGCTGTCCAGCCAAAACTGAGGCTTCAAACTTGATGAAAACAGTCTCTCCCACAATAACTCAAGGGCCGCTTGTGTTTTTTAGGCCTTTGCAAGCTATCGGAAGTGTGTGCGCGGCAGGAGAGACAAATCCATGTTTTCGCGCCTTTTTTGCGATTTCAAGGTCGAAAAACACATAGGCCCCAAAATGAAAGAAACGGCTGGCGCGCCAAAACTATGGCTTCAAACTTGATGAAAACAGTCTCTCCCATAATAACTCACGGGCTGCTTGTGTTTTTTAGGCCTTTGCAAGCTATCGGAAGTGTGTGCGCGGCAGGAGAGACAAATCCATGTTTTCGCGCCTTTTTTGCGATTTCCAGTTCGAAAAACACACAGACCCCAAAAATAAAGAAACGGCTGTCCAGCCAAAACTGAGGCTTCAAACTTGATGAAAACAGTCTCTCCCACAATAACTCAAGGGCCGCTTGTGTTTTTTAGGCCTTCGCAAGCTATCGGAAGTGTGTGCGCGGCAGGAGAGACAAATCCATGTTTTCGCGCATTTTTTGCGATTTCAAGGTCGAAAAACACATAGGCCCCAAAATGAAAGAAACGGCTGCCGCGCCAAAACTATGGCTTCAAACTTGATGAAAACAGTCTCTCCCATAATAACTCACAGGCTGCTTGTGTTTTTTAGGCCTTTGCAAGCTATCGGAAGTGTGTGCGCGGCAGGAGAGACAAATCCATGTTTTCGCGCCTTTTTTGCGATTTCAAGGTCGAAAAACACATAGGCCCCAAAATGAAAGAAACGGCTGGCGCGCCAAAACTATGGCTTCAAACTTGATGAAAACAGTCTCTCCCATATTAACTCACGGGCTGATTGTGTTTTTTAGGCCTTCGCAAGCTATCGGAAGTGTGTGCGCAGCAGGAGAGACAAATCTATGTTTTCGCGCTTGTTTTGCCATTTCCAGGTCGAAAAACACACAGACCCCAAAAATAAAGAAACGGCTGTCCAGCCAAAACTGAGGCTTCAAACTTGATGAAAACAGTCTCTCCCACAATAACTCAAGGGCCGCTTGTGTTTTTTAGGCCTTTGCAAGCTATCGGAAGTGTGTGCGCGGCAGGAGAGACAAATCCATGTTTTCGCGCCTTTTTTGCGATTTCAAGGTCGAAAAACACATAGGCCCCAAAATGAAAGAAACGGCTGGCGCGCCAAAACTATGGCTTCAAACTTGATGAAAACAGTCTCTCCCATAATAACTCACGGGCTGCTTGTGTTTTTTAGGCCTTTGCAAGCTATCGGAAGTGTGTGCGCGGCAGGAGAGACAAATCCATGTTTTCGCGCCTTTTTTGCGATTTCAAGGTCGAAAAACACATAGGCCCCAAAATGAAAGAAACGGCTGGCGCGCCAAAACTATGGCTTCAAACTTGATGAAAACAGTCTCTCCCATAATAACTCACGGGCTGCTTGTGTTTTTTAGGCCTTTGCAAGCTATCGGAAGTGTGTGCGCGGCAGGAGAGACAAATCCATGTTTTCGCGCATTTTTTGCGATTTCAAGGTCGAAAAACACATAGGCCCCAAAATGAAAGAAACGGCTGCCGCGCCAAAACTATGGCTTCAAACTTGATGAAAACAGTCTCTCCCATAATAACTCACAGGCTGCTTGTGTTTTTTAGGCCTTTGCAAGCTATCGGAAGTGTGTGCGCGGCAGGAGAGACAAATCCATGTTTTCGCGCCTTTTTTGCGATTTCAAGGTCGAAAAACACATAGGCCCCAAAATGAAAGAAACGGCTGGCGCGCCAAAACTATGGCTTCAAACTTGATGAAAACAGTCTCTCCCATATTAACTCACGGGCTGATTGTGTTTTTTAGGCCTTCGCAAGCTATCGGAAGTGTGTGCGCAGCAGGAGAGACAAATCCATGTTTTCGCGCCTTTTTTGCGATTTCAAGGTCGAAAAACACATAGGCCCCAAAATGAAAGAAACGGCTGGCGCGCCAAAACTATGGCTTCAAACTTGATGAAAACAGTCTCTCCCATAATAACTCACGGGCTGCTTGTGTTTTTTAGGCCTTTGCAAGCTATCGGAAGTGTGTGCGCGGCAGGAGAGACAAATCCATGTTTTCGCGCCTTTTTTGCGATTTCCAGGTCGAAAAACACACAGACCCCAAAAATAAAGAAACGGCTGTCCAGCCAAAACTGAGGCTTCAAACTTGATGAAAACAGTCTCTCCCACAATAACTCAATGGCCGCTTGTGTTTTTTAGGCCTTCGCAAGCTATCGGAAGTGTGTGCGCGGCAGGAGAGACAAATCCATGTTTTCGCGCATTTTTTGCGATTTCAAGGTCGAAAAACACATAGGCCCCAAAATGAAAGAAACGGCTGCCGCGCCAAAACTATGGCTTCAAACTTGATGAAAACAGTCTCTCCCATATTAACTCACGGGCTGATTGTGTTTTTTAGGCCTTCGCAAGCTATCGGAAGTGTGTGCGCGGCAGGAGAGACAAATCCATGTTTTCGCGCATTTTTTGCGATTTCAAGGTCGAAAAACACATAGGCCCCAAAATGAAAGAAACGGCTGCCGCGCCAAAACTATGGCTTCAAACTTGATGAAAACAGTCTCTCCCATAATAACTCACGGGCTGCTTGTGTTTTTTAGGCCTTTGCAAGCTATCGGAAGTGTGTGCGCGGCAGGAGAGACAAATCCATGTTTTCGCGCCTTTTTTGCGATTTCAAGGTCGAAAAACACATAGACCCCAAAATGAAAGAAACGGCTGGCGCGCCAAAACTATGGCTTCAAACTTGATGAAAACAGTCTCTCCCATAATAACTCACGGACTGCTTGTGTTTTTTAGGCCTTTGCAAGCTATCGGAAGTGTGTGCGCGGCAGGAGAGACAAATCCATGTTTTCGCGCCTTTTTTGCGATTTCCAGTTCGAAAAACACACAGACCCCAAAAATAAAGAAACGGCTGTCCAGCCAAAACTGAGGCTTCAAACTTGATGAAAACAGTCTCTCCCACAATAACTCAAGGGCCGCTTGTGTTTTTTAGGCCTTCGCAAGCTATCGGAAGTGTGTGCGCGGCAGGAGAGACAAATCCATGTTTTCGCGCCTTTTTTGCGATTTCAAGGTCGAAAAACACATAGGCCCCAAAATGAAAGAAACGGCTGGCGCGCCAAAACTATGGCTTCAAACTTGATGAAAACAGTCTCTCCCATATTAACTCACGGGCTGATTGTGTTTTTTAGGCCTTCGCAAGCTATCGGAAGTGTGTGCGCAGCAGGAGAGACAAATCTATGTTTTCGCGCTTGTTTTGCCATTTCCAGGTCGAAAAACACACAGACCCCAAAAATAAAGAAACGGCTGTCCAGCCAAAACTGAGGCTTCAAACTTGATGAAAACAGTCTCTCCCACAATAACTCAAGGGCCGCTTGTGTTTTTTAGGCCTTTGCAAGCTATCGGAAGTGTGTGCGCGGCAGGAGAGACAAATCCATGTTTTCGCGCCTTTTTTGCGATTTCAAGGTCGAAAAACACATAGGCCCCAAAATGAAAGAAACGGCTGGCGCGCCAAAACTATGGCTTCAAACTTGATGAAAACAGTCTCTCCCATAATAACTCACGGGCTGCTTGTGTTTTTTAGGCCTTTGCAAGCTATCGGAAGTGTGTGCGCGGCAGGAGAGACAAATCCATGTTTTCGCGCCTTTTTTGCGATTTCAAGGTCGAAAAACACATAGGCCCCAAAATGAAAGAAACGGCTGGCGCGCCAAAACTATGGCTTCAAACTTGATGAAAACAGTCTCTCCCATAATAACTCACGGGCTGCTTGTGTTTTTTAGGCCTTTGCAAGCTATCGGAAGTGTGTGCGCGGCAGGAGAGACAAATCCATGTTTTCGCGCCTTTTTTGCGATTTCCAGGTCGAAAAACACACAGACCCCAAAAATAAAGAAACGGCTGTCCAGCCAAAACTGAGGCTTCAAACTTGATGAAAACAGTCTCTCCCACAATAACTCAATGGCCGCTTGTGTTTTTTAGGCCTTCGCAAGCTATCGGAAGTGTGTGCGCGGCAGGAGAGACAAATCCATGTTTTCGCGCATTTTTTGCGATTTCAAGGTCGAAAAACACATAGGCCCCAAAATGAAAGAAACGGCTGCCGCGCCAAAACTATGGCTTCAAACTTGATGAAAACAGTCTCTCCCATAATAACTCACAGGCTGCTTGTGTTTTTTAGGCCTTTGCAAGCTATCGGAAGTGTGTGCGCGGCAGGAGAGACAAATCCATGTTTTCGCGCCTTTTTTGCGATTTCAAGGTCGAAAAACACATAGGCCCCAAAATGAAAGAAACGGCTGGCGCGCCAAAACTATGGCTTCAAACTTGATGAAAACAGTCTCTCCCATATTAACTCACGGGCTGATTGTGTTTTTTAGGCCTTCGCAAGCTATCGGAAGTGTGTGCGCAGCAGGAGAGACAAATCTATGTTTTCGCGCCTGTTTTGCCATTTCCAGGTCGAAAAACACACAGACCCCAAAAATAAAGAAACGGCTGTCCAGCCAAAACTGAGGCTTCAAACTTGATGAAAACAGTCTCTCCCACAATAACTCAAGGGCCGCTTGTGTTTTTTAGGCCTTTGCAAGCTATCGGAAGTGTGTGCGCGGCAGGAGAGACAAATCCATGTTTTCGCGCCTTTTTTGCGATTTCAAGGTCGAAAAACACATAGGCCCCAAAATGAAAGAAACGGCTGGCGCGCCAAAACTATGGCTTCAAACTTGATGAAAACAGTCTCTCCCATAATAACTCACGGGCTGCTTGTGTTTTTTAGGCCTTTGCAAGCTATCGGAAGTGTGTGCGCGGCAGGAGAGACAAATCCATGTTTTCGCGCCTTTTTTGCGATTTCAAGGTCGAAAAACACATAGGCCCCAAAATGAAAGAAACGGCTGGCGCGCCAAAACTATGGCTTCAAACTTGATGAAAACAGTCTCTCCCATAATAACTCACGGGCTGCTTGTGTTTTTTAGGCCTTTGCAAGCTATCGGAAGTGTGTGCGCGGCAGGAGAGACAAATCCATGTTTTCGCGCCTTTTTTGCGATTTCCAGGTCGAAAAACACACAGACCCCAAAAATAAAGAAACGGCTGTCCAGCCAAAACTGAGGCTTCAAACTTGATGAAAACAGTCTCTCCCACAATAACTCAATGGCCGCTTGTGTTTTTTAGGCCTTCGCAAGCTATCGGAAGTGTGTGCGCGGCAGGAGAGACAAATCCATGTTTTCGCGCCTTTTTTGCGATTTCAAGGTCGAAAAACACATAGGCCCCAAAATGAAAGAAACGGCTGGCGCGCCAAAACTATGGCTTCAAACTTGATGAAAACAGTCTCTCCCATATTAACTCACGGGCTGATTGTGTTTTTTAGGCCTTCGCAAGCTATCGGAAGTGTGTGCGCAGCAGGAGAGACAAATCTATGTTTTCGCGCCTGTTTTGCCATTTCCAGGTCGAAAAACACACAGACCCCAAAAATAAAGAAACGGCTGTCCAGCCAAAACTGAGGCTTCAAACTTGATGAAAACAGTCTCTCCCACAATAACTCAAGGGCCGCTTGTGTTTTTTAGGCCTTTGCAAGCTATCGGAAGTGTGTGCGCGGCAGGAGAGACAAATCCATGTTTTCGCGCCTTTTTTGCGATTTCAAGGTCGAAAAACACATAGGCCCCAAAATGAAAGAAACGGCTGGCGCGCCAAAACTATGGCTTCAAACTTGATGAAAACAGTCTCTCCCATAATAACTCACGGGCTGCTTGTGTTTTTTAGGCCTTTGCAAGCTATCGGAAGTGTGTGCGCGGCAGGAGAGACAAATCCATGTTTTCGCGCCTTTTTTGCGATTTCAAGGTCGAAAAACACATAGGCCCCAAAATGAAAGAAACGGCTGGCGCGCCAAAACTATGGCTTCAAACTTGATGAAAACAGTCTCTCCCATAATAACTCACGGGCTGCTTGTGTTTTTTAGGCCTTTGCAAGCTATCGGAAGTGTGTGCGCGGCAGGAGAGACAAATCCATGTTTTCGCGCCTTTTTTGCGATTTCCAGGTCGAAAAACACACAGACCCCAAAAATAAAGAAACGGCTGTCCAGCCAAAACTGAGGCTTCAAACTTGATGAAAACAGTCTCTCCCACAATAACTCAATGGCCGCTTGTGTTTTTTAGGCCTTCGCAAGCTATCGGAAGTGTGTGCGCGGCAGGAGAGACAAATCCATGTTTTCGCGCCTTTTTTGCGATTTCAAGGTCGAAAAACACATAGGCCCCAAAATGAAAGAAACGGCTGGCGCGCCAAAACTATGGCTTAAAACTTGATGAAAACAGTCTCTCCCATATTAACTCACGGGCTGATTGTGTTTTTTAGGCCTTCGCAAGCTATCGGAAGTGTGTGCGCAGCAGGAGAGACAAATCTATGTTTTCGCGCCTGTTTTGCCATTTCCAGGTCGAAAAACACACAGACCCCAAAAATAAAGAAACGGCTGTCCAGCCAAAACTGAGGCTTCAAACTTGATGAAAACAGTCTCTCCCATAATAACTCACGGGCTGCTTGTGTTTTTTAGGCCTTTGCAAGCTATCGGAAGTGTGTGCGCGGCAGGAGAGACAAATCCATGTTTTCGCGCCTTTTTTGCGATTTCAAGGTCGAAAAACACATAGGCCCCAAAATGAAAGAAACGGCTGGCGCGCCAAAACTATGGCTTCAAACTTGATGAAAACAGTCTCTCCCATAATAACTCACGGGCTGCTTGTGTTTTTTAGGCCTTTGCAAGCTATCGGAAGTGTGTGCGCGGCAGGAGAGACAAATCCATGTTTTCGCGCCTTTTTTGCGATTTCCAGGTCGAAAAACACACAGACCCCAAAAATAAAGAAACGGCTGTCCAGCCAAAACTGAGGCTTCAAACTTGATGAAAACAGTCTCTCCCACAATAACTCAATGGCCGCTTGTGTTTTTTAGGCCTTCGCAAGCTATCGGAAGTGTGTGCGCGGCAGGAGAGACAAATCCATGTTTTCGCGCCTTTTTTGCGATTTCAAGGTCGAAAAACACATAGGCCCCAAAATGAAAGAAACGGCTGGCGCGCCAAAACTATGGCTTAAAACTTGATGAAAACAGTCTCTCCCATATTAACTCACGGGCTGATTGTGTTTTTTAGGCCTTCGCAAGCTATCGGAAGTGTGTGCGCAGCAGGAGAGACAAATCTATGTTTTCGCGCCTGTTTTGCCATTTCCAGGTCGAAAAACACACAGACCCCAAAAATAAAGAAACGGCTGTCCAGCCAAAACTGAGGCTTCAAACTTGATGAAAACAGTCTCTCCCACAATAACTCAAGGGCCGCTTGTGTTTTTTAGGCCTTCGCAAGCTATCGGAAGTGTGTGCGCGGCAGGAGAGACAAATCCATGTTTTCGCGCCTTTTTTGCGATTTCAAGGTCGAAAAACACATAGGCCCCAAAATGAAAGAAACGGCTGCCGCGCCAAAACTATGGCTTCAAACTTGATGAAAACAGTCTCTCCCATTTTAACTCACGGGCTGCTTGTGTTTTTTAGGCCTTCGCAAGCTATAGGAAGTGTGTGCGCAGCAGGAGAGACAAATCTATGTTTTCGCGCCTGTTTTGCTATTTCCAGGTCGAAAAACACACAGACCCCAAAAATAAAGAAACGGCTGTCCAGCCAAAACTGAGGCTTCAAACTTGATGAAAACAGTCTCTCCCACAATAACTCAAGGGCCGCTTGTGTTTTTTAGGCCTTCGCAAGCTATCGGAAGTGTGTGCGCGGCAGGAGAGACAAATCCATGTTTTCGCGAATTTTTTGCGATTTCAAGGTCGAAAAACACATAGGCCCCAAAATGAAAGAAACGGCTGCCGCGCCAAAACTATGGCTTCAAACTTGATGATAACAGTCTCTCCCATAATAACTCACGGGCTGCTTGTGTTTTTTAGGCCTTTGCAAGCTATCGGAAGTGTGTGCGCGGCAGGAGATACAAATCCATGTTTTCGCGCCTTTTTTGCCATTTCCAGGTCGAAAAACACAAAGGCCCCAAAAATAAAGAAACGGCTGTCCAGCCAAAACTGAGGCTTCAAACTTGATGAAAACAGTCTCTCCCACAATAACTCAATGGCCGCTTGTGTTTTTTAGGCCTTCGCAAGCTATCGGAAGTGTGTGCGCGGCAGGAGAGACAAATCCATGTTTTCGCGCCTTTTTTGCGATTTCAAGGTCGAAAAACACATAGGCCCCAAAATGAAAGAAACGGCTGCCGCGCCAAAACTATGGCTTCAAACTTGATGAAAACAGTCTCTCCCATATTAACTCACGGGCTGCTTGTGTTTTTTAGGCCTTCGCAAGCTATAGGAAGTGTGTGCGCAGCAGGAGAGACAAATCTATGTTTTCGCGCCTGTTTTGCTATTTCCAGGTCGAAAAACACACAGACCCCAAAAATAAAGAAACGGCTGTCCAGCCAAAACTGAGGCTTCAAACTTGATGAAAACAGTCTCTCAGACAATAACTCAAGGGCCGCTTGTGTTTTTTAGGCCTTCGCAAGCTATCGGAAGTGTGTGCGCGGCAGGAGAGACAAATCCATGTTTTCGCGCCTTTTTTGCCATTTCCAGGTCGAAAAACACAAAGGCCCCAAAATGAAAGAAACGGCTGCTGCGCCAAAACTATGACTTCAAACTTGATGAAAACAGTCTCTCCCATATTAACTCACGGGCTGATTGTGTTTTTTAGGCCTTCGCAAGCTATCGGAAGTGTGTGCGCAGCAGGAGAGACAAATCTATGTTTTCGCGCCTTTTTTGCCATTTCCAGGTCGAAAAACACACAGACCCCAAAAATAAAGAAACGGCTGTCCAGCCAAAACTGAGGCTTCAAACTTGATGAAAACAGTCTCTCCCATAATAACTCACGGGCTGCTTGTGTTTTTTAGGCCTTTGCAAGCTATCGGAAGTGTGTGCGCGGCAGGAGAGACAAATCCATGTTTTCGCGCCTTTTTTGCGATTTCAAGGTCGAAAAACACATAGGCCCCAAAATGAAAGAAACGGCTGGCGCGCCAAAACTATGGCTTCAAACTTGATGAAAACAGTCTCTCCCATAATAACTCACGGGCTGCTTGTGTTTTTTAGGCCTTTGCAAGCTATCGGAAGTGTGTGCGCGGCAGGAGAGACAAATCCATGTTTTCGCGCATTTTTTGCGATTTCAAGGTCGAAAAACACATAGGCCCCAAAATGAAAGAAACGGCTGCCGCGCCAAAACTATGGCTTCAAACTTGATGAAAACAGTCTCTCCCATATTAACTCACGGGCTGATTGTGTTTTTTAGGCCTTCGCAAGCTATCGGAAGTGTGTGCGCGGCAAGAGAGACAAATCCATGTTTTCGCGCCTTTTTTGCGATTTCCAGGTCGAAAAACACACAGACCCCAAAAATAAAGAAACGGCTGTCCAGCCAAAACTGAGGCTTCAAACTTGATGAAAACAGTCTCTCCCACAATAACTCAAGGGCCGCTTGTGTTTTTTAGGCCTTCGCAAGCTATCGGAAGTGTGTGCGCGGCAGGAGAGACAAATCCATGTTTTCGCGCCTTTTTTGCGATTTCAAGGTCGAAAAACACATAGGCCCCAAAATGAAAGAAACGGCTGGCGCGCCAAAACTATGGCTTCAAACTTGATGAAAACAGTCTCTCCCATAATAACTCACGGACTGCTTGTGTTTTTTAGGCCTTTGCAAGCTATCGGAAGTGTGTGCGCGGCAAGAGAGACAAATCCATGTTTTCGCGCCTTTTTTGCGATTTCCAGGTCGAAAAACACACAGACCCCAAAAATAAAGAAACGGCTGTCCAGCCAAAACTGAGGGTTCAAACTTGATGAAAACAGTCTCTCCCATAATAACTCAATGGCCGCTTGTGTTTTTTAGGACTTCGCAAGCTATCGGAAGTGTGTGCGCGGCAGGAGAGACAAATCCATGTTTTCGCGCATTTTTTGCGATTTCAAGGTCGAAAAACACATAGGCCCCAAAATGAAAGAAACGGCTGCCGCGCCAAAACTATGGCTTCAAACTTGATGAAAACAGTCTCTCCCATATTAACTCACGGGCTGATTGTGTTTTTTAGGCCTTCGCAAGCTATCGGAAGTGTGTGCGCAGCAGGAGAGACAAATCTATGTTTTCGCGCCTGTTTTGCCATTTCCAGGTCGAAATACACACAGACCCCAAAAATAAAGAAACGGCTGTCCAGCCAAAACTGAGGCTTCAAACTTGATGAAAACAGTCTCTCCCACAATAACTCAAGGGCCGCTTGTGTTTTTTAGGCCTTCGCAAGCTATCGGAAGTGTGTGCGCGGCAGGAGAGACAAATCCATGTTTTCGCGCCTTTTTTGCGATTTCAAGGTCGAAAAACACATAGGCCCCAAAATGAAAGAAACGGCTGGCGCGCCAAAACTATGGCTTCAAACTTGATGAAAACAGTCTCTCCCATATTAACTCACGGGCTGATTGTGTTTTTTAGGCCTTCGCAAGCTATCGGAAGTGTGTCCGCGGCAGGAGAGACAAATCCATGTTTTCGCCCCTTTTTTGCGATTTCAAGGTCGAAAAACACATAGGCCCCAAAATGAAAGAAACGGCTGGCGCGCCAAAACTATGGCTTCAAACTTGATGAAAACAGTCTCTCCCATAATAACTCACGGGCTGCTTGTGTTTTTTAGGCCTTTGCAAGCTATCGGAAGTGTGTGCGCGGCAGGAGAGACAAATCCATGTTTTCGCGCATTTTTTGCGATTTCAAGGTCGAAAAACACATAGGCCCCAAAATGAAAGAAACGGCTGGCGCGCCAAAACTATGGCTTCAAACTTGATGAAAACAGTCTCTCCCATAATAACTCACGGGCTGCTTGTGTTTTTTAGGCCTTTGCAAGCTATCGGAAGTGTGTGCGCGGCAGGAGAGACAAATCCATGTTTTCGCGCCTTTTTAGCGATTTCAAGGTCGAAAAACACATAGGCCCCAAAATGAAAGAAACGGCTGCCGCGCCAAAACTATGGCTTCAAACTTGATGAAAACAGTCTCTCCCATAATAACTCACGGGCTGCTTGTGTTTTTTAGGCCTTTGCAAGCTATCGGAAGTGTGTGCGCGGCAGGAGAGACAAATCCATGTTTTCGAGCCTTTTTAGCGATTACAAGGTCGAAAAACACATAGGCCCCAAAATGAAAGAAACGGCTGGCGCGCCAAAACTATGGCTTCAAACTTGATGAAAACAGTCTCTCCCATATTAACTCACGGGCTGATTGTGTTTTTTAGGCCTTCGCAAGCTATCGGAAGTGTGTGCGCAGCAGGAGAGACAAATCTATGTTTTCGCGCCTTTTTTGCCATTTCCAGGTCGAAAAACACACAGACCCCAAAAATAAAGAAACGTCTGTCCAGCCAAAACTGAGGCTTCAAACTTGATGAAAACAGTCTCTCCCAAAATAACTCAAGGGCCGCTTGTGTTTTTTAGGCCTTTGCAAGCTATCGGAAGTGTGTGCGCGGCAGGAGAGACAAATCCATGTTTTAGCGCCTTTTTTGCGATTTCAAGGTCGAAAAACACATAGGCCCCAAAATGAAAGAAACGGCTGCCGCGCCAAAACTATGGCTTCAAACTTGATGAAAACAGTCTCTCCCATAATAACTCACGGGCTGCTTGTGTTTTTTAGGCCTTTGCAAGCTATCGGAAGTGTGTGCGCGGCAGGAGAGACAAATCCATGTTTTCGCGCATTTTTTGCGATTTCAAGGTCGAAAAACACATAGGCCCCAAAATGAAAGAAACGGCTGGCGCGCCAAAACTATGGCTTCAAACTTGATGAAAACAGTCTCTCCCATAATAACTCACGGGCTGCTTGTGTTTTTTAGGCCTTTGCAAGCTATCGGAAGTGTGTGCGCGGCAGGAGAGACAAATCCATGTTTTCGCGCATTTTTTGCGATTTCAAGGTCGAAAAACACATAGGCCCCAAAATGAAAGAAACGGCTGGCGCGCCAAAACTATGGCTTCAAACTTGATGAAAACAGTCTCTCCCATAATAACTCACGGGCTGCTTGTGTTTTTTAGGCCTTTGCAAGCTATCGGAAGTGTGTGCGCGGCAGGAGAGACAAATCCATGTTTTCGCGCCTTTTTAGCGATTTCCAGGTCGAAAAACACACAGACCCCAAAAATAAAGAAACGTCTGTCCAGCCAAAACTGAGGCTTCAAACTTGATGAAAACAGTCTCTCCCAAAATAACTCAAGGGCCGCTTGTGTTTTTTAGGCCTTTGCAAGCTATCGGAAGTGTGTGCGCGGCAGGAGAGACAAATCCATGTTTTAGCGCCTTTTTTGCGATTTCAAGGTCGAAAAACACATAGGCCCCAAAATGAAAGAAACGGCTGCCGCGCCAAAACTATGGCTTCAAACTTGATGAAAACAGTCTCTCCCATAATAACTCACGGGCTGCTTGTGTTTTTTAGGCCTTTGCAAGCTATCGGAAGTGTGTGCGCGGCAGGAGAGACAAATCCATGTTTTCGCGCATTTTTTGCGATTTCAAGGTCGAAAAACACATAGGCCCCAAAATGAAAGTAACGGCTGGCGCGCCAAAACTATGGCTTCAAACTTGATGAAAACAGTCTCTCCCATAATAACTCACGGGCTGCTTGTGTTTTTTAGGCCTTTGCAAGCTATCGGAAGTGTGTGCGCGGCAGGAGAGACAAATCCATGTTTTCGCGCATTTTTTGCGATTTCAAGGTCGAAAAACACATAGGCCCCAAAATGAAAGAAACGGCTGGCGCGCCAAAACTATGGCTTCAAACTTGATGAAAACAGTCTCTCCCATAATAACTCACGGGCTGCTTGTGTTTTTTAGGCCTTTGCAAGCTATCGGAAGTGTGTGCGCGGCAGGAGAGACAAATCCATGTTTTCGCGCCTTTTTTGCGATTTCAAGGTCGAAAAACACATAGGCCCCAAAATGAAAGAAACGTCTGCCGCGCCAAAACTATGGCTTCAAACTTGATGAAAACAGTCTCTCCCATAATAACTCACGGGCTGCTTGTGTTTTTTAGGCCTTTGCAAGCTATCGGAAGTGTGTGCGCGGCAGGAGAGACAAATCCATGTTTTCGCGCATTTTTTGCGATTTCAAGGTCGAAAAACACATAGGCCCCAAAATGAAAGAAACGGCTGGCGCGCCAAAACTATGGCTTCAAACTTGATGAAAACAGTCTCTCCCATAATAACTCACGGGCTGCTTGTGTTTTTTAGGCCTTTGCAAGCTATCGGAAGTGTGTGCGCGGCAGGAGAGACAAATCCATGTTTTCGCGCCTTTTTAGCGATTTCAAGGTCGAAAAACACATAGGCCCCAAAATGAAAGAAACGGCTGCCGCGCCAAAACTATGGCTTCAAACTTGATGAAAACAGTCTCTCCCATAATAACTCACGGGCTGCTTGTGTTTTTTAGGCCTTTGCAAGCTATCGGAAGTGTGTGCGCGGCAGGAGAGACAAATCCATGTTTTCGAGCCTTTTTAGCGATTTCAAGGTCGAAAAACACATAGGCCCCAAAATGAAAGAAACGGCTGGCGCGCCAAAACTATGGCTTCAAACTTGATGAAAACAGTCTCTCCCATAATAACTCACGGGCTGCTTGTGCTTTTTAGGCCTTTGCAAGCTATCGGAAGTGTGTGCGCGGCAGGAGAGACAAATCCATGTTTTCGCGCCTTTTTAGCGATTTCCAAGTCGAAAAACACACAGACCCCAAAAATAAAGAAACGTCTGTCCAGCCAAAACTGAGGCTTCAAACTTGATGAAAACAGTCTCTCCCAAAATAACTCAAGGGCCGCTTGTGTTTTTTAGGCCTTTGCAAGCTATCGGAAGTGTGTGCGCGGCAGGAGAGACAAATCCATGTTTTCGCGCATTTTTTGCGATTTCAAGGTCGAAAAACACATAGGCCCCAAAATGAAAGAAACGGCTGCCGCGCCAAAACTATGGCTTCAAACTTGATGAAAACAGTCTCTCCCATAATAACTCACGGGCTGATTGTGTTTTTTAGGCCTTCGCAAGCTATCGGAAGTGTGTGCGCAGCAGGAGAGACAAATCTATGTTTTCGCGCCTGTTTTGCCATTTCCAGGTCGAAAAACACACAGACCCCAAAAATAAAGAAACGGCTGTCCAGCCAAAACTGAGGCTTCAAACTTGATGAAAACAGTCTCTCCCACAATAACTCAAGGGCCGCTTGTGTTTTTTAGGCCTTTGCAAGCTATCGGAAGTGTGTGCGCGGCAGGAGAGACAAATCCATGTTTTCGCGCCTTTTTTGCGATTTCAAGGTCGAAAAACACATAGTCCCCAAAATGAAAGAAACGGCTGGCGCGCCAAAACTATGGCTTCAAACTTGATGAAAACAGTCTCTCCCATAATAACTCACGGGCTGCTTGTGTTTTTTAGGCCTTTGCAAGCTATCGGAAGTGTGTGCGCGGCAGGAGAGACAAATCCATGTTTTCGCGCCTTTTTTGCGATTTCCAGGTCGAAAAACACACAGACACCAAAAATAAAGAAACGGCTGTCCAGCCAAAACTGAGGCTTCAAACTTGATGAAAACAGTCTCTCCCACAATAACTCAATGGCCGCTTGTGTTTTTTAGGACTTCGCAAGCTATCGGAAGTGTGTGCGCGGCAGGAGAGACAAATCCATGTTTTCGCGCATTTTTTGCGATTTCAAGGTCGAAAAACACATAGGCCCCAAAATGAAAGAAACGGCTGCCGCGCCAAAACTATGGCTTCAAACTTGATGAAAACAGTCTCTCCCATATTAACTCACGGGCTGATTGTGTTTTTTAGGCCTTCGCAAGCTATCGGAAGTGTGTGCGCAGCAGGAGAGACAAATCTATGTTTTCGCGCCTGTTTTGCCATTTCCAGGTCGAAATACACACAGACCCCAAAAATAAAGAAACGGCTGTCCAGCCAAAACTGAGGCTTCAAACTTGATGAAAACAGTCTCTCCCACAATAACTCAAGGGCCGCTTGTGTTTTTTAGGCCTTCGCAAGCTATCGGAAGTGTGTGCGCGGCAGGAGAGACAAATCCATGTTTTCGCGCATTTTTTGCGATTTCAAGGTCGAAAAACACATAGGCCCCAAAATGAAAGAAACGGCTGGCGCGCCAAAACTATGGCTTCAAACTTGATGAAAACAGTCTCTCCCATAATAACTCACGGGCTGCTTGTGTTTTTTAGGCCTTTGCAAGCTATCGGAAGTGTGTGCGCGGCAGGAGAGACAAATCCATGTTTTCGCGCCTTTTTAGCGATTTCAAGGTCGAAAAACACATAGGCCCCAAAATGAAAGAAACGGCTGCCGCGCCAAAACTATGGCTTCAAACTTGATGAAAACAGTCTCTCCCATAATAACTCACGGGCTGCTTGTGTTTTTTAGGCCTTTGCAAGCTATCGGAAGTGTGTGCGCGGCAGGAGAGACAAATCCATGTTTTCGAGCCTTTTTAGCGATTACAAGGTCGAAAAACACATAGGCCCCAAAATGAAAGAAACGGCTGGCGCGCCAAAACTATGGCTTCAAACTTGATGAAAACAGTCTCTCCCATATTAACTCACGGGCTGATTGTGTTTTTTAGGCCTTCGCAAGCTATCGGAAGTGTGTGCGCAGCAGGAGAGACAAATCTATGTTTTCGCGCCTTTTTTGCCATTTCCAGGTCGAAAAACACACAGACCCCAAAAATAAAGAAACGTCTGTCCAGCCAAAACTGAGGCTTCAAACTTGATGAAAACAGTCTCTCCCAAAATAACTCAAGGGCCGCTTGTGTTTTTTAGGCCTTTGCAAGCTATCGGAAGTGTGTGCGCGGCAGGAGAGACAAATCCATGTTTTAGCGCCTTTTTTGCGATTTCAAGGTCGAAAAACACATAGGCCCCAAAATGAAAGAAACGGCTGCCGCGCCAAAACTATGGCTTCAAACTTGATGAAAACAGTCTCTCCCATAATAACTCACGGGCTGCTTGTGTTTTTTAGGCCTTTGCAAGCTATCGGAAGTGTGTGCGCGGCAGGAGAGACAAATCCATGTTTTCGCGCATTTTTTGCGATTTCAAGGTCGAAAAACACATAGGCCCCAAAATGAAAGTAACGGCTGGCGCGCCAAAACTATGGCTTCAAACTTGATGAAAACAGTCTCTCCCATAATAACTCACGGGCTGCTTGTGTTTTTTAGGCCTTTGCAAGCTATCGGAAGTGTGTGCGCGGCAGGAGAGACAAATCCATGTTTTCGCGCCTTTTTTGCGATTTCAAGGTCGAAAAACACATAGGCCCCAAAATGAAAGAAACGTCTGCCGCGCCAAAACTATGGCTTCAAACTTGATGAAAACAGTCTCTCCCATAATAACTCACGGGCTGCTTGTGTTTTTTAGGCCTTTGCAAGCTATCGGAAGTGTGTGCGCGGCAGGAGAGACAAATCCATGTTTTCGCGCATTTTTTGCGATTTCAAGGTCGAAAAACACATAGGCCCCAAAATGAAAGAAACGGCTGGCGCGCCAAAACTATGGCTTCAAACTTGATGAAAACAGTCTCTCCCATAATAACTCACGGGCTGCTTGTGTTTTTTAGGCCTTTGCAAGCTATCGGAAGTGTGTGCGCGGCAGGAGAGACAAATCCATGTTTTCGCGCCTTTTTAGCGATTTCAAGGTCGAAAAACACATAGGCCCCAAAATGAAAGAAACGGCTGCCGCGCCAAAACTATGGCTTCAAACTTGATGAAAACAGTCTCTCCCATAATAACTCACGGGCTGCTTGTGTTTTTTAGGCCTTTGCAAGCTATCGGAAGTGTGTGCGCGGCAGGAGAGACAAATCCATGTTTTCGAGCCTTTTTAGCGATTTCAAGGTCGAAAAACACATAGGCCCCAAAATGAAAGAAACGGCTGGCGCGCCAAAACTTTGGCTTCAAACTTGATGAAAACAGTCTCTCCCATAATAACTCACGGGCTGCTTGTGTTTTTTAGGCCTTTGCAAGCTATCGGAAGTGTGTGCGCGGCAGGAGAGACAAATCCATGTTTTCGCGCCTTTTTAGCGATTTCCAAGTCGAAAAACACACAGACCCCAAAAATAAAGAAACGTCTGTCCAGCCAAAACTGAGGCTTCAAACTTGATGAAAACAGTCTCTCCCAAAATAACTCAAGGGCCGCTTGTGTTTTTTAGGCCTTTGCAAGCTATCGGAAGTGTGTGCGCGGCAGGAGAGACAAATCCATGTTTTCGCGAATTTTTTGCGATTTCAAGGTCGAAAAACACATAGGCCCCAAAATGAAAGAAACGGCTGCCGCGCCAAAACTATGGCTTCAAACTTGATGAAAACAGTCTCTCCCATAATAACTCACGGGCTGCTTGTGTTTTTTAGGCCTTTGCAAGCTATCGGAAGTGTGTGCGCGGCAGGAGAGACAAATCCATGTTTTCGCGCCTTTTTTGCGATTTCAAGGTCGAAAAACACATAGGCCCCAAAATGAAAGAAACGGCTGCCGCGCCAAAACTATGGCTTCAAACTTGATGAAAACAGTCTCTCCCATAATAACTCACGGGCTGCTTGTGTTTTTTAGGCCTTTGCAAGCTATCGGAAGTGTGTGCGCGGCAGGAGAGACAAATCCATGTTTTCGAGCCTTTTTAGCGATTTCAAGGTCGAAAAACACATAGGCCCCAAAATGAAAGAAACGGCTGGCGCGCCAAAACTATGGCTTCAAACTTGATGAAAACAGTCTCTCCCATAATAACTCACGGGCTGCTTGTGTTTTTTAGGCCTTTGCAAGCTATCGGAAGTGTGTGCGCGGCAGGAGAGACAAATCCATGTTTTCGCGCATTTTTTGCGATTTCAAGGTCGAAAAACACATAGGCCCCAAAATGAAAGAAACGGCTGGCGCGCCAAAACTATGGCTTCAAACTTGATGAAAACAGTCTCTCCCATAATAACTCACGGGCTGCTTGTGTTTTTTAGGCCTTTGCAAGCTATCGGAAGTGTGTGCGCGGCAGGAGAGACAAATCCATGTTTTCGCGCCTTTTTAGCTATTTCAAGGTCGAAAAACACATAGGCCCCAAAATGAAAGAAACGGCTGCCGCGCCAAAACTATGGCTTCAAACTTGATGAAAACAGTCTCTCCCATATTAACTCACGGGCTGATTGTGTTTTTTAGGCCTTCGCAAGCTATCGGAAGTGTGTGCGCAGCAGGAGAGACAAATCTATGTTTTCGCGCCTTTTTTGCCATTTCCAGGTCGAAAAACACACAGACCCCAAAAATAAAGAAACGTCTGTCCAGCCAAAACTGAGGCTTCAAACTTGATGAAAACAGTCTCTCCCAAAATAACTCAAGGGCCGCTTGTGTTTTTTAGGCCTTTGCAAGCTATCGGAAGTGTGTGCGCGGCAGGAGAGACAAATCCATGTTTTCGCGCATTTTTTGCGATTTCAAGGTCGAAAAACACATAGGCCCCAAAATGAAAGAAACGGCTGGCGCGCCAAAACTATGGCTTCAAACTTGATGAAAACAGTCTCTCCCATAATAACTCACGGGCTGCTTGTGTTTTTTAGGCCTTTGCAAGCTATCGGAAGTGTGTGCGCGGCAGGAGAGACAAATCCATGTTTTCGCGCCTTTTTTGCGATTTCAAGGTCGAAAAACACATAGGCCCCAAAATGAAAGAAACGGCTGGCGCGCCAAAACTATGGCTTCAAACTTGATGAAAACAGTCTTTCCCATAATAACTCACGGGCTGCTTGTGTTTTTTAGGCCTTTGCAAGCTATCGGAAGTGTGTGCGCGGCAGGAGAGACAAATCCATGTTTTCGCGCCTTTTTTGCGATTTCAAGGTCGAAAAACACATAGGCCCCAAAATGAAAGAAACGGCTGCCGCGCCAAAACTATGGCTTCAAACTTGATGAAAACAGTCTCTCCCATAATAACTCACGGGCTGCTTGTGTTTTTTAGGCCTTTGCAAGCTATCGGAAGTGTGTGCGCGGCAGGAGAGACAAATCCATGTTTTCGCGCCTTTTTTGCGATTTCAAGGTCGAAAAACACATAGGCCCCAAAATGAAAGAAACGGCTGCCGCGCCAAAACTATGGCTTCAAACTTGATGAAAACAGTCTCTCCCATAATAACTCACGGGCTGCTTGTGTTTTTTAGGCCTTTGCAAGCTATCGGAAGTGTGTGCGCGGCAGGAGAGACAAATCCATGTTTTCGCGCATTTTTTGCGATTTCAAGGTCGAAAAACACATAGGCCCCAAAATGAAAGAAACGGCTGGCGCGCCAAAACTATGGCTTCAAACTTGATGAAAACAGTCTCTCCCATAATAACTCACGGGCTGCTTGTGTTTTTTAGGCCTTTGCAAGCTATCGGAAGTGTGTGCGCGGCAGGAGAGACAAATCCATGTTTTCGCGCATTTTTTGCGATTTCAAGGTCGAAAAACACATAGGCCCCAAAATGAAAGAAACGGCTGGCGCGCCAAAACTATGGCTTCAAACTTGATGAAAACAGTCTCTCCCATAATAACTCACGGGCTGCTTGTGTTTTTTAGGCCTTTGCAAGCTATCGGAAGTGTGTGCGCGGCAGGAGAGACAAATCCATGTTTTCGCGCCTTTTTAGCGATTTCAAGGTCGAAAAACACATAGGCCCCAAAATGAAAGAAACGGCTGCCGCGCCAAAACTATGGCTTCAAACTTGATGAAAACAGTCTCTCCCATATTAACTCACGGGCTGATTGTGTTTTTTAGGCCTTCGCAAGCTATCGGAAGTGTGTGCGCAGCAGGAGAGACAAATCTATGTTTTCGCGCCTTTTTTGCCATTTCCAGGTCGAAAAACACACAGACCCCAAAAATAAAGAAACGTCTGTCCAGCCAAAACTGAGGCTTCAAACTTGATGAAAACAGTCTCTCCCAAAATAACTCAAGGGCCGCTTGTGTTTTTTAGGCCTTTGCAAGCTATCGGAAGTGTGTGCGCGGCAGGAGAGACAAATCCATGTTTTCGCGCATTTTTTGCGATTTCAAGGTCGAAAAACACATAGGCCCCAAAATGAAAGAAACGGCTGCCGCGCCAAAACTATGGCTTCAAACTTGATGAAAACAGTCTCTCCCATATTAACTCACGGGCTGATTGTGTTTTTTAGGCCTTCGCAAGCTATCGGAAGTGTGTGCGCAGCAGGAGAGACAAATCTATGTTTTCGCGCCTGTTTTGCCATTTCCAGGTCGAAAAACACACAGACCCCAAAAATAAAGAAACGGCTGTCCAGCCAAAACTGAGGCTTCAAACTTGATGAAAACAGTCTCTCCCAAAATAACTCAAGGGCCGCTTGTGTTTTTTAGGCCTTTGCAAGCTATCGGAAGTGTGTGCGCGGCAGGAGAGACAAATCCATGTTTTCGCGAATTTTTTGCGATTTCAAGGTCGAAAAACACATAGGCCCCAAAATGAAAGAAACGGCTGCCGCGCCAAAACTATGGCTTCAAACTTGATGAAAACAGTCTCTCCCATAATAACTCACGGGCTGCTTGTGTTTTTTAGGCCTTTGCAAGCTATCGGAAGTGTGTGCGCGGCAGGAGAGACAAATCCATGTTTTCGCGCCTTTTTTGCGATTTCAAGGTCGAAAAACACATAGGCCCCAAAATGAAAGAAACGGCTGCCGCGCCAAAACTATGGCTTCAAACTTGATGAAAACAGTCTCTCCCATAATAACTCACGGGCTGCTTGTGTTTTTTAGGCCTTTGCAAGCTATCGGAAGTGTGTGCGCGGCAGGAGAGACAAATCCATGTTTTCGAGCCTTTTTAGCGATTTCAAGGTCGAAAAACACATAGGCCCCAAAATGAAAGAAACGGCTGGCGCGCCAAAACTATGGCTTCAAACTTGATGAAAACAGTCTCTCCCATAATAACTCACGGGCTGCTTGTGTTTTTTAGGCCTTTGCAAGCTATCGGAAGTGTGTGCGCGGCAGGAGAGACAAATCCATGTTTTCGCGCATTTTTTGCGATTTCAAGGTCGAAAAACACATAGGCCCCAAAATGAAAGAAACGGCTGGCGCGCCAAAACTATGGCTTCAAACTTGATGAAAACAGTCTCTCCCATAATAACTCACGGGCTGCTTGTGTTTTTTAGGCCTTTGCAAGCTATCGGAAGTGTGTGCGCGGCAGGAGAGACAAATCCATGTTTTCGCGCCTTTTTAGCTATTTCAAGGTCGAAAAACACATAGGCCCCAAAATGAAAGAAACGGCTGCCGCGCCAAAACTATGGCTTCAAACTTGATGAAAACAGTCTCTCCCATATTAACTCACGGGCTGATTGTGTTTTTTAGGCCTTCGCAAGCTATCGGAAGTGTGTGCGCAGCAGGAGAGACAAATCTATGTTTTCGCGCCTTTTTTGCCATTTCCAGGTCGAAAAACACACAGACCCCAAAAATAAAGAAACGTCTGTCCAGCCAAAACTGAGGCTTCAAACTTGATGAAAACAGTCTCTCCCAAAATAACTCAAGGGCCGCTTGTGTTTTTTAGGCCTTTGCAAGCTATCGGAAGTGTGTGCGCGGCAGGAGAGACAAATCCATGTTTTCGCGCATTTTTTGCGATTTCAAGGTCGAAAAACACATAGGCCCCAAAATGAAAGAAACGGCTGGCGCGCCAAAACTATGGCTTCAAACTTGATGAAAACAGTCTCTCCCATAATAACTCACGGGCTGCTTGTGTTTTTTAGGCCTTTGCAAGCTATCGGAAGTGTGTGCGCGGCAGGAGAGACAAATCCATGTTTTCGCGCCTTTTTTGCGATTTCAAGGTCGAAAAACACATAGGCCCCAAAATGAAAGAAACGGCTGGCGCGCCAAAACTATGGCTTCAAACTTGATGAAAACAGTCTTTCCCATAATAACTCACGGGCTGCTTGTGTTTTTTAGGCCTTTGCAAGCTATCGGAAGTGTGTGCGCGGCAGGAGAGACAAATCCATGTTTTCGCGCCTTTTTTGCGATTTCAAGGTCGAAAAACACATAGGCCCCAAAATGAAAGAAACGGCTGCCGCGCCAAAACTATGGCTTCAAACTTGATGAAAACAGTCTCTCCCATAATAACTCACGGGCTGCTTGTGTTTTTTAGGCCTTTGCAAGCTATCGGAAGTGTGTGCGCGGCAGGAGAGACAAATCCATGTTTTCGCGCCTTTTTTGCGATTTCAAGGTCGAAAAACACATAGGCCCCAAAATGAAAGAAACGGCTGCCGCGCCAAAACTATGGCTTCAAACTTGATGAAAACAGTCTCTCCCATAATAACTCACGGGCTGCTTGTGTTTTTTAGGCCTTTGCAAGCTATCGGAAGTGTGTGCGCGGCAGGAGAGACAAATCCATGTTTTCGCGCATTTTTTGCGATTTCAAGGTCGAAAAACACATAGGCCCCAAAATGAAAGAAACGGCTGGCGCGCCAAAACTATGGCTTCAAACTTGATGAAAACAGTCTCTCCCATAATAACTCACGGGCTGCTTGTGTTTTTTAGGCCTTTGCAAGCTATCGGAAGTGTGTGCGCGGCAGGAGAGACAAATCCATGTTTTCGCGCATTTTTTGCGATTTCAAGGTCGAAAAACACATAGGCCCCAAAATGAAAGAAACGGCTGGCGCGCCAAAACTATGGCTTCAAACTTGATGAAAACAGTCTCTCCCATAATAACTCACGGGCTGCTTGTGTTTTTTAGGCCTTTGCAAGCTATCGGAAGTGTGTGCGCGGCAGGAGAGACAAATCCATGTTTTCGCGCCTTTTTAGCGATTTCAAGGTCGAAAAACACATAGGCCCCAAAATGAAAGAAACGGCTGCCGCGCCAAAACTATGGCTTCAAACTTGATGAAAACAGTCTCTCCCATATTAACTCACGGGCTGATTGTGTTTTTTAGGCCTTCGCAAGCTATCGGAAGTGTGTGCGCAGCAGGAGAGACAAATCTATGTTTTCGCGCCTTTTTTGCCATTTCCAGGTCGAAAAACACACAGACCCCAAAAATAAAGAAACGTCTGTCCAGCCAAAACTGAGGCTTCAAACTTGATGAAAACAGTCTCTCCCAAAATAACTCAAGGGCCGCTTGTGTTTTTTAGGCCTTTGCAAGCTATCGGAAGTGTGTGCGCGGCAGGAGAGACAAATCCATGTTTTCGCGCATTTTTTGCGATTTCAAGGTCGAAAAACACATAGGCCCCAAAATGAAAGAAACGGCTGCCGCGCCAAAACTATGGCTTCAAACTTGATGAAAACAGTCTCTCCCATATTAACTCACGGGCTGATTGTGTTTTTTAGGCCTTCGCAAGCTATCGGAAGTGTGTGCGCAGCAGGAGAGACAAATCTATGTTTTCGCGCCTGTTTTGCCATTTCCAGGTCGAAAAACACACAGACCCCAAAAATAAAGAAACGGCTGTCCAGCCAAAACTGAGGCTTCAAACTTGATGAAAACAGTCTCTCCCACAATAACTCACGGGCTGCTTGTGTTTTTTAGGCCTTTGCAAGCTATCGGAAGTGTGTGCGCGGCAGGAGAGACAAATCCATGTTTTCGCGCCTTTTTTGCGATTTCAAGGTCGAAAAACACATAGGCCCCAAAATGAAAGAAACGGCTGGCGCGCCAAAACTATGGCTTCAAACTTGATGAAAACAGTCTCTCCCATAATAACTCACGGACTGCTTGTGTTTTTTAGGCCTTTGCAAGCTATCGGAAGTGTGTGCGCGGCAAGAGAGACAAATCCATGTTTTCGCGCCTTTTTTGCGATTTCCAGGTCGAAAAACACACAGACCCCAAAAATAAAGAAACGGCTGTCCAGCCAAAACTGAGGCTTCAAACTTGATGAAAACAGTCTCTCCCACAATAACTCAAGGGCCGCTTGTGTTTTTTAGGCCTTCGCAAGCTATCGGAAGTGTGTGCGCGGCAGGAGAGACAAATCCATGTTTTCGCGCCTTTTTTGCGATTTCAAGGTCGAAAAACACATAGGCCCCAAAATGAAAGAAACGGCTGGCGCGCCAAAACTATGGCTTCAAACTTGATGAAAACAGTCTCTCCCATAATAACTCACGGACTGCTTGTGTTTTTTAGGCCTTTGCAAGCTATCGGAAGTGTGTGCGCGGCAAGAGAGACAAATCCATGTTTTCGCGCCTTTTTTGCGATTTCCAGGTCGAAAAACACACAGACCCCAAAAATAAAGAAACGGCTGTCCAGCCAAAACTGAGGGTTAAAACTTGATGAAAACAGTCTCTCCCACAATAACTCAAGGGCCGCTTGTGTTTTTTAGGCCTTCGCAAGCTATCGGAAGTGTGTGCGCGGCAGGAGAGACAAATCCATGTTTTCGCGAATTTTTTGCGATTTCAAGGTCGAAAAACACATAGGCCCCAAAATGAAAGAAACGGCTGCCGCGCCAAAACTATGGCTTCAAACTTGATGAAAACAGTCTCTCCCATAATAACTCACAGGCTGCTTGTGTTTTTTAGGCCTTTGCAAGCTATCGGAAGTGTGTGCGCGGCAGGAGAGACAAATCCATGTTTTCGCGCCTTTTTTGCGATTTCAAGGTCGAAAAACACATAGGCCCCAAAATGAAAGAAACGGCTGGCGCGCCAAAACTATGGCTTCAAACTTGATGAAAACAGTCTCTCCCATATTAACTCACGGGCTGATTGTGTTTTTTAGGCCTTCGCAAGCTATCGGAAGTGTGTGCGCAGCAGGAGAGACAAATCTATGTTTTCGCGCCTGTTTTGCCATTTCCAGGTCGAAAAACACACAGACCCCAAAAATAAAGAAACGGCTGTCCAGCCAAAACTGAGGCTTCAAACTTGATGAAAACAGTCTCTCCCACAATAACTCAAGGGCCGCTTGTGTTTTTTAGGCCTTTGCAAGCTATCGGAAGTGTGTGCGCGGCAGGAGAGACAAATCCATGTTTTCGCGCCTTTTTTGCGATTTCAAGGTCGAAAAACACATAGTCCCCAAAATGAAAGAAACGGCTGGCGCGCCAAAACTATGGCTTCAAACTTGATGAAAACAGTCTCTCCCATAATAACTCACGGGCTGCTTGTGTTTTTTAGGCCTTTGCAAGCTATCGGAAGTGTGTGCGCGGCAGGAGAGACAAATCCATGTTTTCGCGCCTTTTTTGCGATTTCCAGGTCGAAAAACACACAGACACCAAAAATAAAGAAACGGCTGTCCAGCCAAAACTGAGGCTTCAAACTTGATGAAAACAGTCTCTCCCACAATAACTCAATGGCCGCTTGTGTTTTTTAGGACTTCGCAAGCTATCGGAAGTGTGTGCGCGGCAGGAGAGACAAATCCATGTTTTCGCGCATTTTTTGCGATTTCAAGGTCGAAAAACACATAGGCCCCAAAATGAAAGAAACGGCTGCCGCGCCAAAACTATGGCTTCAAACTTGATGAAAACAGTCTCTCCCATATTAACTCACGGGCTGATTGTGTTTTTTAGGCCTTCGCAAGCTATCGGAAGTGTGTGCGCAGCAGGAGAGACAAATCTATGTTTTCGCGCCTGTTTTGCCATTTCCAGGTCGAAATACACACAGACCCCAAAAATAAAGAAACGGCTGTCCAGCCAAAACTGAGGCTTCAAACTTGATGAAAACAGTCTCTCCCACAATAACTCAAGGGCCGCTTGTGTTTTTTAGGCCTTCGCAAGCTATCGGAAGTGTGTGCGCGGCAGGAGAGACAAATCCATGTTTTCGCGCCTTTTTTGCGATTTCAAGGTCGAAAAACACATAGGCCCCAAAATGAAAGAAACGGCTGGCGCGCCAAAACTATGGCTTCAAACTTGATGAAAACAGTCTCTCCCATATTAACTCACGGGCTGATTGTGTTTTTTAGGCCTTCGCAAGCTATCGGAAGTGTGTGCGCGGCAGGAGAGACAAATCCATGTTTTCGCCCCTTTTTTGCGATTTCAAGGTCGAAAAACACATAGGCCCCAAAATGAAAGAAACGGCTGGCGCGCCAAAACTATGGCTTCAAACTTGATGAAAACAGTCTCTCCCATAATAACTCACGGGCTGCTTGTGTTTTTTAGGCCTTTGCAAGCTATCGGAAGTGTGTGCGCGGCAGGAGAGACAAATCCATGTTTTCGCGCATTTTTTGCGATTTCAAGGTCGAAAAACACATAGGCCCCAAAATGAAAGAAACGGCTGGCGCGCCAAAACTATGGCTTCAAACTTGATGAAAACAGTCTCTCCCATAATAACTCACGGGCTGCTTGTGTTTTTTAGGCCTTTGCAAGCTATCGGAAGTGTGTGCGCGGCAGGAGAGACAAATCCATGTTTTCGCGCCTTTTTAGCGATTTCAAGGTCGAAAAACACATAGGCCCCAAAATGAAAGAAACGGCTGCCGCGCCAAAACTATGGCTTCAAACTTGATGAAAACAGTCTCTCCCATAATAACTCACGGGCTGCTTGTGTTTTTTAGGCCTTTGCAAGCTATCGGAAGTGTGTGCGCGGCAGGAGAGACAAATCCATGTTTTCGAGCCTTTTTAGCGATTACAAGGTCGAAAAACACATAGGCCCCAAAATGAAAGAAACGGCTGGCGCGCCAAAACTATGGCTTCAAACTTGATGAAAACAGTCTCTCCCATATTAACTCACGGGCTGATTGTGTTTTTTAGGCCTTCGCAAGCTATCGGAAGTGTGTGCGCAGCAGGAGAGACAAATCTATGTTTTCGCGCCTTTTTTGCCATTTCCAGGTCGAAAAACACACAGACCCCAAAAATAAAGAAACGTCTGTCCAGCCAAAACTGAGGCTTCAAACTTGATGAAAACAGTCTCTCCCAAAATAACTCAAGGGCCGCTTGTGTTTTTTAGGCCTTTGCAAGCTATCGGAAGTGTGTGCGCGGCAGGAGAGACAAATCCATGTTTTAGCGCCTTTTTTGCGATTTCAAGGTCGAAAAACACATAGGCCCCAAAATGAAAGAAACGGCTGCCGCGCCAAAACTATGGCTTCAAACTTGATGAAAACAGTCTCTCCCATAATAACTCACGGGCTGCTTGTGTTTTTTAGGCCTTTGCAAGCTATCGGAAGTGTGTGCGCGGCAGGAGAGACAAATCCATGTTTTCGCGCATTTTTTGCGATTTCAAGGTCGAAAAACACATAGGCCCCAAAATGAAAGAAACGGCTGGCGCGCCAAAACTATGGCTTCAAACTTGATGAAAACAGTCTCTCCCATAATAACTCACGGGCTGCTTGTGTTTTTTAGGCCTTTGCAAGCTATCGGAAGTGTGTGCGCGGCAGGAGAGACAAATCCATGTTTTCGCGCATTTTTTGCGATTTCAAGGTCGAAAAACACATAGGCCCCAAAATGAAAGAAACGGCTGGCGCGCCAAAACTATGGCTTCAAACTTGATGAAAACAGTCTCTCCCATAATAACTCACGGGCTGCTTGTGTTTTTTAGGCCTTTGCAAGCTATCGGAAGTGTGTGCGCGGCAGGAGAGACAAATCCATGTTTTCGCGCTTTTTTAGCGATTTCAAGGTCGAAAAACACATAGGCCCCAAAATGAAAGAAACGGCTGCCGCGCCAAAACTATGGCTTCAAACTTGATGAAAACAGTCTCTCCCATAATAACTCACGGGCTGCTTGTGTTTTTTAGGCCTTTGCAAGCTATCGGAAGTGTGTGCGCGGCAGGAGAGACAAATCCATGTTTTCGAGCCTTTTTAGCGATTTCAAGGTCGAAAAACACATAGGCCCCAAAATGAAAGAAACGGCTGGCGCGCCAAAACTATGGCTTCAAACTTGATGAAAACAGTCTCTCCCATAATAACTCACGGGCTGCTTGTGTTTTTTAGGCCTTTGCAAGCTATCGGAAGTGTGTGCGCGGCAGGAGAGACAAATCCATGTTTTCGCGCCTTTTTAGCGATTTCCAGGTCGAAAAACACACAGACCCCAAAAATAAAGAAACGTCTGTCCAGCCAAAACTGAGGCTTCAAACTTGATGAAAACAGTCTCTCCCAAAATAACTCAAGGGCCGCTTGTGTTTTTTAGGCCTTTGCAAGCTATCGGAAGTGTGTGCGCGGCAGGAGAGACAAATCCATGTTTTAGCGCCTTTTTTGCGATTTCAAGGTCGAAAAACACATAGGCCCCAAAATGAAAGAAACGGCTGCCGCGCCAAAACTATGGCTTCAAACTTGATGAAAACAGTCTCTCCCATAATAACTCACGGGCTGCTTGTGTTTTTTAGGCCTTTGCAAGCTATCGGAAGTGTGTGCGCGGCAGGAGAGACAAATCCATGTTTTCGCGCATTTTTTGCGATTTCAAGGTCGAAAAACACATAGGCCCCAAAATGAAAGTAACGGCTGGCGCGCCAAAACTATGGCTTCAAACTTGATGAAAACAGTCTCTCCCATAATAACTCACGGGCTGCTTGTGTTTTTTAGGCCTTTGCAAGCTATCGGAAGTGTGTGCGCGGCAGGAGAGACAAATCCATGTTTTCGCGCATTTTTTGCGATTTCAAGGTCGAAAAACACATAGGCCCCAAAATGAAAGAAACGGCTGGCGCGCCAAAACTATGGCTTCAAACTTGATGAAAACAGTCTCTCCCATAATAACTCACGGGCTGCTTGTGTTTTTTAGGCCTTTGCAAGCTATCGGAAGTGTGTGCGCGGCAGGAGAGACAAATCCATGTTTTCGCGCCTTTTTTGCGATTTCAAGGTCGAAAAACACATAGGCCCCAAAATGAAAGAAACGTCTGCCGCGCCAAAACTATGGCTTCAAACTTGATGAAAACAGTCTCTCCCATAATAACTCACGGGCTGCTTGTGTTTTTTAGGCCTTTGCAAGCTATCGGAAGTGTGTGCGCGGCAGGAGAGACAAATCCATGTTTTCGCGCATTTTTTGCGATTTCAAGGTCGAAAAACACATAGGCCCCAAAATGAAAGAAACGGCTGGCGCGCCAAAACTATGGCTTCAAACTTGATGAAAACAGTCTCTCCCATAATAACTCACGGGCTGCTTGTGTTTTTTAGGCCTTTGCAAGCTATCGGAAGTGTGTGCGCGGCAGGAGAGACAAATCCATGTTTTCGCGCCTTTTTAGCGATTTCAAGGTCGAAAAACACATAGGCCCCAAAATGAAAGAAACGGCTGCCGCGCCAAAACTATGGCTTCAAACTTGATGAAAACAGTCTCTCCCATAATAACTCACGGGCTGCTTGTGTTTTTTAGGCCTTTGCAAGCTATCGGAAGTGTGTGCGCGGCAGGAGAGACAAATCCATGTTTTCGAGCCTTTTTAGCGATTTCAAGGTCGAAAAACACATAGGCCCCAAAATGAAAGAAACGGCTGGCGCGCCAAAACTATGGCTTCAAACTTGATGAAAACAGTCTCTCCCATAATAACTCACGGGCTGCTTGTGTTTTTTAGGCCTTTGCAAGCTATCGGAAGTGTGTGCGCGGCAGGAGAGACAAATCCATGTTTTCGCGCCTTTTTAGCGATTTCCAAGTCGAAAAACACACAGACCCCAAAAATAAAGAAACGTCTGTCCAGCCAAAACTGAGGCTTCAAACTTGATGAAAACAGTCTCTCCCAAAATAACTCAAGGGCCGCTTGTGTTTTTTAGGCCTTTGCAAGCTATCGGAAGTGTGTGCGCGGCAGGAGAGACAAATCCATGTTTTCGCGCATTTTTTGCGATTTCAAGGTCGAAAAACACATAGGCCCCAAAATGAAAGAAACGGCTGCCGCGCCAAAACTATGGCTTCAAACTTGATGAAAACAGTCTCTCCCATAATAACTCACGGGCTGCTTGTGTTTTTTAGGCCTTTGCAAGCTATCGGAAGTGTGTGCGCGGCAGGAGAGACAAATCCATGTTTTCGCGCATTTTTTGCGATTTCAAGGTCGAAAAACACATAGGCCCCAAAATGAAAGAAACGGCTGCCGCGCCAAAACTATGGCTTCAAACTTGATGAAAACAGTCTCTCCCATAATAACTCACGGGCTGCTTGTGTTTTTTAGGCCTTTGCAAGCTATCGGAAGTGTGTGCGCGGCAGGAGAGACAAATCCATGTTTTCGAGCCTTTTTAGCGATTTCAAGGTCGAAAAACACATAGGCCCCAAAATGAAAGAAACGGCTGGCGCGCCAAAACTATGGCTTCAAACTTGATGAAAACAGTCTCTCCCATAATAACTCACGGGCTGCTTGTGTTTTTTAGGCCTTTGCAAGCTATCGGAAGTGTGTGCGCGGCAGGAGAGACAAATCCATGTTTTCGCGCATTTTTTGCGATTTCAAGGTCGAAAAACACATAGGCCCCAAAATGAAAGAAACGGCTGGCGCGCCAAAACTATGGCTTCAAACTTGATGAAAACAGTCTCTCCCATAATAACTCACGGGCTGCTTGTGTTTTTTAGGCCTTTGCAAGCTATCGGAAGTGTGTGCGCGGCAGGAGAGACAAATCCATGTTTTCGCGCCTTTTTAGCGATTTCAAGGTCGAAAAACACATAGGCCCCAAAATGAAAGAAACGGCTGCCGCGCCAAAACTATGGCTTCAAACTTGATGAAAACAGTCTCTCCCATATTAACTCACGGGCTGATTGTGTTTTTTAGGCCTTCGCAAGCTATCGGAAGTGTGTGCGCAGCAGGAGAGACAAATCTATGTTTTCGCGCCTGTTTTGCCATTTCCAGGTCGAAAAACACACAGACCCCAAAAATAAAGAAACGTCTGTCCAGCCAAAACTGAGGCTTCAAACTTGATGAAAACAGTCTCTCCCAAAATAACTCAAGGGCCGCTTGTGTTTTTTAGGCCTTTGCAAGCTATCGGAAGTGTGTGCGCGGCAGGAGAGACAAATCCATGTTTTCGCGCATTTTTTGCGATTTCAAGGTCGAAAAACACATAGGCCCCAAAATGAAAGAAACGGCTGGCGCGCCAAAACTATGGCTTCAAACTTGATGAAAACAGTCTCTCCCATAATAACTCACGGGCTGCTTGTGTTTTTTAGGCCTTTGCAAGCTATCGGAAGTGTGTGCGCGGCAGGAGAGACAAATCCATGTTTTCGCGCCTTTTTTGCGATTTCAAGGTCGAAAAACACATAGGCCCCAAAATGAAAGAAACGGCTGGCGCGCCAAAACTATGGCTTCAAACTTGATGAAAACAGTCTTTCCCATAATAACTCACGGGCTGCTTGTGTTTTTTAGGCCTTTGCAAGCTATCGGAAGTGTGTGCGCGGCAGGAGAGACAAATCCATGTTTTCGCGCCTTTTTTGCGATTTCAAGGTCGAAAAACACATAGGCCCCAAAATGAAAGAAACGGCTGCCGCGCCAAAACTATGGCTTCAAACTTGATGAAAACAGTCTCTCCCATAATAACTCACGGGCTGCTTGTGTTTTTTAGGCCTTTGCAAGCTATCGGAAGTGTGTGCGCGGCAGGAGAGACAAATCCATGTTTTCGCGCCTTTTTTGCGATTTCAAGGTCGAAAAACACATAGGCCCCAAAATGAAAGAAACGGCTGCCGCGCCAAAACTATGGCTTCAAACTTGATGAAAACAGTCTCTCCCATAATAACTCACGGGCTGCTTGTGTTTTTTAGGCCTTTGCAAGCTATCGGAAGTGTGTGCGCGGCAGGAGAGACAAATCCATGTTTTCGCGCATTTTTTGCGATTTCAAGGTCGAAAAACACATAGGCCCCAAAATGAAAGAAACGGCTGGCGCGCCAAAACTATGGCTTCAAACTTGATGAAAACAGTCTCTCCCATAATAACTCACGGGCTGCTTGTGTTTTTTAGGCCTTTGCAAGCTATCGGAAGTGTGTGCGCGGCAGGAGAGACAAATCCATGTTTTCGCGCATTTTTTGCGATTTCAAGGTCGAAAAACACATAGGCCCCAAAATGAAAGAAACGGCTGGCGCGCCAAAACTATGGCTTCAAACTTGATGAAAACAGTCTCTCCCATAATAACTCACGGGCTGCTTGTGTTTTTTAGGCCTTTGCAAGCTATCGGAAGTGTGTGCGCGGCAGGAGAGACAAATCCATGTTTTCGCGCATTTTTTGCGATTTCAAGGTCGAAAAACACATAGGCCCCAAAATGAAAGAAACGGCTGGCGCGCCAAAACTATGGCTTCAAACTTGATGAAAACAGTCTCTCCCATAATAACTCACGGGCTGCTTGTGTTTTTTAGGCCTTTGCAAGCTATCGGAAGTGTGTGCGCGGCAGGAGAGACAAATCCATGTTTTCGCGCCTTTTTAGCGATTTCAAGGTCGAAAAACACATAGGCCCCAAAATGAAAGAAACGGCTGCCGCGCCAAAACTATGGCTTCAAACTTGATGAAAACAGTCTCTCCCATATTAACTCACGGGCTGATTGTGTTTTTTAGGCCTTCGCAAGCTATCGGAAGTGTGTGCGCAGCAGGAGAGACAAATCTATGTTTTCGCGCCTTTTTTGCCATTTCCAGGTCGAAAAACACACAGACCCCAAAAATAAAGAAACGTCTGTCCAGCCAAAACTGAGGCTTCAAACTTGATGAAAACAGTCTCTCCCAAAATAACTCAAGGGCCGCTTGTGTTTTTTAGGCCTTTGCAAGCTATCGGAAGTGTGTGCGCGGCAGGAGAGACAAATCCATGTTTTCGCGCATTTTTTGCGATTTCAAGGTCGAAAAACACATAGGCCCCAAAATGAAAGAAACGGCTGGCGCGCCAAAACTATGGCTTCAAACTTGATGAAAACAGTCTCTCCCATAATAACTCACGGGCTGCTTGTGTTTTTTAGGCCTTTGCAAGCTATCGGAAGTGTGTGCGCGGCAGGAGAGACAAATCCATGTTTTCGCGCCTTTTTTGCGATTTCAAGGTCGAAAAACACATAGGCCCCAAAATGAAAGAAACGGCTGGCGCGCCAAAACTATGGCTTCAAACTTGATGAAAACAGTCTTTCCCATAATAACTCACGGGCTGCTTGTGTTTTTTAGGCCTTTGCAAGCTATCGGAAGTGTGTGCGCGGCAGGAGAGACAAATCCATGTTTTCGCGCCTTTTTTGCGATTTCAAGGTCGAAAAACACATAGGCCCCAAAATGAAAGAAACGGCTGCCGCGCCAAAACTATGGCTTCAAACTTGATGAAAACAGTCTCTCCCATAATAACTCACGGGCTGCTTGTGTTTTTTAGGCCTTTGCAAGCTATCGGAAGTGTGTGCGCGGCAGGAGAGACAAATCCATGTTTTCGCGCATTTTTTGCGATTTCAAGGTCGAAAAACACATAGGCCCCAAAATGAAAGAAACGGCTGCCGCGCCAAAACTATGGCTTCAAACTTGATGAAAACAGTCTCTCCCATAATAACTCACGGGCTGCTTGTGTTTTTTAGGCCTTTGCAAGCTATCGGAAGTGTGTGCGCGGCAGGAGAGACAAATCCATGTTTTCGAGCCTTTTTAGCGATTTCAAGGTCGAAAAACACATAGGCCCCAAAATGAAAGAAACGGCTGGCGCGCCAAAACTATGGCTTCAAACTTGATGAAAACAGTCTCTCCCATAATAACTCACGGGCTGCTTGTGTTTTTTAGGCCTTTGCAAGCTATCGGAAGTGTGTGCGCGGCAGGAGAGACAAATCCATGTTTTCGCGCATTTTTTGCGATTTCAAGGTCGAAAAACACATAGGCCCCAAAATGAAAGAAACGGCTGGCGCGCCAAAACTATGGCTTCAAACTTGATGAAAACAGTCTCTCCCATAATAACTCACGGGCTGCTTGTGTTTTTTAGGCCTTTGCAAGCTATCGGAAGTGTGTGCGCGGCAGGAGAGACAAATCCATGTTTTCGAGCCTTTTTAGCGATTTCAAGGTCGAAAAACACATAGGCCCCAAAATGAAAGAAACGGCTGCCGCGCCAAAACTATGGCTTCAAACTTGATGAAAACAGTCTCTCCCATAATAACTCACGGGCTGCTTGTGTTTTTTAGGCCTTTGCAAGCTATCGGAAGTGTGTGCGCGGCAGGAGAGACAAATCCATGTTTTCGCGCATTTTTTGCGATTTCAAGGTCGAAAAACACATAGGCCCCAAAATGAAAGAAACGGCTGGCGCGCCAAAACTATGGCTTCAAACTTGATGAAAACAGTCTCTCCCATAATAACTCACGGGCTGCTTGTGTTTTTTAGGCCTTTGCAAGCTATCGGAAGTGTGTGCGCGGCAGGAGAGACAAATCCATGTTTTCGCGCCTTTTTAGCGATTTCAAGGTCGAAAAACACATAGGCCCCAAAATGAAAGAAACGGCTGCCGCGCCAAAACTATGGCTTCAAACTTGATGAAAACAGTCTCTCCCATATTAACTCACGGGCTGATTGTGTTTTTTAGGCCTTCGCAAGCTATCGGAAGTGTGTGCGCAGCAGGAGAGACAAATCTATGTTTTCGCGCCTTTTTTGCCATTTCCAGGTCGAAAAACACACAGACCCCAAAAATAAAGAAACGTCTGTCCAGCCAAAACTGAGGCTTCAAACTTGATGAAAACAGTCTCTCCCAAAATAACTCAAGGGCCGCTTGTGTTTTTTAGGCCTTTGCAAGCTATCGGAAGTGTGTGCGCGGCAGGAGAGACAAATCCATGTTTTCGCGCATTTTTTGCGATTTCAAGGTCGAAAAACACATAGGCCCCAAAATGAAAGAAACGGCTGGCGCGCCAAAACTATGGCTTCAAACTTGATGAAAACAGTCTCTCCCATAATAACTCACGGGCTGCTTGTGTTTTTTAGGCCTTTGCAAGCTATCGGAAGTGTGTGCGCGGCAGGAGAGACAAATCCATGTTTTCGCGCCTTTTTTGCGATTTCAAGGTCGAAAAACACATAGGCCCCAAAATGAAAGAAACGGCTGGCGCGCCAAAACTATGGCTTCAAACTTGATGAAAACAGTCTTTCCCATAATAACTCACGGGCTGCTTGTGTTTTTTAGGCCTTTGCAAGCTATCGGAAGTGTGTGCGCGGCAGGAGAGACAAATCCATGTTTTCGCGCCTTTTTTGCGATTTCAAGGTCGAAAAACACATAGGCCCCAAAATGAAAGAAACGGCTGCCGCGCCAAAACTATGGCTTCAAACTTGATGAAAACAGTCTCTCCCATAATAACTCACGGGCTGCTTGTGTTTTTTAGGCCTTTGCAAGCTATCGGAAGTGTGTGCGCGGCAGGAGAGACAAATCCATGTTTTCGCGCATTTTTTGCGATTTCAAGGTCGAAAAACACATAGGCCCCAAAATGAAAGAAACGGCTGCCGCGCCAAAACTATGGCTTCAAACTTGATGAAAACAGTCTCTCCCATAATAACTCACGGGCTGCTTGTGTTTTTTAGGCCTTTGCAAGCTATCGGAAGTGTGTGCGCGGCAGGAGAGACAAATCCATGTTTTCGAGCCTTTTTAGCGATTTCAAGGTCGAAAAACACATAGGCCCCAAAATGAAAGAAACGGCTGGCGCGCCAAAACTATGGCTTCAAACTTGATGAAAACAGTCTCTCCCATAATAACTCACGGGCTGCTTGTGTTTTTTAGGCCTTTGCAAGCTATCGGAAGTGTGTGCGCGGCAGGAGAGACAAATCCATGTTTTCGCGCATTTTTTGCGATTTCAAGGTCGAAAAACACATAGGCCCCAAAATGAAAGAAACGGCTGGCGCGCCAAAACTATGGCTTCAAACTTGATGAAAACAGTCTCTCCCATAATAACTCACGGGCTGCTTGTGTTTTTTAGGCCTTTGCAAGCTATCGGAAGTGTGTGCGCGGCAGGAGAGACAAATCCATGTTTTCGAGCCTTTTTAGCGATTTCAAGGTCGAAAAACACATAGGCCCCAAAATGAAAGAAACGGCTGCCGCGCCAAAACTATGGCTTCAAACTTGATGAAAACAGTCTCTCCCATAATAACTCACGGGCTGCTTGTGTTTTTTAGGCCTTTGCAAGCTATCGGAAGTGTGTGCGCGGCAGGAGAGACAAATCCATGTTTTCGCGCATTTTTTGCGATTTCAAGGTCGAAAAACACATAGGCCCCAAAATGAAAGAAACGGCTGGCGCGCCAAAACTATGGCTTCAAACTTGATGAAAACAGTCTCTCCCATAATAACTCACGGGCTGCTTGTGTTTTTTAGGCCTTTGCAAGCTATCGGAAGTGTGTGCGCGGCAGGAGAGACAAATCCATGTTTTCGCGCCTTTTTAGCGATTTCAAGGTCGAAAAACACATAGGCCCCAAAATGAAAGAAACGGCTGCCGCGCCAAAACTATGGCTTCAAACTTGATGAAAACAGTCTCTCCCATATTAACTCACGGGCTGATTGTGTTTTTTAGGCCTTCGCAAGCTATCGGAAGTGTGTGCGCAGCAGGAGAGACAAATCTATGTTTTCGCGCCTTTTTTGCCATTTCCAGGTCGAAAAACACACAGACCCCAAAAATAAAGAAACGTCTGTCCAGCCAAAACTGAGGCTTCAAACTTGATGAAAACAGTCTCTCCCAAAATAACTCAAGGGCCGCTTGTGTTTTTTAGGCCTTTGCAAGCTATCGGAAGTGTGTGCGCGGCAGGAGAGACAAATCCATGTTTTCGCGCATTTTTTGCGATTTCAAGGTCGAAAAACACATAGGCCCCAAAATGAAAGAAACGGCTGGCGCGCCAAAACTATGGCTTCAAACTTGATGAAAACAGTCTCTCCCATAATAACTCACGGGCTGCTTGTGTTTTTTAGGCCTTTGCAAGCTATCGGAAGTGTGTGCGCGGCAGGAGAGACAAATCCATGTTTTCGCGCCTTTTTTGCGATTTCAAGGTCGAAAAACACATAGGCCCCAAAATGAAAGAAACGGCTGGCGCGCCAAAACTATGGCTTCAAACTTGATGAAAACAGTCTTTCCCATAATAACTCACGGGCTGCTTGTGTTTTTTAGGCCTTTGCAAGCTATCGGAAGTGTGTGCGCGGCAGGAGAGACAAATCCATGTTTTCGCGCCTTTTTTGCGATTTCAAGGTCGAAAAACACATAGGCCCCAAAATGAAAGAAACGGCTGCCGCGCCAAAACTATGGCTTCAAACTTGATGAAAACAGTCTCTCCCATAATAACTCACGGGCTGCTTGTGTTTTTTAGGCCTTTGCAAGCTATCGGAAGTGTGTGCGCGGCAGGAGAGACAAATCCATGTTTTCGCGCCTTTTTAGCGATTTCAAGGTCGAAAAACACATAGGCCCCAAAATGAAAGAAACGGCTGCCGCGCCAAAACTATGGCTTCAAACTTGATGAAAACAGTCTCTCCCATATTAACTCACGGGCTGATTGTGTTTTTTAGGCCTTCGCAAGCTATCGGAAGTGTGTGCGCAGCAGGAGAGACAAATCTATGTTTTCGCGCCTTTTTTGCCATTTCCAGGTCGAAAAACACACAGACCCCAAAAATAAAGAAACGTCTGTCCAGCCAAAACTGAGGCTTCAAACTTGATGAAAACAGTCTCTCCCAAAATAACTCAAGGGCCGCTTGTGTTTTTTAGGCCTTTGCAAGCTATCGGAAGTGTGTGCGCGGCAGGAGAGACAAATCCATGTTTTCGCGCATTTTTTGCGATTTCAAGGTCGAAAAACACATAGGCCCCAAAATGAAAGAAACGGCTGGCGCGCCAAAACTATGGCTTCAAACTTGATGAAAACAGTCTCTCCCATAATAACTCACGGGCTGCTTGTGTTTTTTAGGCCTTTGCAAGCTATCGGAAGTGTGTGCGCGGCAGGAGAGACAAATCCATGTTTTCGCGCCTTTTTTGCGATTTCAAGGTCGAAAAACACATAGGCCCCAAAATGAAAGAAACGGCTGGCGCGCCAAAACTATGGCTTCAAACTTGATGAAAACAGTCTTTCCCATAATAACTCACGGGCTGCTTGTGTTTTTTAGGCCTTTGCAAGCTATCGGAAGTGTGTGCGCGGCAGGAGAGACAAATCCATGTTTTCGCGCCTTTTTTGCGATTTCAAGGTCGAAAAACACATAGGCCCCAAAATGAAAGAAACGGCTGCCGCGCCAAAACTATGGCTTCAAACTTGATGAAAACAGTCTCTCCCATAATAACTCACGGGCTGCTTGTGTTTTTTAGGCCTTTGCAAGCTATCGGAAGTGTGTGCGCGGCAGGAGAGACAAATCCATGTTTTCGCGCCTTTTTTGCGATTTCAAGGTCGAAAAACACATAGGCCCCAAAATGAAAGAAACGGCTGCCGCGCCAAAACTATGGCTTCAAACTTGATGAAAACAGTCTCTCCCATAATAACTCACGGGCTGCTTGTGTTTTTTAGGCCTTTGCAAGCTATCGGAAGTGTGTGCGCGGCAGGAGAGACAAATCCATGTTTTCGCGCATTTTTTGCGATTTCAAGGTCGAAAAACACATAGGCCCCAAAATGAAAGAAACGGCTGGCGCGCCAAAACTATGGCTTCAAACTTGATGAAAACAGTCTCTCCCATAATAACTCACGGGCTGCTTGTGTTTTTTAGGCCTTTGCAAGCTATCGGAAGTGTGTGCGCGGCAGGAGAGACAAATCCATGTTTTCGCGCATTTTTTGCGATTTCAAGGTCGAAAAACACATAGGCCCCAAAATGAAAGAAACGGCTGGCGCGCCAAAACTATGGCTTCAAACTTGATGAAAACAGTCTCTCCCATAATAACTCACGGGCTGCTTGTGTTTTTTAGGCCTTTGCAAGCTATCGGAAGTGTGTGCGCGGCAGGAGAGACAAATCCATGTTTTCGCGCCTTTTTAGCGATTTCAAGGTCGAAAAACACATAGGCCCCAAAATGAAAGAAACGGCTGCCGCGCCAAAACTATGGCTTCAAACTTGATGAAAACAGTCTCTCCCATATTAACTCACGGGCTGATTGTGTTTTTTAGGCCTTCGCAAGCTATCGGAAGTGTGTGCGCAGCAGGAGAGACAAATCTATGTTTTCGCGCCTTTTTTGCCATTTCCAGGTCGAAAAACACACAGACCCCAAAAATAAAGAAACGTCTGTCCAGCCAAAACTGAGGCTTCAAACTTGATGAAAACAGTCTCTCCCAAAATAACTCAAGGGCCGCTTGTGTTTTTTAGGCCTTTGCAAGCTATCGGAAGTGTGTGCGCGGCAGGAGAGACAAATCCATGTTTTCGCGCATTTTTTGCGATTTCAAGGTCGAAAAACACATAGGCCCCAAAATGAAAGAAACGGCTGGCGCGCCAAAACTATGGCTTCAAACTTGATGAAAACAGTCTCTCCCATAATAACTCACGGGCTGCTTGTGTTTTTTAGGCCTTTGCAAGCTATCGGAAGTGTGTGCGCGGCAGGAGAGACAAATCCATGTTTTCGCGCCTTTTTTGCGATTTCAAGGTCGAAAAACACATAGGCCCCAAAATGAAAGAAACGGCTGGCGCGCCAAAACTATGGCTTCAAACTTGATGAAAACAGTCTTTCCCATAATAACTCACGGGCTGCTTGTGTTTTTTAGGCCTTTGCAAGCTATCGGAAGTGTGTGCGCGGCAGGAGAGACAAATCCATGTTTTCGCGCCTTTTTTGCGATTTCAAGGTCGAAAAACACATAGGCCCCAAAATGAAAGAAACGGCTGCCGCGCCAAAACTATGGCTTCAAACTTGATGAAAACAGTCTCTCCCATAATAACTCACGGGCTGCTTGTGTTTTTTAGGCCTTTGCAAGCTATCGGAAGTGTGTGCGCGGCAGGAGAGACAAATCCATGTTTTCGCGCATTTTTTGCGATTTCAAGGTCGAAAAACACATAGGCCCCAAAATGAAAGAAACGGCTGCCGCGCCAAAACTATGGCTTCAAACTTGATGAAAACAGTCTCTCCCATAATAACTCACGGGCTGCTTGTGTTTTTTAGGCCTTTGCAAGCTATCGGAAGTGTGTGCGCGGCAGGAGAGACAAATCCATGTTTTCGAGCCTTTTTAGCGATTTCAAGGTCGAAAAACACATAGGCCCCAAAATGAAAGAAACGGCTGGCGCGCCAAAACTATGGCTTCAAACTTGATGAAAACAGTCTCTCCCATAATAACTCACGGGCTGCTTGTGTTTTTTAGGCCTTTGCAAGCTATCGGAAGTGTGTGCGCGGCAGGAGAGACAAATCCATGTTTTCGCGCATTTTTTGCGATTTCAAGGTCGAAAAACACATAGGCCCCAAAATGAAAGAAACGGCTGGCGCGCCAAAACTATGGCTTCAAACTTGATGAAAACAGTCTTTCCCATAATAACTCACGGGCTGCTTGTGTTTTTTAGGCCTTTGCAAGCTATCGGAAGTGTGTGCGCGGCAGGAGAGACAAATCCATGTTTTCGCGCCTTTTTTGCGATTTCAAGGTCGAAAAACACATAGGCCCCAAAATGAAAGAAACGGCTGCCGCGCCAAAACTATGGCTTCAAACTTGATGAAAACAGTCTCTCCCATAATAACTCACGGGCTGCTTGTGTTTTTTAGGCCTTTGCAAGCTATCGGAAGTGTGTGCGCGGCAGGAGAGACAAATCCATGTTTTCGAGCCTTTTTAGCGATTTCAAGGTCGAAAAACACATAGGCCCCAAAATGAAAGAAACGGCTGGCGCGCCAAAACTATGGCTTCAAACTTGATGAAAACAGTCTCTCCCATAATAACTCACGGGCTGCTTGTGTTTTTTAGGCCTTTGCAAGCTATCGGAAGTGTGTGCGCGGCAGGAGAGACAAATCCATGTTTTCGCGCATTTTTTGCGATTTCAAGGTCGAAAAACACATAGGCCCCAAAATGAAAGAAACGGCTGGCGCGCCAAAACTATGGCTTCAAACTTGATGAAAACAGTCTCTCCCATAATAACTCACGGGCTGCTTGTGTTTTTTAGGCCTTTGCAAGCTATCGGAAGTGTGTGCGCGGCAGGAGAGACAAATCCATGTTTTCGAGCCTTTTTAGCGATTTCAAGGTCGAAAAACACATAGGCCCCAAAATGAAAGAAACGGCTGGCGCGCCAAAACTATGGCTTCAAACTTGATGAAAACAGTCTCTCCCATAATAACTCACGGGCTGCTTGTGTTTTTTAGGCCTTTGCAAGCTATCGGAAGTGTGTGCGCGGCAGGAGAGACAAATCCATGTTTTCGCGCATTTTTTGCGATTTCAAGGTCGAAAAACACATAGGCCCCAAAATGAAAGAAACGGCTGGCGCGCCAAAACTATGGCTTCAAACTTGATGAAAACAGTCTCTCCCATAATAACTCACGGGCTGCTTGTGTTTTTTAGGCCTTTGCAAGCTATCGGAAGTGTGTGCGCGGCAGGAGAGACAAATCCATGTTTTCGCGCCTTTTTTGCGATTTCAAGGTCGAAAAACACATAGGCCCCAAAATGAAAGAAACGGCTGCCGCGCCAAAACTATGGCTTCAAACTTGATGAAAACAGTCTCTCCCATATTAACTCACGGGCTGATTGTGTTTTTTAGGCCTTCGCAAGCTATCGGAAGTGTGTGCGCAGCAGGAGAGACAAATCTATGTTTTCGCGCCTTTTTTGCCATTTCCAGGTCGAAAAACACACAGACCCCAAAAATAAAGAAACGTCTGTCCAGCCAAAACTGAGGCTTCAAACTTGATGAAAACAGTCTCTCCCAAAATAACTCAAGGGCCGCTTGTGTTTTTTAGGCCTTTGCAAGCTATCGGAAGTGTGTGCGCGGCAGGAGAGACAAATCCATGTTTTCGCGCATTTTTTGCGATTTCAAGGTCGAAAAACACATAGGCCCCAAAATGAAAGAAACGGCTGGCGCGCCAAAACTATGGCTTCAAACTTGATGAAAACAGTCTCTCCCATAATAACTCACGGGCTGCTTGTGTTTTTTAGGCCTTTGCAAGCTATCGGAAGTGTGTGCGCGGCAGGAGAGACAAATCCATGTTTTCGCGCCTTTTTTGCGATTTCAAGGTCGAAAAACACATAGGCCCCAAAATGAAAGAAACGGCTGCCGCGCCAAAACTATGGCTTCAAACTTGATGAAAACAGTCTTTCCCATAATAACTCACGGGCTGCTTGTGTTTTTTAGGCCTTTGCAAGCTATCGGAAGTGTGTGCGCGGCAGGAGAGACAAATCCATGTTTTCGCGCCTTTTTTGCGATTTCAAGGTCGAAAAACACATAGGCCCCAAAATGAAAGAAACGGCTGCCGCGCCAAAACTATGGCTTCAAACTTGATGAAAACAGTCTATCCCATAATAACTCACGGGCTGCTTGTGTTTTTTAGGCCTTTGCAAGCTATCGGAAGTGTGTGCGCGGCAGGAGAGACAAATCCATGTTTTCGCGCCTTTTTTGCGATTTCAAGGTCGAAAAACACATAGGCCCCAAAATGAAAGAAACGGCTGCCGCGCCAAAACTATGGCTTCAAACTTGATGAAAACAGTCTCTCCCATAATAACTCACGGGCTGCTTGTGTTTTTTAGGCCTTTGCAAGCTATCGGAAGTGTGTGCGCGGCAGGAGAGACAAATCCATGTTTTCGCGCCTTTTTTGCGATTTCAAGGTCGAAAAACACATAGGCCCCAAAATGAAAGAAACGGCTGCCGCGCCAAAACTATGGCTTCAAACTTGATGAAAACAGTCTCTCCCATAATAACTCACGGGCTGCTTGTGTTTTTTAGGCCTTTGCAAGCTATCGGAAGTGTGTGCGCGGCAGGAGAGACAAATCCATGTTTTCGCGCCTTTTTAGCGATTTCAAGGTCGAAAAACACATAGGCCCCAAAATGAAAGAAACGGCTGGCGCGCCAAAACTATGGCTTCAAACTTGATGAAAACAGTCTCTCCCATAATAACTCACGGGCTGCTTGTGTTTTTTAGGCCTTTGCAAGCTATCGGAAGTGTGTGCGCGGCAGGAGAGACAAATCCATGTTTTCGCGCCTTTTTTGCGATTTCAAGGTCGAAAAACACATAGGCCCCAAAATGAAAGAAACGGCTGGCGCGCCAAAACTATGGCTTCAAACTTGATGAAAACAGTCTCTCCCATATTAACTCACGGGCTGATTGTGTTTTTTAGGCCTTCGCAAGCTATCGGAAGTGTGTGCGCAGCAGGAGAGACAAATCTATGTTTTCGCGCCTGTTTTGCCATTTCCAGGTCGAAAAACACACAGACCCCAAAAATAAAAAAAACGTCTGTCCAGCCAAAACTGAGGCTTCAAACTTGATGAAAACAGTCTCTCCCAAAATAACTCAATGGCCGCTTGTGTTTTTTAGGCCTTTGCAAGCTATCGGAAGTGTGTGCGCGGCAGGAGAGACAAATCCATGTTTTCGCGCATTTTTTGCGATTTCAAGGTCGAAAAACACATAGGCCCCAAAATGAAAGAAACGGCTGGCGCGCCAAAACTATGGCTTCAAACTTGATGAAAACAGTCTCTCCCATAATAACTCACGGGCTGCTTGTGTTTTTTAGGCCTTTGCAAGCTATCGGAAGTGTGTGCGCGGCAAGAGAGACAAATCCATGTTTTCGCGCCTTTTTTGCGATTTCAAGGTCGAAAAACACACAGACCCCAAAAATAAAGAAACGGCTGTCCAGCCAAAACTGAGGCTTCAAACTTGATGAAAACAGTCTCTCCCACAATAACTCAATGGCCGCTTGTGTTTTTTAGGCCTTCGCAAGCTATCGGAAGTGTGTGCGCGGCAGGAGAGACAAATCCATGTTTTCGCGCATTTTTTGCGATTTCAAGGTCGAAAAACACATAGGCCCCAAAATGAAAGAAACGGCTGCCGCGCCAAAACTATGGCTTCAAACTTGATGAAAACAGTCTCTCCCATATTGACTCACGGGCTGATTGTGTTTTTTAGGCCTTCGCAAGCTATCGGAAGTGTGTGCGCAGCAGGAGAGACAAATCTATGTTTTCGCCCCTTTTTTGCCATTTCCAGGTCGAAAAACACACAGACCCCAAAAATAAAGAAACGTCTGTCCAGCCAAAACTGAGGCTTCAAACTTGATGAAAACAGTCTCTCCCATAATAACTCACGGGCTGCTTGTGTTTTTTAGGCCTTTGCAAGCTATCGGAAGTGTGTGCGCGGCAGGAGAGACAAATCCATGTTTTCGCGCATTTTTTGCGATTTCAAGGTCGAAAAACACATAGGCCCCAAAATGAAAGAAACGGCTGGCGCGCCAAAACTATGGCTTCAAACTTGATGAAAACAGTCTCTCCCATAATAACTCACGGGCTGCTTGTGTTTTTTAGGCCTTTGCAAGCTATCGGAAGTGTGTGCGCGGCAGGAGAGACAAATCCATGTTTCGCGCCTTTTTTGCGATTTCAAGGTCGAAAAACACATAGGCCCCAAAATGAAAGAAACGGCTGGCGCGCCAAAACTATGGCTTCAAACTTGATGAAAACAGTCTCTCCCATAATAACTCACGGGCTGCTTGTGTTTTTTAGGCCTTTGCAAGCTATCGGAAGTGTGTGCGCGGCAGGAGAGACAAATCCATGTTTTCGCGCCTTTTTTGCGATTTCAAGGTCGAAAAACACATAGGCCCCAAAATGAAAGAAACGGCTGGCGCGCCAAAACTATGGCTTCAAACTTGATGAAAACAGTCTTTCCCATAATAACTCACGGGCTGCTTGTGTTTTTTAGGCCTTTGCAAGCTATCGGAAGTGTGTGCGCGGCAGGAGAGACAAATCCATGTTTTCGCGCCTTTTTTGCGATTTCAAGGTCGAAAAACACATAGGCCCCAAAATGAAAGAAACGGCTGCCGCGCCAAAACTATGGCTTCAAACTTGATGAAAACAGTCTCTCCCATAATAACTCACGGGCTGCTTGTGTTTTTTAGGCCTTTGCAAGCTATCGGAAGTGTGTGCGCGGCAGGAGAGACAAATCCATGTTTTCGCGCATTTTTTGCGATTTCAAGGTCGAAAAACACATAGGCCCCAAAATGAAAGAAACGGCTGGCGCGCCAAAACTATGGCTTCAAACTTGATGAAAACAGTCTCTCGCATAATAACTCACGGGCTGCTTGTGTTTTTTAGGCCTTTTGCAAGCTATCGGAAGTGTGTGCGCGGCAGGAGAGACAAATCCATGTTTTCGCGCATTTTTTGCGATTTCAAGGTCGAAAAACACATAGGCCCCAAAATGAAAGAAACGGCTGGCGCGCCAAAACTATGGCTTCAAACTTGATGAAAACAGTCTCTCCCATAATAACTCACGGGCTGCTTGTGTTTTTTAGGCCTTTGCAAGCTATCGGAAGTGTGTGCGCGGCAGGAGAGACAAATCCATGTTTTCGCGCCTTTTTAGCGATTTCAAGGTCGAAAAACACATAGGCCCCAAAATGAAAGAAACGGCTGCCGCGCCAAAACTATGGCTTCAAACTTGATGAAAACAGTCTCTCCCATAATAACTCACGGGCTGCTTGTGTTTTTTAGGCCTTTGCAAGCTATCGGAAGTGTGTGCGCGGCAGGAGAGACAAATCCATGTTTTCGCGCCTTTTTAGCGATTTCAAGGTCGAAAAACACATAGGCCCCAAAATGAAAGAAACGGCTGCCGTGCCAAAACTATGGCTTCAAACTTGATGAAAACAGTCTCTCCCATAATAACTCACGGGCTGCTTGTGTTTTTTAGGCCTTTGCAAGCTATCGGAAGTGTGTGCGCGGCAGGAGAGACAAATCCATGTTTTCGCGCCTTTTTAGCGATTTCAAGGTCGAAAAACACATAGGCCCCAAAATGAAAGAAACGGCTGGCGCGCCAAAACTATGGCTTCAAACTTGATGAAAACAGTCTCTCCCATAATAACTCACGGGCTGATTGTGTTTTTTAGGCCTTCGCAAGCTATCGGAAGTGTGTGCGCAGCAGGAGAGACAAATCTATGTTTTCGCGCCTGTTTTGCCATTTCCAGGTCGAAAAACACACAGACCCCAAAAATAAAGAAACGGCTGTCCAGCCAAAACTGAGGCTTCAAACTTGATGAAAACAGTCTCTCCCACAATAACTCAAGGGCCGCTTGTGTTTTTTAGGCCTTTGCAAGCTATCGGAAGTGTGTGCGCGGCAGGAGAGACAAATCCATGTTTTCGCGCCTTTTTTGCGATTTCAAGGTCGAAAAACACATAGTCCCCAAAATGAAAGAAACGGCTGGCGCGCCAAAACTATGGCTTCAAACTTGATGAAAACAGTCTCTCCCATAATAACTCACGGGCTGCTTGTGTTTTTTAGGCCTTTGCAAGCTATCGGAAGTGTGTGCGCGGCAGGAGAGACAAATCCATGTTTTCGCGCATTTTTTGCGATTTCAAGGTCGAAAAACACATAGGCCCCAAAATGAAAGAAACGGCTGGCGCGCCAAAACTATGGCTTCAAACTTGATGAAAACAGTCTCTCCCATAATAACTCACGGGCTGCTTGTGTTTTTTAGGCCTTTGCAAGCTATCGGAAGTGTGTGCGCGGCAGGAGAGACAAATCCATGTTTTCGCGCCTTTTTTGCGATTTCAAGGTCGAAAAACACATAGGCCCCAAAATGAAAGAAACGGCTGCCGCGCCAAAACTATGGCTTCAAACTTGATGAAAACAGTCTTTCCCATAATAACTCACGGGCTGCTTGTGTTTTTTAGGCCTTTGCAAGCTATCGGAAGTGTGTGCGCGGCAGGAGAGACAAATCCATGTTTTCGCGCCTTTTTTGCGATTTCAAGGTCGAAAAACACATAGGCCCCAAAATGAAAGAAACGGCTGCCGCGCCAAAACTATGGCTTCAAACTTGATGAAAACAGTCTATCCCATAATAACTCACGGGCTGCTTGTGTTTTTTAGGCCTTTGCAAGCTATCGGAAGTGTGTGCGCGGCAGGAGAGACAAATCCATGTTTTCGCGCCTTTTTTGCGATTTCAAGGTCGAAAAACACATAGGCCCCAAAATGAAAGAAACGGCTGCCGCGCCAAAACTATGGCTTCAAACTTGATGAAAACAGTCTCTCCCATAATAACTCACGGGCTGCTTGTGTTTTTTAGGCCTTTGCAAGCTATCGGAAGTGTGTGCGCGGCAGGAGAGACAAATCCATGTTTTCGCGCCTTTTTAGCGATTTCAAGGTCGAAAAACACATAGGCCCCAAAATGAAAGAAACGGCTGGCGCGCCAAAACTATGGCTTCAAACTTGATGAAAACAGTCTCTCCCATAATAACTCACGGGCTGCTTGTGTTTTTTAGGCCTTTGCAAGCTATCGGAAGTGTGTGCGCGGCAGGAGAGACAAATCCATGTTTTCGCGCCTTTTTTGCGATTTCAAGGTCGAAAAACACATAGGCCCCAAAATGAAAGAAACGGCTGGCGCGCCAAAACTATGGCTTCAAACTTGATGAAAACAGTCTCTCCCATATTAACTCACGGGCTGATTGTGTTTTTTAGGCCTTCGCAAGCTATCGGAAGTGTGTGCGCAGCAGGAGAGACAAATCTATGTTTTCGCGCCTGTTTTGCCATTTCCAGGTCGAAAAACACACAGACCCCAAAAATAAAAAAAACGTCTGTCCAGCCAAAACTGAGGCTTCAAACTTGATGAAAACAGTCTCTCCCAAAATAACTCAATGGCCGCTTGTGTTTTTTAGGCCTTTGCAAGCTATCGGAAGTGTGTGCGCGGCAGGAGAGACAAATCCATGTTTTCGCGCATTTTTTGCGATTTCAAGGTCGAAAAACACATAGGCCCCAAAATGAAAGAAACGGCTGGCGCGCCAAAACTATGGCTTCAAACTTGATGAAAACAGTCTCTCCCATAATAACTCACGGGCTGCTTGTGTTTTTTAGGCCTTTGCAAGCTATCGGAAGTGTGTGCGCGGCAAGAGAGACAAATCCATGTTTTCGCGCCTTTTTTGCGATTTCAAGGTCGAAAAACACACAGACCCCAAAAATAAAGAAACGGCTGTCCAGCCAAAACTGAGGCTTCAAACTTGATGAAAACAGTCTCTCCCACAATAACTCAATGGCCGCTTGTGTTTTTTAGGCCTTCGCAAGCTATCGGAAGTGTGTGCGCGGCAGGAGAGACAAATCCATGTTTTCGCGCATTTTTTGCGATTTCAAGGTCGAAAAACACATAGGCCCCAAAATGAAAGAAACGGCTGCCGCGCCAAAACTATGGCTTCAAACTTGATGAAAACAGTCTCTCCCATATTGACTCACGGGCTGATTGTGTTTTTTAGGCCTTCGCAAGCTATCGGAAGTGTGTGCGCAGCAGGAGAGACAAATCTATGTTTTCGCCCCTTTTTTGCCATTTCCAGGTCGAAAAACACACAGACCCCAAAAATAAAGAAACGTCTGTCCAGCCAAAACTGAGGCTTCAAACTTGATGAAAACAGTCTCTCCCATAATAACTCACGGGCTGCTTGTGTTTTTTAGGCCTTTGCAAGCTATCGGAAGTGTGTGCGCGGCAGGAGAGACAAATCCATGTTTTCGCGCATTTTTTGCGATTTCAAGGTCGAAAAACACATAGGCCCCAAAATGAAAGAAACGGCTGGCGCGCCAAAACTATGGCTTCAAACTTGATGAAAACAGTCTCTCCCATAATAACTCACGGGCTGCTTGTGTTTTTTAGGCCTTTGCAAGCTATCGGAAGTGTGTGCGCGGCAGGAGAGACAAATCCATGTTTCGCGCCTTTTTTGCGATTTCAAGGTCGAAAAACACATAGGCCCCAAAATGAAAGAAACGGCTGGCGCGCCAAAACTATGGCTTCAAACTTGATGAAAACAGTCTCTCCCATAATAACTCACGGGCTGCTTGTGTTTTTTAGGCCTTTGCAAGCTATCGGAAGTGTGTGCGCGGCAGGAGAGACAAATCCATGTTTTCGCGCCTTTTTTGCGATTTCAAGGTCGAAAAACACATAGGCCCCAAAATGAAAGAAACGGCTGGCGCGCCAAAACTATGGCTTCAAACTTGATGAAAACAGTCTTTCCCATAATAACTCACGGGCTGCTTGTGTTTTTTAGGCCTTTGCAAGCTATCGGAAGTGTGTGCGCGGCAGGAGAGACAAATCCATGTTTTCGCGCCTTTTTTGCGATTTCAAGGTCGAAAAACACATAGGCCCCAAAATGAAAGAAACGGCTGCCGCGCCAAAACTATGGCTTCAAACTTGATGAAAACAGTCTCTCCCATAATAACTCACGGGCTGCTTGTGTTTTTTAGGCCTTTGCAAGCTATCGGAAGTGTGTGCGCGGCAGGAGAGACAAATCCATGTTTTCGCGCATTTTTTGCGATTTCAAGGTCGAAAAACACATAGGCCCCAAAATGAAAGAAACGGCTGGCGCGCCAAAACTATGGCTTCAAACTTGATGAAAACAGTCTCTCGCATAATAACTCACGGGCTGCTTGTGTTTTTTAGGCCTTTTGCAAGCTATCGGAAGTGTGTGCGCGGCAGGAGAGACAAATCCATGTTTTCGCGCATTTTTTGCGATTTCAAGGTCGAAAAACACATAGGCCCCAAAATGAAAGAAACGGCTGGCGCGCCAAAACTATGGCTTCAAACTTGATGAAAACAGTCTCTCCCATAATAACTCACGGGCTGCTTGTGTTTTTTAGGCCTTTGCAAGCTATCGGAAGTGTGTGCGCGGCAGGAGAGACAAATCCATGTTTTCGCGCCTTTTTAGCGATTTCAAGGTCGAAAAACACATAGGCCCCAAAATGAAAGAAACGGCTGCCGCGCCAAAACTATGGCTTCAAACTTGATGAAAACAGTCTCTCCCATAATAACTCACGGGCTGCTTGTGTTTTTTAGGCCTTTGCAAGCTATCGGAAGTGTGTGCGCGGCAGGAGAGACAAATCCATGTTTTCGCGCCTTTTTAGCGATTTCAAGGTCGAAAAACACATAGGCCCCAAAATGAAAGAAACGGCTGCCGTGCCAAAACTATGGCTTCAAACTTGATGAAAACAGTCTCTCCCATAATAACTCACGGGCTGCTTGTGTTTTTTAGGCCTTTGCAAGCTATCGGAAGTGTGTGCGCGGCAGGAGAGACAAATCCATGTTTTCGCGCCTTTTTAGCGATTTCAAGGTCGAAAAACACATAGGCCCCAAAATGAAAGAAACGGCTGGCGCGCCAAAACTATGGCTTCAAACTTGATGAAAACAGTCTCTCCCATAATAACTCACGGGCTGATTGTGTTTTTTAGGCCTTCGCAAGCTATCGGAAGTGTGTGCGCAGCAGGAGAGACAAATCTATGTTTTCGCGCCTGTTTTGCCATTTCCAGGTCGAAAAACACACAGACCCCAAAAATAAAGAAACGGCTGTCCAGCCAAAACTGAGGCTTCAAACTTGATGAAAACAGTCTCTCCCACAATAACTCAAGGGCCGCTTGTGTTTTTTAGGCCTTTGCAAGCTATCGGAAGTGTGTGCGCGGCAGGAGAGACAAATCCATGTTTTCGCGCCTTTTTTGCGATTTCAAGGTCGAAAAACACATAGTCCCCAAAATGAAAGAAACGGCTGGCGCGCCAAAACTATGGCTTCAAACTTGATGAAAACAGTCTCTCCCATAATAACTCACGGGCTGCTTGTGTTTTTTAGGCCTTTGCAAGCTATCGGAAGTGTGTGCGCGGCAGGATAGACAAATCCATGTTTTCGCGCCTTTTTTGCGATTTCCAGGTCGAAAAACACACAGACCCCAAAAATAAAGAAACGGCTGTCCAGCCAAAACTGAGGCTTCAAACTTGATGAAAACAGTCTCTCCCACAATAACTCAATGGCCGCTTGTGTTTTTTAGGCCTTCGCAAGCTATCGGAAGTGTGTGCGCGGCAGGAGAGACAAATCCATGTTTTCGCGCATTTTCTGCGATTTCAAGGTCGAAAAACACATAGGCCCCAAAATGAAAGAAACGGCTGCCGCGCCAAAACTATGGCTTCAAACTTGATGAAAACAGTCTCTCCCATATTAACTCACGGGCTGATTGTGTTTTTTAGGCCTTCGCAAGCTATCGGAAGTGTGTGCGCAGCAGGAGAGACAAATCTATGTTTTCGCGCCTGTTTTGCCATTTCCAGGTCGAAATACACACAGACCCCAAAAATAAAGAAACGGCTGTCCAGCCAAAACTGAGGCTTCAAACTTGATGAAAACAGTCTCTCCCACAATAACTCAAGGGCCGCTTGTGTTTTTTAGGCCTTCGCAAGCTATCGGAAGTGTGTGCGCAGCAGGAGAGACAAATCTATGTTTTCGCGCCTGTTTTGCCATTTCCAGGTCGAAATACACACAGACCCCAAAAATAAAGAAACGGCTGTCCAGCCAAAACTGAGGCTTCAAACTTGATGAAAACAGTCTCTCCCACAATAACTCAAGGGCCGCTTGTGTTTTTTAGGCCTTCGCAAGCTATCGGAAGTGTGTGCGCGGCAGGAGAGACAAATCCATGTTTTCGCGCCTTTTTTGCGATTTCCAGGTCGAAAAACACACAGACCCCAAAAATAAAGAAACGGCTGTCCAGCCAAAACTGAGGCTTCAAACTTGATGAAAACAGTCTCTCCCACAATAACTCAATGGCCGCTTGTGTTTTTTAGGCCTTCGCAAGCTATCGGAAGTGTGTGCGCGGCAGGAGAGACAAATCCATGTTTTCGCGCATTTTTTGCGATTTCAAGGTCGAAAAACACATAGGCCCCAAAATGAAAGAAACGGCTGGCGCGCCAAAACTATGGCTTCAAACTTGATGAAAACAGTCTCTCCCATAATAACTCACGGGCTGCTTGTGTTTTTTAGGCCTTTGCAAGCTATCGGAAGTGTGTGCGCGGCAGGAGAGACAAATCCATGTTTTCGCGCCTTTTTTGCGATTTCCAGGTCGAAAAACACACAGACCCCAAAAATAAAGAAACGGCTGTCCAGCCAAAACTGAGGCTTCAAACTTGATGAAAACAGTCTCTCCCACAATAACTCAATGGCCGCTTGTGTTTTTTAGGCCTTCGCAAGCTATCGGAAGTGTGTGCGCGGCAGGAGAGACAAATCCATGTTTTCGCGCATTTTTTGCGATTTCAAGGTCGAAAAACACATAGGCCCCAAAATGAAAGAAACGGCTGGCGCGCCAAAACTATGGCTTCAAACTTGATGAAAACAGTCTCTCCCATAATAACTCACGGGCTGCTTGTGTTTTTTAGGCCTTTGCAAGCTATCGGAAGTGTGTGCGCGGCAAGAGAGACAAATCCATGTTTTCGCGCCTTTTTTGCGATTTCAAGGTCGAAAAACACACAGACCCCAAAAATAAAGAAACGGCTGTCCAGCCAAAACTGAGGCTTCAAACTTGATGAAAACAGTCTCTCCCACAATAACTCAATGGCCGCTTGTGTTTTTTAGGCCTTCGCAAGCTATCGGAAGTGTGTGCGCGGCAGGAGAGACAAATCCATGTTTTCGCGCATTTTTTGCGATTTCAAGGTCGAAAAACACATAGGCCCCAAAATGAAAGAAACGGCTGCCGCGCCAAAACTATGGCTTCAAACTTGATGAAAACAGTCTCTCCCATATTGACTCACGGGCTGATTGTGTTTTTTAGGCCTTCGCAAGCTATCGGAAGTGTGTGCGCAGCAGGAGAGACAAATCTATGTTTTCGCCCCTTTTTTGCCATTTCCAGGTCGAAAAACACACAGACCCCAAAAATAAAGAAACGTCTGTCCAGCCAAAACTGAGGCTTCAAACTTGATGAAAACAGTCTCTCCCATAATAACTCACGGGCTGCTTGTGTTTTTTAGGCCTTTGCAAGCTATCGGAAGTGTGTGCGCGGCAGGAGAGACAAATCCATGTTTTCGCGCATTTTTTGCGATTTCAAGGTCGAAAAACACATAGGCCCCAAAATGAAAGAAACGGCTGGCGCGCCAAAACTATGGCTTCAAACTTGATGAAAACAGTCTCTCCCATAATAACTCACGGGCTGCTTGTGTTTTTTAGGCCTTTGCAAGCTATCGGAAGTGTGTGCGCGGCAGGAGAGACAAATCCATGTTTCGCGCCTTTTTTGCGATTTCAAGGTCGAAAAACACATAGGCCCCAAAATGAAAGAAACGGCTGGCGCGCCAAAACTATGGCTTCAAACTTGATGAAAACAGTCTCTCCCATAATAACTCACGGGCTGCTTGTGTTTTTTAGGCCTTTGCAAGCTATCGGAAGTGTGTGCGCGGCAGGAGAGACAAATCCATGTTTTCGCGCCTTTTTTGCGATTTCAAGGTCGAAAAACACATAGGCCCCAAAATGAAAGAAACGGCTGGCGCGCCAAAACTATGGCTTCAAACTTGATGAAAACAGTCTTTCCCATAATAACTCACGGGCTGCTTGTGTTTTTTAGGCCTTTGCAAGCTATCGGAAGTGTGTGCGCGGCAGGAGAGACAAATCCATGTTTTCGCGCCTTTTTTGCGATTTCAAGGTCGAAAAACACATAGGCCCCAAAATGAAAGAAACGGCTGCCGCGCCAAAACTATGGCTTCAAACTTGATGAAAACAGTCTCTCCCATAATAACTCACGGGCTGCTTGTGTTTTTTAGGCCTTTGCAAGCTATCGGAAGTGTGTGCGCGGCAGGAGAGACAAATCCATGTTTTCGCGCATTTTTTGCGATTTCAAGGTCGAAAAACACATAGGCCCCAAAATGAAAGAAACGGCTGGCGCGCCAAAACTATGGCTTCAAACTTGATGAAAACAGTCTCTCGCATAATAACTCACGGGCTGCTTGTGTTTTTTAGGCCTTTTGCAAGCTATCGGAAGTGTGTGCGCGGCAGGAGAGACAAATCCATGTTTTCGCGCATTTTTTGCGATTTCAAGGTCGAAAAACACATAGGCCCCAAAATGAAAGAAACGGCTGGCGCGCCAAAACTATGGCTTCAAACTTGATGAAAACAGTCTCTCCCATAATAACTCACGGGCTGCTTGTGTTTTTTAGGCCTTTGCAAGCTATCGGAAGTGTGTGCGCGGCAGGAGAGACAAATCCATGTTTTCGCGCCTTTTTAGCGATTTCAAGGTCGAAAAACACATAGGCCCCAAAATGAAAGAAACGGCTGCCGCGCCAAAACTATGGCTTCAAACTTGATGAAAACAGTCTCTCCCATAATAACTCACGGGCTGCTTGTGTTTTTTAGGCCTTTGCAAGCTATCGGAAGTGTGTGCGCGGCAGGAGAGACAAATCCATGTTTTCGCGCCTTTTTAGCGATTTCAAGGTCGAAAAACACATAGGCCCCAAAATGAAAGAAACGGCTGCCGTGCCAAAACTATGGCTTCAAACTTGATGAAAACAGTCTCTCCCATAATAACTCACGGGCTGCTTGTGTTTTTTAGGCCTTTGCAAGCTATCGGAAGTGTGTGCGCGGCAGGAGAGACAAATCCATGTTTTCGCGCCTTTTTAGCGATTTCAAGGTCGAAAAACACATAGGCCCCAAAATGAAAGAAACGGCTGGCGCGCCAAAACTATGGCTTCAAACTTGATGAAAACAGTCTCTCCCATAATAACTCACGGGCTGATTGTGTTTTTTAGGCCTTCGCAAGCTATCGGAAGTGTGTGCGCAGCAGGAGAGACAAATCTATGTTTTCGCGCCTGTTTTGCCATTTCCAGGTCGAAAAACACACAGACCCCAAAAATAAAGAAACGGCTGTCCAGCCAAAACTGAGGCTTCAAACTTGATGAAAACAGTCTCTCCCACAATAACTCAAGGGCCGCTTGTGTTTTTTAGGCCTTTGCAAGCTATCGGAAGTGTGTGCGCGGCAGGAGAGACAAATCCATGTTTTCGCGCCTTTTTTGCGATTTCAAGGTCGAAAAACACATAGTCCCCAAAATGAAAGAAACGGCTGGCGCGCCAAAACTATGGCTTCAAACTTGATGAAAACAGTCTCTCCCATAATAACTCACGGGCTGCTTGTGTTTTTTAGGCCTTTGCAAGCTATCGGAAGTGTGTGCGCGGCAGGATAGACAAATCCATGTTTTCGCGCCTTTTTTGCGATTTCCAGGTCGAAAAACACACAGACCCCAAAAATAAAGAAACGGCTGTCCAGCCAAAACTGAGGCTTCAAACTTGATGAAAACAGTCTCTCCCACAATAACTCAATGGCCGCTTGTGTTTTTTAGGCCTTCGCAAGCTATCGGAAGTGTGTGCGCGGCAGGAGAGACAAATCCATGTTTTCGCGCATTTTCTGCGATTTCAAGGTCGAAAAACACATAGGCCCCAAAATGAAAGAAACGGCTGCCGCGCCAAAACTATGGCTTCAAACTTGATGAAAACAGTCTCTCCCATATTAACTCACGGGCTGATTGTGTTTTTTAGGCCTTCGCAAGCTATCGGAAGTGTGTGCGCAGCAGGAGAGACAAATCTATGTTTTCGCGCCTGTTTTGCCATTTCCAGGTCGAAATACACACAGACCCCAAAAATAAAGAAACGGCTGTCCAGCCAAAACTGAGGCTTCAAACTTGATGAAAACAGTCTCTCCCACAATAACTCAAGGGCCGCTTGTGTTTTTTAGGCCTTCGCAAGCTATCGGAAGTGTGTGCGCAGCAGGAGAGACAAATCTATGTTTTCGCGCCTGTTTTGCCATTTCCAGGTCGAAATACACACAGACCCCAAAAATAAAGAAACGGCTGTCCAGCCAAAACTGAGGCTTCAAACTTGATGAAAACAGTCTCTCCCACAATAACTCAAGGGCCGCTTGTGTTTTTTAGGCCTTCGCAAGCTATCGGAAGTGTGTGCGCGGCAGGAGAGACAAATCCATGTTTTCGCGCCTTTTTTGCGATTTCCAGGTCGAAAAACACACAGACCCCAAAAATAAAGAAACGGCTGTCCAGCCAAAACTGAGGCTTCAAACTTGATGAAAACAGTCTCTCCCACAATAACTCAATGGCCGCTTGTGTTTTTTAGGCCTTCGCAAGCTATCGGAAGTGTGTGCGCGGCAGGAGAGACAAATCCATGTTTTCGCGCCTTTTTTGCGATTTCCAGGTCGAAAAACACACAGACCCCAAAAATAAAGAAACGGCTGTCCAGCCAAAACTGAGGCTTCAAACTTGATGAAAACAGTCTCTCCCACAATAACTCAATGGCCGCTTGTGTTTTTTAGGCCTTCGCAAGCTGTCGGAAGTGTGTGCGCGGCAGGAGAGACAAATCCATGTTTTCGCGCATTTTTACGATTTCAAGGTCGAAAAACACATAGGCCCCAAAATGAAAGAAACGGCTGCCGCGCCAAAACTATGGCTTCAAACTTGATGAAAACAGTCTCTCCCATAATAACTCACGGGCTGCTTGTGTTTTTTAGGCCTTTGCAAGCTATCGGAAGTGTGTGCGCGGCAGGAGAGACAAATCCATGTTTTCGCGCCTTTATTGCGATTTCAAGGTCGAAAAACACATAGGCCCCAAAATGAAAGAAACGGCTGGCGCGCCAAAACTATGGCTTCAAACTTGATGAAAACAGTCTCTCCCATATTAACTCACGGGCTGATTGTGTTTTTTAGGCCTTCGCAAGCTATCGGAAGTGTGTGCGCAGCAGGAGAGACAAATCTATGTTTTCGCGCCTTTTTTGCCATTTCCAGGTCGAAAAACACACAGAACCCAAAAATAAAGCAACGGCTGTCCAGCCAAAACTGAGGCTTCAAACTTGATGAAAACAGTCTCTCCCACAATAACTCAAGGGCCGCTTGTGTTTTTTAGGCCTTCGCAAGCTATCGGAAGTGTGTGCGCGGCAGGAGAGACAAATCCATGTTTTCGCGCCTTTTTTGCGATTTCAAGGTCGAAAAACACATAGGCCCCAAAATGAAAGAAACGGCTGGCGCGCCAAAACTATGGCTTCAAACTTGATGAAAACAGTCTCTCCCATATTAACTCACGGGCTGATTGTGTTTTTTAGGCCTTCGCAAGCTATCGGAAGTGTGTGCGCAGCAGGAGAGACAAATCTATGTTTTCGCGCCTGTTTTGCCATTTCCAGGTCGAAAAACACACAGACCCCAAAAATAAAGAAACGGCTGTCCAGCCAAAGCTGAGGCTTCAAACTTGATGAAAACAGTCTCTCCCACAATAACTCAAGGGCCGCTTGTGTTTTTTAGGCCTTTGCAAGCTATCGGAAGTGTGTGCGCGGCAGGAGAGACAAATCCATGTTTTCGCGCATTTTTTGCGATTTCAAGGTCGAAAAACACATAGGCCCCAAAATGAAAGAAACGGCTGCCGCGCCAAAACTATGACTTCAAACTTGATGAAAACAGTCTCTCCCATAATAACTCACGGGCTGCTTGTGTTTTTTAGGCCTTTGCAAGCTATCGGAAGTGTGTGCGCGGCAGGAGAGACAAATCCATGTTTTCGCGCCTTTTTTGCGATTTCAAGGACGAAAAACACATAGGCCCCAAAATGAAAGAAACGGCTGGCGCGCCAAAACTATGGCTTCAAACTTGATGAAAACAGTCTCTCCCATAATAACTCACGGGCTGCTTGTGTTTTTTAGGCCTTTGCAAGCTATCGGAAGTGTGTGCGCGGCAAGAGAGACAAATCCATGTTTTCGCGCCTTTTTTGCGATTTCAAGGTCGAAAAACACATAGGCCCCAAAATGAAAGAAACGGCTGGCGCGCCAAAACTATGGCTTCAAACTTGATGAAAACAGTCTTTCCCATAATAACTCACTGGCTGCTTGTGTTTTTTAGGCCTTTGCAAGCTATCGGAAGTGTGTGCGCGGCAGGAGAGACAAATCCATGTTTTCGCGCCTTTTTTGCGATTTCAAGGTCGAAAAACACATAGGCCCCAAAATGAAAGAAACGGCTGCCGCGCCAAAACTATGGCTTCAAACTTGATGAAAACAGTCTCTCCCATAATAACTCACGGGCTGCTTGTGTTTTTTAGGCCTTTGCAAGCTATCGGAAGTGTGTGCGCGGCAGGAGAGACAAATCCATGTTTTCGCGCATTTTTTGCGATTTCAAGGTCGAAAAACACATAGGCCCCAAAATGAAAGAAACGGCTGGCGCGCCAAAACTATGGCTTCAAACTTGATGAAAACAGTCTCTCCCATAATAACTCACGGGCTGCTTGTGTTTTTTAGGCCTTTGCAAGCTATCGGAAGTGTGTGCGCGGCAGGAGAGACAAATCCATGTTTTCGCGCATTTTTTGCGATTTCAAGGTCGAAAAACACATAGGCCCCAAAATGAAAGAAACGGCTGGCGCGCCAAAACTATGACTTCAAACTTGATGAAAACAGTCTCTCCCATAATAACTCACGGGCTGCTTGTGTTTTTTAGGCCTTTGCAAGCTATCGGAAGTGTGTGCGCGGCAGGAGAGACAAATCCATGTTTTCGCGCCTTTTTTGCGATTTCAAGGTCGAAAAACACATAGTCCCCAAAATGAAAGAAACGGCTGGCGCGCCAAAACTATGGCTTCAAACTTGATGAAAACAGTCTCTCCCATAATAACTCACGGGCTGCTTGTGTTTTTTAGGCCTTTGCAAGCTATCGGAAGTGTGTGCGCGGCAGGAGAGACAAATCCATGTTTTCGCGCCTTTTTTGCGATTTCCAGGTCGAAAAACACACAGACCCCAAAAATAAAGAAACGGCTGTCCAGCCAAAACTGAGGCTTCAAACTTGATGAAAACAGTCTCTCCCACAATAACTCAATGGCCGCTTGTGTTTTTTAGGCCTTCGCAAGCTATCGGAAGTGTGTGCGCGGCAGGAGAGACAAATCCATGTTTTCGCGCATTTTTTGCGATTTCAAGGTCGAAAAACACATAGGCCCCAAAATGAAAGAAACGGCTGCCGCGCCAAAACTATGGCTTCAAACTTGATGAAAACAGTCTCTCCCATAATAACTCACGGGCTGCTTGTGTTTTTTAGGCCTTTGCAAGCTATCGGAAGTGTGTGCGCGGCAGGAGAGACAAATCCATGTTTTCGCGCCTTTTTTGCGATTTCAAGGTCGAAAAACACATAGGCCCCAAAATGAAAGAAACGGCTGCCGCGCCAAAACTATGGCTTCAAACTTGATGAAAACAGTCTCTCCCATAATAACTCACGGGCTGCTTGTGTTTTTTAGGCCTTTGCAAGCTATCGGAAGTGTGTGCGCGGCAGGAGAGACAAATCCATGTTTTCGCGCCTTTTTTGCGATTTCAAGGTCGAAAAACACATAGGCCCCAAAATGAAAGAAACGGCTGGCGCGCCAAAACTATGGCTTCAAACTTGATGAAAACAGTCTTTCCCATAATAACTCACGGGCTGCTTGTGTTTTTTAGGCCTTTGCAAGCTATCGGAAGTGTGTGCGCGGCAGGAGAGACAAATCCATGTTTTCGCGCCTTTTTTGCGATTTCAAGGTCGAAAAACACATAGGCCCCAAAATGAAAGAAACGGCTGCCGCGCCAAAACTATGGCTTCAAACTTGATGAAAACAGTCTCTCCCATAATAACTCACGGGCTGCTTGTGTTTTTTAGGCCTTTGCAAGCTATCGGAAGTGTGTGCGCGGCAGGAGAGACAAATCCATGTTTTCGCGCATTTTTTGCGATTTCAAGGTCGAAAAACACATAGGCCCCAAAATGAAAGAAACGGCTGGCGCGCCAAAACTATGGCTTCAAACTTGATGAAAACAGTCTCTCCCATAATAACTCACGGGCTGCTTGTGTTTTTTAGGCCTTTGCAAGCTATCGGAAGTGTGTGCGCGGCAGGAGAGACAAATCCATGTTTTCGCGCCTTTTTTGCGATTTCCAGGTCGAAAAACACACAGACCCCAAAAATAAAGAAACGGCTGTCCAGCCAAAACTGAGGCTTCAAACTTGATGAAAACAGTCTCTCCCACAATAACTCAATGGCCGCTTGTGTTTTTTAGGCCTTCGCAAGCTATCGGAAGTGTGTGCGCGGCAGGAGAGACAAATCCATGTTTTCGCGCATTTTTTGCGATTTCAAGGTCGAAAAACACATAGGCCCCAAAATGAAAGAAACGGCTGCCGCGCCAAAACTATGGCTTCAAACTTGATGAAAACAGTCTCTCCCATAATAACTCACGGGCTGCTTGTGTTTTTTAGGCCTTTGCAAGCTATCGGAAGTGTGTGCGCGGCAGGAGAGACAAATCCATGTTTTCGCGCCTTTTTTGCGATTTCAAGGTCGAAAAACACATAGGCCCCAAAATGAAAGAAACGGCTGCCGCGCCAAAACTATGGCTTCAAACTTGATGAAAACAGTCTCTCCCATAATAACTCACGGGCTGCTTGTGTTTTTTAGGCCTTTGCAAGCTATCGGAAGTGTGTGCGCGGCAGGAGAGACAAATCCATGTTTTCGCGCCTTTTTTGCGATTTCAAGGTCGAAAAACACATAGGCCCCAAAATGAAAGAAACGGCTGGCGCGCCAAAACTATGGCTTCAAACTTGATGAAAACAGTCTTTCCCATAATAACTCACGGGCTGCTTGTGTTTTTTAGGCCTTTGCAAGCTATCGGAAGTGTGTGCGCGGCAGGAGAGACAAATCCATGTTTTCGCGCCTTTTTTGCGATTTCAAGGTCGAAAAACACATAGGCCCCAAAATGAAAGAAACGGCTGCCGCGCCAAAACTATGGCTTCAAACTTGATGAAAACAGTCTCTCCCATAATAACTCACGGGCTGCTTGTGTTTTTTAGGCCTTTGCAAGCTATCGGAAGTGTGTGCGCGGCAGGAGAGACAAATCCATGTTTTCGCGCATTTTTTGCGATTTCAAGGTCGAAAAACACATAGGCCCCAAAATGAAAGAAACGGCTGGCGCGCCAAAACTATGGCTTCAAACTTGATGAAAACAGTCTCTCCCATAATAACTCACGGGCTGCTTGTGTTTTTTAGGCCTTTGCAAGCTATCGGAAGTGTGTGCGCGGCAGGAGAGACAAATCCATGTTTTCGCGCATTTTTTGCGATTTCAAGGTCGAAAAACACATAGGCCCCAAAATGAAAGAAACGGCTGGCGCGCCAAAACTATGGCTTCAAACTTGATGAAAACAGTCTCTCCCATAATAACTCACGGGCTGCTTGTGTTTTTTAGGCCTTTGCAAGCTATCGGAAGTGTGTGCGCGGCAGGAGAGACAAATCCATGTTTTCGCGCCTTTTTTGCGATTTCAAGGTCGAAAAACACATAGGCCCCAAAATGAAAGAAACGTCTGGCGCGCCAAAACTATGGCTTCAAACTTGATGAAAACAGTCTCTCCCATATTAACTCACGGGCTGATTGTGTTTTTTAGGCCTTCGCAAGCTATCGGAAGTGTGTGCGCAGCAGGAGAGACAAATCTATGTTTTCGCGCCTGTTTTGCCATTTCCAGGTCGAAAAACACACAGACCCCAAAAATAAAGAAACGGCTGTCCAGCCAAAACTGAGGCTTCAAACTTGATGAAAACAGTCTCTCCCACAATAACTCAAGGGCCGCTTGTGTTTTTTAGGCCTTTGCAAGCTATCGGAAGTGTGTGCGCGGCAGGAGAGACAAATCCATGTTTTCGCGCCTTTTTTGCGATTTCAAGGTCGAAAAACACATAGGCCCCAAAATGAAAGAAACGGCTGGCGCGCCAAAACTATGGCTTCAAACTTGATGAAAACAGTCTCTCCCATAATAACTCACGGGCTGCTTGTGTTTTTTAGGCCTTTGCAAGCTATCGGAAGTGTGTGCGCGGCAGGAGAGACAAATCCATGTTTTCGCGCCTTTTTTGCGATTTCAAGGTCGAAAAACACATAGGCCCCAAAATGAAAGAAACGGCTGGCGCGCCAAAACTATGGCTTCAAACTTGATGAAAACAGTCTTTCCCATAATAACTCACGGGCTGCTTGTGTTTTTTAGGCCTTTGCAAGCTATCGGAAGTGTGTGCGCGGCAGGAGAGACAAATCCATGTTTTCGCGCCTTTTTTGCGATTTCAAGGTCGAAAAACACATAGGCCCCAAAATGAAAGAAACGGCTGCCGCGCCAAAACTATGGCTTCAAACTTGATGAAAACAGTCTCTCCCATAATAACTCACGGGCTGCTTGTGTTTTTTAGGCCTTTGCAAGCTATCGGAAGTGTGTGCGCGGCAGGAGAGACAAATCCATGTTTTCGCGCATTTTTTGCGATTTCAAGGTCGAAAAACACATAGGCCCCAAAATGAAAGAAACGGCTGGCGCGCCAAAACTATGGCTTCAAACTTGATGAAAACAGTCTCTCCCATAATAACTCACGGGCTGCTTGTGTTTTTTAGGCCTTTGCAAGCTATCGGAAGTGTGTGCGCGGCAGGAGAGACAAATCCATGTTTTCGCGCATTTTTTGCGATTTCAAGGTCGAAAAACACATAGGCCCCAAAATGAAAGAAACGGCTGGCGCGCCAAAACTATGGCTTCAAACTTGATGAAAACAGTCTCTCCCATATTAACTCACGGGCTGATTGTGTTTTTTAGGCCTTCGCAAGCTATCGGAAGTGTGTGCGCAGCAGGAGAGACAAATCTATGTTTTCGCGCCTGTTTTGCCATTTCCAGGTCGAAAAACACACAGACCCCAAAAATAAAGAAACGGCTGTCCAGCCAAAACTGAGGCTTCAAACTTGATGAAAACAGTCTCTCCCACAATAACTCAAGGGCCGCTTGTGTTTTTTAGGCCTTTGCAAGCTATCGGAAGTGTGTGCGCGGCAGGAGAGACAAATCCATGTTTTCGCGCCTTTTTTGCGATTTCAAGGTCGAAAAACACATAGGCCCCAAAATGAAAGAAACGGCTGGCGCGCCAAAACTATGGCTTCAAACTTGATGAAAACAGTCTCTCCCATAATAACTCACGGGCTGCTTGTGTTTTTTAGGCCTTTGCAAGCTATCGGAAGTGTGTGCGCGGCAGGAGAGACAAATCCATGTTTTCGCGCCTTTTTTGCGATTTCAAGGTCGAAAAACACATAGGCCCCAAAATGAAAGAAACGGCTGGCGCGCCAAAACTATGGCTTCAAACTTGATGAAAACAGTCTTTCCCATAATAACTCACGGGCTGCTTGTGTTTTTTAGGCCTTTGCAAGCTATCGGAAGTGTGTGCGCGGCAGGAGAGACAAATCCATGTTTTCGCGCCTTTTTTGCGATTTCAAGGTCGAAAAACACATAGGCCCCAAAATGAAAGAAACGGCTGCCGCGCCAAAACTATGGCTTCAAACTTGATGAAAACAGTCTCTCCCATAATAACTCACGGGCTGCTTGTGTTTTTTAGGCCTTTGCAAGCTATCGGAAGTGTGTGCGCGGCAGGAGAGACAAATCCATGTTTTCGCGCATTTTTTGCGATTTCAAGGTCGAAAAACACATAGGCCCCAAAATGAAAGAAACGGCTGGCGCGCCAAAACTATGGCTTCAAACTTGATGAAAACAGTCTCTCCCATAATAACTCACGGGCTGCTTGTGTTTTTTAGGCCTTTGCAAGCTATCGGAAGTGTGTGCGCGGCAGGAGAGACAAATCCATGTTTTCGCGCATTTTTTGCGATTTCAAGGTCGAAAAACACATAGGCCCCAAAATGAAAGAAACGGCTGGCGCGCCAAAACTATGGCTTCAAACTTGATGAAAACAGTCTCTCCCATAATAACTCACGGGCTGCTTGTGTTTTTTAGGCCTTTGCAAGCTATCGGAAGTGTGTGCGCGGCAGGAGAGACAAATCCATGTTTTCGCGCCTTTTTTGCGATTTCAAGGTCGAAAAACACATAGGCCCCAAAATGAAAGAAACGTCTGGCGCGCCAAAACTATGGCTTCAAACTTGATGAAAACAGTCTCTCCCATATTAACTCACGGGCTGATTGTGTTTTTTAGGCCTTCGCAAGCTATCGGAAGTGTGTGCGCAGCAGGAGAGACAAATCTATGTTTTCGCGCCTGTTTTGCCATTTCCAGGTCGAAAAACACACAGACCCCAAAAATAAAGAAACGGCTGTCCAGCCAAAACTGAGGCTTCAAACTTGATGAAAACAGTCTCTCCCACAATAACTCAATGGCCGCTTGTGTTTTTTAGGCCTTCGCAAGCTATCGGAAGTGTGTGCGCGGCAGGAGAGACAAATCCATGTTTTCGCGCATTTTTTGCGATTTCAAGGTCGAAAAACACATAGGCCCCAAAATGAAAGAAACGGCTGCCGCGCCAAAACTATGGCTTCAAACTTGATGAAAACAGTCTCTCCCATAATAACTCACGGGCTGCTTGTGTTTTTTAGGCCTTTGCAAGCTATCGGAAGTGTGTGCGCGGCAGGAGAGACAAATCCATGTTTTCGCGCCTTTTTTGCGATTTCAAGGTCGAAAAACACATAGGCCCCAAAATGAAAGAAACGGCTGCCGCGCCAAAACTATGGCTTCAAACTTGATGAAAACAGTCTCTCCCATAATAACTCACGGGCTGCTTGTGTTTTTTAGGCCTTTGCAAGCTATCGGAAGTGTGTGCGCGGCAGGAGAGACAAATCCATGTTTTCGCGCCTTTTTTGCGATTTCAAGGTCGAAAAACACATAGGCCCCAAAATGAAAGAAACGGCTGGCGAGCCAAAACTATGGCTTCAAACTTGATGAAAACAGTCTTTCCCATAATAACTCACGGGCTGCTTGTGTTTTTTAGGCCTTTGCAAGCTATCGGAAGTGTGTGCGCGGCAGGAGAGACAAATCCATGTTTTCGCGCCTTTTTTGCGATTTCAAGGTCGAAAAACACATAGGCCCCAAAATGAAAGAAACGGCTGCCGCGCCAAAACTATGGCTTCAAACTTGATGAAAACAGTCTCTCCCATAATAACTCACGGGCTGCTTGTGTTTTTTAGGCCTTTGCAAGCTATCGGAAGTGTGTGCGCGGCAGGAGAGACAAATCCATGTTTTCGCGCATTTTTTGCGATTTCAAGGTCGAAAAACACATAGGCCCCAAAATGAAAGAAACGGCTGGCGCGCCAAAACTATGGCTTCAAACTTGATGAAAACAGTCTCTCCCATAATAACTCACGGGCTGCTTGTGTTTTTTAGGCCTTTGCAAGCTATCGGAAGTGTGTGCGCGGCAGGAGAGACAAATCCATGTTTTCGCGCATTTTTTGCGATTTCAAGGTCGAAAAACACATAGGCCCCAAAATGAAAGAAACGGCTGGCGCGCCAAAACTATGGCTTCAAACTTGATGAAAACAGTCTCTCCCATAATAACTCACGGGCTGCTTGTGTTTTTTAGGCCTTTGCAAGCTATCGGAAGTGTGTGCGCGGCAGGAGAGACAAATCCATGTTTTCGCGCCTTTTTTGCGATTTCAAGGTCGAAAAACACATAGGCCCCAAAATGAAAGAAACGTCTGGCGCGCCAAAACTATGGCTTCAAACTTGATGAAAACAGTCTCTCCCATATTAACTCACGGGCTGATTGTGTTTTTTAGGCCTTCGCAAGCTATCGGAAGTGTGTGCGCAGCAGGAGAGACAAATCTATGTTTTCGCGCCTGTTTTGCCATTTCCAGGTCGAAAAACACACAGACCCCAAAAATAAAGAAACGGCTGTCCAGCCAAAACTGAGGCTTCAAACTTGATGAAAACAGTCTCTCCCACAATAACTCAAGGGCCGCTTGTGTTTTTTAGGCCTTTGCAAGCTATCGGAAGTGTGTGCGCGGCAGGAGAGACAAATCCATGTTTTCGCGCCTTTTTTGCGATTTCAAGGTCGAAAAACACATAGGCCCCAAAATGAAAGAAACGGCTGGCGCGCCAAAACTATGGCTTCAAACTTGATGAAAACAGTCTCTCCCATAATAACTCACGGGCTGCTTGTGTTTTTTAGGCCTTTGCAAGCTATCGGAAGTGTGTGCGCGGCAGGAGAGACAAATCCATGTTTTCGCGCCTTTTTTGCGATTTCAAGGTCGAAAAACACATAGGCCCCAAAATGAAAGAAACGGCTGGCGCGCCAAAACTATGGCTTCAAACTTGATGAAAACAGTCTTTCCCATAATAACTCACGGGCTGCTTGTGTTTTTTAGGCCTTTGCAAGCTATCGGAAGTGTGTGCGCGGCAGGAGAGACAAATCCATGTTTTCGCGCCTTTTTTGCGATTTCAAGGTCGAAAAACACATAGGCCCCAAAATGAAAGAAACGGCTGCCGCGCCAAAACTATGGCTTCAAACTTGATGAAAACAGTCTCTCCCATAATAACTCACGGGCTGCTTGTGTTTTTTAGGCCTTTGCAAGCTATCGGAAGTGTGTGCGCGGCAGGAGAGACAAATCCATGTTTTCGCGCATTTTTTGCGATTTCAAGGTCGAAAAACACATAGGCCCCAAAATGAAAGAAACGGCTGGCGCGCCAAAACTATGGCTTCAAACTTGATGAAAACAGTCTCTCCCATAATAACTCACGGGCTGCTTGTGTTTTTTAGGCCTTTGCAAGCTATCGGAAGTGTGTGCGCGGCAGGAGAGACAAATCCATGTTTTCGCGCATTTTTTGCGATTTCAAGGTCGAAAAACACATAGGCCCCAAAATGAAAGAAACGGCTGGCGCGCCAAAACTATGGCTTCAAACTTGATGAAAACAGTCTCTCCCATAATAACTCACGGGCTGCTTGTGTTTTTTAGGCCTTTGCAAGCTATCGGAAGTGTGTGCGCGGCAGGAGAGACAAATCCATGTTTTCGCGCCTTTTTTGCGATTTCAAGGTCGAAAAACACATAGGCCCCAAAATGAAAGAAACGTCTGGCGCGCCAAAACTATGGCTTCAAACTTGATGAAAACAGTCTCTCCCATATTAACTCACGGGCTGATTGTGTTTTTTAGGCCTTCGCAAGCTATCGGAAGTGTGTGCGCAGCAGGAGAGACAAATCTATGTTTTCGCGCCTGTTTTGCCATTTCCAGGTCGAAAAACACACAGACCCCAAAAATAAAGAAACGGCTGTCCAGCCAAAACTGAGGCTTCAAACTTGATGAAAACAGTCTCTCCCACAATAACTCAAGGGCCGCTTGTGTTTTTTAGGCCTTTGCAAGCTATCGGAAGTGTGTGCGCGGCAGGAGAGACAAATCCATGTTTTCGCGCCTTTTTTGCGATTTCAAGGTCGAAAAACACATAGGCCCCAAAATGAAAGAAACGGCTGGCGCGCCAAAACTATGGCTTCAAACTTGATGAAAACAGTCTCTCCCATAATAACTCACGGGCTGCTTGTGTTTTTTAGGCCTTTGCAAGCTATCGGAAGTGTGTGCGCGGCAGGAGAGACAAATCCATGTTTTCGCGCCTTTTTTGCGATTTCAAGGTCGAAAAACACATAGTCCCCAAAATGAAAGAAACGGCTGGCGCGCCAAAACTATGGCTTCAAACTTGATGAAAACAGTCTCTCCCATAATAACTCACGGGCTGCTTGTGTTTTTTAGGCCTTTGCAAGCTATCGGAAGTGTGTGCGCGGCAGGAGAGACAAATCCATGTTTTCGCGCCTTTTTTGCGATTTCCAGGTCGAAAAACACATAGGCCCCAAAATGAAAGAAACGGCTGCCGCGCCAAAACTATGGCTTCAAACTTGATGAAAACAGTCTCTCCCATATTAACTCACGGGCTGATTGTGTTTTATAGGCCTTCGCAAGCTATCGGAAGTGTGTGCGCAGCAGGAGAGACAAATCTATGTTTTCGCGCCTGTTTTGCCATTTCCAGGTCGAAATACACACAGACCCCAAAAATAAAGAAACGGCTGTCCAGCCAAAACTGAGGCTTCAAACTTGATGAAAACAGTCTCTCCCACAATAACTCAAGGGCCGCTTGTGTTTTTTAGGCCTTTGCAAGCTATCGGAAGTGTGTGCGCGGCAGGAGAGACAAATCCATGTTTTCGCGCCTTTTTTGCGATTTCCAGGTCGAAAAACACACAGACCCCAAAAATAAAGAAACGGCTGTCCAGCCAAAACTGAGGCTTCAAACTTGATGAAAACAGTCTCTCCCACAATAACTCAATGGCCGCTTGTGTTTTTTAGGCCTTTGCAAGCTATCGGAAGTGTGTGCGCGGCAGGAGAGACAAATCCATGTTTTCGCACATTTTTTGCGATTTCAAGGTCGAAAAACACATAGGCCCCAAAATGAAAGAAACGGCTGCCGCGCCAAAACTATGGCTTCAAACTTGATGAAAACAGTCTCTCCCATATTAACTCACGGGCTGATTGTGTTTTTTAGGCCTTCGCAAGCTATCGGAAGTGTGTGCGCAGCAGGAGAGACAAATCTATGTTTTCGCGCCTGTTTTGCCATTTCCAGGTCGAAAAACACACAGACCCCAAAAATAAAGAAACGGCTGTCCAGCCAAAACTGAGGCTTCAAACTTGATGAAAACAGTCTCTCCCACAATAACTCAAGGGCCGCTTGTGTTTTTTAGGCCTTTGCAAGCTATCGGAAGTGTGTGCGCGGCAGGAGAGACAAATCCATGTTTTCGCGCCTTTTTTGCGATTTCAAGGTCGAAAAACACATAGGCCCCAAAATGAAAGAAACGGCTGGCGCGCCAAAACTATGGCTTCAAACTTGATGAAAACAGTCTCTCCCATAATAACTCACGGGCTGCTTGTGTTTTTTAGGCCTTTGCAAGCTATCGGAAGTGTGTGCGCGGCAGGAGAGACAAATCCATGTTTTCGCGCCTTTTTTGCGATTTCAAGGTCGAAAAACACATAGTCCCCAAAATGAAAGAAACGGCTGGCGCGCCAAAACTATGGCTTCAAACTTGATGAAAACAGTCTCTCCCATAATAACTCACGGGCTGCTTGTGTTTTTTAGGCCTTTGCAAGCTATCGGAAGTGTGTGCGCGGCAGGAGAGACAAATCCATGTTTTCGCGCCTTTTTTGCGATTTCCAGGTCGAAAAACACACAGACCCCAAAAATAAAGAAACGGCTGTCCAGCCAAAACTGAGGCTTCAAACTTGATGAAAACAGTCTCTCCCACAATAACTCAATGGCCGCTTGTGTTTTTTAGGCCTTTGCAAGCTATCGGAAGTGTGTGCGCGGCAGGAGAGACAAATCCATGTTTTCGCACATTTTTTGCGATTTCAAGGTCGAAAAACACATAGGCCCCAAAATGAAAGAAACGGCTGCCGCGCCAAAACTATGGCTTCAAACTTGATGAAAACAGTCTCTCCCATATTAACTCACGGGCTGATTGTGTTTTATAGGCCTTCGCAAGCTATCGGAAGTGTGTGCGCAGCAGGAGAGACAAATCTATGTTTTCGCGCCTGTTTTGCCATTTCCAGGTCGAAATACACACAGACCCCAAAAATAAAGAAACGGCTGTCCAGCCAAAACTGAGGCTTCAAACTTGATGAAAACAGTCTCTCCCACAATAACTCAAGGGCCGCTTGTGTATTTTAGGCCTTCGCAAGCTATCGGAAGTGTGTGCGCGGCAGGAGAGACAAATCCATGTTTTCGCGCCTTTTTTGCGATTTCAAGGTCGAAAAACACATAGGCCCCAAAATGAAAGAAACGGCTGCCGCGCCAAAACTATGGCTTCAAACTTGATGAAAACAGTCTCTCCCATAATAACTCACGGGCTGCTTGTGTTTTTTAGGCCTTTGCAAGCTATCGGAAGTGTGTGCGCGGCAGGAGAGACAAATCCATGTTTTCGCGCATTTTTTGCGATTTCAAGGTCGAAAAACACATAGGCCCCAAAATGAAAGAAACGGCTGGCGCGCCAAAACTATGGCTTCAAACTTGATGAAAACAGTCTCTCCCATAATAACTCACGGGCTGCTTGTGTTTTTTAGGCCTTTGCAAGCTATCGGAAGTGTGTGCGCGGCAGGAGAGAAAAATCCATGTTTTCGCGCCTTTTTTGCGATTTCAAGGTCGAAAAACACATAGGCCCCAAAATGAAAGAAACGGCTGGCGCGCCAAAACTATGGCTTCAAACTTGATGAAAACAGTCTCTCCCACAATAACTCAAGGGCCGCTTGTGTTTTTTAGGCCTTTGCAAGCTATCGGAAGTGTGTGCGCGGCAGGAGAGACAAATCCATGTTTTCGCGCCTTTTTTGCGATTTCCAGGTCGAAAAACACACAGACCCCAAAAATAAAGAAACGGCTGTCCAGCCAAAACTGAGGCTTCAAACTTGATGAAAACAGTCTCTCCCACAATAACTCAATGGCCGCTTGTGTTTTTTAGGCCTTTGCAAGCTATCGGAAGTGTGTGCGCGGCAGGAGAGACAAATCCATGTTTTCGCACATTTTTTGCGATTTCAAGGTCGAAAAACACATAGGCCCCAAAATGAAAGAAACGGCTGCCGCGCCAAAACTATGGCTTCAAACTTGATGAAAACAGTCTCTCCCATATTAACTCACGGGCTGATTGTGTTTTTTAGGCCTTCGCAAGCTATCGGAAGTGTGTGCGCAGCAGGAGAGACAAATCTATGTTTTCGCGCCTGTTTTGCCATTTCCAGGTCGAAAAACACACAGACCCCAAAAATAAAGAAACGGCTGTCCAGCCAAAACTGAGGCTTCAAACTTGATGAAAACAGTCTCTCCCACAATAACTCAAGGGCCGCTTGTGTTTTTTAGGCCTTTGCAAGCTATCGGAAGTGTGTGCGCGGCAGGAGAGACAAATCCATGTTTTCGCGCCTTTTTTGCGATTTCAAGGTCGAAAAACACATAGGCCCCAAAATGAAAGAAACGGCTGGCGCGCCAAAACTATGGCTTCAAACTTGATGAAAACAGTCTCTCCCATAATAACTCACGGGCTGCTTGTGTTTTTTAGGCCTTTGCAAGCTATCGGAAGTGTGTGCGCGGCAGGAGAGACAAATCCATGTTTTCGCGCCTTTTTTGCGATTTCAAGGTCGAAAAACACATAGTCCCCAAAATGAAAGAAACGGCTGGCGCGCCAAAACTATGGCTTCAAACTTGATGAAAACAGTCTCTCCCATAATAACTCACGGGCTGCTTGTGTTTTTTAGGCCTTTGCAAGCTATCGGAAGTGTGTGCGCGGCAGGAGAGACAAATCCATGTTTTCGCGCATTTTTTGCGATTTCCAGGTCGAAAAACACACAGACCCCAAAAATAAAGAAACGGCTGTCCAGCCAAAACTGAGGCTTCAAACTTGATGAAAACAGTCTCTCCCACAATAACTCAATGGCCGCTTGTGTTTTTTAGGCCTTTGCAAGCTATCGGAAGTGTGTGCGCGGCAGGAGAGACAAATCCATGTTTTCGCACATTTTTTGCGATTTCAAGGTCGAAAAACACATAGGCCCCAAAATGAAAGAAACGGCTGCCGCGCCAAAACTATGGCTTCAAACTTGATGAAAACAGTCTCTCCCATATTAACTCACGGGCTGATTGTGTTTTATAGGCCTTCGCAAGCTATCGGAAGTGTGTGCGCAGCAGGAGAGACAAATCTATGTTTTCGCGCCTGTTTTGCCATTTCCAGGTCGAAATACACACAGACCCCAAAAATAAAGAAACGGCTGTCCAGCCAAAACTGAGGCTTCAAACTTGATGAAAACAGTCTCTCCCACAATAACTCAAGGGCCGCTTGTGTTTTTTAGGCCTTCGCAAGCTATCGGAAGTGTGTGCGCGGCAGGAGAGACAAATCCATGTTTTCGCGCCTTTTTTGCGATTTCAAGGTCGAAAAACACATAGGCCCCAAAATGAAAGAAACGGCTGCCGCGCCAAAACTATGGCTTCAAACTTGATGAAAACAGTCTCTCCCATAATAACTCACGGGCTGCTTGTGTTTTTTAGGCCTTTGCAAGCTATCGGAAGTGTGTGCGCGGCAGGAGAGACAAATCCATGTTTTCGCGCATTTTTTGCGATTTCAAGGTCGAAAAACACATAGGCCCCAAAATGAAAGAAACGGCTGGCGCGCCAAAACTATGGCTTCAAACTTGATGAAAACAGTCTCTCCCATAATAACTCACGGGCTGCTTGTGTTTTTTAGGCCTTTGCAAGCTATCGGAAGTGTGTGCGCGGCAGGAGAGACAAATCCATGTTTTCGCGCCTTTTTTGCGATTTCAAGGTCGAAAAACACATAGGCCCCAAAATGAAAGAAACGGCTGGCGCGCCAAAACTATGGCTTCAAACTTGATGAAAACAGTCTCTCCCATAATAACTCACGGACTGCTTGTGTTTTTTAGGCCTTTGCAAGCTATCGGAAGTGTGTGCGCGGCAGGAGAGACAAATCCATGTTTTCGCGCCTGTTTTGCCATTTCCAGGTCGAAAAACACACAGACCCCAAAAATAAAGAAACGGCTGTCCAGCCAAAACTGAGGCTTCAAACTTGATGAAAACAGTCTCTCCCACAATAACTCAAGGGCCGCTTGTGTTTTTTAGGCCTTCGCAAGCTATCGGAAGTGTGTGCGCGGCAGGAGAGACAAATCCATGTTTTCGCGCATTTTTTGCGATTTCAAGGTCGAAAAACACATAGGCCCCAAAATGAAAGAAACGGCTGCCGCGCCAAAACTATGGCTTCAAACTTGATGAAAACAGTCTCTCCCATATTAACTCACGGGCTGATTGTGTTTTTTAGGCCTTCGCAAGCTATCGGAAGTGTGTGCGCAGCAGGAGAGACAAATCTATGTTTTCGCGCCTTTTTTGCCATTTCCAGGTCGAAAAACACACAGACCCCAAAAATAAAGAAACGGCTGTCCAGCCAAAACTGAGGCTTCAAACTTGATGAAAACAGTCTCTCCCAAAATAACTCACGGGCTGCTTGTGTTTTTTAGGCCTTTGCAAGCTATCGGAAGTGTGTGCGCGGCAGGAGAGACAAATCCATGTTTTCGCGCATTTTTTGCGATTTCAAGGTCGAAAAACACATAGGCCCCAAAATGAAAGAAACGGCTGCCGCGCCAAAACTATGGCTTCAAACTTGATGAAAACAGTCTCTCCCATAATAACTCACAGGCTGCTTGTGTTTTTTAGGCCTTTGCAAGCTATCGGAAGTGTGTGCGCGGCAGGAGAGACAAATCCATGTTTTCGCGCCTTTTTTGCGATTTCAAGGTCGAAAAACACATAGGCCCCAAAATGAAAGAAACGGCTGGCGCGCCAAAACTATGGCTTCAAACTTGATGAAAACAGTCTCTCCCATATTAACTCACGGGCTGATTGTGTTTTTTAGGCCTTCGCAAGCTATCGGAAGTGTGTGCGCAGCAGGAGAGACAAATCTATGTTTTCACGCCTGTTTTGCCATTTCCAGGTCGAAAAACACACAGACCCCAAAAATAAAGAAACGGCTGTCCAGCCAAAACTGAGGCTTCAAACTTGATGAAAACAGTCTCTCCCACAATAACTCAAGGGCCGCTTGTGTTTTTTAGGCCTTTGCAAGCTATCGGAAATGTGTGCGCGGCAGGAGAGACAAATCCATGTTTTCGCGCCTTTTTTGCGATTTCAAGGTCGAAAAACACATAGGCCCCAAAATGAAAGAAACGGCTGGCGCGCCAAAACTATGGCTTCAAACTTGATGAAAACAGTCTCTCCCATAATAACTCACGGGCTGCTTGTGTTTTTTAGGCCTTTGCAAGCTATCGGAAGTGTGTGCGCGGCAGGAGAGACAAATCCATGTTTTCGCGCCTTTTTTGCGATTTCAAGGTCGAAAAACACATAGACCCCAAAATGAAAGAAACGGCTGGCGCGCCAAAACTATGGCTTCAAACTTGATGAAAACAGTCTCTCCCATAATAACTCACGGGCTGCTTGTGTTTTTTAGGCCTTTGCAAGCTATCGGAAGTGTGTGCGCGGCAGGAGAGACAAATCCATGTTTTCGCGCCTTTTTTGCGATTTCAAGGTCGAAAAACACATAGGCCCCAAAATGAAAGAAACGGCTGGCGCGCCAAAACTATGGCTTCAAACTTGATGAAAACAGTCTCTCCCATAATAACTCACGGACTGCTTGTGTTTTTTAGGCCTTTGCAAGCTATCGGAAGTGTGTGCGCGGCAGGAGAGACAAATCCATGTTTTCGCGCCTTTTTTGCGATTTCCAGTTCGAAAAACACACAGACCCCAAAAATAAAGAAACGGCTGTCCAGCCAAAACTGAGGCTTCAAACTTGATGAAAACAGTCTCTCCCACAATAACTCAAGGGCCGCTTGTGTTTTTTAGGCCTTCGCAAGCTATCGGAAGTGTGTGCGCGGCAGGAGAGACAAATCCATGTTTTCGCGCATTTTTTGCGATTTCAAGGTCGAAAAACACATAGGCCCCAAAATGAAAGAAACGGCTGCCGCGCCAAAACTATGGCTTCAAACTTGATGAAAACAGTCTCTCCCATAATAACTCACAGGCTGCTTGTGTTTTTTAGGCCTTTGCAAGCTATCGGAAGTGTGTGCGCGGCAGGAGAGACAAATCCATGTTTTCGCGCCTTTTTTGCGATTTCAAGGTCGAAAAACACATAGGCCCCAAAATGAAAGAAACGGCTGGCGCGCCAAAACTATGGCTTCAAACTTGATGAAAACAGTCTCTCCCATAATAACTCACGGGCTGCTTGTGTTTTTTAGGCCTTTGCAAGCTATCGGAAGTGTGTGCGCGGCAGGAGAGACAAATCCATGTTTTCGCGCCTTTTTTGCGATTTCCAGGTCGAAAAACACACAGACCCCAAAAATAAAGAAACGGCTGTCCAGCCAAAACTGAGGCTTCAAACTTGATGAAAACAGTCTCTCCCACAATAACTCAATGGCCGCTTGTGTTTTTTAGGCCTTCGCAAGCTATCGGAAGTGTGTGCGCGGCAGGAGAGACAAATCCATGTTTTCGCGCATTTTTTGCGATTTCAAGGTCGAAAAACACATAGGCCCCAAAATGAAAGAAACGGCTGCCGCGCCAAAACTATGGCTTCAAACTTGATGAAAACAGTCTCTCCCATAATAACTCACGGGCTGCTTGTGTTTTTTAGGCCTTTGCAAGCTATCGGAAGTGTGTGCGCGGCAGGAGAGACAAATCCATGTTTTCGCGCCTTTATTGCGATTTCAAGGTAGAAAAACACATAGGCCCCAAAATGAAAGAAACGGCTGGCGCGCCAAAACTATGGCTTCAAACTTGATGAAAACAGTCTCTCCCATATTAACTCACGGGCTGATTGTGTTTTTTAGGCCTTCGCAAGCTATCGGAAGTGTGTGCGCAGCAGGAGAGACAAATCTATGTTTTCGCGCCTGTTTTGCCATTTCCAGGTTGAAAAACACACAGACCCCAAAAATAAAGAAACGGCTGTCCAGCCAAAACTGAGGCTTCAAACTTGATGAAAACAGTCTCTCCCATAATAACTCACGGGCTGCTTGTGTTTTTTAGGCCTTTGCAAGCTATCGGAAGTGTGTGCGCGGCAGGAGAGACAAATCCATGTTTTCGCGCCTTTTTTGCGATTTCAAGGTCGAAAAACACATAGTCCCCAAAATGAAAGAAACGGCTGGCGCGCCAAAACTATGGCTTCAAACTTGATGAAAACAGTCTCTCCCATAATAACTCACGGGCTGCTTGTGTTTTTTAGGCCTTTGCAAGCTATCGGAAGTGTGTGCGCGGCAGGAGAGACAAATCCATGTTTTCGCGCCTTTTTTGCGATTTCCAGGTCGAAAAACACACAGACCCCAAAAATAAAGAAACGGCTGTCCAGCCAAAACTGAGGCTTCAAACTTGATGAAAACAGTCTCTCCCACAATAACTCACGGGCTGATTGTGTTTTATAGGCCTTCGCAAGCTATCGGAAGTGTGTGCGCAGCAGGAGAGACAAATCTATGTTTTCGCGCCTGTTTTGCCATTTCCAGGTCGAAATACACACAGACCCCAAAAATAAAGAAACGGCTGTCCAGCCAAAACTGAGGCTTCAAACTTGATGAAAACAGTCTCTCCCACAATAACTCAAGGGCCGCTTGTGTTTTTTAGGCCTTCGCAAGCTATCGGAAGTGTGTGCGCGGCAGGAGAGACAAATCCATGTTTTCGCGCCTTTTTTGCGATTTCAAGGTCGAAAAACACATAGGCCCCAAAATGAAAGAAACGGCTGGCGCGCCAAAACTATGGCTTCAAACTTGATGAAAACAGTCTCTCCCATAATAACTCACGGGCTGCTTGTGTTTTTTAGGCCTTTGCAAGCTATCGGAAGTGTGTGCGCGGCAGGAGAGACAAATCCATGTTTTCGCGCCTTTTTTGCGATTTCCAGGTCGAAAAACACACAGACCCCAAAAATAAAGAAACGGCTGTCCAGCCAAAACTGAGGCTTCAAACTTGATGAAAACAGTCTCTCCCACAATAACTCAATGGCCGCTTGTGTTTTTTAGGCCTTCGCAAGCTATCGGAAGTGTGTGCGCGGCAGGAGAGACAAATCCATGTTTTCGCGCATTTTTTGCGATTTCAAGGTCGAAAAACACATAGGCCCCAAAATGAAAGAAACGGCTGCCGCGCCAAAACTATGGCTTCAAACTTGATGAAAACAGTCTCTCCCATAATAACTCACGGGCTGCTTGTGTTTTTTAGGCCTTTGCAAGCTATCGGAAGTGTGTGCGCGGCAGGAGAGACAAATCCATGTTTTCGCGCCTTTATTGCGATTTCAAGGTAGAAAAACACATAGGCCCCAAAATGAAAGAAACGGCTGGCGCGCCAAAACTATGGCTTCAAACTTGATGAAAACAGTCTCTCCCATATTAACTCACGGGCTGATTGTGTTTTTTAGGCCTTCGCAAGCTATCGGAAGTGTGTGCGCAGCAGGAGAGACAAATCTATGTTTTCGCGCCTGTTTTGCCATTTCCAGGTCGAAAAACACACAGACCCCAAAAATAAAGAAACGGCTGTCCAGCCAAAACTGAGGCTTCAAACTTGATGAAAACAGTCTCTCCCACAATAACTCAATGGCCGCTTGTGTTTTTTAGGCCTTCGCAAGCTATCGGAAGTGTGTGCGCGGCAGGAGAGACAAATCCATGTTTTCGCGCATTTTTTGCGATTTCAAGGTCGAAAAACACATAGGCCCCAAAATGAAAGAAACGGCTGCCGCGCCAAAACTATGGCTTCAAACTTGATGAAAACAGTCTCTCCCATATTAACTCACGGGCTGATTGTGTTTTTTAGGCCTTCGCAAGCTATCGGAAGTGTGTGCGCAGCAGGAGAGACAAATCTATGTTTTCGCGCCTTTTTTGCCATTTCCAGGTCGAAAAACACACAGACCCCAAAAATAAAGAAACGTCTGTCCAGCCAAAACTGAGGCTTCAAACTTGATGAAAACAGTCTCTCCCAAAATAACTCAAGGGCCGCTTGTGTTTTTTAGGCCTTTGCAAGCTATCGGAAGTGTGTGCGCGGCAGGAGAGACAAATCCATGTTTTCGCGCATTTTTTGCGATTTCAAGGTCGAAAAACACATAGGCCCCAAAATGAAAGAAACGGCTGCCGCGCCAAAACTATGGCTTCAAACTTGATGAAAACAGTCTCTCCCATAATAACTCACGGGCTGCTTGTGTTTTTTAGGCCTTTGCAAGCTATCGGAAGTGTGTGCGCGGCAGGAGAGACAAATCCATGTTTTCGCGCCTTTTTTGCGATTTCAAGGTCGAAAAACACATAGGCCCCAAAATGAAAGAAACGGCTGCCGCGCCAAAACTATGGCTTCAAACTTGATGAAAACAGTCTCTCCCATAATAACTCACGGGCTGCTTGTGTTTTTTAGGCCTTTGCAAGCTATCGGAAGTGTGTGCGCGGCAGGAGAGACAAATCCATGTTTTCGCGCCTTTTTTGCGATTTCAAGGTCGAAAAACACATAGGCCCCAAAATGAAAGAAACGGCTGGCGCGCCAAAACTATGGCTTCAAACTTGATGAAAACAGTCTTTCCCATAATAACTCACGGGCTGCTTGTGTTTTTTAGGCCTTTGCAAGCTATCGGAAGTGTGTGCGCGGCAGGAGAGACAAATCCATGTTTCCGCGCCTTTTTTGCGATTTCAAGGTCGAAAAACACATAGGCCCCAAAATGAAAGAAACGGCTGCCGCGCCAAAACTATGGCTTCAAACTTGATGAAAACAGTCTCTCCCATAATAACTCACGGGCTGCTTGTGTTTTTTAGGCCTTTGCAAGCTATCGGAAGTGTGTGCGCGGCAGGAGAGACAAATCCATGTTTTCGCGCATTTTTTGCGATTTCAAGGTCGAAAAACACATAGGCCCCAAAATGAAAGAAACGGCTGGCGCGCCAAAACTATGGCTTCAAACTTGATGAAAACAGTCTCTCCCATAATAACTCACGGGCTGCTTGTGTTTTTTAGGCCTTTGCAAGCTATCGGAAGTGTGTGCGCGGCAGGAGAGACAAATCCATGTTTTCGCGCATTTTTTGCGATTTCAAGGTCGAAAAACACATAGGCCCCAAAATGAAAGAAACGGCTGGCGCGCCAAAACTATGGCTTCAAACTTGATGAAAACAGTCTCTCCCATAATAACTCACGGGCTGCTTGTGTTTTTTAGGCCTTTGCAAGCTATCGGAAGTGTGTGCGCGGCAGGAGAGACAAATCCATGTTTTCGCGCCTTTTTTGCGATTTCAAGGTCGAAAAACACATAGGCCCCAAAATGAAAGAAACGGCTGGCGCGCCAAAACTATGGTTTCAAACTTGATGAAAACAGTCTCTCCCATATTAACTCACGGGCTGCTTGTGTTTTTTAGGCCTTTGCAAGCTATCGGAAGTGTGTGCGCGGCAGGAGAGACAAATCCATGTTTTCGCGCCTTTTTTGCGATTTCCAGGTCGAAAAACACACAGACCCCAAAAATAAAGAAACGGCTGTCCAGCCAAAACTGAGGCTTCAAACTTGATGAAAACAGTCTCTCCCACAATAACTTAAGGGCCGCTTGTGTTTTTTAGGCCTTCGCAAGCTATCGGAAGTGTGTGCGCGGCAGGAGAGACAAATCCATGTTTTCGCGCATTTTTTGCGATTTCAAGGTCGAAAAACACATAGGCCCCAAAATGAAAGAAACGGCTGCCGCGCCAAAACTATGGCTTCAAACTTGATGAAAACAGTCTCTCCCATAATAACTCACGGGCTGATTGTGTTTTTTAGGCCTTCGCAAGCTATCGGAAGTGTGTGCGCAGCAGGAGAGACAAATCTATGTTTTCGCGCCTTTTTTGCCATTTCCAGGTCGAAAAACACACAGACCCCAAAAATAAAGAAACGTCTGTCCAGCCAAAACTGAGGCTTCAAACTTGATGAAAACAGTCTCTCCCAAAATAACTCAAGGGCCGCTTGTGTTTTTTAGGCCTTTGCAAGCTATCGGAAGTGTGTGCGCGGCAGGAGAGACAAATCCATGAAAGAAACGGCTCCCAAAACTATGGCTTCAAACTTGATGAAAACAGTCTCTCCCATAATAACTCACGGGCTGCTTGTGTTTTTTAGGCCTTTGCAAGCTATCGGAAGTGTGTGCGCGGCAGGAGAGACAAATCCATGTTTTCGCGCCTTTTTTGCGATTTCAAGGTCGAAAAACACATAGTCCCCAAAATGAAAGAAACGGCTGGCGCGCCAAAACTATGGCTTCAAACTTGATGAAAACAGTCTCTCCCATAATAACTCACGGGCTGCTTGTGTTTTTTAGGCCTTTGCAAGCTATCGGAAGTGTGTGCGCGGCAGGAGAGACAAATCTATGTTTTCGCGCCTTTTTTGCCATTTCCAGGTCGAAAAACACACAGACCCCAAAAATAAAGAAACGGCTGTCCAGCCAAAACTGAGGCTTCAAACTTGATGAAAACAGTCTCTCCCACAATAACTCAATGGCCGCTTGTGTTTTTTAGGCCTTCGCAAGCTATCGGAAGTGTGTGCGCGGCAGGAGAGACAAATCCATGTTTTCGCGCATTTTTTGCGATTTCAAGGTCGAAAAACACATAGGCCCCAAAATGAAAGAAACGGCTGCCGCGCCAAAACTATGGCTTCAAACTTGATGAAAACAGTCTCTCCCATATTAACTCACGGGCTGATTGTGTTTTTTAGGCCTTCGCAAGCTATCGGAAGTGTGTGCGCAGCAGGAGAGACAAATCTATGTTTTCGCGCCTTTTTTGCCATTTCCAGGTCGAAAAACACACAGACCCCAAAAATAAAGAAACGTCTGTCCAGCCAAAACTGAGGCTTCAAACTTGATGAAAACAGTCTCTCCCAAAATAACTCAAGGGCCGCTTGTGTTTTTTAGGCCTTTGCAAGCTATCGGAAGTGTGTGCGCGGCAGGAGAGACAAATCCATGTTTTCGCGCATTTTTTGCGATTTCAAGGTCGAAAAACACATAGGCCCCAAAATGAAAGAAACGGCTGCCGCGCCAAAACTATGGCTTCAAACTTGATGAAAACAGTCTCTCCCATAATAACTCACGGGCTGCTTGTGTTTTTTAGGCCTTTGCAAGCTATCGGAAGTGTGTGCGCGGCAGGAGAGACAAATCCATGTTTTCGCGCCTTTTTTGCGATTTCAAGGTCGAAAAACACATAGGCCCCAAAATGAAAGAAACGGCTGGCGCGCCAAAACTATGGCTTCAAACTTGATGAAAACAGTCTTTCCCATAATAACTCACGGGCTGCTTGTGTTTTTTAGGCCTTTGCAAGCTATCGGAAGTGTGTGCGCGGCAGGAGAGACAAATCCATGTTTTCGCGCCTTTTTTGCGATTTCAAGGTCGAAAAACACATAGGCCCCAAAATGAAAGAAACGGCTGCCGCGCCAAAACTATGGCTTCAAACTTGATGAAAACAGTCTCTCCCATAATAACTCACGGGCTGCTTGTGTTTTTTAGGCCTTTGCAAGCTATCGGAAGTGTGTGCGCGGCAGGAGAGACAAATCCATGTTTTCGCGCATTTTTTGCGATTTCAAGGTCGAAAAACACATTGGCCCCAAAATGAAAGAAACGGCTGGCGCGCCAAAACTATGGCTTCAAACTTGATGAAAACAGTCTCTCCCATAATAACTCACGGGCTGCTTGTGTTTTTTAGGCCTTTGCAAGCTATCGGAAGTGTGTGCGCGGCAGGAGAGACAAATCCATGTTTTCGCGCCTTTTTTGCGATTTCAAGGTCGAAAAACACATAGGCCCCAAAATGAAAGAAACGGCTGGCGCGCCAAAACTATGGTTTCAAACTTGATGAAAACAGTCTCTCCCATATTAACTCACGGGCTGATTGTGTTTTTTAGGCCTTCGCAAGCTATCGGAAGTGTGTGCGCAGCAGGAGAGACAAATCTATGTTTTCGCGCCTGTTTTGCCATTTCCAGGTCGAAAAACACACAGACCCCAAAAATAAAGAAACGGCTGTCCAGCCAAAACTGAGGCTTCAAACTTGATGAAAACAGTCTCTCCCACAATAACTCAAGGGCCGCTTGTGTTTTTTAGGCCTTTGCAAGCTATCGGAAGTGTGTGCGCGGCAGGAGAGACAAATCCATGTTTTCGGGCATTTTTTGCGATTTCAAGGTCGAAAAACACATAGGCCCCAAAATGAAAGAAACGGCTGGCGCGCCAAAACTATGGCTTCAAACTTGATGAAAACAGTCTTTCCCATAATAACTCACGGGCTGCTTGTGTTTTTTAGGCCTTTGCAAGCTATCGGAAGTGTGTGCGCGGCAGGAGAGACAAATCCATGTTTTCGCGCCTTTTTTGCGATTTCAAGGTCGAAAAACACATAGGCCCCAAAATGAAAGAAACGGCTGCCGCGCCAAAACTATGGCTTCAAACTTGATGAAAACAGTCTCTCCCATAATAACTCACGGGCTGCTTGTGTTTTTTAGGCCTTTGCAAGCTATCGGAAGTGTGTGCGCGGCAGGAGAGACAAATCCATGTTTTCGCGCATTTTTTGCGATTTCAAGGTCGAAAAACACATAGGCCCCAAAATGAAAGAAACGGCTGGCGCGCCAAAACTATGGCTTCAAACTTGATGAAAACAGTCTCTCCCATAATAACTCACGGGCTGCTTGTGTTTTTTAGGCCTTTGCAAGCTATCGGAAGTGTGTGCGCGGCAGGAGAGACAAATCCATGTTTTCGCGCATTTTTTGCGATTTCAAGGTCGAAAAACACATAGGCCCCAAAATGAAAGAAACGGCTGGCGCGCCAAAACTATGGCTTCAAACTTGATGAAAACAGTCTCTCCCATAATAACTCACGGGCTGCTTGTGTTTTTTAGACCTTTGCAAGCTATCGGAAGTGTGTGCGCGGCAGGAGAGACAAATCCATGTTTTCGCGCCTTTTTTGCGATTTCAAGGTCGAAAAACACATAGGCCCCAAAATGAAAGAAACGGCTGGCGCGCCAAAACTATGGCTTCAAACTTGATGAAAACAGTCTCTCCCATATTAACTCACGGGCTGATTGTGTTTTTTAGGCCTTCGCAAGCTATCGGAAGTGTGTGCGCAGCAGGAGAGACAAATCTATGTTTTCGCGCCTGTTTTGCCATTTCCAGGTCGAAAAACACACAGACCCCAAAAATAAAGAAACGGCTGTCCAGCCAAAACTGAGGCTTCAAACTTGATGAAAACAGTCTCTCCCACAATAACTCAAGGGCCGCTTGTGTTTTTTAGGCCTTTGCAAGCTATCGGAAGTGTGTGCGCGGCAGGAGAGACAAATCCATGTTTTCGCGCCTTTTTTGCGATTTCCAGGTCGAAAAACACACAGACCCCAAAAATAAAGAAACGGCTGTCCAGCCAAAACTGAGGCTTCAAACTTGATGAAAACAGTCTCTCCCACAATAACTCAATGGCCGCTTGTGTTTTTTAGGCCTTCGCAAGCTATCGGAAGTGTGTGCGCGGCAGGAGAGACAAATCCATGTTTTCGCACATTTTTTGCGATTTCAAGGTCGAAAAACACATAGGCCCCAAAATGAAAGAAACGGCTGCCGCGCCAAAACTATGGCTTCAAACTTGATGAAAACAGTCTCTCCCATATTAACTCACGGGCTGATTGTGTTTTTTAGGCCTTCGCAAGCTATCGGAAGTGTGTGCGCAGCAGGAGAGACAAATCTATGTTTTCGCGCCTGTTTTGCCATTTCCAGGTCGAAATACACACAGACCCCAAAAATAAAGAAACGGCTGTCCAGCCAAAACTGAGGCTTCAAACTTGATGAAAACAGTCTCTCCCACAATAACTCAAGGGCCGCTTGTGTTTTTTAGGCCTTCGCAAGCTATCGGAAGTGTGTGCGCGGCAGGAGAGACAAATCCATGTTTTCGCGCCTTTTTTGCGATTTCAAGGTCGAAAAACACATAGGCCCCAAAATGAAAGAAACGGCTGCCGCGCCAAAACTATGGCTTCAAACTTGATGAAAACAGTCTCTCCCATAATAACTCACGGGCTGCTTGTGTTTTTTAGGCCTTTGCAAGCTATCGGAAGTGTGTGCGCGGCAGGAGAGACAAATCCATGTTTTCGCGCCTTTTTTGCGATTTCAAGGTCGAAAAACACATAGGCCCCAAAATGAAAGAAACGGCTGCCGCGCCAAAACTATGGCTTCAAACTTGATGAAAACAGTCTCTCCCATAATAACTCACGGGCTGCTTGTGTTTTTTAGGCCTTTGCAAGCTATCGGAAGTGTGTGCGCGGCAGGAGAGACAAATCCATGTTTTCGCGCATTTTTTGCGATTTCAAGGTCGAAAAACACATAGGCCCCAAAATGAAAGAAACGGCTGGCGCGCCAAAACTATGGCTTCAAACTTGATGAAAACAGTCTCTCCCATAATAACTCACGGGCTGCTTGTGTTTTTTAGGCCTTTGCAAGCTATCGGAAGTGTGTGCGCGGCAGGAGAGACAAATCCATGTTTTCGCGCATTTTTTGCGATTTCAAGGTCGAAAAACACATAGGCCCCAAAATGAAAGAAACGGCTGGCGCGCCAAAACTATGGCTTCAAACTTGATGAAAACAGTCTCTCCCATAATAACTCACGGGCTGCTTGTGTTTTTTAGACCTTTGCAAGCTATCGGAAGTGTGTGCGCGGCAGGAGAGACAAATCCATGTTTTCGCGCCTTTTTTGCGATTTCAAGGTCGAAAAACACATAGGCCCCAAAATGAAAGAAACGGCTGGCGCGCCAAAACTATGGCTTCAAACTTGATGAAAACAGTCTCTCCCATATTAACTCACGGGCTGATTGTGTTTTTTAGGCCTTCGCAAGCTATCGGAAGTGTGTGCGCAGCAGGAGAGACAAATCTATGTTTTCGCGCCTGTTTTGCCATTTCCAGGTCGAAAAACACACAGACCCCAAAAATAAAGAAACGGCTGTCCAGCCAAAACTGAGGCTTCAAACTTGATGAAAACAGTCTCTCCCACAATAACTCAAGGGCCGCTTGTGTTTTTTAGGCCTTTGCAAGCTATCGGAAGTGTGTGCGCGGCAGGAGAGACAAATCCATGTTTTCGCGCCTTTTTTGCGATTTCCAGGTCGAAAAACACACAGACCCCAAAAATAAAGAAACGGCTGTCCAGCCAAAACTGAGGCTTCAAACTTGATGAAAACAGTCTCTCCCACAATAACTCAATGGCCGCTTGTGTTTTTTAGGCCTTCGCAAGCTATCGGAAGTGTGTGCGCGGCAGGAGAGACAAATCCATGTTTTCGCACATTTTTTGCGATTTCAAGGTCGAAAAACACATAGGCCCCAAAATGAAAGAAACGGCTGCCGCGCCAAAACTATGGCTTCAAACTTGATGAAAACAGTCTCTCCCATATTAACTCACGGGCTGATTGTGTTTTTTAGGCCTTCGCAAGCTATCGGAAGTGTGTGCGCAGCAGGAGAGACAAATCTATGTTTTCGCGCCTGTTTTGCCATTTCCAGGTCGAAATACACACAGACCCCAAAAATAAAGAAACGGCTGTCCAGCCAAAACTGAGGCTTCAAACTTGATGAAAACAGTCTCTCCCACAATAACTCAAGGGCCGCTTGTGTTTTTTAGGCCTTCGCAAGCTATCGGAAGTGTGTGCGCGGCAGGAGAGACAAATCCATGTTTTCGCGCCTTTTTTGCGATTTCAAGGTCGAAAAACACATAGGCCCCAAAATGAAAGAAACGGCTGCCGCGCCAAAACTATGGCTTCAAACTTGATGAAAACAGTCTCTCCCATAATAACTCACGGGCTGCTTGTGTTTTTTAGGCCTTTGCAAGCTATCGGAAGTGTGTGCGCGGCAGGAGAGACAAATCCATGTTTTCGCGCATTTTTTGCGATTTCAAGGTCGAAAAACACATAGGCCCCAAAATGAAAGAAACGGCTGGCGCGCCAAAACTATGGCTTCAAACTTGATGAAAACAGTCTCTCCCATAATAACTCACGGGCTGCTTGTGTTTTTTAGGCCTTTGCAAGCTATCGGAAGTGTGTGCGCGGCAGGAGAGACAAATCCATGTTTTCGCGCCTTTTTTGCGATTTCAAGGTCGAAAAACACATAGGCCCCAAAATGAAAGAAACGGCTGGCGCGCCAAAACTATGGCTTCAAACTTGATGAAAACAGTCTCTCCCATATTAACTCACGGGCTGATTGTGTTTTTTAGGCCTTCGCAAGCTATCGGAAGTGTGTGCGCAGCAGGAGAGACAAATCTATGTTTTCGCGCCTGTTTTGCCATTTCCAGGTCGAAAAACACACAGACCCCAAAAATAAAGAAACGGCTGTCCAGCCAAAACTGAGGCTTCAAACTTGATGAAAACAGTCTCTCCCACAATAACTCAAGGGCCGCTTGTGTTTTTTAGGCCTTCGCAAGCTATCGGAAGTGTGTGCGCGGCAGGAGAGACAAATCCATGTTTTCGCGCCTTTTTTGCGATTTCAAGGTCGAAAAACACATAGGCCCCAAAATGAAAGAAACGGCTGCCGCGCCAAAACTATGGCTTCAAACTTGATGAAAACAGTCTCTCCCATAATAACTCACGGGCTGCTTGTGTTTTTTAGGCCTTTGCAAGCTATCGGAAGTGTGTGCGCGGCAGGAGAGACAAATCCATGTTTTCGCGCATTTTTTGCGATTTCAAGGTCGAAAAACACATAGGCCCCAAAATGAAAGAAACGGCTGGCGCGCCAAAACTATGGCTTCAAACTTGATGAAAACAGTCTCTCCCATAATAACTCACGGGCTGCTTGTGTTTTTTAGGCCTTTGCAAGCTATCGGAAGTGTGTGCGCGGCAGGAGAGACAAATCCATGTTTTCACAAATTTTTTGCGATTTCAAGGTCAAAAAACACATAGGCCCCAAAATGAAAGAAACGGCTGGCGCGCCAAAACTATGGCTTCAAACTTGATGAAAACAGTCTCTCCCATAATAACTCACGGGCTGCTTGTGTTTTTTAGGCCTTTGCAAGCTATCGGAAGTGTGTGCGCGGCAGGAGAGACAAATCCATGTTTTCGCGCCTTTTTTGCGATTTCAAGGTCGAAAAACACATAGGCCCCAAAATGAAAGAAACGGCTGGCGCGCCAAAACTATGGCTTCAAACTTGATGAAAACAGTCTCTCCCATATTAACTCACGGGCTGATTGTGTTTTTTAGGCCTTCGCAAGCTATCGGAAGTGTGTGCGCGGCAGGAGAGACAAATCCATGTTTTCGCGCCTTTTTTGCGATTTCAAGGTCGAAAAACACATAGTCCCCAAAATGAAAGAAACGGCTGGCGCGCCAAAACTATGGCTTCAAACTTGATGAAAACAGTCTCTCCCATAATAACTCACGGGCTGCTTGTGTTTTTTAGGCCTTTGCAAGCTATCGGAAGTGTGTGCGCGGCAGGAGAGACAAATCCATGTTTTCGCGCCTTTTTTGCGATTTCCAGGTCGAAAAACACACAGACCCCAAAAATAAAGAAACGGCTGTCCAGCCAAAACTGAGGCTTCAAACTTGATGAAAACAGTCTCTCCCACAATAACTCAATGGCCGCTTGTGTTTTTTAGGCCTTCGCAAGCTATCGGAAGTGTGTGCGCGGCAGGAGAGACAAATCCATGTTTTCGCACATTTTTTGCGATTTCAAGGTCGAAAAACACATAGGCCCCAAAATGAAAGAAACGGCTGCCGCGCCAAAACTATGGCTTCAAACTTGATGAAAACAGTCTCTCCCATATTAACTCACGGGCTGATTGTGTTTTTTAGGCCTTCGCAAGCTATCGGAAGTGTGTGCGCAGCAGGAGAGACAAATCTATGTTTTCGCGCCTGTTTTGCCATTTCCAGGTCGAAATACACACAGACCCCAAAAATAAAGAAACGGCTGTCCAGCCAAAACTGAGGCTTCAAACTTGATGAAAACAGTCTCTCCCACAATAACTCAAGGGCCGCTTGTGTTTTTTAGGCCTTCGCAAGCTATCGGAAGTGTGTGCGCGGCAGGAGAGACAAATCCATGTTTTCGCGCCTTTTTTGCGATTTCAAGGTCGAAAAACACATAGGCCCCAAAATGAAAGAAACGGCTGCCGCGCCAAAACTATGGCTTCAAACTTGATGAAAACAGTCTCTCCCATAATAACTCACGGGCTGCTTGTGTTTTTTAGGCCTTTGCAAGCTATCGGAAGTGTGTGCGCGGCAGGAGAGACAAATCCATGTTTTCGCGCCTTTTTTGCGATTTCCAGGTCGAAAAACACACAGACCCCAAAAATAAAGAAACGGCTGTCCAGCCAAAACTGAGGCTTCAAACTTGATGAAAACAGTCTCTCCCACAATAACTCAAGGGCCGCTTGTGTTTTTTAGGCCTTCGCAAGCTATCGGAAGTGTGTGCGCGGCAGGAGAGACAAATCCATGTTTTCGCGCTTTTTTTGCGATTTCAAGGTCGAAAAACACATAGGCCCCAAAATGAAAGAAACGGCTGGCGCGCCAAAACTATGGCTTCAAACTTGATGAAAACAGTCTCTCCCATATTAACTCACGGGCTGATTGTGTTTTTTAGGCCTTCGCAAGCTATCGGAAGTGTGTGCGCAGCAGGAGAGACAAATCTATGTTTTCGCGTCTGTTTTGCCATTTCCAGGTCGAAAAACACACAGACCCCAAAAATAAAGAAACGGCTGTCCAGCCAAAACTGAGGCTTCAAACTTGATGGAAACAGTCTCTCCCACAATAACTCAAGGGCCGCTTGTGTTTTTTAGGCCTTTGCAAGCTATCGGAAGTGTGTGCGCGGCAGGAGAGACAAATCCATGTTTTCGCGCATTTTTTGCGATTTCAAGGTCGAAAAACACATAGGCCCCAAAATGAAAGAAACGGCTGCCGCGCCAAAACTATGGCTTCAAACTTGATGAAAACAGTCTCTCCCATAATAACTCACGGGCCGCTTGTGTTTTATAGACCTTTGCAAGCTATCGGAAGTGTGTGCGCGGCAGGAGAGACAAATCCATGTTTTCGCGCATTTTTTGCGATTTCAAGGTCGAAAAACACATAGGCCCCAAAATGAAAGAAACGGCTGCCGCGCCAAAACTATGGCTTCAAACTTGATGAAAACAGTCTCTCCCATAATAACTCACGGGCTGATTGTGTTTTTTAGGCCTTCGCAAGCTATCGGAAGTGTGTGCGCAGCAGGAGAGACAAATCTATGTTTTCGCGCCTTTTTTGCCATTTCCAGGTAGAAAAACACACAGACCCCAAAAATAAAGAAACGTCTGTCCAGCCAAAACTGAGGCTTCAAACTTGATGAAAACAGTCTCTCCCAAAATAACTCAAGGGCCGCTTGTGTTTTTTAGGCCTTTGCAAGCTATCGGAAGTGTGTGCGCGGCAGGAGAGACAAATCCATGAAAGAAACGGCTCCCAAAACTATGGCTTCAAACTTGATGAAAACAGTCTCTCCCATAATAACTCACGGGCTGCTTGTGTTTTTTAGGCCTTTGCAAGCTATCGGAAGTGTGTGCGCGGCAGGAGAGACAAATCCATGTTTTCGCGCCTTTTTTGCGATTTCAAGGTCGAAAAACACATAGGCCCCAAAATGAAAGAAACGGCTGGCGCGCCAAAACTATGGCTTCAAACTTGATGAAAACAGTCTTTCCCATAATAACTCACGGGCTGCTTGTGTTTTTTAGGCCTTTGCAAGCTATCGGAAGTGTGTGCGCGGCAGGAGAGACAAATCCATGTTTTCGCGCCTTTTTTGCGATTTCAAGGTCGAAAAACACATAGGCCCCAAAATGAAAGAAACGGCTGCCGCGCCAAAACTATGGCTTCAAACTTGATGAAAACAGTCTCTCCCATAATAACTCACGGGCTGCTTGTGTTTTTTAGGCCTTTGCAAGCTATCGGAAGTGTGTGCGCGGCAGGAGAGACAAATCCATGTTTTCGCGCATTTTTTGCGATTTCAAGGTCGAAAAACACATAGGCCCCAAAATGAAAGAAACGGCTGGCGCGCCAAAACTATGGCTTCAAACTTGATGAAAACAGTCTCTCCCATAATAACTCACGGGCTGCTTGTGTTTTTTAGGCCTTTGCAAGCTATCAGAAGTGTGTGCGCGGCAGGAGAGACAAATCCATGTTTTCGCGCATTTTTTGCGATTTCAAGGTCGAAAAACACATAGGCCCCAAAATGAAAGAAACGGCTGGCGCGCCAAAACTATGGCTTCAAACTTGATGAAAACAGTCTCTCCCATAATAACTCACGGGCTGCTTGTGTTTTTTAGGCCTTTGCAAGCTATCGGAAGTGTGTGCGCGGCAGGAGAGACAAATCCATGTTTTCGCACATTTTTTGCGATTTCAAGGTCGAAAAACACATAGGCCCCAAAATGAAAGAAACGGCTGCCGCGCCAAAACTATGGCTTCAAACTTGATGAAAACAGTCTCTCCCATATTAACTCACGGGCTGATTGTGTTTTTTAGGCCTTCGCAAGCTATCGGAAGTGTGTGCGCAGCAGGAGAGACAAATCTATGTTTTCGCGCCTGTTTTGCCATTTCCAGGTCGAAATACACACAGACCCCAAAAATAAAGAAACGGCTGTCCAGCCAAAACTGAGGCTTCAAACTTGATGAAAACAGTCTCTCCCACAATAACTCAAGGGCCGCTTGTGTTTTTTAGGCCTTCGCAAGCTATCGGAAGTGTGTGCGCGGCAGGAGAGACAAATCCATGTTTTCGCGCCTTTTTTGCGATTTCAAGGTCGAAAAACACATAGGCCCCAAAATGAAAGAAACGGCTGCCGCGCCAAAACTATGGCTTCAAACTTGATGAAAACAGTCTCTCCCATAATAACTCACGGGCTGCTTGTGTTTTTTAGGCCTTTGCAAGCTATCGGAAGTGTGTGCGCGGCAGGAGAGACAAATCCATGTTTTCGCGCCTTTTTTGCGATTTCAAGGTCGAAAAACACATAGGCCCCAAAATGAAAGAAACGGCTGCCGCGCCAAAACTATGGCTTCAAACTTGATGAAAACAGTCTCTCCCATAATAACTCACGGGCTGCTTGTGTTTTTTAGGCCTTTGCAAGCTATCGGAAGTGTGTGCGCGGCAGGAGAGACAAATCCATGTTTTCGCGCATTTTTTGCGATTTCAAGGTCGAAAAACACATAGGCCCCAAAATGAAAGAAACGGCTGGCGCGCCAAAACTATGGCTTCAAACTTGATGAAAACAGTCTCTCCCATAATAACTCACGGGCTGCTTGTGTTTTTTGGGCCTTTGCAAGCTATCGGAAGTGTGTGCGCGGCAGGAGAGACAAATCCATGTTTTCGCGCCTTTTTTGCGATTTCAAGGTCGAAAAACACATAGGCCCCAAAATGAAAGAAACGGCTGGCGCGCCAAAACTATGGCTTCAAACTTGATGAAAACAGTCTCTCCCATATTAACTCACGGGCTGATTGTGTTTTTTAGGCCTTCGCAAGCTATCGGAAGTGTGTGCGCAGCAGGAGAGACAAATCTATGTTTTCGCGCCTGTTTTGCCATTTCCAGGTCGAAAAACACACAGACCCCAAAAATAAAGAAACGGCTGTCCAGCCAAAACTGAGGCTTCAAACTTGATGAAAACAGTCTCTCCCACAATAACTCAAGGGCCGCTTGTGTTTTTTAGGCCTTTGCAAGCTATCGGAAGTGTGTGCGCGGCAGGAGAGACAAATCCATGTTTTCGCGCCTTTTTTGCGATTTCAAGGTCGAAAAACACATAGTCCCCAAAATGAAAGAAACGGCTGGCGCGCCAAAACTATGGCTTCAAACTTGATGAAAACAGTCTCTCCCATAATAACTCACGGGCTGCTTGTGTTTTTTAGGCCTTTGCAAGCTATCGGAAGTGTGTGCGCGGCAGGAGAGACAAATCCATGTTTTTCGCGCCTTTTTTGCGATTTCCAGGTCGAAAAACACACAGACCCCAAAAATAAAGAAACGGCTGTCCAGCCAAAACTGAGGCTTCAAACTTGATGAAAACAGTCTCTCCCACAATAACTCAAGGGCCGCTTGTGTTTTTTAGGCCTTCGCAAGCTATCGGAAGTGTGTGCGCGGCAGGAGAGACAAATCCATGTTTTCGCGCCTTTTTTGCGATTTCAAGGTCGAAAAACACATAGGCCCCAAAATGAAAGAAACGGCTGCCGCGCCAAAACTATGGCTTCAAACTTGATGAAAACAGTCTCTCCCATAATAACTCACGGGCTGCTTGTGTTTTTTAGGCCTTTGCAAGCTATCGGAAGTGTGTGCGCGGCAGGAGAGACAAATCCATGTTTTCGCGCCTTTTTTGCGATTTCAAGGTCGAAAAACACATAGGCCCCAAAATGAAAGAAACGGCTGGCGCGCCAAAACTATGGCTTCAAACTTGATGAAAACAGTCTCTCCCATATTAACTCACGGGCTGATTGTGTTTTTTAGGCCTTCGCAAGCTATCGGAAGTGTGTGCGCAGCAGGAGAGACAAATCTATGTTTTCGCGCCTGTTTTGCCATTTCCAGGTCGAAATACACACAGACCCCAAAAATAAAGAAACGGCTGTCCAGCCAAAACTGAGGCTTCAAACTTGATGAAAACAGTCTCTCCCACAATAACTCAAGGGCCGCTTGTGTTTTTTAGGCCTTCGCAAGCTATCGGAAGTGTGTGCGCGGCAGGAGAGACAAATCCATGTTTTCGCGCCTTTTTTGCGATTTCAAGGTCGAAAAACACATAGGCCCCAAAATGAAAGAAACGGCTGCCGCGCCAAAACTATGGCTTCAAACTTGATGAAAACAGTCTCTCCCATAATAACTCACGGGCTGCTTGTGTTTTTTAGGCCTTTGCAAGCTATCGGAAGTGTGTGCGCGGCAGGAGAGACAAATCCATGTTTTCGCGCCTTTTTTGCGATTTCCAGGTAGAAAAACACACAGACCCCAAAAATAAAGAAACGGCTGTCCAGCCAAAACTGAGGCTTCAAACTTGATGAAAACAGTCTCTCCCACAATAACTCAAGGGCCGCTTGTGTTTTTTAGGCCTTCGCAAGCTATCGGAAGTGTGTGCGCGGCAGGAGAGACAAATCCATGTTTTCGCGCTTTTTTTGCGATTTCAAGGTCGAAAAACACATAGGCCCCAAAATGAAAGAAACGGCTGGCGCGCCAAAACTATGGCTTCAAACTTGATGAAAACAGTCTCTCCCATATTAACTCACGGGCTGATTGTGTTTTTTAGGCCTTCGCAAGCTATCGGAAGTGTGTGCGCAGCAGGAGAGACAAATCTATGTTTTCGCGTCTGTTTTGCCATTTCCAGGTCGAAAAACACACAGACCCCAAAAATAAAGAAACGGCTGTCCAGCCAAAACTGAGGCTTCAAACTTGATGGAAACAGTCTCTCCCACAATAACTCAAGGGCCGCTTGTGTTTTTTAGGCCTTTGCAAGCTATCGGAAGTGTGTGCGCGGCAGGAGAGACAAATCCATGTTTTCGCGCATTTTTTGCGATTTCAAGGTCGAAAAACACATAGGCCCCAAAATGAAAGAAACGGCTGCCGCGCCAAAACTATGGCTTCAAACTTGATGAAAACAGTCTCTCCCATAATAACTCACGGGCCGCTTGTGTTTTATAGACCTTTGCAAGCTATCGGAAGTGTGTGCGCGGCAGGAGAGACAAATCCATGTTTTCGCGCATTTTTTGCGATTTCAAGGTCGAAAAACACATAGGCCCCAAAATGAAAGAAACGGCTGCCGCGCCAAAACTATGGCTTCAAACTTGATGAAAACAGTCTCTCCCATAATAACTCACGGGCTGATTGTGTTTTTTAGGCCTTCGCAAGCTATCGGAAGTGTGTGCGCAGCAGGAGAGACAAATCTATGTTTTCGCGCCTTTTTTGCCATTTCCAGGTAGAAAAACACACAGACCCCAAAAATAAAGAAACGTCTGTCCAGCCAAAACTGAGGCTTCAAACTTGATGAAAACAGTCTCTCCCAAAATAACTCAAGGGCCGCTTGTGTTTTTTAGGCCTTTGCAAGCTATCGGAAGTGTGTGCGCGGCAGGAGAGACAAATCCATGTTTTCGCGCCTTTTTTGCGATTTCAAGGTCGAAAAACACATAGGCCCCAAAATGAAAGAAACGGCTGGCGCGCCAAAACTATGGCTTCAAACTTGATGAAAACAGTCTTTCCCATAATAACTCACGGGCTGCTTGTGTTTTTTAGGCCTTTGCAAGCTATCGGAAGTGTGTGCGCGGCAGGAGAGACAAATCCATGTTTTCGCGCCTTTTTTGCGATTTCAAGGTCGAAAAACACATAGGCCCCAAAATGAAAGAAACGGCTGCCGCGCCAAAACTATGGCTTCAAACTTGATGAAAACAGTCTCTCCCATAATAACTCACGGGCTGCTTGTGTTTTTTAGGCCTTTGCAAGCTATCGGAAGTGTGTGCGCGGCAGGAGAGACAAATCCATGTTTTCGCGCATTTTTTGCGATTTCAAGGTCGAAAAACACATAGGCCCCAAAATGAAAGAAACGGCTGGCGCGCCAAAACTATGGCTTCAAACTTGATGAAAACAGTCTCTCCCATAATAACTCACGGGCTGCTTGTGTTTTTTAGGCCTTTGCAAGCTATCGGAAGTGTGTGCGCGGCAGGAGAGACAAATCCATGTTTTCGCGCATTTTTTGCGATTTCAAGGTCGAAAAACACATAGGCCCCAAAATGAAAGAAACGGCTGGCGCGCCAAAACTATGGCTTCAAACTTGATGAAAACAGTCTCTCCCATAATAACTCACGGGCTGCTTGTGTTTTTTAGGCCTTTGCAAGCTATCGGAAGTGTGTGCGCGGCAGGAGAGACAAATCCATGTTTTCGCGCCTTTTTTGCGATTTCAAGGTCGAAAAACACATAGTCCCCAAAATGAAAAAAACGGCTGGCGCGCCAAAACTATGGCTTCAAACTTGATGAAAACAGTCTCTCCCATAATAACTCACGGGCTGCTTGTGTTTTTTAGGCCTTTGCAAGCTATCGGAAGTGTGTGCGCGGCAGGAGAGACAAATCCATGTTTTTCGCGCCTTTTTTGCGATTTCCAGGTCGAAAAACACACAGACCCCAAAAATAAAGAAACGGCTGTCCAGCCAAAACTGAGGCTTCAAACTTGATGAAAACAGTCTCTCCCACAATAACTCAATGGCCGCTTGTGTTTTTTAGGCCTTCGCAAGCTATCGGAAGTGTGTGCGCGGCAGGAGAGACAAATCCATGTTTTCGCACATTTTTTGCGATTTCAAGGTCGAAAAACACATAGGCCCCAAAATGAAAGAAACGGCTGCCGCGCCAAAACTATGGCTTCAAACTTGATGAAAACAGTCTCTCCCATATTAACTCACGGGCTGATTGTGTTTTTTAGGCCTTCGCAAGCTATCGGAAGTGTGTGCGCAGCAGGAGAGACAAATCTATGTTTTCGCGCCTGTTTTGCCATTTCCAGGTCGAAAAACACACAGACCCCAAAAATAAAGAAACGGCTGTCCAGCCAAAACTGAGGCTTCAAACTTGATGAAAACAGTCTCTCCCACAATAACTCAAGGGCCGCTTGTGTTTTTTAGGCCTTTGCAAGCTATCGGAAGTGTGTGCGCGGCAGGAGAGACAAATCCATGTTTTCGCGCCTTTTTTGCGATTTCAAGGTCGAAAAACACATAGGCCCCAAAATGAAAGAAACGGCTGGCGCGCCAAAACTATGGCTTCAAACTTGATGAAAACAGTCTCTCCCATAATAACTCACGGGCTGCTTGTGTTTTTTAGGCCTTCGCAAGCTATCGGAAGTGTGTGCGCGGCAGGAGAGACAAATCCATGTTTTCGCACATTTTTTGCGATTTCAAGGTCGAAAAACACATAGGCCCCAAAATGAAAGAAACGGCTGCCGCGCCAAAACTATGGCTTCAAACTTGATGAAAACAGTCTCTCCCATATTAACTCACGGGCTGCTTGTGTTTTTTAGGCCTTTGCAAGCTATCGGAAGTGTGTGCGCGGCAGGAGAGACAAATCCATGTTTTCGCGCCTTTTTTGAGATTTCCAGGTCGAAAAACACACAGACCCCAAAAATAAAGAAACGGCTGTCCAGCCAAAACTGAGGCTTCAAACTTGATGAAAACAGTCTCTCCCACAATAACTCAATGGCCGCTTGTGTTTTTTAGGCCTTCGCAAGCTATCGGAAGTGTGTGCGCGGCAGGAGAGACAAATCCATGTTTTCGCGCATTTTTTGCGATTTCAAGGTCGAAAAACACATAGGCCCCAAAATGAAAGAAACGGCTGCCGCGCCAAAACTATGGCTTCAAACTTGATGAAAACAGTCTCTCCCATAATAACTCACGGGCTGCTTGTGTTTTTTAGGCCTTTGCAAGCTATCGGAAGTGTGTGCGCGGCAGGAGAGACAAATCCATGTTTTCGCGCCTTTTTTGCGATTTCAAGGTCGAAAAACACATAGTCCCCAAAATGAAAGAAACGGCTGGCGCGCCAAAACTATGGCTTCAAACTTGATGAAAACAGTCTCTCCCATAATAACTCACGGGCTGCTTGTGTTTTTTAGGCCTTTGCAAGCTATCGGAAGTGTGTGCGCGGCAGGAGAGACAAATCCATGTTTTCGCGCCTTTTTTGCGATTTCCAGGTCGAAAAACACACAGACCCCAAAAATAAAGAAACGGCTGTCCAGCCAAAACTGAGGCTTCAAACTTGATGAAAACAGTCTCTCCCACAATAACTCAATGGCCGCTTGTGTTTTTTAGGCCTTCGCAAGCTATCGGAAGTGTGTGCGCGGCAGGAGAGACAAATCCATGTTTTCGCACATTTTTTGCGATTTCAAGGTCGAAAAACACATAGGCCCCAAAATGAAAGAAACGGCTGCCGCGCCAAAACTATGGCTTCAAACTTGATGAAAACAGTCTCTCCCATATTAACTCACGGGCTGATTGTGTTTTTTAGGCCTTCGCAAGCTATCGGAAGTGTGTGCGCAGCAGGAGAGACAAATCTATGTTTTCGCGCCTGTTTTGCCATTTCCAGGTCGAAATACACACAGACCCCAAAAATAAAGAAACGGCTGTCCAGCCAAAACTGAGGCTTCAAACTTGATGAAAACAGTCTCTCCCACAATAACTCAAGGGCCGCTTGTGTTTTTTAGGCCTTCGCAAGCTATCGGAAGTGTGTGCGCGGCAGGAGAGACAAATCCATGTTTTCGCGCCTTTTTTGCGATTTCAAGGTCGAAAAACACATAGGCCCCAAAATGAAAGAAACGGCTGCCGCGCCAAAACTATGGCTTCAAACTTGATGAAAACAGTCTCTCCCATAATAACTCACGGGCTGCTTGTGTTTTTTAGGCCTTTGCAAGCTATCGGAAGTGTGTGCGCGGCAGGAGAGACAAATCCATGTTTTCGCGCCTTTTTTGCGATTTCCAGGTCGAAAAACACACAGACCCCAAAAATAAAGAAACGGCTGTCCAGCCAAAACTGAGGCTTCAAACTTGATGAAAACAGTCTCTCCCACAATAACTCAATGGCCGCTTGTGTTTTTTAGGCCTTCGCAAGCTATCGGAAGTGTGTGCGCGGCAGGAGAGACAAATCCATGTTTTCGCGCATTTTTTGCGATTTCAAGGTCGAAAAACACATAGGCCCCAAAATGAAAGAAACGGCTGCCGCGCCAAAACTATGGCTTCAAACTTGATGAAAACAGTCTCTCCCATAATAACTCACGGGCTGCTTGTGTTTTTTAGGCCTTTGCAAGCTATCGGAAGTGTGTGCGCGGCAGGAGAGACAAATCCATGTTTTCGCGCCTTTATTGCGATTTCAAGGTCGAAAAACACATAGGCCCCAAAATGAAAGATACGGCTGGCGCGCCAAAACTATGGCTTCAAACTTGATGAAAACAGTCTCTCCCATATTAACTCACGGGCTGATTGTGTTTTTTAGGCCTTCGCAAGCTATCGGAAGTGTGTGCGCAGCAGGAGAGACAAATCTATGTTTTCGCGCCTTTTTTGCCATTTCCAGGTCGAAAAACACACAGAACCCAAAAATAAAGCAACGGCTGTCCAGCCAAAACTGAGGCTTCAAACTTGATGAAAACAGTCTCTCCCACAATAACTCAAGGGCCGCTTGTGTTTTTTAGGCCTTCGCAAGCTATCGGAAGTGTGTGCGCGGCAGGAGAGACAAATCCATGTTTTCGCGCTTTTTTTGCGATTTCAAGGTCGAAAAACACATAGGCCCCAAAATGAAAGAAACGGCTGGCGCGCCAAAACTATGGCTTCAAACTTGATGAAAACAGTCTCTCCCATATTAACTCACGGGCTGATTGTGTTTTTTAGGCCTTCGCAAGCTATCGGAAGTGTGTGCGCGGCAGGAGAGACAAATCCATGTTTTCGCGCCTTTTTTGCGATTTCAAGGTCGAAAAACACATAGGCCCCAAAATGAAAGAAACGGCTGCCGCGCCAAAACTATGGCTTCAAACTTGATGAAAACAGTCTCTCCCATAATAACTCACGGGCTGCTTGTGTTTTTTAGGCCTTTGCAAGCTATCGGAAGTGTGTGCGCGGCAGGAGAGACAAATCCATGTTTTCGCGCATTTTTTGCGATTTCAAGGTCGAAAAACACATAGGCCCCAAAATGAAAGAAACGGCTGGCGCGCCAAAACTATGGCTTCAAACTTGATGAAAACAGTCTCTCCCATAATAACTCACGGGCTGCTTGTGTTTTTTAGGCCTTTGCAAGCTATCAGAAGTGTGTGCGCGGCAGGAGAGACAAATCCATGTTTTCGCGCATTTTTTGCGATTTCAAGGTCGAAAAACACATAGGCCCCAAAATGAAAGAAACGGCTGGCGCGCCAAAACTATGGCTTCAAACTTGATGAAAACAGTCTCTCCCATAATAACTCACGGGCTGCTTGTGTTTTTTAGGCCTTTGCAAGCTATCGGAAGTGTGTGCGCGGCAGGAGAGACAAATCCATGTTTTCGCACATTTTTTGCGATTTCAAGGTCGAAAAACACATAGGCCCCAAAATGAAAGAAACGGCTGCCGCGCCAAAACTATGGCTTCAAACTTGATGAAAACAGTCTCTCCCATATTAACTCACGGGCTGATTGTGTTTTTTAGGCCTTCGCAAGCTATCGGAAGTGTGTGCGCAGCAGGAGAGACAAATCTATGTTTTCGCGCCTGTTTTGCCATTTCCAGGTCGAAATACACACAGACCCCAAAAATAAAGAAACGGCTGTCCAGCCAAAACTGAGGCTTCAAACTTGATGAAAACAGTCTCTCCCACAATAACTCAAGGGCCGCTTGTGTTTTTTAGGCCTTCGCAAGCTATCGGAAGTGTGTGCGCGGCAGGAGAGACAAATCCATGTTTTCGCGCCTTTTTTGCGATTTCAAGGTCGAAAAACACATAGGCCCCAAAATGAAAGAAACGGCTGCCGCGCCAAAACTATGGCTTCAAACTTGATGAAAACAGTCTCTCCCATAATAACTCACGGGCTGCTTGTGTTTTTTAGGCCTTTGCAAGCTATCGGAAGTGTGTGCGCGGCAGGAGAGACAAATCCATGTTTTCGCGCCTTTTTTGCGATTTCAAGGTCGAAAAACACATAGGCCCCAAAATGAAAGAAACGGCTGCCGCGCCAAAACTATGGCTTCAAACTTGATGAAAACAGTCTCTCCCATAATAACTCACGGGCTGCTTGTGTTTTTTAGGCCTTTGCAAGCTATCGGAAGTGTGTGCGCGGCAGGAGAGACAAATCCATGTTTTCGCGCATTTTTTGCGATTTCAAGGTCGAAAAACACATAGGCCCCAAAATGAAAGAAACGGCTGGCGCGCCAAAACTATGGCTTCAAACTTGATGAAAACAGTCTCTCCCATAATAACTCACGGGCTGCTTGTGTTTTTTGGGCCTTTGCAAGCTATCGGAAGTGTGTGCGCGGCAGGAGAGACAAATCCATGTTTTCGCGCCTTTTTTGCGATTTCAAGGTCGAAAAACACATAGGCCCCAAAATGAAAGAAACGGCTGGCGCGCCAAAACTATGGCTTCAAACTTGATGAAAACAGTCTCTCCCATATTAACTCACGGGCTGATTGTGTTTTTTAGGCCTTCGCAAGCTATCGGAAGTGTGTGCGCAGCAGGAGAGACAAATCTATGTTTTCGCGCCTGTTTTGCCATTTCCAGGTCGAAAAACACACAGACCCCAAAAATAAAGAAACGGCTGTCCAGCCAAAACTGAGGCTTCAAACTTGATGAAAACAGTCTCTCCCACAATAACTCAAGGGCCGCTTGTGTTTTTTAGGCCTTTGCAAGCTATCGGAAGTGTGTGCGCGGCAGGAGAGACAAATCCATGTTTTCGCGCCTTTTTTGCGATTTCAAGGTCGAAAAACACATAGTCCCCAAAATGAAAGAAACGGCTGGCGCGCCAAAACTATGGCTTCAAACTTGATGAAAACAGTCTCTCCCATAATAACTCACGGGCTGCTTGTGTTTTTTAGGCCTTTGCAAGCTATCGGAAGTGTGTGCGCGGCAGGAGAGACAAATCCATGTTTTTCGCGCCTTTTTTGCGATTTCCAGGTCGAAAAACACACAGACCCCAAAAATAAAGAAACGGCTGTCCAGCCAAAACTGAGGCTTCAAACTTGATGAAAACAGTCTCTCCCACAATAACTCAAGGGCCGCTTGTGTTTTTTAGGCCTTTGCAAGCTATCGGAAGTGTGTGCGCGGCAGGAGAGACAAATCCATGTTTTCGCGCCTTTTTTGCGATTTCAAGGTCGAAAAACACATAGGCCCCAAAATGAAAGAAACGGCTGGCGCGCCAAAACTATGGCTTCAAACTTGATGAAAACAGTCTTTCCCATAATAACTCACGGGCTGCTTGTGTTTTTTAGGCCTTTGCAAGCTATCGGAAGTGTGTGCGCGGCAGGAGAGACAAATCCATGTTTTCGCGCCTTTTTTGCGATTTCAAGGTCGAAAAACACATAGGCCCCAAAATGAAAGAAACGGCTGCCGCGCCAAAACTATGGCTTCAAACTTGATGAAAACAGTCTCTCCCATAATAACTCACGGGCTGCTTGTGTTTTTTAGGCCTTTGCAAGCTATCGGAAGTGTGTGCGCGGCAGGAGAGACAAATCCATGTTTTCGCGCATTTTTTGCGATTTCAAGGTCGAAAAACACATAGGCCCCAAAATGAAAGAAACGGCTGGCGCGCCAAAACTATGGCTTCAAACTTGATGAAAACAGTCTCTCCCATAATAACTCACGGGCTGCTTGTGTTTTTTAGGCCTTTGCAAGCTATCGGAAGTGTGTGCGCGGCAGGAGAGACAAATCCATGTTTTCGCGCATTTTTTGCGATTTCAAGGTCGAAAAACACATAGGCCCCAAAATGAAAGAAACGGCTGGCGCGCCAAAACTATGGCTTCAAACTTGATGAAAACAGTCTCTCCCATAATAACTCACGGGCTGCTTGTGTTTTTTAGGCCTTTGCAAGCTATCGGAAGTGTGTGCGCGGCAGGAGAGACAAATCCATGTTTTCGCGCCTTTTTTGCGATTTCAAGGTCGAAAAACACATAGTCCCCAAAATGAAAAAAACGGCTGGCGCGCCAAAACTATGGCTTCAAACTTGATGAAAACAGTCTCTCCCATAATAACTCACGGGCTGCTTGTGTTTTTTAGGCCTTTGCAAGCTATCGGAAGTGTGTGCGCGGCAGGAGAGACAAATCCATGTTTTTCGCGCCTTTTTTGCGATTTCCAGGTCGAAAAACACACAGACCCCAAAAATAAAGAAACGGCTGTCCAGCCAAAACTGAGGCTTCAAACTTGATGAAAACAGTCTCTCCCACAATAACTCAATGGCCGCTTGTGTTTTTTAGGCCTTCGCAAGCTATCGGAAGTGTGTGCGCGGCAGGAGAGACAAATCCATGTTTTCGCACATTTTTTGCGATTTCAAGGTCGAAAAACACATAGGCCCCAAAATGAAAGAAACGGCTGCCGCGCCAAAACTATGGCTTCAAACTTGATGAAAACAGTCTCTCCCATATTAACTCACGGGCTGATTGTGTTTTTTAGGCCTTCGCAAGCTATCGGAAGTGTGTGCGCAGCAGGAGAGACAAATCTATGTTTTCGCGCCTGTTTTGCCATTTCCAGGTCGAAAAACACACAGACCCCAAAAATAAAGAAACGGCTGTCCAGCCAAAACTGAGGCTTCAAACTTGATGAAAACAGTCTCTCCCACAATAACTCAAGGGCCGCTTGTGTTTTTTAGGCCTTTGCAAGCTATCGGAAGTGTGTGCGCGGCAGGAGAGACAAATCCATGTTTTCGCGCCTTTTTTGCGATTTCAAGGTCGAAAAACACATAGGCCCCAAAATGAAAGAAACGGCTGGCGCGCCAAAACTATGGCTTCAAACTTGATGAAAACAGTCTCTCCCATAATAACTCACGGGCTGCTTGTGTTTTTTAGGCCTTTGCAAGCTATCGGAAGTGTGTGCGCGGCAGGAGAGACAAATCCATGTTTTCGCGCCTTTTTTGCGATTTCAAGGTCGAAAAACACATAGTCCCCAAAATGAAAGAAACGGCTGGCGCGCCAAAACTATGGCTTCAAACTTGATGAAAACAGTCTCTCCCATAATAACTCACGGGCTGCTTGTGTTTTTTAGGCCTTTGCAAGCTATCGGAAGTGTGTGCGCGGCAGGAGAGACAAATCCATGTTTTCGCGCCTTTTTTGCGATTTCCAGGTCGAAAAACACACAGACCCCAAAAATAAAGAAACGGCTGTCCAGCCAAAACTGAGGCTTCAAACTTGATGAAAACAGTCTCTCCCACAATAACTCAATGGCCGCTTGTGTTTTTTAGGCCTTCGCAAGCTATCGGAAGTGTGTGCGCGGCAGGAGAGACAAATCCATGTTTTCGCACATTTTTTGCGATTTCAAGGTCGAAAAACACATAGGCCCCAAAATGAAAGAAACGGCTGCCGCGCCAAAACTATGGCTTCAAACTTGATGAAAACAGTCTCTCCCATATTAACTCACGGGCTGCTTGTGTTTTTTAGGCCTTTGCAAGCTATCGGAAGTGTGTGCGCGGCAGGAGAGACAAATCCATGTTTTCGCGCCTTTTTTGAGATTTCCAGGTCGAAAAACACACAGACCCCAAAAATAAAGAAACGGCTGTCCAGCCAAAACTGAGGCTTCAAACTTGATGAAAACAGTCTCTCCCACAATAACTCAATGGCCGCTTGTGTTTTTTAGGCCTTCGCAAGCTATCGGAAGTGTGTGCGCGGCAGGAGAGACAAATCCATGTTTTCGCGCATTTTTTGCGATTTCAAGGTCGAAAAACACATAGGCCCCAAAATGAAAGAAACGGCTGCCGCGCCAAAACTATGGCTTCAAACTTGATGAAAACAGTCTCTCCCATAATAACTCACGGGCTGCTTGTGTTTTTTAGGCCTTTGCAAGCTATCGGAAGTGTGTGCGCGGCAGGAGAGACAAATCCATGTTTTCGCGCCTTTTTTGCGATTTCAAGGTCGAAAAACACATAGTCCCCAAAATGAAAGAAACGGCTGGCGCGCCAAAACTATGGCTTCAAACTTGATGAAAACAGTCTCTCCCATAATAACTCACGGGCTGCTTGTGTTTTTTAGGCCTTTGCAAGCTATCGGAAGTGTGTGCGCGGCAGGAGAGACAAATCCATGTTTTCGCGCCTTTTTTGCGATTTCCAGGTCGAAAAACACACAGACCCCAAAAATAAAGAAACGGCTGTCCAGCCAAAACTGAGGCTTCAAACTTGATGAAAACAGTCTCTCCCACAATAACTCAATGGCCGCTTGTGTTTTTTAGGCCTTCGCAAGCTATCGGAAGTGTGTGCGCGGCAGGAGAGACAAATCCATGTTTTCGCACATTTTTTGCGATTTCAAGGTCGAAAAACACATAGGCCCCAAAATGAAAGAAACGGCTGCCGCGCCAAAACTATGGCTTCAAACTTGATGAAAACAGTCTCTCCCATATTAACTCACGGGCTGATTGTGTTTTTTAGGCCTTCGCAAGCTATCGGAAGTGTGTGCGCAGCAGGAGAGACAAATCTATGTTTTCGCGCCTGTTTTGCCATTTCCAGGTCGAAATACACACAGACCCCAAAAATAAAGAAACGGCTGTCCAGCCAAAACTGAGGCTTCAAACTTGATGAAAACAGTCTCTCCCACAATAACTCAAGGGCCGCTTGTGTTTTTTAGGCCTTCGCAAGCTATCGGAAGTGTGTGCGCGGCAGGAGAGACAAATCCATGTTTTCGCGCCTTTTTTGCGATTTCAAGGTCGAAAAACACATAGGCCCCAAAATGAAAGAAACGGCTGCCGCGCCAAAACTATGGCTTCAAACTTGATGAAAACAGTCTCTCCCATAATAACTCACGGGCTGCTTGTGTTTTTTAGGCCTTTGCAAGCTATCGGAAGTGTGTGCGCGGCAGGAGAGACAAATCCATGTTTTCGCGCCTTTTTTGCGATTTCCAGGTCGAAAAACACACAGACCCCAAAAATAAAGAAACGGCTGTCCAGCCAAAACTGAGGCTTCAAACTTGATGAAAACAGTCTCTCCCACAATAACTCAATGGCCGCTTGTGTTTTTTAGGCCTTCGCAAGCTATCGGAAGTGTGTGCGCGGCAGGAGAGACAAATCCATGTTTTCGCGCATTTTTTGCGATTTCAAGGTCGAAAAACACATAGGCCCCAAAATGAAAGAAACGGCTGCCGCGCCAAAACTATGGCTTCAAACTTGATGAAAACAGTCTCTCCCATAATAACTCACGGGCTGCTTGTGTTTTTTAGGCCTTTGCAAGCTATCGGAAGTGTGTGCGCGGCAGGAGAGACAAATCCATGTTTTCGCGCCTTTATTGCGATTTCAAGGTCGAAAAACACATAGGCCCCAAAATGAAAGATACGGCTGGCGCGCCAAAACTATGGCTTCAAACTTGATGAAAACAGTCTCTCCCATATTAACTCACGGGCTGATTGTGTTTTTTAGGCCTTCGCAAGCTATCGGAAGTGTGTGCGCAGCAGGAGAGACAAATCTATGTTTTCGCGCCTTTTTTGCCATTTCCAGGTCGAAAAACACACAGAACCCAAAAATAAAGCAACGGCTGTCCAGCCAAAACTGAGGCTTCAAACTTGATGAAAACAGTCTCTCCCACAATAACTCAAGGGCCGCTTGTGTTTTTTAGGCCTTCGCAAGCTATCGGAAGTGTGTGCGCGGCAGGAGAGACAAATCCATGTTTTCGCGCTTTTTTTGCGATTTCAAGGTCGAAAAACACATAGGCCCCAAAATGAAAGAAACGGCTGGCGCGCCAAAACTATGGCTTCAAACTTGATGAAAACAGTCTCTCCCATATTAACTCACGGGCTGATTGTGTTTTTTAGGCCTTCGCAAGCTATCGGAAGTGTGTGCGCAGCAGGAGAGACAAATCTATGTTTTCGCGTCTGTTTTGCCATTTCCAGGTCGAAAAACACACAGACCCCAAAAATAAAGAAACGGCTGTCCAGCCAAAACTGAGGCTTCAAACTTGATGAAAACAGTCTCTCCCACAATAACTCAAGGGCCGCTTGTGTTTTTTAGGCCTTTGCAAGCTATCGGAAGTGTGTGCGCGGCAGGAGAGACAAATCCATGTTTTCGCGCATTTTTTGCGATTTCAAGGTCGAAAAACACATAGGCCCCAAAATGAAAGAAACGGCTGCCGCGCCAAAACTATGGCTTCAAACTTGATGAAAACAGTCTCTCCCATAATAACTCACGGGCTGCTTGTGTTTTTTAGGCCTTTGCAAGCTATCGGAAGTGTGTGCGCGGCAGGAGAGACAAATCCATGTTTTCGCGCCTTTATTGCGATTTCAAGGTCGAAAAACACATAGGCCCCAAAATGAAAGAAACGGCTGGCGCGCCAAAACTATGGCTTCAAACTTGATGAAAACAGTCTCTCCCATATTAACTCACGGGCTGATTGTGTTTTTTAGGCCTTCGCAAGCTATCAGAAGTGTGTGCGCAGCAGGAGAGACAAATCTATGTTTTCGCGCCTTTTTTGCCATTTCTAGGTCGAAAAACACACAGAACCCAAAAATAAAGCAACGGCTGTCCAGCCAAAACTGAGGCTTCAAACTTGATGAAAACAGTCTCTCCCACAATAACTCAAGGGCCGCTTGTGTTTTTTAGGCCTTCGCAAGCTATCGGAAGTGTGTGCGCGGCAGGAGAGACAAATCCATGTTTTCGCGCTTTTTTTGCGATTTCAAGGTCGAAAAACACATAGGCCCCAAAATGAAAGAAACGGCTGGCGCGCCAAAACTATGGCTTCAAACTTGATGAAAACAGTCTCTCCCATATTAACTCACGGGCTGATTGTGTTTTTTAGGCCTTCGCAAGCTATCGGAAGTGTGTGCGCAGCAGGAGAGACAAATCTATGTTTTCGCGTCTGTTTTGCCATTTCCAGGTCGAAAAACACACAGACCCCAAAAATAAAGAAACGGCTGTCCAGCCAAAACTGAGGCTTCAAACTTGATGAAAACAGTCTCTCCCACAATAACTCAAGGGCCGCTTGTGTTTTTTAGGCCTTTGCAAGCTATCGGAAGTGTGTGCGCGGCAGGAGAGACAAATCCATGTTTTCGCGCATTTTTTGCGATTTCAAGGTCGAAAAACACATAGGCCCCAAAATGAAAGAAACGGCTGCCGCGCCAAAACTATGGCTTCAAACTTGATGAAAACAGTCTCTCCCATAATAACTCACGGGCTGCTTGTGTTTTTTAGGCCTTTGCAAGCTATCGGAAGTGTGTGCGCGGCAAGAGAGACAAATCCATGTTTTCGCGCCTTTTTTGCGATTTCAAGGTCGAAAAACACATAGGCCCCAAAATGAAAGAAACGGCTGGCGCGCCAAAACTATGGCTTCAAACTTGATGAAAACAGTCTTTCCCATAATAACTCACGGGCTGCTTGTGTTTTTTAGGCCTTTGCAAGCTATCGGAAGTGTGTGCGCGGCAGGAGAGACAAATCCATGTTTTCGCGCCTTTTTTGCGATTTCAAGGTCGAAAAACACATAGGCCCCAAAATGAAAGAAACGGCTGGCGCGCCAAAACTATGGCTTCAAACTTGATGAAAACAGTCTCTCCCATAATAACTCACGGGCTGCTTGTGTTTTTTAGGCCTTTGCAAGCTATCGGAAGTGTGTGCGCGGCAGGAGAGACAAATCCATGTTTTCGCGCCTTTTTTGCGATTTCAAGGTCGAAAAACACATAGGCCCCAAAATGAAAGAAACGGCTGGCGCGCCAAAACTATGGCTTCAAACTTGATGAAAACAGTCTCTCCCATAATAACTCACGGGCTGCTTGTGTTTTTTAGGCCTTTGTAAGCTATCGGAAGTGTGTGCGCGGCAGGAGAGACAAGTCCATGTTTTCGCGCCTTTTTTGCGATTTCAAGGTCGAAAAACACATAGGCCCCAAAATGAAAGAAACGGCTGGCGCGCCAAACCTATGGCTTCAAACTTGATGAAAACAGTCTCTCCCATAATAACTCACGGGCTGCTTGTGTTTTTTAGGCCTTTGCAAGCTATCGGAAGTGTGTGCGCGGCAGGAGAGACAAATCCATGTTTTCGCGCCTTTTTTGCGATTTCCAGGTCGAAAAACACACAGACCCCAAAAATAAAGAAACGGCTGTCCAGCCAAAACTGAGGCTTCAAACTTGATGAAAACAGTCTCTCCCACAATAACTCAAGGGCCGCTTGTGTTTTTTAGGCCTTCGCAAGCTATCGGAAGTGTGTGCGCGGCAGGAGAGACAAATCCATGTTTTCGCGCCTTTTTTGCGATTTCAAGGTCGAAAAACACATAGGTCCCAAAATGAAAGAAACGGCTGGCGCGCCAAAACTATGGCTTCAAACTTGATGAAAACAGTCTCTCCCATATTAACTCACGGGCTGATTGTGTTTTTTAGGCCTTCGCAAGCTATCGGAAGTGTGTGCGCAGCAGGAGAGACAAATCTATGTTTTCGCGCCTTTTTTGCCATTTCCAGGTCGAGAAACACACAGACCCCAAAAATAAAGAAACGTCTGTCCAGCCAAAACTGAGGCTTCAAACTTGATGAAAACAGTCTCTCCCAAAATAACTCAAGGGCCGCTTGTGTTTTTTAGGCCTTCGCAAGCTATCGGAAGTGTGTGCGCGGCAGGAGAGACAAATCCATGTTTTCGCGCCTTTTTTGCGATTTCAAGGTCGAAAAACACATAGGCCCCAAAATGAAAGAAACGGCTGGCGCGCCAAAACTATGTCTTCAAACTTGATGAAAACAGTCTCTCCCATAATAACTCACGGGCTGCTTGTGTTTTTTAGGCCTTTGCAAGCTATCGGAAGTGTGTGCGCGGCAGGAGAGACAAATCCATGTTTTCGCGCCTTTTTTGCCATTTCCAGGTCGAAAAACACACAGACCCCAAAAATAAAGAAACGTCTGTCCAGCCAAAACTGAGGCTTCAAACTTGATGAAAACAGTCTCTCCCAAAATAACTCAAGGGCCGCTTGTGTTTTTTAGGCCTTCGCAAGCTATCGGAAGTGTGTGCGCGGCAGGAGAGACAAATCCATGTTTTCGCGCCTTTTTTGCGATTTCAAGGTCGAAAAACACATAGGCCCCAAAATGAAAGAGACGGCTGGCGCGCCAAAACTATGGCTTCAAACTTGATGAAAACAGTCTCTCCCATAATAACTCACGGGCTGCTTGTGTTTTTTAGGCCTTTGCAAGCTATCGGAAGTGTGTGCGCGGCAGGAGAGACAAATCCATGTTTTCGCGCCTTTTTTGCGATTTCAAGGTCGAAAAACACATAGGCCCCAAAATGAAAGAAACGGCTGGCGCGCCAAAACTATGGCTTCAAACTTGATGAAAACAGTCTCTCCCATAATAACTCACGGGCTGCTTGTGTTTTTTAGGCCTTTGTAAGCTATCGGAAGTGTGTGCGCGGCAGGAGAGACAAATCCATGTTTTCGCGCCTTTTTTGCGATTTCAAGGTCGAAAAACACATAGGCCCCAAAATGAAAGAAACGGCTGGCGCGCCAAAACTATGGCTTCAAACTTGATGAAAACAGTCTCTCCCATAATAACTCACGGGCCGCTTGTGTTTTTTAGGCCTTTGCAAGCTATCGGAAGTGTGTGCGCGGCAGGAGAGACAAGTCCATGTTTTCGCGCCTTTTTTGCGATTTCAAGGTCGAAAAACACATAGGCCCCAAAATGAAAGAAAAGGCTGGCGCGCCAAACCTATGGCTTCAAACTTGATGAAAACAGTCTCTCCCATATTAACTCACGGGCTGATTGTGTTTTTTAGGCCTTCGCAAGCTATCGGAAGTGTGTGCGCAGCAGGAGAGACAAATCTATGTTTTCGCGCCTGTTTTGCCATTTCCAGGTCGAAAAACACACAGACCCCAAAAATAAAGAAACGGCTGTCCAGCCAAAACTGAGGCTTCAAACTTGATGAAAACAGTCTCTCCCACAATAACTCAAGGGACGCTTGTGTTTTTTAGGCCTTCGCAAGCTATCGGAAGTGTGTGCGCGGCAAGAGAGACAAATCCATGTTTTCGCGCCTTTTTTGCGATTTCAAGGTCGAAAAACACATAGGCCCCAAAATGAAAGAAACGGCTGCCGCGCCAAAACTATGGCTTCAAACTTGATGAAAACAGTCTCTCCCATAATAACTCACGGGCTGCTTGTGTTTTTTAGGCCTTTGCAAGCTATCGGAAGTGTGTGCGCGGCAGGAGAGACAAGTCCATGTTTTCGCGCCTTTTTTGCGATTTCAAGGTCGAAAAACACATAGGCCCCAAAATGAAAGAAACGGCTGGCGCGCCAAACCTATGGCTTCAAACTTGATGAAAACAGTCTCTCCCATATTAACTCACGGGCTGATTGTGTTTTTTAGGCCTTCGCAAGCTATCGGAAGTGTGTGCGCAGCAGGAGAGACAAATCTATGTTTTCGCGCCTGTTTTGCCATTTCCAGGTCGAAAAACACACAGACCCCAAAAATAAAGAAACGGCTGTCCAGCCAAAACTGAGGCTTCAAACTTGATGAAAACAGTCTCTCCCACAATAACTCAAGGGACGCTTGTGTTTTTTAGGCCTTCGCAAGCTATCGGAAGTGTGTGCGCGGCAGGAGAGACAAATCCATGTTTTCGCGCCTTTTTTGCGATTTCAAGGTCGAAAAACACATAGGCCCCAAAATGAAAGAAACGGCTGCCGCGCCAAAACTATGGCTTCAAACTTGATGAAAACAGTCTCTCCCATAATAACTCACGGGCTGCTTGTGTTTTTTAGGCCTTTGCAAGCTATCGGAAGTGTGTGCGCGGCAGGAGAGACAAATCCATGTTTTCGCGCCTTTTTTGCGATTTCAAGGTCGAAAAACACATAGGCCCCAAAATGAAAGAAACGGCTGGCGCGCCAAAACTATGGCTTCAAACTTGATGAAAACAGTCTCTCCCATATTAACTCACGGGCTGATTGTGTTTTTTAGGCCTTCGCAAGCTATCGGAAGTGTGTGCGCAGCAGGAGAGACAAATCTATGTTTTCGCGCCTGTTTTGCCATTTCCAGGTCGAAAAACACACAGACCCCAAAAATAAAGAAACGTCTGTCCAGCCAAAACTGAGGCTTCAAACTTGATGAAAACAGTCTCTCCCAAAATAACTCAAGGGCCGCTTGTGTTTTTTAGGCCTTCGCAAGCTATCGGAAGTGTGTGCGCGGCAGGAGAGACAAATCCATGTTTTCGCGCCTTTTTTGCGATTTCAAGGTCGAAAAACACATAGGCCCCAAAATGAAAGAAACGGCTGGCGCGCCAAAACTATGGCTTCAAACTTGATGAAAACAGTCTCTCCCATTTTAACTCACGGGCTGATTGTGTTTTTTAGGCCTTCGCAAGCTATCGGAAGTGTGTGCGCAGCAGGAGAGACAAATCTATGTTTTCGCGCCTGTTTTGCCATTTCCAGGTCGAAAAACACACAGACCCCAAAAATAAAGAAACGGCTGTCCAGCCAAAACTGAGGCTTCAAACTTGATGAAAACAGTCTCTCCCACAATAACTCAAGGGCCGCTTGTGTTTTTTAGGCCTTCGCAAGCTATCGGAAGTGTGTGCGCGGCAGGAGAGACAAATCCATGTTTTCGCGCATTTTTTGCGATTTCAAGGTCGAAAAACACATAGGCCCCAAAATGAAAGAAACGGCTGCCGCGCCAAAACTATGGCTTCAAACTTGATGAAAACAGTCTCTCCCATAATAACTCACGGTCTGCTTGTGTTTTTTAGGCCTTCGCAAGCTATCGGAAGTGTGTGCGCGGCAGGAGATACAAATCCATGTTTTCGCGCCTTTTTTGCGATTTCAAGGTCGAAAAACACATAGGCCCCAAAATGAAAGAAACGGCTGCCGCGCCAAAACTATGGCTTCAAACTTGATGAAAACAGTCTCTCCCATATTAACTCACGGGCTGATTGTGTTTTTTAGGCCTTCGCAAGCTATCGGAAGTGTGTGCGCAGCAGGAGAGACAAATCTATGTTTTCGCGCCTTTTTTGCCATTTCCAGGTCGAGAAACACACAGACCCCAAAAATAAAGAAACGTCTGTCCAGCCAAAACTGAGGCTTCAAACTTGATGAAAACAGTCTCTCCCAAAATAACTCAAGGGCCGCTTGTGTTTTTTAGGCCTTCGCAAGCTATCGGAAGTGTGTGCGCGGCAGGAGAGACAAATCCATGTTTTCGCGCCTTTTTTGCGATTTCAAGGTCGAAAAACACATAGGCCCCAAAATGAAAGAGACGGCTGGCGCGCCAAAACTATGGCTTCAAACTTGATGAAAACAGTCTCTCCCATAATAACTCACGGGCTGCTTGTGTTTTTTAGGCCTTTGCAAGCTATCGGAAGTGTGTGCGCGGCAGGAGAGACAAGTCCATGTTTTCGCGCCTTTTTTGCGATTTCAAGGTCGAAAAACACATAGGCCCCAAAATGAAAGAAAAGGCTGGCGCGCCAAACCTATGGCTTCAAACTTGATGAAAACAGTCTCTCCCATATTAACTCACGGGCTGATTGTGTTTTTTAGGCCTTCGCAAGCTATCGGAAGTGTGTGCGCAGCAGGAGAGACAAATCTATGTTTTCGCGCCTGTTTTGCCATTTCCAGGTCGAAAAACACACAGACCCCAAAAATAAAGAAACGGCTGTCCAGCCAAAACTGAGGCTTCAAACTTGATGAAAACAGTCTCTCCCACAATAACTCAAGGGACGCTTGTGTTTTTTAGGCCTTCGCAAGCTATCGGAAGTGTGTGCGCGGCAGGAGAGACAAATCCATGTTTTCGCGCATTTTTTGCGATTTCAAGGTCGAAAAACACATAGGCCCCAAAATGAAAGAAACGGCTGCCGCGCCAAAACTATGGCTTCAAACTTGATGAAAACAGTCTCTCCCATATTAACTCACGGGCTGATTGTGTTTTTTAGGCCTTCGCAAGCTATCGGAAGTGTGTGCGCAGCAGGAGAGACAAATCTATGTTTTCGCGCCTTTTTTGCCATTTCCAGGTCGAGAAACACACAGACCCCAAAAATAAAGAAACGTCTGTCCAGCCAAAACTGAGGCTTCAAACTTGATGAAAACAGTCTCTCCCAAAATAACTCAAGGGCCGCTTGTGTTTTTTAGGCCTTCGCAAGCTATCGGAAGTGTGTGCGCGGCAGGAGAGACAAATCCATGTTTTCGCGCCTTTTTTGCGATTTCAAGGTCGAAAAACACATAGGCCCCAAAATGAAAGAGACGGCTGGCGCGCCAAAACTATGGCTTCAAACTTGATGAAAACAGTCTCTCCCATAATAACTCACGGGCTGCTTGTGTTTTTTAGGCCTTTGCAAGCTATCGGAAGTGTGTGCGCGGCAGGAGAGACAAGTCCATGTTTTCGCGCCTTTTTTGCGATTTCAAGGTCGAAAAACACATAGGCCCCAAAATGAAAGAAAAGGCTGGCGCGCCAAACCTATGGCTTCAAACTTGATGAAAACAGTCTCTCCCATATTAACTCACGGGCTGATTGTGTTTTTTAGGCCTTCGCAAGCTATCGGAAGTGTGTGCGCAGCAGGAGAGACAAATCTATGTTTTCGCGCCTGTTTTGCCATTTCCAGGTCGAAAAACACACAGACCCCAAAAATAAAGAAACGGCTGTCCAGCCAAAACTGAGGCTTCAAACTTGATGAAAACAGTCTCTCCCACAATAACTCAAGGGACGCTTGTGTTTTTTAGGCCTTCGCAAGCTATCGGAAGTGTGTGCGCGGCAGGAGAGACAAATCCATGTTTTCGCGCATTTTTTGCGATTTCAAGGTCGAAAAACACATAGGCCCCAAAATGAAAGAAACGGCTGCCGCGCCAAAACTATGGCTTCAAACTTGATGAAAACAGTCTCTCCCATAATAACTCACGGGCTGCTTGTGTTTTTTAGGCCTTTGCAAGCTATCGGAAGTGTGTGCGCGGCAGGAGAGACAAATCCATGTTTTCGCGCCTGTTTTGCCATTTCCAGGTCGAAAAACACACAGACCCCAAAAATAAAGAAACGGCTGTCCAGCCAAAACTGAGGCTTCAAACTTGATGAAAACAGTCTCTCCCACAATAACTCAAGGGCCGCTTGTGTTTTTTAGGCCTTCGCAAGCTATCGGAAGTGTGTGCGCGGCAGGAGAGACAAATCCATGTTTTCGCGCATTTTTTGCGATTTCAAGGTCGAAAAACACATAGGCCCCAAAATGAAAGAAACGGCTGCCGCGCCAAAACTATGGCTTCAAACTTGATGAAAACAGTCTCTCCCATAATAACTCACGGGCTGCTTGTGTTTTTTAGGCCTTTGCAAGCTATCGGAAGTGTGTGCGCGGCAGGAGATACAAATCCATGTTTTCGCGCCTTTTTTGCGATTTCAAGGTCGAAAAACACATAGGCCCCAAAATGAAAGAAACGGCTGCCGCGCCAAAACTATGGCTTCAAACTTGATGAAAACAGTCTCTCCCATATTAACTCACGGGCTGATTGTGTTTTTTAGGCCTTCGCAAGCAATCGGAAGTGTGTGCGCAGCAGGAGAGACAAATCTATGTTTTCGCGCCTTTTTTGCCATTTCCAGGTCGAAAAACACACAGACCCCAAAAATAAAGAAACGGCTGTCCAGCCAAAACTGAGGCTTCAAACTTGATGAAAACAGTCTCTCCCAAAATAACTCAAGGGCCGCTTGTGTTTTTTAGGCCTTCGCAAGCTATCGGAAGTGTGTGCGCGGCAGGAGAGACAAATCCATGTTTTCGCGCATTTTTTGCGATTTCAAGGTCGAAAAACACATAGGCCCCAAAATGAAAGAAACGGCTGCCGCGCCAAAACTATGGCTTCAAACTTGATGAAAACAGTCTCTCCCATAATAACTCACGGGCTGCTTGTGTTTTTTAGGCCTTTGCAAGCTATCGGAAGTGTGTGCGCGGCAGGAGATACAAATCCATGTTTTCGCGCCTTTTTTGCGATTTCAAGGTCGAAAAACACATAGGCCCCAAAATGAAAGAAACGGCTGCCGCGCCAAAACTATGGCTTCAAACTTGATGAAAACAGTCTCTCCCATATTAACTCACGGGCTGATTGTGTTTTTTAGGCCTTCGCAAGCAATCGGAAGTGTGTGCGCAGCAGGAGAGACAAATCTATGTTTTCGCGCCTTTTTTGCCATTTCCAGGTCGAAAAACACACAGACCCCAAAAATAAAGAAACGGCTGTCCAGCCAAAACTGAGGCTTCAAACTTGATGAAAACAGTCTCTCCCAAAATAACTCAAGGGCCGCTTGTGTTTTTTAGGCCATCGCAAGCTATCGGAAGTGTGTGCGCGGCAGTAGAGACAAATCCATGTTTTCGCGCATTTTTTGCGATTTCAAGGTCGAAAAACACATAGGCCCCAAAATGAAAGAAACGGCTGCCGCGCCAAAACTATGGCTTCAAACTTGATGAAAACAGTCTCTCCCATAATAACTCACGGGCTGCTTGTGTTTTTTAGGCCTTTGCAAGCTATCGGAAGTGTGTGCGCGGCAGGAGAGACAAATCCATGTTTTCGCGCATTTTTTGCGATTTCAAGGTCGAAAAACACATAGGCCCCAAAATGAAAGAAACGGCTGCCGCGCCAAAACTATGGCTTCAAACTTGATGAAAACAGTCTCTCCCATATTAACTCACGGGCTGATTGTGTTTTTTAGGCCTTCGCAAGCTATCGGAAGTGTGTGCGCAGCAGGAGAGACAAATCTATGTTTTCGCGCCTGTTTTGCCATTTCCAGGTCGAAAAACACACAGACCCCAAAAATAAAGAAACGGCTGTCCAGCCAAAACTGAGGCTTCAAACTTGATGAAAACAGTCTCTCCCACAATAACTCAAGGGCCGCTTGTGTTTTTTAGGCCTTCGCAAGCTATCGGAAGTGTGTGCGCGGCAGGAGAGACAAATCCATGTTTTCGCGCATTTTTTGCGATTTCAAGGTCGAAAAACACATAGGCCCCAAAATGAAAGAAACGGCTGCCGCGCCAAAACTATGGCTTCAAACTTGATGAAAACAGTCTCTCCCATAATAACTCACGGGCTGCTTGTGTTTTTTAGGCCTTTGCAAGCTATCGGAAGTGTGTGCGCGGCAGGAGATACAAATCCATGTTTTCGCGCCTTTTTTGCGATTTCAAGGTCGAAAAACACATAGGCCCCAAAATGAAAGAAACGGCTGCCGCGCCAAAACTATGGCTTCAAACTTGATGAAAACAGTCTCTCCCATATTAACTCACGGGCTGATTGTGTTTTTTAGGCCTTCGCAAGCAATCGGAAGTGTGTGCGCAGCAGGAGAGACAAATCTATGTTTTCGCGCCTTTTTTGCGATTTCAAGGTCGAAAAACACATAGGCCCCAAAATGAAAGAAACGGCTGCCGCGCCAAAACTATGGCTTCAAACTTGATGAAAACAGTCTCTCCCATAATAACTCACGGGCTGCTTGTGTTTTTTAGGCCTTTGCAAGCTATCGGAAGTGTGTGCGCGGCAGGAGATACAAATCCATGTTTTCGCGCCTTTTTTGCGATTTCAAGGTCGAAAAACACATAGGCCCCAAAATGAAAGAAACGGCTGCCGCGCCAAAACTATGGCTTCAAACTTGATGAAAACAGTCTCTCCCATATTAACTCACGGGCTGATTGTGTTTTTTAGGCCTTCGCAAGCTATCGGAAGTGTGTGCGCAGCAGGAGAGACAAATCTATGTTTTCGCGCCTTTTTTGCCATTTCCAGGTCGAAAAACACACAGACCCCAAAAATAAAGAAACGGCTGTCCAGCCAAAACTGAGGCTTCAAACTTGATGAAAACAGTCTCTCCCAAAATAACTCAAGGGCCGCTTGTGTTTTTTAGGCCTTCGCAAGCTATCGGAAGTGTGTGCGCGGCAGTAGAGACAAATCCATGTTTTCGCGCATTTTTTGCGATTTCAAGGTCGAAAAACACATAGGCCCCAAAATGAAAGAAACGGCTGCCGCGCCAAAACTATGGCTTCAAACTTGATGAAAACAGTCTCTCCCATAATAACTCACGGGCTGCTTGTGTTTTTTAGGCCTTTGCAAGCTATCGGAAGTGTGTGCGCGGCAGGAGAGACAAATCCATGTTTTCGCGACTTTTTTGCGATTTCAAGGTCGAAAAACACATAGGCCCCAAAATGAAAGAAACGGCTGGCGCGCCAAAACTATGGCTTCAAACTTGATGAAAACAGTCTCTCCCATAATAACTCACGGGCTGCTTGTGTTTTTTAGGCCTTTGCAAGCTATCGGAAGTGTGTGCGCGGCAGGAGAGACAAATCCATGTTTTCGCGCATTTTTTGCGATTTCAAGGTCGAAAAACACATAGGCCCCAAAATGAAAGAAACGGCTGCCGCGCCAAAACTATGGCTTCAAACTTGATGAAAACAGTCTCTCCCATATTAACTCACGGGCTGATTGTGTTTTTTAGGCCTTCGCAAGCTATCGGAAGTGTGTGCGCAGCAGGAGAGACAAATCTATGTTTTCGCGCCTGTTTTGCCATTTCCAGGTCGAAAAACACACAGACCCCAAAAATAAAGAAACGGCTGTCCAGCCAAAACTGAGGCTTCAAACTTGATGAAAACAGTCTCTCCCACAATAACTCAAGGGCCGCTTGTGTTTTTTAGGCCTTCGCAAGCTATCGGAAGTGTGTGCGCGGCAGGAGAGACAAATCCATGTTTTCGCGCATTTTTTGCGATTTCAAGGTCGAAAAACACATAGGCCCCAAAATGAAAGAAACGGCTGGCGCGCCAAAACTATGGCTTCAAACTTGATGAAAACAGTCTCTCCCACAATAACTCAAGGGCCGCTTGTGTTTTTTAGGCCTTCGCAAGCTATCGGAAGTGTGTGCGCGGCAGGAGAGACAAATCCATGTTTTCGCGCATTTTTTGCGATTTCAAGGTCGAAAAACACATAGGCCCCAAAATGAAAGAAACGGCTGCCGCGCCAAAACTATGGCTTCAAACTTGATGAAAACAGTCTCTCCCATAATAACTCACGGGCTGCTTGTGTTTTTTAGGCCTTTGCAAGCTATCGGAAGTGTGTGCGCGGCAGGAGATACAAATCCATGTTTTCGCGCCTTTTTTGCGATTTCAAGGTCGAAAAACACATAGGCCCCAAAATGAAAGAAACGGCTGCCGCGCCAAAACTATGGCTTCAAACTTGATGAAAACAGTCTCTCCCATATTAACTCACGGGCTGATTGTGTTTTTTAGGCCTTCGCAAGCAATCGGAAGTGTGTGCGCAGCAGGAGAGACAAATCTATGTTTTCGCGCCTTTTTTGCCATTTCCAGGTCGAAAAACACACAGACCCCAAAAATAAAGAAACGGCTGTCCAGCCAAAACTGAGGCTTCAAACTTGATGAAAACAGTCTCTCCCAAAATAACTCAAGGGCCGCTTGTGTTTTTTAGGCCTTCGCAAGCTATCGGAAGTGTGTGCGCGGCAGGAGATACAAATCCATGTTTTCGCGCCTTTTTTGCGATTTCAAGGTCGAAAAACACATAGGCCCCAAAATGAAAGAAACGGCTGCCGCGCCAAAACTATGGCTTCAAACTTGATGAAAACAGTCTCTCCCATATTAACTCACGGGCTGATTGTGTTTTTTAGGCCTTCGCAAGCAATCGGAAGTGTGTGCGCAGCAGGAGAGACAAATCTATGTTTTCGCGCCTTTTTTGCCATTTCCAGGTCGAAAAACACACAGACCCCAAAAATAAAGAAACGGCTGTCCAGCCAAAACTGAGGCTTCAAACTTGATGAAAACAGTCTCTCCCAAAATAACTCAAGGGCCGCTTGTGTTTTTTAGGCCTTCGCAAGCTATCGGAAGTGTGTGCGCGGCAGGAGATACAAATCCATGTTTTCGCGCCTTTTTTGCGATTTCAAGGTCGAAAAACACATAGGCCCCAAAATGAAAGAAACGGCTGCCGCGCCAAAACTATGGCTTCAAACTTGATGAAAACAGTCTCTCCCATATTAACTCACGGGCTGATTGTGTTTTTTAGGCCTTCGCAAGCAATCGGAAGTGTGTGCGCAGCAGGAGAGACAAATCTATGTTTTCGCGCCTTTTTTGCCATTTCCAGGTCGAAAAACACACAGACCCCAAAAATAAAGAAACGGCTGTCCAGCCAAAACTGAGGCTTCAAACTTGATGAAAACAGTCTCTCCCAAAATAACTCAAGGGCCGCTTGTGTTTTTTAGGCCTTCGCAAGCTATCGGAAGTGTGTGCGCGGCAGTAGAGACAAATCCATGTTTTCGCGCATTTTTTGCGATTTCAAGGTCGAAAAACACATAGGCCCCAAAATGAAAGAAACGGCTGCCGCGCCAAAACTATGGCTTCAAACTTGATGAAAACAGTCTCTCCCATAATAACTCACGGGCTGCTTGTGTTTTTTAGGCCTTTGCAAGCTATCGGAAGTGTGTGCGCGGCAGGAGAGACAAATCCATGTTTTCGCGCATTTTTTGCGATTTCAAGGTCGAAAAACACATAGGCCCCAAAATGAAAGAAACGGCTGCCGCGCCAAAACTATGGCTTCAAACTTGATGAAAACAGTCTCTCCCATATTAACTCACGGGCTGATTGTGTTTTTTAGGCCTTCGCAAGCTATCGGAAGTGTGTGCGCAGCAGGAGAGACAAATCTATGTTTTCGCGCCTGTTTTGCCATTTCCAGGTCGAAAAACACACAGACCCCAAAAATAAAGAAACGGCTGTCCAGCCAAAACTGAGGCTTCAAACTTGATGAAAACAGTCTCTCCCACAATAACTCAAGGGCCGCTTGTGTTTTTTAGGCCTTCGCAAGCTATCGGAAGTGTGTGCGCGGCAGGAGAGACAAATCCATGTTTTCGCGCATTTTTTGCGATTTCAAGGTCGAAAAACACATAGGCCCCAAAATGAAAGAAACGGCTGCCGCGCCAAAACTATGGCTTCAAACTTGATGAAAACAGTCTCTCCCATAATAACTCACGGGCTGCTTGTGTTTTTTAGGCCTTTGCAAGCTATCGGAAGTGTGTGCGCGGCAGGAGATACAAATCCATGTTTTCGCGCCTTTTTTGCGATTTCAAGGTCGAAAAACACATAGGCCCCAAAATGAAAGAAACGGCTGCCGCGCCAAAACTATGGCTTCAAACTTGATGAAAACAGTCTCTCCCATATTAACTCACGGGCTGATTGTGTTTTTTAGGCCTTCGCAAGCAATCGGAAGTGTGTGCGCAGCAGGAGAGACAAATCTATGTTTTCGCGCCTTTTTTGCCATTTCCAGGTCGAAAAACACATAGGCCCCAAAAATAAAGAAACGGCTGTCCAGCCAAAACTGAGGCTTCAAACTTGATGAAAACAGTCTCTCCCAAAATAACTCAAGGGCCGCTTGTGTTTTTTAGGCCTTCGCAAGCTATCGGAAGTGTGTGCGCGGCAGTAGAGACAAATCCATGTTTTCGCGCATTTTTTGCGATTTCAAGGTCGAAAAACACATAGGCCCCAAAATGAAAGAAACGGCTGCCGCGCCAAAACTATGGCTTCAAACTTGATGAAAACAGTCTCTCCCATAATAACTCACGGGCTGCTTGTGTTTTTTAGGCCTTTGCAAGCTATCGGAAGTGTGTGCGCGGCAGGAGAGACAAATCCATGTTTTCGCGACTTTTTTGCGATTTCAAGGTCGAAAAACACATAGGCCCCAAAATGAAAGAAACGGCTGGCGCGCCAAAACTATGGCTTCAAACTTGATGAAAACAGTCTCTCCCATAATAACTCACGGGCTGCTTGTGTTTTTTAGGCCTTTGCAAGCTATCGGAAGTGTGTGCGCGGCAGGAGAGACAAATCCATGTTTTCGCGCATTTTTTGCGATTTCAAGGTCGAAAAACACATAGGCCCCAAAATGAAAGAAACGGCTGCCGCGCCAAAACTATGGCTTCAAACTTGATGAAAACAGTCTCTCCCATATTAACTCACGGGCTGATTGTGTTTTTTAGGCCTTCGCAAGCTATCGGAAGTGTGTGCGCAGCAGGAGAGACAAATCTATGTTTTCGCGCCTGTTTTGCCATTTCCAGGTCGAAAAACACACAGACCCCAAAAATAAAGAAACGGCTGTCCAGCCAAAACTGAGGCTTCAAACTTGATGAAAACAGTCTCTCCCACAATAACTCAAGGGCCGCTTGTGTTTTTTAGGCCTTCGCAAGCTATCGGAAGTGTGTGCGCGGCAGGAGAGACAAATCCATGTTTTCGCGCCTTTTTTGCGATTTCAAGGTCGAAAAACACATAGGCCCCAAAATGAAAGAAACGGCTGCCGCGCCAAAACTATGGCTTCAAACTTGATGAAAACAGTCTCTCCCATATTAACTCACGGGCTGATTGTGTTTTTTAGGCCTTCGCAAGCAATCGGAAGTGTGTGCGCAGCAGGAGAGACAAATCTATGTTTTCGCGCCTTTTTTGCGATTTCAAGGTCGAAAAACACATAGGCCCCAAAATGAAAGAAACGGCTGCCGCGCCAAAACTATGGCTTCAAACTTGATGAAAACAGTCTCTCCCATAATAACTCACGGGCTGCTTGTGTTTTTTAGGCCTTTGCAAGCTATCGGAAGTGTGTGCGCGGCAGGAGATACAAATCCATGTTTTCGCGCCTTTTTTGCGATTTCAAGGTCGAAAAACACATAGGCCCCAAAATGAAAGAAACGGCTGCCGCGCCAAAACTATGGCTTCAAACTTGATGAAAACAGTCTCTCCCATATTAACTCACGGGCTGATTGTGTTTTTTAGGCCTTCGCAAGCTATCGGAAGTGTGTGCGCAGCAGGAGAGACAAATCTATGTTTTCGCGCCTTTTTTGCCATTTCCAGGTCGAAAAACACACAGACCCCAAAAATAAAGAAACGGCTGTCCAGCCAAAACTGAGGCTTCAAACTTGATGAAAACAGTCTCTCCCAAAATAACTCAAGGGCCGCTTGTGTTTTTTAGGCCTTCGCAAGCTATCGGAAGTGTGTGCGCGGCAGTAGAGACAAATCCATGTTTTCGCGCATTTTTTGCGATTTCAAGGTCGAAAAACACATAGGCCCCAAAATGAAAGAAACGGCTGCCGCGCCAAAACTATGGCTTCAAACTTGATGAAAACAGTCTCTCCCATAATAACTCACGGGCTGCTTGTGTTTTTTAGGCCTTTGCAAGCTATCGGAAGTGTGTGCGCGGCAGGAGATACAAATCCATGTTTTCGCGCCTTTTTTGCGATTTCAAGGTCGAAAAACACATAGGCCCCAAAATGAAAGAAACGGCTGCCGCGCCAAAACTATGGCTTCAAACTTGATGAAAACAGTCTCTCCCATATTAACTCACGGGCTGATTGTGTTTTTTAGGCCTTCGCAAGCAATCGGAAGTGTGTGCGCAGCAGGAGAGACAAATCTATGTTTTCGCGCCTTTTTTGCGATTTCAAGGTCGAAAAACACATAGGCCCCAAAATGAAAGAAACGGCTGCCGCGCCAAAACTATGGCTTCAAACTTGATGAAAACAGTCTCTCCCATAATAACTCACGGGCTGCTTGTGTTTTTTAGGCCTTTGCAAGCTATCGGAAGTGTGTGCGCGGCAGGAGATACAAATCCATGTTTTCGCGCCTTTTTTGCGATTTCAAGGTCGAAAAACACATAGGCCCCAAAATGAAAGAAACGGCTGCCGCGCCAAAACTATGGCTTCAAACTTGATGAAAACAGTCTCTCCCATATTAACTCACGGGCTGATTGTGTTTTTTAGGCCTTCGCAAGCAATCGGAAGTGTGTGCGCAGCAGGAGAGACAAATCTATGTTTTCGCGCCTTTTTTGCCATTTCCAGGTCGAAAAACACACAGACCCCAAAAATAAAGAAACGGCTGTCCAGCCAAAACTGAGGCTTCAAACTTGATGAAAACAGTCTCTCCCAAAATAACTCAAGGGCCGCTTGTGTTTTTTAGGCCTTCGCAAGCTATCGGAAGTGTGTGCGCGGCAGGAGAGACAAATCCATGTTTTCGCGCCTTTTTTGCGATTTCAAGGTCGAAAAACACATAGGCCCCAAAATGAAAGAAACGGCTGTCCAGCCAAAACTGAGGCTTCAAACTTGATGAAAACAGTCTCTCCCAAAATAACTCAAGGGCCGCTTGTGTTTTTTAGGCCTTCGCAAGCTATCGGAAGTGTGTGCGCGGCAGTAGAGACAAATCCATGTTTTCGCGCATTTTTTGCGATTTCAAGGTCGAAAAACACATAGGCCCCAAAATGAAAGAAACGGCTGCCGCGCCAAAACTATGGCTTCAAACTTGATGAAAACAGTCTCTCCCATAATAACTCACGGGCTGCTTGTGTTTTTTAGGCCTTTGCAAGCTATCGGAAGTGTGTGCGCGGCAGGAGATACAAATCCATGTTTTCGCGCCTTTTTTGCGATTTCAAGGTCGAAAAACACATAGGCCCCAAAATGAAAGAAACGGCTGCCGCGCCAAAACTATGGCTTCAAACTTGATGAAAACAGTCTCTCCCATATTAACTCACGGGCTGATTGTGTTTTTTAGGCCTTCGCAAGCAATCGGAAGTGTGTGCGCAGCAGGAGAGACAAATCTATGTTTTCGCGCCTTTTTTGCGATTTCAAGGTCGAAAAACACATAGGCCCCAAAATGAAAGAAACGGCTGCCGCGCCAAAACTATGGCTTCAAACTTGATGAAAACAGTCTCTCCCATAATAACTCACGGGCTGCTTGTGTTTTTTAGGCCTTTGCAAGCTATCGGAAGTGTGTGCGCGGCAGGAGAGACAAATCCATGTTTTCGCGCCTTTTTTGCGATTTCAAGGTCGAAAAACACATAGGCCCCAAAATGAAAGAAACGGCTGGCGCGCCAAAACTATGGCTTCACACTTGATGAAAACAGTCTCTCCCATATTAACTCACGGGCTGATTGTGTTTTTTAGGCCTTCGCAAGCTATCGGAAGTGTGTGCGCAGCAGGAGAGACAAATCTATGTTTTCGCGCCTGTTTTGCCATTTCCAGGTCGAAAAACACACAGACCCCAAAAATAAAGAAACGGCTGTCCAGCCAAAACTGAGGCTTCAAACTTGATGAAAACAGTCTCTCCCACAATAACTCAAGGGCCGCTTGTGTTTTTTAGGCCTTCGCAAGCTATCGGAAGTGTGTGCGCGGCAGGAGAGACAAATCCATGTTTTCGCGCATTTTTTGCGATTTCAAGGTCGAAAAACACATAGGCCCCAAAATGAAAGAAACGGCTGCCGCGCCAAAACTATGGCTTCAAACTTGATGAAAACAGTCTCTCCCATATTAACTCACGGGCTGATTGTGTTTTTTAGGCCTTCGCAAGCAATCAGAAGTGTGTGCGCAGCAGGAGAGACAAATCTATGTTTTCGCGCCTTTTTTGCCATTTCCAGGTCGAAAAACACACAGACCCCAAAAATAAAGAAACGGCTGTCCAGCCAAAACTGAGGCTTCAAACTTGATGAAAACAGTCTCTCCCAAAATAACTCAAGGGCCGCTTGTGTTTTTTAGGCCTTCGCAAGCTATCGGAAGTGTGTGCGCGGCAGTAGAGACAAATCCATGTTTTCGCGCATTTTTTGCGATTTCAAGGTCGAAAAACACATAGGCCCCAAAATGAAAGAAACGGCTGCCGCGCCAAAACTATGGCTTCAAACTTGATGAAAACAGTCTCTCCCATAATAACTCACGGGCTGCTTGTGTTTTTTAGGCCTTTGCAAGCTATCGGAAGTGTGTGCGCGGCAGGAGAGACAAATCCATGTTTTCGCGCCTTTTTTGCGATTTCAAGGTCGAAAAACACATAGGCCCCAAAATGAAAGAAACGGCTGGCGCGCCAAAACTATGGCTTCAAACTTGATGAAAACAGTCTCTCCCATAATAACTCACGGGCTGCTTGTGTTTTTTAGGCCTTTGCAAGCTATCGGAAGTGTGTGCGCGGCAGGAGAGACAAATCCATGTTTTCGCGCCTTTTTTGCGATTTCAAGGTCGAAAAACACATAGGCCCCAAAATGAAAGAAACGGCTGGCGCGCCAAAACTATGGCTTCAAACTTGATGAAAACAGTCTCTCCCATAATAACTCACGGACTGCTTGTGTTTTTTAGGCCTTTGCAAGCTATCGGAAGTGTGTGCGCGGCAGGAGAGACAAATCCATGTTTTCGCGCCTTTTTTGCGATTTCCAGGTCGAAAAACACACAGACCCCAAAAATAAAGAAACGGCTGTCCAGCCAAAACTGAGGCTTCAAACTTGATGAAAACAGTCTCTCCCATATTAACTCACAGGCTGATTGTGTTTTTTAGGCCTTCGCAAGCTATCGGAAGTGTGTGCGCAGCAGGAGAGACAAATCTATGTTTTCGCGCCTGTTTTGCCATTTCCAGGTCGAAAAACACACAGACCCCAAAAACAAAGAAACGGCTGTCCAGCCAAAACTGAGGCTTCAAACTTGATGAAAACAGTCTCTCCCACAATAACTCAAGGGCCGCTTGTGTTTTTTAGGCCTTCGCAAGCTATCGGAAGTGTGTGCGCGGCAGGAGAGACAAATCCATGTTTTCGCGCATTTTTTGCGATTTCAAGGTCGAAAAACACATAGGCCCCAAAATGAAAGAAACGGCTGCCGCGCCAAAACTATGGCTTCAAACTTGATGAAAACAGTCTCTCCCATAATAACTCACGGGCTGCTTGTGTTTTTTAGGCCTTTGCAAGCTATCGGAAGTGTGTGCGCGGCAGGAGATACAAATCCATGTTTTTGCGCCTTTTTTGCGATTTCAAGGTCGAAAAACACATAGGCCCCAAAATGAAAGAAACGGCTGCCGCGCCAAAACTATGGCTTCAAACTTGATGAAAACAGTCTCTCCCATATTAACTCACGGGCTGATTGTGCTTTTTAGGCCTTCGCAAGCAATCGGAAGTGTGTGCGCAGCAGGAGAGACAAATCTATGTTTTCGCGCCTTTTTTGCCATTTCCAGGTCGAAAAAACACACAGACCCCAAAAATAAAGAAACGGCTGTCCAGCCAAAACTGAGGCTTCAAACTTGATGAAAACAGTCTCTCCCAAAATAACTCAAGGGCCGCTTGTGTTTTTTAGGCCTTCGCAAGCTATCGGAAGTGTGTGCGCGGCAGTAGAGACAAATCCATGTTTTCGCGCATTTTTTGCGATTTCAAGGTCGAAAAACACATAGGCCCCAAAATGAAAGAAACGGCTGCCGCGCCAAAACTATGGCTTCAAACTTGATGAAAACAGTCTCTCCCATAATAACTCACGGGCTGCTTGTGTTTTTTAGGCCTTTGCAAGCTATCGGAAGTGTGTGCGCGGCAGGAGAGACAAATCCATGTTTTCGCGCCTTTTTTGCGATTTCAAGGTCGAAAAACACATAGGCCCCAAAATGAAAGAAACGGCTGGCGCGCCAAAACTATGGCTTCACACTTGATGAAAACAGTCTCTCCCATATTAACTCACGGGCTGATTGTGTTTTTTAGGCCTTCGCAAGCTATCGGAAGTGTGTGCGCAGCAGGAGAGACAAATCTATGTTTTCGCGCCTGTTTTGCCATTTCCAGGTCGAAAAACACACAGACCCCAAAAATAAAGAAACGGCTGTCCAGCCAAAACTGAGGCTTCAAACTTGATGAAAACAGTCTCTCCCACAATAACTCAAGGGCCGCTTGTGTTTTTTAGGCCTTCGCAAGCTATCGGAAGTGTGTGCGCGGCAGGAGAGACAAATCCATGTTTTCGCGCATTTTTTGCGATTTCAAGGTCGAAAAACACATAGGCCCCAAAATGAAAGAAACGGCTGCCGCGCCAAAACTATGGCTTCAAACTTGATGAAAACAGTCTCTCCCATATTAACTCACGGGCTGATTGTGTTTTTTAGGCCTTCGCAAGCAATCAGAAGTGTGTGCGCAGCAGGAGAGACAAATCTATGTTTTCGCGCCTTTTTTGCCATTTCCAGGTCGAAAAACACACAGACCCCAAAAATAAAGAAACGGCTGTCCAGCCAAAACTGAGGCTTCAAACTTGATGAAAACAGTCTCTCCCAAAATAACTCAAGGGCCGCTTGTGTTTTTTAGGCCTTCGCAAGCTATCGGAAGTGTGTGCGCGGCAGTAGAGACAAATCCATGTTTTCGCGCATTTTTTGCGATTTCAAGGTCGAAAAACACATAGGCCCCAAAATGAAAGAAACGGCTGCCGCGCCAAAACTATGGCTTCAAACTTGATGAAAACAGTCTCTCCCATAATAACTCACGGGCTGCTTGTGTTTTTTAGGCCTTTGCAAGCTATCGGAAGTGTGTGCGCGGCAGGAGAGACAAATCCATGTTTTCGCGCCTTTTTTGCGATTTCAAGGTCGAAAAACACATAGGCCCCAAAATGAAAGAAACGGCTGGCGCGCCAAAACTATGGCTTCACACTTGATGAAAACAGTCTCTCCCATATTAACTCACGGGCTGATTGTGTTTTTTAGGCCTTCGCAAGCTATCGGAAGTGTGTGCGCAGCAGGAGAGACAAATCTATGTTTTCGCGCCTGTTTTGCCATTTCCAGGTCGAAAAACACACAGACCCCAAAAATAAAGAAACGGCTGTCCAGCCAAAACTGAGGCTTCAAACTTGATGAAAACAGTCTCTCCCACAATAACTCAAGGGCCGCTTGTGTTTTTTAGGCCTTCGCAAGCTATCGGAAGTGTGTGCGCGGCAGGAGAGACAAATCCATGTTTTCGCGCATTTTTTGCGATTTCAAGGTCGAAAAACACATAGGCCCCAAAATGAAAGAAACGGCTGCCGCGCCAAAACTATGGCTTCAAACTTGATGAAAACAGTCTCTCCCATATTAACTCACGGGCTGATTGTGTTTTTTAGGCCTTCGCAAGCAATCAGAAGTGTGTGCGCAGCAGGAGAGACAAATCTATGTTTTCGCGCCTTTTTTGCCATTTCCAGGTCGAAAAACACACAGACCCCAAAAATAAAGAAACGGCTGTCCAGCCAAAACTGAGGCTTCAAACTTGATGAAAACAGTCTCTCCCAAAATAACTCAAGGGCCGCTTGTGTTTTTTAGGCCTTCGCAAGCTATCGGAAGTGTGTGCGCGGCAGTAGAGACAAATCCATGTTTTCGCGCATTTTTTGCGATTTCAAGGTCGAAAAACACATAGGCCCCAAAATGAAAGAAACGGCTGCCGCGCCAAAACTATGGCTTCAAACTTGATGAAAACAGTCTCTCCCATAATAACTCACGGGCTGCTTGTGTTTTTTAGGCCTTTGCAAGCTATCGGAAGTGTGTGCGCGGCAGGAGAGACAAATCCATGTTTTCGCGCCTTTTTTGCGATTTCAAGGTCGAAAAACACATAGGCCCCAAAATGAAAGAAACGGCTGCCGCGCCAAAACTATGGCTTCAAACTTGATGAAAACAGTCTCTCCCATATTAACTCACGGGCTGATTGTGCTTTTTAGGCCTTCGCAAGCAATCGGAAGTGTGTGCGCAGCAGGAGAGACAAATCTATGTTTTCGCGCCTTTTTTGCCATTTCCAGGTCGAAAAAACACACAGACCCCAAAAATAAAGAAACGGCTGTCCAGCCAAAACTGAGGCTTCAAACTTGATGAAAACAGTCTCTCCCAAAATAACTCAAGGGCCGCTTGTGTTTTTTAGGCCTTCGCAAGCTATCGGAAGTGTGTGCGCGGCAGTAGAGACAAATCCATGTTTTCGCGCATTTTTTGCGATTTCAAGGTCGAAAAACACATAGGCCCCAAAATGAAAGAAACGGCTGCCGCGCCAAAACTATGGCTTCAAACTTGATGAAAACAGTCTCTCCCATAATAACTCACGGGCTGCTTGTGTTTTTTAGGCCTTTGCAAGCTATCGGAAGTGTGTGCGCGGCAGGAGAGACAAATCCATGTTTTCGCGCCTTTTTTGCGATTTCAAGGTCGAAAAACACATAGGCCCCAAAATGAAAGAAACGGCTGGCGCGCCAAAACTATGGCTTCACACTTGATGAAAACAGTCTCTCCCATATTAACTCACGGGCTGATTGTGTTTTTTAGGCCTTCGCAAGCTATCGGAAGTGTGTGCGCAGCAGGAGAGACAAATCTATGTTTTCGCGCCTGTTTTGCCATTTCCAGGTCGAAAAACACACAGACCCCAAAAATAAAGAAACGGCTGTCCAGCCAAAACTGAGGCTTCAAACTTGATGAAAACAGTCTCTCCCACAATAACTCAAGGGCCGCTTGTGTTTTTTAGGCCTTCGCAAGCTATCGGAAGTGTGTGCGCGGCAGGAGAGACAAATCCATGTTTTCGCGCATTTTTTGCGATTTCAAGGTCGAAAAACACATAGGCCCCAAAATGAAAGAAACGGCTGCCGCGCCAAAACTATGGCTTCAAACTTGATGAAAACAGTCTCTCCCATATTAACTCACGGGCTGATTGTGTTTTTTAGGCCTTCGCAAGCAATCAGAAGTGTGTGCGCAGCAGGAGAGACAAATCTATGTTTTCGCGCCTTTTTTGCCATTTCCAGGTCGAAAAACACACAGACCCCAAAAATAAAGAAACGGCTGTCCAGCCAAAACTGAGGCTTCAAACTTGATGAAAACAGTCTCTCCCAAAATAACTCAAGGGCCGCTTGTGTTTTTTAGGCCTTCGCAAGCTATCGGAAGTGTGTGCGCGGCAGGAGAGACAAATCCATGTTTTCGCGCATTTTTTGCGATTTCAAGGTCGAAAAACACATAGGCCCCAAAATGAAAGAAACGGCTGCCGCGCCAAAACTATGGCTTCAAACTTGATGAAAACAGTCTCTCCCATAATAACTCACGGGCTGCTTGTGTTTTTTAGGCCTTTGCAAGCTATCGGAAGTGTGTGCGCGGCAGGAGAGACAAATCCATGTTTTCGCGCCTTTTTTGCGATTTCAAGGTCGAAAAACACATAGGCCCCAAAATGAAAGAAACGGCTGGCGCGCCAAAACTATGGCTTCACACTTGATGAAAACAGTCTCTCCCATATTAACTCACGGGCTGATTGTGTTTTTTAGGCCTTCGCAAGCTATCGGAAGTGTGTGCGCAGCAGGAGAGACAAATCTATGTTTTCGCGCCTGTTTTGCCATTTCCAGGTCGAAAAACACACAGACCCCAAAAATAAAGAAACGGCTGTCCAGCCAAAACTGAGGCTTCAAACTTGATGAAAACAGTCTCTCCCACAATAACTCAAGGGCCGCTTGTGTTTTTTAGGCCTTCGCAAGCTATCGGAAGTGTGTGCGCGGCAGGAGAGACAAATCCATGTTTTCGCGCATTTTTTGCGATTTCAAGGTCGAAAAACACATAGGCCCCAAAATGAAAGAAACGGCTGCCGCGCCAAAACTATGGCTTCAAACTTGATGAAAACAGTCTCTCCCATATTAACTCACGGGCTGATTGTGTTTTTTAGGCCTTCGCAAGCAATCAGAAGTGTGTGCGCAGCAGGAGAGACAAATCTATGTTTTCGCGCCTTTTTTGCCATTTCCAGGTCGAAAAACACACAGACCCCAAAAATAAAGAAACGGCTGTCCAGCCAAAACTGAGGCTTCAAACTTGATGAAAACAGTCTCTCCCAAAATAACTCAAGGGCCGCTTGTGTTTTTTAGGCCTTCGCAAGCTATCGGAAGTGTGTGCGCGGCAGTAGAGACAAATCCATGTTTTCGCGCATTTTTTGCGATTTCAAGGTCGAAAAACACATAGGCCCCAAAATGAAAGAAACGGCTGCCGCGCCAAAACTATGGCTTCAAACTTGATGAAAACAGTCTCTCCCATAATAACTCACGGGCTGCTTGTGTTTTTTAGGCCTTTGCAAGCTATCGGAAGTGTGTGCGCGGCAGGAGAGACAAATCCATGTTTTCGCGCCTTTTTTGCGATTTCAAGGTCGAAAAACACATAGGCCCCAAAATGAAAGAAACGGCTGGCGCGCCAAAACTATGGCTTCAAACTTGATGAAAACAGTCTCCCCCATAATAACTCACGGGCTGCTTGTGTTTTTTAGGCCTTTGCAAGCTATCGGAAGTGTGTGCGCGGCAGGAGAGACAAATCCATGTTTTCGCGCCTTTTTTGCGATTTCAAGGTCGAAAAACACATAGGCCCCAAAATGAAAGAAACGGCTGGCGCGCCAAAACTATGGCTTCAAACTTGATGAAAACAGTCTCTCCCATAATAACTCACGGACTGCTTGTGTTTTTTAGGCCTTTGCAAGCTATCGGAAGTGTGTGCGCGGCAGGAGAGACAAATCCATGTTTTCGCGCCTTTTTTGCGATTTCCAGGTCGAAAAACACACAGACCCCAAAAATAAAGAAACGGCTGTCCAGCCAAAACTGAGGCTTCAAACTTGATGAAAACAGTCTCTCCCATATTAACTCACGGGCTGATTGTGTTTTTTAGGCCTTCGCAAGCTATCGGAAGTGTGTGCGCAGCAGGAGAGACAAATCTATGTTTTCGCGCCTGTTTTGCCATTTCCAGGTCGAAAAACACACAGACCCCAAAAACAAAGAAACGGCTGTCCAGCCAAAACTGAGGCTTCAAACTTGATGAAAACAGTCTCTCCCACAATAACTCAAGGGCCGCTTGTGTTTTTTAGGCCTTCGCAAGCTATCGGAAGTGTGTGCGCGGCAGGAGAGACAAATCCATGTTTTCACGCATTTTTTGCGATTTCAAGGTCGAAAAACACATAGGCCCCAAAATGAAAGAAACGGCTGCCGCGCCAAAACTATGGCTTCAAACTTGATGAAAACAGTCTCTCCCATAATAACTCACGGGCTGCTTGTGTTTTTTAGGCCTTTGCAAGCTATCGGAAGTGTGTGCGCGGCAGGAGAGACAAATCCATGTTTTCGCGCCTTTTTTGCGATTTCAAGGTCGAAAAACACATAGGTCCCAAAATGAAAGAAACGGCTGGCGCGCCAAAACTATGGCTTCAAACTTGATGAAAACAGTCTCTCCCATATTAACTCACGGGCTGATTGTGTTTTTTAGGCCTTCGCAAGCTATCGGAAGTGTGTGCGCAGCAGGAGAGACAAATCTATGTTTTCGCGCCTGTTTTGCCATTTCCAGGTCGAAAAACACACAGACCCCAAAAATAAAGAAACGGCTGTCCAGCCAAAACTGAGGCTTCAAACTTGATGAAAACAGTCTCTCCCACAATAACTCAAGGGACGCTTGTGTTTTTTAGGCCTTCGCAAGCTATCGGAAGTGTGTGCGCGGCAGGAGAGACAAATCCATGTTTTCGCGCATTTTTTGCGATTTCAAGGTCGAAAAACACATAGGCCCCAAAATGAAAGAAACGGCTGCCGCGCCAAAACTATGGCTTCAAACTTGATGAAAACAGTCTCTCCCATATTAACTCACGGGCTGATTGTGTTTTTTAGGCCTTCGCAAGCTATCGGAAGTGTGTGCGCAGCAGGAGAGACAAATCTATGTTTTCGCGCCTGTTTTGCCATTTCCAGGTCGAAAAACACACAGACCCCAAAAATAAAGAAACGGCTGTCCAGCCAAAACTGAGGCTTCAAACTTGATGAAAACAGTCTCTCCCACAATAACTCAAGGGCCGCTTGTGTTTTTTAGGCCTTCGCAAGCTATCGGAAGTGTGTGCGCGGCAGGAGAGACAAATCCATGTTTTCGCGCATTTTTTGCGATTTCAAGGTCGAAAAACACATAGGCCCCAAAATGAAAGAAACGGCTGCCGCGCCAAAACTATGGCTTCAAACTTGATGAAAACAGTCTCTCCCATAATAACTCACGGGCTGCTTGTGTTTTCTAGGCCTTTGCAAGCTATCGGAAGTGTGTGCGCGGCAGGAGATACAAATCCATGTTTTCGCGCCTTTTTTGCGATTTCAAGGTCGAAAAACACATAGGCCCCAAAATGAAAGAAACGGCTGCCGCGCCAAAACTATGGCTTCAAACTTGATGAAAACAGTCTCTCCCATAATAACTCACGGGCTGCTTGTGTTTTTTAGGCCTTTGCAAGCTATCGGAAGTGTGTGCGCGGCAGGAGATACAAATCCATGTTTTCGCGCCTTTTTTGCGATTTCAAGGTCGAAAAACACATAGGCCCCAAAATGAAAGAAACGGCTGCCGCGCCAAAACTATGGCTTCAAACTTGATGAAAACAGTCTCTCCCATATTAACTCACGGGCTGCTTGTGTTTTTTAGGCCTTTGCAAGCTATCGGAAGTGTGTGCGCGGCAGGAGAGACAAATCCATGTTTTCGCGCATTTTTTGCGATTTCAAGGTCGAAAAACACATAGGCCCCAAAATGAAAGAAACGGCTGGCGCGCCAAAACTATGGCTTCAAACTTGATGAAAACAGTCTCTCCCATAATAACTCACGGGCTGCTTGTGTTTTTTAGGCCTTTGCAAGCTATCGGAAGTGTGTGCGCGGCAGGAGAGACAAATCCATGTTTTCGCGCCTTTTTTGCGATTTCAAGGTCGAAAAACACATAGGCCCCAAAATGAAAGAAACGGCTGGCGCGCCAAAACTATGGCTTCAAACTTGATGAAAACAGTCTCTCCCATAATAACTCACGGACTGCTTGTGTTTTTTAGGCCTTTGCAAGCTATCGGAAGTGTGTGCGCGGCAGGAGAGACAAATCCATGTTTTCGCGCCTTTTTTGCGATTTCCAGGTCGAAAAACACACAGACCCCAAAAATAAAGAAACGGCTGTCCAGCCAAAACTGAGGCTTCAAACTTGATGAAAACAGTCTCTCCCATATTAACTCACGGGCTGATTGTGTTTTTTAGGCCTTCGCAAGCTATCGGAAGTGTGTGCGCAGCAGGAGAGACAAATCTATGTTTTCGCGCCTGTTTTGCCATTTCCAGGTCGAAAAACACACAGACCCCAAAAACAAAGAAACGGCTGTCCAGCCAAAACTGAGGCTTCAAACTTGATGAAAACAGTCTCTCCCACAATAACTCAAGGGCCGCTTGTGTTTTTTAGGCCTTCGCAAGCTATCGGAAGTGTGTGCGCGGCAGGAGAGACAAATCCATGTTTTCGCGCATTTTTTGCGATTTCAAGGTCGAAAAACACATAGGCCACAAAATGAAAGAAACGGCTGCCGCGCCAAAACTATGGCTTCAAACTTGATGAAAACAGTCTCTCCCATAATAACTCACGGGCTGCTTGTGTTTTTTAGGCCTTTGCAAGCTATCGGAAGTGTGTGCGCGGCAGGAGATACAAATCCATGTTTTTGCGCCTTTTTTGCGATTTCAAGGTCGAAAAACACATAGGCCCCAAAATGAAAGAAACGGCTGCCGCGCCAAAACTATGGCTTCAAACTTGATGAAAACAGTCTCTCCCATATTAACTCACGGGCTGATTGTGTTTTTTAGGCCTTCGCAAGCAATCGGAAGTGTGTGCGCAGCAGGAGAGACAAATCTATGTTTTCGCGCCTTTTTTGCCATTTCCAGGTCGAAAAACACACAGACCCCAAAAATAAAGAAACGGCTGTCCAGCCAAAACTGAGGCTTCAAACTTGATGAAAACAGTCTCTCCCAAAATAACTCAAGGGCCGCTTGTGTTTTTTAGGCCTTCGCAAGCTATCGGAAGTGTGTGCGTGGCAGTAGAGACAAATCCATGTTTTCGCGCATTTTTTGTGATTTCAAGGTCTAAAAACACATAGGCCCCAAAATGAAAGAAACGGCTGCCGCGCCAAAACTATGGCTTCAAACTTGATGAAAACAGTCTCTCCCATAATAACTCACGGGCTGCTTGTGTTTTTTAGGCCTTTGCAAGCTATCGGAAGTGTGTGCGCGGCAGGAGAGACAAATCCATGTTTTCGCGCCTTTTTTGCGATTTCAAGGTCGAAAAACACATAGGCCCCAAAATGAAAGAAACGGCTGGCGCGCCAAAACTATGGCTTCAAACTTGATGAAAACAGTCTCTCCCATAATAACTCACGGGCTGCTTGTGTTTTTTAGGCCTTTGCAAGCTATCGGAAGTGTGTGCGCGGCAGGAGAGACGAATCCATGTTTTCGCGCCTTTTTTGCGATTTCAAGGTCGAAAAACACATAGACCCCAAAATGAAAGAAACGGCTGGCGCGCCAAAACTATGGCTTCAAACTTGATGAAAACAGTCTCTCCCATAATAACTCACAGGCTGCTTGTGTTTTTTAGGCCTTTGCAAGCTATCGGAAGTGTGTGCGCGGCAGGAGAGACAAATCCATGTTTTCGCGCCTTTTTTGCGATTTCAAGGTCGAAAAACACATAGGTCCCAAAATGAAAGAAACGGCTGGCGCGCCAAAACTATGGCTTCAAACTTGATGAAAACAGTCTCTCCCATATTAACTCACGGGCTGATTGTGTTTTTTAGGCCTTCGCAAGCTATCGGAAGTGTGTGCGCAGCAGGAGAGACAAATCTATGTTTTCGCGCCTGTTTTGCCATTTCCAGTTCGAAAAACACACAGACCCCAAAAATAAAGAAACGGCTGTCCAGCCAAAACTGAGGCTTCAAACTTGATGAAAACAGTCTCTCCCACAATAACTCAAGGGACGCTTGTGTTTTTTAGGCCTTCGCAAGCTATCGGAAGTGTGTGCGCGGCAGGAGAGACAAATCCATGTTTTCGCGCATTTTTTGCGATTTCAAGGTCGAAAAACACATAGGCCCCAAAATGAAAGAAACGGCTGCCGCGCCAAAACTATGGCTTCAAACTTGATGAAAACAGTCTCTCCCATAATAACTCACGGGCTGCTTGTGTTTTTTAGGCCTTTGCAAGCTATCGGAAGTGTGTGCGCGGCAGGAGAGACAAATCCATGTTTTCGCGCCTGTTTTGCCATTTCCAGGTCGAAAAACACACAGACCCCAAAAATAAAGAAACGGCTGTCCAGCCAAAACTGAGGCTTCAAACTTGATGAAAACAGTCTCTCCCACAATAACTCAAGGGCCGCTTGTGTTTTTTAGGCCTTCGCAAGCTATCGGAAGTGTGTGCGCGGCAGGAGAGACAAATCCATGTTTTCGCGCCTTTTTTGCGATTTCAAGGTCGAAAAACACATAGGCCCCAAAATGAAAGAAACGGCTGGCGCGCCAAAACTATGGCTTCACACTTGATGAAAACAGTCTCTCCCATATTAACTCACGGGCTGATTGTGTTTTTTAGGCCTTCGCAAGCTATCGGAAGTGTGTGCGCAGCAGGAGAGACAAATCTATGTTTTCGCGCCTTTTTTGCCATTTCCAGGTCGAAAAACACACAGACCCCAAAAATGAAGAAACGGCTGTCCAGCCAAAACTGAGGCTTCAAACTTGATGAAAACAGTCTCTCCCACAATAACTCAAGGGCCGCTTGTGTTTTTTAGGCCTTCGCAAGCTATCGGAAGTGTGTGCGCGGCAGGAGAGACAAATCCATGTTTTCGCGCATTTTTTGCGATTTCAAGGTCGAAAAACACATAGGCCCCAAAATGAAAGAAACGGCTGCCGCGCCAAAACTATGGCTTCAAACTTGATGAAAACAGTCTCTCCCATATTAACTCACGGGCTGATTGTGTTTTTTAGGCCTTCGCAAGCAATCAGAAGTGTGTGCGCAGCAGGAGAGACAAATCTATGTTTTCGCGCCTTTTTTGCCATTTCCAGGTCGAAAAACACACAGACCCCAAAAATAAAGAAACGGCTGTCCAGCCAAAACTGAGGCTTCAAACTTGATGAAAACAGTCTCTCCCAAAATAACTCAAGGGCCGCTTGTGTTTTTTAGGCCTTCGCAAGCTATCGGAAGTGTGTGCGCGGCAGTAGAGACAAATCCATGTTTTCGCGCATTTTTTGCGATTTCAAGGTCGAAAAACACATAGGCCCCAAAATGAAAGAAACGGCTGCCGCGCCAAAACTATGGCTTCAAACTTGATGAAAACAGTCTCTCCCATAATAACTCACGGGCTGCTTGTGTTTTTTAGGCCTTTGCAAGCTATCGGAAGTGTGTGCGCGGCAGGAGAGACAAATCCATGTTTTCGCGCCTTTTTTGCGATTTCAAGGTAGAAAAACACATAGGCCCCATAATGAAAGAAACGGCTGGCGCGCCAGAACTATGGCTTCAAACTTGATGAAAACAGTCTCTCCCATAATAACTCACGGGCTGCTTGTGTTTTTTAGGCCTTTGCAAGCTATCGGAAGTGTGTGCGCGGCAGGAGAGACAAATCCATGTTTTCGCGCCTTTTTTGCGATTTCAAGGTCGAAAAACACATAGGCCCCAAAATGAAAGAAACGGCTGGCGCGCCAAAACTATGGCTTCAAACTTGATGAAAACAGTCTCTCCCATAATAACTCACGGACTGCTTGTGTTTTTTAGGCCTTCGCAAGCTATCGGAAGTGTGTGCGCAGCAGGAGAGACAAATCTATGTTTTCGCGCCTGTTTTGCCATTTCCAGGTCGAAAAACACACAGACCCCAAAAACAAAGAAACGGCTGTCCAGCCAAAACTGAGGCTTCAAACTTGATGAAAACAGTCTCTCCCACAATAACTCAAGGGCCGCTTGTGTTTTTTAGGCCTTCGCAAGCTATCGGAAGTGTGTGCGCGGCAGGAGAGACAAATCCATGTTTTCGCGCATTTTTTGCGATTTCAAGGTCGAAAAACACATAGGCCCCAAAATGAAAGAAACGGCTGCCGCGCCAAAACTATGGCTTCAAACTTGATGAAAACAGTCTCTCCCATAATAACTCACGGGCTGCTTGTGTTTTTTAGGCCTTTGCAAGCTATCGGAAGTGTGTGCGCGGCAGGAGATACAAATCCATGTTTTTGCGCCTTTTTTGCGATTTCAAGGTCGAAAAACACATAGGCCCCAAAATGAAAGAAACGGCTGCCGCGCCAAAACTATGGCTTCAAACTTGATGAAAACAGTCTCTCCCATATTAACTCACGGGCTGATTGTGTTTTTTAGGCCTTCGCAAGCAATCGGAAGTGTGTGCGCAGCAGGAGAGACAAATCTATGTTTTCGCGCCTTTTTTGCCATTTCCAGGTCGAAAAACACACAGACCCCAAAAATAAAGAAACGGCTGTCCAGCCAAAACTGAGGCTTCAAACTTGATGAAAACAGTCTCTCCCAAAATAACTCAAGGGCCGCTTGTGTTTTTTAGGCCTTCGCAAGCTATCGGAAGTGTGTGCGTGGCAGTAGAGACAAATCCATGTTTTCGCGCATTTTTTGTGATTTCAAGGTCTAAAAACACATAGGCCCCAAAATGAAAGAAACGGCTGCCGCGCCAAAACTATGGCTTCAAACTTGATGAAAACAGTCTCTCCCATAATAACTCACGGGCTGCTTGTGTTTTTTAGGCCTTTGCAAGCTATCGGAAGTGTGTGCGCGGCAGGAGAGACAAATCCATGTTTTCGCGCCTTTTTTGCGATTTCAAGGTCGAAAAACACATAGGCCCCAAAATGAAAGAAACGGCTGCCGCGCCAAAACTATGGCTTCAAACTTGATGAAAACAGTCTCTCCCATAATAACTCACGGGCTGCTTGTGTTTTTTAGGCCTTTGCAAGCTATCGGAAGTGTGTGCGCGGCAGGAGATACAAATCCATGTTTTCGCGCCTTTTTTGCGATTTCAAGGTCGAAAAACACATAGGCCCCAAAATGAAAGAAACGGCTGCCGCGCCAAAACTATGGCTTCAAACTTGATGAAAACAGTCTCTCCCATATTAACTCACGGGCTGATTGTGTTTTTTAGGCCTTCGCAAGCTATCGGAAGTGTGTGCGCAGCAGGAGAGACAAATCTATGTTTTCGCGCCTTTTTTGCCATTTCCAGGTCGAAAAACACACAGACCCCAAAAATAAAGAAACGGCTGTCCAGCCAAAACTGAGGCTTCAAACTTGATGAAAACAGTCTCTCCCAAAATAACTCAAGGGCCGCTTGTGTTTTTTAGGCCTTTGCAAGCTATCGGAAGTGTGTGCGCGGCAGGAGAGACAAATCCATGTTTTCGCGCCTTTTTTGCGATTTCAAGGTCGAAAAACACATAGGCCCCAAAAATAAAGAAACGGCTGCCGCGCCAAAACTATGGCTTCAAACTTGATGAAAACAGTCTCTCCCATATTAACTCACGGACTGATTGTGTTTTTTAGGCCTTCGCAAGCTATCGGAAGTGTGTGCGCAGCAGGAGAGACAAATCTATGTTTTCGCGCCTTTTTTGCCATTTCCAGGTCGAAAAACACACAGACCCCAAAAATAAAGAAACGGCTGTCCAGCCAAAACTGAGGCTTCAAACTTGATGAAAACAGTCTCTCCCAAAATAACTCAAGGGCCGCTTGTGTTTTTTAGGCCTTCGCAAGCTATCGGAAGTGTGTGCGCGGCAGTAGAGACAAATCCATGTTTTCGCGCATTTTTTGCGATTTCAAGGTCGAAAAACACATAGGCCCCAAAATGAAAGAAACGGCTGCCGCGCCAAAACTATGGCTTCAAACTTGATGAAAACAGTCTCTCCCATAATAACTCACGGGCTGCTTGTGTTTTTTAGGCCTTTGCAAGCTATCGGAAGTGTGTGCGCGGCAGGAGAGACAAATCCATGTTTTCGCGCCTTTTTTTGCGATTTCAAGGTCGAAAAACACATAGGCCCCAAAATGAAAGAAACGGCTGCCGCGCCAAAACTATGGCTTCAAACTTGATGAAAACAGTCTCTCCCATAATAACTCACGGGCTGCTTGTGTTTTTTAGGCCTTTGCAAGCTATCGGAAGTGTGTGCGCGGCAGGAGATACAAATCCATGTTTTCGCGCCTTTTTTGCGATTTCAAGGTCGAAAAAAACACATAGGCCCCAAAATGAAAGAAACGGCTGCCGCGCCAAAACTATGGCTTCAAACTTGATGAAAACAGTCTCTCCCATATTAACTCACGGGCTGATTGTGTTTTTTAGGCCTTCGCAAGCTATCGGAAGTGTGTGCGCAGCAGGAGAGACAAATCTATGTTTTCGCGCCTTTTTTGCCATTTCCAGGTCGAAAAACACACAGACCCCAAAAATAAAGAAACGGCTGTCCAGCCAAAACTGAGGCTTCAAACTTGATGAAAACAGTCTCTCCCAAAATAACTCAAGGGCCGCTTGTGTTTTTTAGGCCTTCGCAAGCTATCGGAAGTGTGTGCGCGGCAGTAGAGACAAATCCATGTTTTCGCGCATTTTTTGCGATTTCAAGGTCGAAAAACACATAGGCCCCAAAATGAAAGAAACGGCTGCCGCGCCAAAACTATGGCTTCAAACTTGATGAAAACAGTCTCTCCCATAATAACTCACGGGCTGCTTGTGTTTTTTAGGCCTTTGCAAGCTATCGGAAGTGTGTGCGCGGCAGGAGAGACAAATCCATGTTTTCGCGCCTTTTTTGCCATTTCCAGGTCGAAAAACACACAGACCCCAAAAATAAAGAAACGGCTGTCCAGCCAAAACTGAGGCTTCAAACTTGATGAAAACAGTCTCTCCCACAATAACTCAAGGGCCGCTTGTGTTTTTTAGGCCTTCGCAAGCTATCGGAAGTGTGTGCGCGGCATGAGAGACAAATCCATGTTTTCGCGCATTTTTTGCGATTTCAAGGTCGAAAAACACATAGGCCCCAAAATGAAAGAAACGGCTGCCGCGCCAAAACTATGGCTTCAAACTTGATGAAAACAGTCTCTCCCATATTAACTCACGGGCTGATTGTGTTTTTTAGGCCTTCGCAAGCAATCAGAAGTGTGTGCGCAGCAGGAGAGACAAATCTATGTTTTCGCGCCTTTTTTGCCATTTCCAGGTCGAAAAACACACAGACCCCAAAAATAAAGAAACTGCTGTCCAGCCAAAACTGAGGCTTCAAACTTGATGAAAACAGTCTCTCCCAAAATAACTCAAGGGCCGCTTGTGTTTTTTAGGCCTTCGCAAGCTATCGGAAGTGTGTGCGCGGCAGTAGAGACAAATCCATGTTTTCGCGCCTTTTTTGCGATTTCAAGGTCGAAAAACACATAGGCCCCAAAATGAAAGAAACGGCTGCCGCGCCAAAACTATGGCTTCAAACTTGATGAAAACAGTCTCTCCCATAATAACTCACGGGCTGCTTGTGTTTTTTAGGCCTTTGCAAGCTATCGGAAGTGTGTGCGCGGCAGGAGAGACAAATCCATGTTTTCGCGCCTTTTTTGCGATTTCAAGGTCGAAAAACACATAGGCCCCAAAATGAAAGAAACGGCTGGCGCGCCAAAACTATGGCTTCAAACTTGATGAAAACAGTCTCTCCCATAATAACTCACGGACTGCTTGTGTTTTTTAGGCCTTTGCAAGCTATCGGAAGTGTGTGCGCGGCAGGAGAGACAAATCCATGTTTTCGCGCCTTTTTTGCGATTTCCAGGTCGAAAAACACACAGACCCCAAAAATAAAGAAACGGCTGTCCAACCAAAACTGAGGCTTCAAACTTGATGAAAACAGTCTCTCCCACAATAACTCAAGGGCCGCTTGTGTTTTTTAGGCCTTCGCAAGCTATCGGAAGTGTGTGCGCGGCAGGAGAGACAAATCCATGTTTTCGCGCATTTTTTGCGATTTCAAGGTCGAAAAACACACAGACCCCAAAAATAAAGAAACGGCTGTCCAGCCAAAACTGAGGCTTCAAACTTGATGAAAACAGTCTCTCCCAAAATAACTCAAGGGCCGCTTGTGTTTTTTAGGCCTTCGCAAGCTATCGGAAGTGTGTGCGCGGCAGTAGAGACAAATCCATGTTTTCGCGCATTTTTTGCGATTTCAAGGTCGAAAAACACATAGGCCCCAAAATGAAAGAAACGGCTGCCGCGCCAAAACTATGGCTTCAAACTTGATGAAAACAGTCTCTCCCATAATAACTCACGGGCTGCTTGTGTTTTTTAGGCCTTTGCAAGCTATCGGAAGTGTGTGCGCGGCAGGAGAGACAAATCCATGTTTTCGCGCCTTTTTTGCGATTTCAAGGTCGAAAAACACATAGGCCCCAAAATGAAAGAAACGGCTGGCGCGCCAAAACTATGGCTTCACACTTGATGAAAACAGTCTCTCCCATATTAACTCACGGGCTGATTGTGTTTTTTAGGCCTTCGCAAGCTATCGGAAGTGTGTGCGCAGCAGGAGAGACAAATCTATGTTTTCGCGCCTGTTTTGCCATTTCCAGGTCGAAAAACACACAGACCCCAAAAATAAAGAAACGGCTGTCCAGCCAAAACTGAGGCTTCAAACTTGATGAAAACAGTCTCTCCCACAATAACTCAAGGGCCGCTTGTGTTTTTTAGGCCTTCGCAAGCTATCGGAAGTGTGTGCGCGGCAGGAGAGACAAATCCATGTTTTCGCGCATTTTTTGCGATTTCAAGGTCGAAAAACACATAGGCCCTAAAATGAAAGAAACGGCTGCCGCGCCAAAACTATGGCTTCAAACTTGATGAAAACAGTCTCTCCCATATTAACTCACGGGCTGATTGTGTTTTTTAGGCCTTCGCAAGCAATCAGAAGTGTGTGCGCAGCAGGAGAGACAAATCTATGTTTTCGCGCCTTTTTTGCCATTTCCAGGTCGAAAAACACACAGACCCCAAAAATAAAGAAACGGCTGTCCAGCCAAAACTGAGGCTTCAAACTTGATGAAAACAGTCTCTCCCAAAATAACTCAAGGGCCGCTTGTGTTTTTTAGGCCTTCGCAAGCTATCGGAAGTGTGTGCGCGGCAGTAGAGACAAATCCATGTTTTCGCGCATTTTTTGCGATTTCAAGGTCGAAAAACACATAGGCCCCAAAATGAAAGAAACGGCTGCCGCGCCAAAACTATGGCTTCAAACTTGATGAAAACAGTCTCTCCCATAATAACTCACGGGCTGCTTGTGTTTTTTAGGCCTTTGCAAGCTGTCGGAAGTGTGTGCGCGGCAGGAGAGACAAATCCATGTTTTCGCGCCTTTTTTGCGATTTCAAGGTCGAAAAACACATAGGCCCCAAAATGAAAGAAACGGCTGGCGCGCCAAAACTATGGCTTCAAACTTGATGAAAACAGTCTCTCCCATAATAACTCACAGGCTGCTTGTGTTTTTTAGGCCTTTGCAAGCTATCGGAAGTGTGTGCGCGGCAGGAGAGACAAATCCATGTTTTCGCGCCTTTTTTGCGATTTCAAGGTCGAAAAACACATAGGCCCCAAAATGAAAGAAACGGCTGGCGCGCCAAAACTATGGCTTCAAACTTGATGAAAACAGTCTCTCCCATAATAACTCACGGACTGCTTGTGTTTTTTAGGCCTTTGCAAGCTATCAGAAGTGTGTGCGCGGCAGGAGAGACAAATCCATGTTTTCGCGCCTTTTTTGCGATTTCCAGGTCGAAAAACACACAGACCCCAAAAATAAAGAAACGGCTGTCCAACCAAAACTGAGGCTTCAAACTTGATGAAAACAGTCTCTCCCACAATAACTCAAGGGCCGCTTGTGTTTTTTAGGCCTTCGCAAGCTATCGGAAGTGTGTGCGCGGCAGGAGAGACAAATCCATGTTTTCGCGCATTTTTTGCGATTTCAAGGTCGAAAAACACATAGGCCCCAAAATGAAAGAAACGGCTGCCGCGCCAAAACTATGGCTTCAAACTTGATGAAAACAGTCTCTCCCATAATAACTCACGGGCTGCTTGTGTTTTTTAGGCCTTTGCAAGCTATCGGAAGTGTGTGCGCGGCAGGAGAGACAAATCCATGTTTTCGCGCCTTTTTTGCGATTTCAAGGTCGAAAAACACATAGGCCCCAAAATGAAAGAAACGGCTGGCGCGCCAAAACTATGGCTTCAAACTTGATGAAAACAGTCTCTCCCATAATAACTCACGGACTGCTTGTGTTTTTTAGGCCTTTGCAAGCTATCGGAAGTGTGTGCGCGGCAGGAGAGACAAATCCATGTTTTCGCGCCTTTTTTGCGATTTCCAGGTCGAAAAACACACAGACCCCAAAAATAAAGAAACGGCTGTCCAACCAAAACTGAGGCTTCAAACTTGATGAAAACAGTCTCTCCCACAATAACTCAAGGGCCGCTTGTGTTTTTTAGGCCTTCGCAAGCTATCGGAAGTGTGTGCGCGGCAGGAGAGACAAATCCATGTTTTCGCGCATTTTTTGCGATTTCAAGGTCGAAAAACACATAGGCCCCAAAATGAAAGAAACGGCTGCCGCGCCAAAACTATGGCTTCAAACTTGATGAAAACAGTCTCTCCCATAATAACTCACAGGCTGCTTGTGTTTTTTAGGCCTTTGCAAGCTATCGGAAGTGTGTGCGCGGCAGGAGAGACAAATCCATGTTTTCGCGCCTTTTTTGCGATTTCAAGGTCGAAAAACACATAGGCCCCAAAATGAAAGAAACGGCTGGCGCGCCAAAACTATGGCTTCAAACTTGATGAAAACAGTCTCTCCCATAATAACTCACGGGCTGCTTGTGTTTTTTAGGACTTCGAAAGCTATCGGAAGTGTGTGCGCAGCAGGAGAGACAAATCTATGTTTTCGCGCCTTTTTTGCCATTTCCAGGTCGAAAAACACACAGAACCCAAAAATAAAGCAACGGCTGTCCAGCCAAAACTGAGGCTTCAAACTTGATGAAAACAGTCTCTCCCACAATAACTCAAGGGCCGCTTGTGTTTTTTAGGCCTTCGCAAGCTATCGGAAGTGTGTGCGCGGCAGGAGAGACAAATCCATGTTTTCGCGCATTTTTTGCGATTTCAATGTCGAAAAACACATAGGCCCCAAAATGAAAGAAACGGCTGCCGCGCCAAAACTATGGCTTCAAACTTGATGAAAACAGTCTCTCCCATATTAACTCACGGGCTGATTGTGTTTTTTAGGCCTTCGCAAGCTATCGGAAGTGTGTGCGTGGCAGGAGAGACAAATCCATGTTTTCGCGCATTTTTTGCGATTTCAAGGTCGAAAAATACATAGGCCCCAAAATGAAAGAAACGGCTGGCGCGCCAAAACTATGGCTTCAAACTTGATGAAAACAGTCTCTCCCATAATAACTCACGGGCTGCTTGTGTTTTTTAGGACTTCGAAAGCTATCGGAAGTGTGTGCGCAGCAGGAGAGACAAATCCATGTTTTCGCGCCTTTTTTGCGATTTCAAGGTCGAAAAACACATAGGCCCCAAAATGAAAGAAACGGCTGGCGCGCCAAAACTATGGCTTCAAACTTGATGAAAACAGTCTCTCCCATATTAACTCACGGGCTGATTGTGTTTTTTAGGCCTTCGCAAGCAATCGGAAGTGTGTGCGCAGCAGGAGAGACAAATCTATGTTTTCGCGCCTTTTTTGCCATTTCCAGGTCGAAAAACACACAGACCCCAAAAATAAAGAAACGGCTGTCCAGCCAAAACTGAGGCTTCAAACTTGATGAAAACAGTCTCTCCCAAAATAACTCAAGGGCCGCTTGTGTTTTTTAGGCCTTCGCAAGCTATCGGAAGTGTATGCGCGGCAGTAGAGACAAATCCATGTTTTCGCGCATTTTTTGCGATTTCAAGGTCGAAAAACACATAGGCCCCAAAATGAAAGAAACGGCTGCCGCGCCAAAACTATGGCTTCAAACTTGATGAAAACAGTCTCTCCCATAATAACTCACGGGCTGCTTGTGTTTTTTAGGCCTTTGCAAGCCATCGGAAGTGTGTGCGCGGCAGGAGAGACAAATCCATGTTTTCGCGCCTTTTTTGCGATTTCAAGGTCGAAAAACACATAGGCCCCAAAATGAAAGAAACGGCTGCCGCGCCAAAACTATGGCTTCAAACTTGATGAAAACAGTCTCTCCCATAATAACTCACGGGCTGCTTGTGTTTTTTAGGCCTTTGCAAGCCATCGGAAGTGTGTGCGCGGCAGGAGAGACAAATCCATGTTTTCGCGCCTTTTTTGCGATTTCAAGGTCGAAAAACACATAGGCCCCAAAATGAAAGAAACGGCTGGCGCGCCAAAACTATGGCTTCAAACTTGATGAAAACAGTCTCTCCCATAATAACTCACGGACTGCTTGTGTTTTTTAGGCCTTTGCAAGCTATCGGAAGTGTGTGCGCGGCAGGAGAGACAAATCCATGTTTTCGCGCCTTTTTTGCGATTTCCAGGTCGAAAAACACACAGACCCCAAAAATAAAGAAACGGCTGTCCAGCCAAAACTGAGGCTTCAAACTTGATGAAAACAGTCTCTCCCACAATAACTCAAGGGCCGCTTGTGTTTTTTAGGCCTTCGCAAGCTATCGGAAGTGTGTGCGCGGCAGGAGAGACAAATCTATGTTTTCGCGCCTTTTTTGCCATTTCCAGGTCGAAAAACACACAGAACCCAAAAATAAAGCAACGGCTGTCGAGCCAAAACTGAGGCTTCAAACTTGATGAAAACAGTCTCTCCCACAATAACTCAAGGGCCGCTTGTGTTTTTTAGGCCTTCGCAAGCTATCGGAAGTGTGTGCGCGGCAGGAGAGACAAATCCATGTTTTCGCGCATTTTTTGCGATTTCAATGTCGAAAAACACATAGGCCCCAAAATGAAAGAAACGGCTGGCGCGCCAAAACTATGGCTTCAAACTTGATGAAAACAGTCTCTCCCATATTAACTCACGGGCTGATTGTGTTTTTTAGGCCTTCGCAAGCAATCGGAAGTGTGTGCGCAGCAGGAGAGACAAATCTATGTTTTCGCGCCTTTTTTGCCATTTCCAGGTCGAAAAACACACAGACCCCAAAAATAAAGAAACGGCTGGCGCGCCAAAACTATGGCTTCAAACTTGATGAAAACAGTCCCTCCCATAATAACTCACGGGCTGCTTGTGTTTTTTAGGACTTCGAAAGCTATCGGAAGTGTGTGCGCAGCAGGAGAGACAAATCTATGTTTTCGCGCCTTTTTTGCCATTTCCAGGTCGAAAAACACACAGAACCCAAAAATAAAGCAACGGCTGTCCAGCCAAAACTGAGGCTTCAAACTTGATGAAAACAGTCTCTCCCACAATAACTCAAGGGCCGCCTGTGTTTTTTAGGCCTTCGCAAGCTATCGGAAGTGTGTGCGCGGCAGGAGAGACAAATCCATGTTTTTGCGCATTTTTTGCGATTTCAAGGTCGAAAAACACATAGGCCCCAAAATGAAAGAAACGGCTGCCGCGCCAAAACTATGGCTTCAAACTTGATGAAAACAGTCTCTCCCATATTAACTCACGGGCTGATTGTGATTTTTAGGACTTCGAAAGCTATCGGAAGTGTGTTCGCAGCAGGAGAGACAAATCTATGTTTTCGCGCCTTTTTTGCCATTTCCAGGTCGAAAAACACACAGAACCCAAAAATAAAGCAACGGCTGTCCAGCCAAAACTGAGGCTTCAAACTTGATGAAAACAGTCTCTCCCACAATAACTCAAGGGCCGCTTGTGTTTTTTAGGCCTTCGCAAGCTATCGGAAGTGTGTGCGCGGCAGGAGAGACAAATCCATGTTTTCGCGCATTTTTTGCGATTTCAAGGTCGAAAAACACATAGGCCCCAAAATGAAAGAAACGGCTGGCGCGCCAAAACTATGGCTTCAAACTTGATGAAAACAGTCTCTCCCATATTAACTCACGGGCTGATTGTGTTTTTTAGGCCTTCGCAAGCAATCGGAAGTGTGTGCGCAGCAGGAGAGACAAATCTATGTTTTCGCGCCTTTTTTGCCATTTCCAGGTCGAAAAACACACAGACCCCAAAAATAAAGAAACGGCTGTCCAGCCAAAACTGAGGCTTCAAACTTGATGAAAACAGTCTCTCCCAAAATAACTCAAGGGCCGCTTGTGTTTTTTAGGCCTTCGCAAGCTATCGGAAGTGTATGCGCGGCAGTAGAGACAAATCCATGTTTTCGCGCATTTTTTGCGATTTCAAGGTCGAAAAACACATAGGCCCCAAAATGAAAGAAACGGCTGCCGCGCCAAAACTATGGCTTCAAACTTGATGAAAACAGTCTCTCCCATAATAACTCACGGGCTGCTTGTGTTTTTTAGGCCTTTGCAAGCCATCGGAAGTGTGTGCGCGGCAGGAGAGACAAATCCATGTTTTCGCGCCTTTTTTGCGATTTCAAGGTCGAAAAACACATAGGCCCCAAAATGAAAGAAACGGCTGGCGCGCCAAAACTATGGCTTCAAACTTGATGAAAACAGTCTCTCCCATAATAACTCACGGACTGCTTGTGTTTTTTAGGCCTTTGCAAGCTATCGGAAGTGTGTGCGCGGCAGGAGAGACAAATCCATGTTTTCGCGCCTTTTTTGCGATTTCCAGGTCGAAAAACACACAGACCCCAAAAATAAAGAAACGGCTGTCCAGCCAAAACTGAGGCTTCAAACTTGATGAAAACAGTCTCTCCCACAATAACTCAAGGGCCGCTTGTGTTTTTTAGGCCTTCGCAAGCTATCGGAAGTGTGTGCGCGGCAGGAGAGACAAATCCATGTTTTCGCGCCTTTTTTGCGATTTCAAGGTCGAAAAACACATAGGCCCCAAAATGAAAGAAACGGCTGGCGCGCCAAAACTATGGCTTCAAACTTGATGAAAACAGACTCTCCCATAATAACTCACGGGCTGCTTGTGTTTTTTAGGCCTTTGCAAGCTATCGGAAGTGTGTGCGCGGCAGGAGAGACAAATCCATGTTTTCGCGCCTTTTTTGCGATTTCAAGGTCGAAAAACACATAGGCCCCAAAATGAAAGAAACGGCTGGCGCGCCAAAACTATGGCTTCAAACTTGATGAAAACAGTCTCTCCCATAATAACTCACGGACTGCTTGTGTTTTTTAGGCCTTTGCAAGCTATCGGAAGTGTGTGCGCGGCAGGAGAGACAAATCCATGTTTTCGCGCCTTTTTTGCGATTTCCAGGTCGAAAAACACACAGACCCCAAAAATAAAGAAACGGCTGTCCAGCCAAAACTGAGGCTTCAAACTTGATGAAAACAGTCTCTCCCACAATAACTCAAGGGCCGCTTGTGTTTTTTAGGCCTTCGCAAGCTATCGGAAGTGTGTGCGCGGCAGGAGAGACAAATCCATGTTTTCGCGCATTTTTTGCGATTTCAAGGTCGAAAAACACATAGGCCCCAAAATGAAAGAAACGGCTGCCGCGCCAAAACTATGGCTTCAAACTTGATGAAAACAGTCTCTCCCATAATAACTCACGGGCTGCTTGTGTTTTTTAGGACTTCGAAAGCTATCGGAAGTGTGTGCGCAGCAGGAGAGACAAATCTATGTTTTCGCGCCTTTTTTGCCATTTCCAGGTCGAAAAACACACAGAACCCAAAAATAAAGCAACGGCTGTCCAGCCAAAACTGAGGCTTCAAACTTGATGAAAACAGTCTCTCCCACAATAACTCAAGGGCCGCCTGTGTTTTTTAGGCCTTCGCAAGCTATCGGAAGTGTGTGCGCGGCAGGAGAGACAAATCCATGTTTTCGCGCATTTTTTGCGATTTCAAGGTCGAAAAACACATAGGCCCCAAAATGAAAGAAACGGCTGCCGCGCCAAAACTATGGCTTCAAACTTGATGAAAACAGTCTCTCCCATATTAACTCACGGGCTGATTGTGATTTTTAGGACTTCGAAAGCTATCGGAAGTGTGTGCGCAGCAGGAGAGACAAATCTATGTTTTCGCGCCTTTTTTGCCATTTCCAGGTCGAAAAACACACAGAACCCAAAAATAAAGCAACGGCTGTCCAGCCAAAACTGAGGCTTCAAACTTGATGAAAACAGTCTCTCCCACAATAACTCAAGGGCCGCTTGTGTTTTTTAGGCCTTCGCAAGCTATCGGAAGTGTGTGCGCGGCAGGAGAGACAAATCCATGTTTTCGCGCATTTTTTGCGATTTCAAGGTCGAAAAACACATAGGCCCCAAAATGAAAGAAACGGCTGGCGCGCCAAAACTATGGCTTCAAACTTGATGAAAACAGTCTCTCCCATATTAACTCACGGGCTGATTGTGTTTTTTAGGCCTTCGCAAGCAATCGGAAGTGTGTGCGCAGCAGGAGAGACAAATCTATGTTTTCGCGCCTTTTTTGCCATTTCCAGGTCGAAAAACACACAGAACCCAAAAATAAAGCAACGGCTGTCCAGCCAAAACTGAGGCTTCAAACTTGATGAAAACAGTCTCTCCCACAATAACTCAAGGGCCGCTTGTGTTTTTTAGGCCTTCGCAAGCTATCGGAAGTGTGTGCGCGGCAGGAGAGACAAATCCATGTTTTCGCGCATTTTTTGCGATTTCAAGGTCGAAAAACACATAGGCCCCAAAATGAAAGAAACGGCTGGCGCGCCAAAACTATGGCTTCAAACTTGATGAAAACAGTCTCTCCCATATTAACTCACGGGCTGATTGTGTTTTTTAGGCCTTCGCAAGCAATCGGAAGTGTGTGCGCAGCAGGAGAGACAAATCTATGTTTTCGCGCCTTTTTTGCCATTTCCAGGTCGAAAAACACACAGACCCCAAAAATAAAGAAACGGCTGTCCAGCCAAAACTGAGGCTTCAAACTTGATGAAAACAGTCTCTCCCAAAATAACTCAAGGGCTGCTTGTGTTTTTTAGGCCTTCGCAAGCTATCGGAAGTGTGTGCGCGGCAGTAGAGACAAATCCATGTTTTCGCGCATTTTTTGCGATTTCAAGGTCGAAAAACACATAGGCCCCAAAATGAAAGAAACGGCTGCCGCGCCAAAACTATGGCTTCAAACTTGATGAAAACAGTCTCTCCCATAATAACTCACGGGCTGCTTGTGTTTTTTAGGCCTTTGCAAGCTATCGGAAGTGTGTGCGCGGCAGGAGAGACAAATCCATGTTTTCGCGCATTTTTTGCGATTTCAAGGTCGAAAAACACATAGGCCCCAAAATGAAAGAAACGGCTGCCGCGCCAAAACTATGGCTTCAAACTTGATGAAAACAGTCTCTCCCATAATAACTCACGGGCTGCTTGTGTTTTTTAGGCCTTTGCAAGCTATCGGAAGTGTGTGCGCGGCAGGAGAGACAAATCCATGTTTTCGCGCCTTTTTTGCGATTTCAAGGTCGAAAAACACATAGGCCCCAAAATGAAAGAAACGGCTGGCGCGCCAAAACTATGGCTTCAAACTTGATGAAAACAGACTCTCCCATAATAACTCACGGGCTGCTTGTGTTTTTTAGGCCTTTGCAAGCTATCGGAAGTGTGTGCGCGGCAGGAGAGACAAATCCATGTTTTCGCGCCTTTTTTGCGATTTCAAGGTCGAAAAACACATAGGCCCCAAAATGAAAGAAACGGCTGGCGCGCCAAAACTATGGCTTCAAACTTGATGAAAACAGTCTCTCCCATAATAACTCACGGACTGCTTGTGTTTTTTAGGCCTTTGCAAGCTATCGGAAGTGTGTGCGCGGCAGGAGAGACAAATCCATGTTTTCGCGCCTTTTTTGCGATTTCCAGGTCGAAAAACACACAGACCCCAAAAATAAAGAAACGGCTGTCCAGCCAAAACTGAGGCTTCAAACTTGATGAAAACAGTCTCTCCCACAATAACTCAAGGGCCGCTTGTGTTTTTTAGGCCTTCGCAAGCTATCGGAAGTGTGTGCGCGGCAGGAGAGACAAATCCATGTTTTCGCGCATTTTTTGCGATTTCAAGGTCGAAAAACACATAGGCCCCAAAATGAAAGAAACGGCTGCCGCGCCAAAACTATGGCTTCAAACTTGATGAAAACAGTCTCTCCCATAATAACTCACAGGCTGCTTGTGTTTTCTAGGCCTTTGCAAGCTATCGGAAGTGTGTGCGCGGCAGGAGAGACAAATCTATGTTTTCGCGCCTTTTTTGCCATTTCCAGGTCGAAAAACACACAGACCCCAAAAATAAAGAAACGGCTGGCGCGCCAAAACTATGGCTTCAAACTTGATGAAAACAGTCTCTCCCATAATAACTCACGGGCTGGTTGTGTTTTTTAGGACTTCGAAAGCTATCGGAAGTGTGTGCGCAGCAGGAGAGACAAATCTATGTTTTCGCGCCTTTTTTGCCATTTCCAGGTCGAAAAACACACAGAACCCAAAAATAAAGCAACGGCTGTCCAGCCAAAACTGAGGCTTCAAACTTGATGAAAACAGTCTCTCCCACAATAACTCAAGGGCCGCTTGTGTTTTTTAGGCCTTCGCAAGCTATCGGAAGTGTGTGCGCGGCAGGAGATACAAATCCATGTTTTCGCGCCTTTTTTGCGATTTCAAGGTCGAAAAACACATAGGCCCCAAAATGAAAGAAACGGCTGCCTCGCCAAAACTATGGCTTCAAACTTGATGAAAACAGTCTCTCCCATATTAACTCACGGGCTGATTGTGTTTTTTAGGCCTTCGCAAGCAATCGGAAGTGTGTGCGCAGCAGGAGAGACAAATCTATGTTTTCGCGCCTTTTTTGCGATTTCAAGGTCGAAAAACACATAGGCCCCAAAATGAAAGAAACGGCTGCCGCGCCAAAACTATGGCTTCAAACTTGATGAAAACAGTCTCTCCCATAATAACTCACAGGCTGCTTGTGTTTTTTAGGCCTTTGCAAGCTATCGGAAGTGTGTGCGCGGCAGGAGAGACAAATCCATGTTTTCGCGCCTTTTTTGCGATTTCAAGGTCGAAAAACACATAGGCCCCAAAATGAAAGAAATGGCTGGCGCGCCAAAACTATGGCTTCAAACTTGATGAAAACAGTCTCTCCCATATTAACTCACGGGCTGATTGTGTTTTTTAGGCCTTCGCAAGCTATCGGAAGTGTGTGCGCAGCAGGAGAGACAAATCTATGTTTTCGCGCCTGTTTTGCCATTTCCAGGTCGAAAAACACACAGACCCCAAAAATAAAGAAACGGCTGTCCAGCCAAAACTGAGGCTTCAAACTTGATGAAAACAGTCTCTCCCACAATAACTCAAGGGCCGCTTGTGTTTTTTAGGCCTTCGCAAGCTATCGGAAGTGTGTGCGCGGCAGGAGAGACAAATCCATGTTTTCGCGCATTTTTTGCGATTTCAAGGTCGAAAAACACATAGGCCCCAAAATGAAAGAAACGGCTGCCGCGCCAAAACTATGGCTTCAAACTTGATGAAAACAGTCTCTCCCATAATAACTCACGGGCTGCTTGTGTTTTTTAGGCCTTTGCAAGCTATCGGAAGTGTGTGCGCGGCAGGAGATACAAATCCATGTTTTCGCGCCTTTTTTGCGATTTCAAGGTCGAAAAACACATAGGCCCCAAAATGAAAGAAACGGCTGCCGCGCCAAAACTATGGCTTCAAACTTGATGAAAACAGTCTCTCCCATATTAACTCACGGGCTGATTGTGTTTTTTAGGCCTTCGCAAGCAATCGGAAGTGTGTGCGCAGCAGGAGAGACAAATCTATGTTTTCGCGCCTTTTTTGCCATTTCCAGGTCGAAAAACACACAGACCCCAAAAATAAAGAAACGGCTGTCCAGCCAAAACTGAGGCTTCAAACTTGATGAAAACAGTCTCTCCCAAAATAACTCAAGGGCTGCTTGTGTTTTTTAGGCCTTCGCAAGCTATCGGAAGTGTGTGCGCGGCAGTAGAGACAAATCCATGTTTTCGCGCATTTTTTGCGATTTCAAGGTCGAAAAACACATAGGCCCCAAAATGAAAGAAACGGCTGCCGCGCCAAAACTATGGCTTCAAACTTGATGAAAACAGTCTCTCCCATAATAACTCACGGGCTGCTTGTGTTTTTTAGGCCTTTGCAAGCTATCGGAAGTGTGTGCGCGGCAGGAGAGACAAATCCATGTTTTCGCGCATTTTTTGCGATTTCAAGGTCGAAAAACACATAGGCCCCAAAATGAAAGAAACGGCTGCCGCGCCAAAACTATGGCTTCAAACTTGATGAAAACAGTCTCTCCCATAATAACTCACGGGCTGCTTGTGTTTTTTAGGCCTTTGCAAGCTATCGGAAGTGTGTGCGCGGCAGGAGAGACAAATCCATGTTTTCGCGCCTTTTTTGCGATTTCAAGGTCGAAAAACACATAGGCCCCAAAATGAAAGAAACGGCTGGCGCGCCAAAACTATGGCTTCAAACTTGATGAAAACAGACTCTCCCATAATAACTCACGGGCTGCTTGTGTTTTTTAGGCCTTTGCAAGCTATCGGAAGTGTGTGCGCGGCAGGAGAGACAAATCCATGTTTTCGCGCCTTTTTTGCGATTTCAAGGTCGAAAAACACATAGGCCCCAAAATGAAAGAAACGGCTGGCGCGCCAAAACTATGGCTTCAAACTTGATGAAAACAGTCTCTCCCATAATAACTCACAGGCTGCTTGTGTTTTTTAGGCCTTTGCAAGCTATCGGAAGTGTGTGCGCGGCAGGAGAGACAAATCCATGTTTTCGCGCCTTTTTTGCGATTTCAAGGTCGAAAAACACATAGGCCCCAAAATGAAAGAAACGGCTGGCGCGCCAAAACTATGGCTTCAAACTTGATGAAAACAGTCTCTCCCATATTAACTCACGGGCTGATTGTGTTTTTTAGGCCTTCGCAAGCTATCGGAAGTGTGTGCGCAGCAGGAGAGACAAATCTATGTTTTCGCGCCTGTTTTGCCATTTCCAGGTCGAAAAACACACAGACCCCAAAAATAAAGAAACGGCTGTCCAGCCAAAACTGAGGCTTCAAACTTGATGAAAACAGTCTCTCCCACAATAACTCAAGGGCCGCTTGTGTTTTTTAGGCCTTCGCAAGCTATCGGAAGTGTGTGCGCGGCAGGAGAGACAAATCCATGTTTTCGCGCATTTTTTGCGATTTCAAGGTCGAAAAACACATAGGCCCCAAAATGAAAGAAACGGCTGCCGCGCCAAAACTATGGCTTCAAACTTGATGAAAACAGTCTCTCCCATAATAACTCACGGGCTGCTTGTGTTTTTTAGGCCTTTGCAAGCTATCGGAAGTGTGTGCGCGGCAGGAGATACAAATCCATGTTTTCGCGCCTTTTTTGCGATTTCAAGGTCGAAAAACACATAGGCCCCAAAATGAAAGAAACGGCTGCCGCGCCAAAACTATGGCTTCAAACTTGATGAAAACAGTCTCTCCCATATTAACTCACGGGCTGATTGTGTTTTTTAGGCCTTCGCAAGCAATCGGAAGTGTGTGCGCAGCAGGAGAGACAAATCTATGTTTTCGCGCCTTTTTTGCCATTTCCAGGTCGAAAAACACACAGACCCCAAAAATAAAGAAACGGCTGTCCAGCCAAAACTGAGGCTTCAAACTTGATGAAAACAGTCTCTCCCAAAATAACTCAAGGGCTGCTTGTGTTTTTAAGGCCTTCGCAAGCTATCGGAAGTGTGTGCGCGGCAGTAGAGACAAATCCATGTTTTCGCGCATTTTTTGCGATTTCAAGGTCGAAAAACACATAGGCCCCAAAATGAAAGAAACGGCTGCCGCGCCAAAACTATGGCTTCAAACTTGATGAAAACAGTCTCTCCCATAATAACTCACGGGCTGCTTGTGTTTTTTAGGCCTTTGCAAGCTATCGGAAGTGTGTGCGCGGCAGGAGAGACAAATCCATGTTTTCGCGCATTTTTTGCGATTTCAAGGTCGAAAAACACATAGGCCCCAAAATGAAAGAAACGGCTGCCGCGCCAAAACTATGGCTTCAAACTTGATGAAAACAGTCTCTCCCATAATAACTCACGGGCTGCTTGTGTTTTTTAGGCCTTTGCAAGCTATCGGAAGTGTGTGCGCGGCAGGAGAGACAAATCCATGTTTTCGCGCCTTTTTTGCGATTTCAAGGTCGAAAAACACATAGGCCCCAAAATGAAAGAAACGGCTGGCGCGCCAAAACTATGGCTTCAAACTTGATGAAAACAGTCTCTCCCATAATAACTCACGGACTGCTTGTGTTTTTTAGGCCTTTGCAAGCTATCGGAAGTGTGTGCGCGGCAGGAGAGACAAATCCATGTTTTCGCGCCTTTTTTGCGATTTCCAGGTCGAAAAACACACAGACCCCAAAAATAAAGAAACGGCTGTCCAGCCAAAACTGAGGCTTCAAACTTGATGAAAACAGTCTCTCCCACAATAACTCAAGGGCCGCTTGTGTTTTTTAGGCCTTCGCAAGCTATCGGAAGTGTGTGCGCGGCAGGAGAGACAAATCCATGTTTTCGCGCATTTTTTGCGATTTCAAGGTCGAAAAACACATAGGCCCCAAAATGAAAGAAACGGCTGCCGCGCCAAAACTATGGCTTCAAACTTGATGAAAACAGTCTCTCCCATAATAACTCACAGGCTGCTTGTGTTTTTTAGGCCTTTGCAAGCTATCGGAAGTGTGTGCGCGGCAGGAGAGACAAATCCATGTTTTCGCGCATTTTTTGCGATTTCAAGGTCGAAAAACACATAGGCCCCAAAATGAAAGAAACGGCTGCCGCGCCAAAACTATGGCTTCAAACTTGATGAAAACAGTCTCTCCCATATTGACTCACGGGCTGATTGTGTTTTTTAGGCCTTCGCAAGCTATCGGAAGTGTGTGCGCAGCAGGAGAGACAAATCTATGTTTTCGCGCCTGTTTTGCCATTTCCAGGTCGAAAAACACATAGGCCACAAAATGAAAGAAACGGCTGTCCAGCCAAAACTATGGCTTCAAACTTGATGAAAACAGTCTCTCCCATAATAACTCACGGGCTGCTTGTGTTTTTTAGGCCTTCGCAAGCTATCGGAAGTGTGTGCGCGGCAGGAGAGACAAATCCATGTTTTCGCGCCTTTTTTGCGATTTCAAGGTCGAAAAACACATAGGCCCCAAAATGAAAGAAACGGCTGGCGCGCCAAAACTATGGCTTCAAACTTGATGAAAACAGTCTCTCCCATAATAACTCACGGGCTGCTTGTGTTTTTTAGGCCTTTGCAAGCTATCGGAAGTGTGTGCGCGGCAGGAGAGACAAATCCATGTTTTCGCGCATTTTTTGCGATTTCAAGGTCGAAAAACACATAGGCCCCAAAATGAAAGAAACGGCTGCCGCGCCAAAACTATGGCTTCAAACTTGATGAAAACAGTCTCTCCCACAATAACTCAAGGGCCGCTTGTGTTTTTTAGGCCTTCGCAAGCTATCAGAAGTGTGTGCGCGGCAGGAGAGACAAATGCATGTTTTTGCGCATTTTTTGCGATTTCAAGGTCGAAAAACACATAGGCCCCAAAATGAAAGAAACGGCTGCCGCGCCAAAACTATGGCTTCAAACTTGATGAAAACAGTCTCTCCCATATTAACTCACGGGCTGATTGTGTTTTTTAGGACTTCGAAAGCTATCGGAAGTGTGTGCGCAGCAGGAGAGACAAATCTATGTTTTCGCGCCTTTTTTGCCATTTCCAGGTCGAAAAACACACAGAACCCAAAAATAAAGCAACGGCTGTCCAGCCAAAACTGAGGCTTCAAACTTGATGAAAACAGTCTCTCCCACAATAACTCAAGGGCCGCTTGTGTTTTTTAGGCCTTCGCAAGCTATCGGAAGTGTGTGCGCGGCAGGAGAGACAAATCCATGTTTTCGCGCATTTTTTGCGATTTCAAGGTCGAAAAACACATAGGCCCCAAAATGAAAGAAACGGCTGCCGCGCCAAAACTATGGCTTCAAACTTGATGAAAACAGTCTCTCCCATAATAACTCACGGGCTGCTTGTGTTTTTTAGGCCTTTGCAAGCTATCGGAAGTGTGTGCGCGGCAGGAGATACAAATCCATGTTTTCGCGCCTTTTTTGCGATTTCAAGGTCGAAAAACACATAGGCCCCAAAATGAAAGAAACGGCTGCCGCGCCAAAACTATGGCTTCAAACTTGATGAAAACAGTCTCTCCCATATTAACTCACGGGTTGATTGTGTTTTTTAGGCCTTCGCAAGCTATCGGAAGTGTGTGCGCAGCAGGAGAGACAAATCTATGTTTTCGCGCCTGTTTTGCCATTTCCAGGTCGAAGAACACACAGACCCCAAAAATAAAGAAACGGCTGTCCAGCCAAAACTGAGGCTTCAAACTTGATGAAAACAGTCTCTCCCACAATAACTCAAGGGCCGCTTGTGTTTTTTAGGCCTTCGCAAGCTATCGGAAGTGTGTGCGCGGCAGGAGAGACAAATCCATGTTTTCGCGCATTTTTTGCGATTTCAAGGTCGAAAAACACATAGGCCCCAAAATGAAAGAAACGGCTGCCGCGCCAAAACTATGGCTTCAAACTTGATGAAAACAGTCTCTCCCATAATAACTCACGGGCTGCTTGTGTTTTTTAGGCCTTTGCAAGCTATCGGAAGTGTGTGCGCGGCAGGAGAGACAAATCCATGTTTTCGCGTTTTTTTTGCGATTTCAAGGTCGAAAAACACATAGGCCCCAAAATGAAAGAAACGGCTGGCGCGCCAAAACTATGGCTTCAAACTTGATGAAAACAGACTCTCCCATAATAACTCACGGGCTGCTTGTGTTTTTTAGGCCTTTGCAAGCTATCGGAAGTGTGTGCGCGGCAGGAGAGACAAATCCATGTTTTCGCGCCTTTTTTGCGATTTCAAGGTCGAAAAACACATAGGCCCCAAAATGAAAGAAACGGCTGGCGCGCCAAAACTATGGCTTCAAACTTGATGAAAACAGTCTCTCCCATAATAACTCACGGACTGCTTGTGTTTTTTAGGCCTTTGCAAGCTATCGGAAGTGTGTGCGCGGCAGGAGAGACAAATCCATGTTTTCGCGCCTTTTTTGCGATTTCCAGGTCGAAAAACACACAGACCCCAAAAATAAAGAAACGGCTGTCCAGCCAAAACTGAGGCTTCAAACTTGATGAAAACAGTCTCTCCCACAATAACTCAAGGGCCGCTTGTGTTTTTTAGGCCTTCGCAAGCTATCGGAAGTGTGTGCGCGGCAGGAGAGACAAATCCATGTTTTCGCGCCTTTTTTGCGATTTCAATGTCGAAAAACACATAGGCCCTAAAATGAAAGAAACGGCTGCCGCGCCAAAACTATGGCTTCAAACTTGATGAAAACAGTCTCTCCCATAATAACTCACAGGCTGCTTGTGTTTTTTAGGCCTTTGCAAGCTATCGGAAGTGTGTGCGCGGCAGGAGAGACAAATCCATGTTTTCGCGCCTTTTTTGCGATTTCAAGGTCGAAAAACACATAGGCCCCAAAATGAAAGAAACGGCTGGCGCGCCAAAACTATGGCTTCAAACTTGATGAAAACAGTCTCTCCCATAATAACTCACGGACTGCTTGTGTTTTTTAGGCCTTTGCAAGCTATCGGAAGTGTGTGCGCGGCAGGAGAGACAAATCCATGTTTTCGCGCCTTTTTTGCGATTTCCAGGTCGAAAAACACACAGACCCCAAAAATAAAGAAACGGCTGTCCAGCCAAAACTGAGGCTTCAAACTTGATGAAAACAGTCTCTCCCACAATAACTCAAGGGCCGCTTGTGTTTTTTAGGCCTTCGCAAGCTATCGGAAGTGTGTGCGCGGCAGGAGAGACAAATCCATGTTTTCGCGCCTTTTTTGCGATTTCAATGTCGAAAAACACATAGGCCCTAAAATGAAAGAAACGGCTGCCGCGCCAAAACTATGGCTTCAAACTTGATGAAAACAGTCTCTCCCATAATAACTCACAGGCTGCTTGTGTTTTTTAGGCCTTTGCAAGCTATCGGAAGTGTGTGCGCGGCAGGAGAGACAAATCCATGTTTTCGCGCCTTTTTTGCGATTTCAAGGTCGAAAAACACATAGGCCCCAAAATGAAAGAAACGGCTGGCGCGCCAAAACTATGGCTTCAAACTTGATGAAAACAGTCTCTCCCATAATAACTCACGGACTGCTTGTGTTTTTTAGGCCTTTGCAAGCTATCGGAAGTGTGTGCGCGGCAGGAGAGACAAATCCATGTTTTCGCGCCTTTTTTGCGATTTCCAGGTCGAAAAACACACAGACCCCAAAAATAAAGAAACGGCTGTCCAGCCAAAACTGAGGCTTCAAACTTGATGAAAACAGTCTCTCCCACAATAACTCAAGGGCCGCTTGTGTTTTTTAGGCCTTCGCAAGCTATCGGAAGTGTGTGCGCGGCAGGAGAGACAAATCCATGTTTTCGCGCCTTTTTTGCGATTTCAATGTCGAAAAACACATAGGCCCCAAAATGAAAGAAACGGCTGCCGCGCCAAAACTATGGCTTCAAACTTGATGAAAACAGTCTCTCCCATAATAACTCACAGGCTGCTTGTGTTTTTTAGGCCTTTGCAAGCTATCGGAAGTGTGTGCGCGGCAGGAGAGACAAATCCATGTTTTCGCGCATTTTTTGCGATTTCAAGGTCGAAAAACACATAGGCCCCAAAATGAAAGAAACGGCTGCCGCGCCAAAACTATGGCTTCAAACTTGATGAAAACAGTCTCTCCCATAATAACTCACGGGCTGCTTGTGTTTTTTAGGCCTTTGCAAGCTATCGGAAGTGTGTGCGCGGCAGGAGAGACAAATCCATGTTTTCGCGCCTTTTTTGCGATTTCAAGGTCGAAAAACACATAGGCCCCAAAATGAAAGAAACGGCTGGCGCGCCAAAACTATGGCTTCAAACTTGATGAAAACAGTCTCTCCCATATTAACTCACGGGCTGATTGTGTTTTTTAGGCCTTCGCAAGCTATCGGAAGTGTGTGCGCAGCAGGAGAGACAAATCTATGTTTTCGCGCCTGTTTTGCCATTTCCAGGTCGAAAAACACACAGACCCCAAAAATAAAGAAACGGTTGTCCAGCCAAAACTGAGGCTTCAAACTTGATGAAAACAGTCTCTCCCACAATAACTCAAGGGCCGCTTGTGTTTTTTAGGCCTTCGCAAGCTATCGGAAGTGTGTGCGCGGCAGGAGAGACAAATCCATGTTTTCGCGCATTTTTTGCGATTTCAAGGTCGAAAAACACATAGGCCCCAAAATGAAAGAAACGGCTGCCGCGCCAAAACTATGGCTTCAAACTTGATGAAAACAGTCTCTCCCATAATAACTCACGGGCTGCTTGTGTTTTTTAGGCCTTTGCAAGCTATCGGAAGTGTGTGCGCGGCAGGAGAGACAAATCCATGTTTTCGCGCCTTTTTTGCGATTTCAAGGTCGAAAAACACATAGGCCCCAAAATGAAAGAAACGGCTGGCGCGCCAAAACTATGGCTTCAAACTTGATGAAAACAGTCTCTCCCATATTAACTCACGGGCTGATTGTGTTTTTTAGGCCTTCGCAAGCTATCGGAAGTGTGTGCGCAGCAGGAGAGACAAATCTATGTTTTCGCGCCTGTTTTGCCATTTCCAGGTCGAAAAACACACAGACCCCAAAAATAAAGAAACGGCTGTCCAGCCAAAACTGAGGCTTCAAACTTGATGAAAACAGTCTCTCCCACAATAACTCAAGGGCCGCTTGTGTTGTTTAGGCCTTCGCAAGCTATCGGAAGTGTGTGCGCGGCAGGAGAGACAAATCCATGTTTTCGCGCCTTTTTTGCGATTTCAATGTCGAAAAACACATAGGCCCCAAAATGAAAGAAACGGCTGCCGCGCCAAAACTATGGCTTCAAACTTGATGAAAACAGTCTCTCCCATAATAACTCACAGGCTGCTTGTGTTTTTTAGGCCTTTGCAAGCTATCGGAAGTGTGTGCGCGGCAGGAGAGACAAATCCATGTTTTCGCGCATTTTTTGCGATTTCAAGGTCGAAAAACACATAGGCCCCAAAATGAAAGAAACGGCTGCCGCGCCAAAACTATGGCTTCAAACTTGATGAAAACAGTCTCTCCCATAATAACTCACGGGCTGCTTGTGTTTTTTAGGCCTTTGCAAGCTATCGGAAGTGTGTGCGCGGCAGGAGAGACAAATCCATGTTTTCGCGCCTTTTTTGCGATTTCAAGGTCGAAAAACACATAGGCCCCAAAATGAAAGAAACGGCTGGCGCGCCAAAACTATGGCTTCAAACTTGATGAAAACAGTCTCTCCCATATTAACTCACGGGCTGATTGTGTTTTTTAGGCCTTCGCAAGCTATCGGAAGTGTGTGCGCAGCAGGAGAGACAAATCTATGTTTTCGCGCCTGTTTTGCCATTTCCAGGTCGAAAAACACACAGACCCCAAAAATAAAGAAACGGTTGTCCAGCCAAAACTGAGGCTTCAAACTTGATGAAAACAGTGTCTCCCACAATAACTCAAGGGCCGCTTGTGTTTTTTAGGCCTTCGCAAGCTATCGGAAGTGTGTGCGCAGCAGGAGAGACAAATCCATGTTTTCGCGCATTTTTTGCGATTTCAAGGTCGAAAAACACATAGGCCCCAAAATGAAAGAAACGGCTGCCGCGCCAAAACTATGGCTTCAAACTTGATGAAAACAGTCTCTCCCATAATAACTCACAGGCTGCTTGTGTTTTTTAGGCCTTTGCAAGCTATCGGAAGTGTGTGCGCGGCAGGAGAGACAAATCCATGTTTTCGCGCATTTTTTGCGATTTCAAGGTCGAAAAACACATAGGCCCCAAAATGAAAGAAACGGCTGCCGCGCCAAAACTATGGCTTCAAACTTGATGAAAACAGTCTCTCCCATAATAACTCACGGGCTGCTTGTGTTTTTTAGGCCTTTGCAAGCTATCGGAAGTGTGTGCGCGGCAGGAGAGACAAATCCATGTTTTCGCGCCTTTTTTGCGATTTCAAGGTCGAAAAACACATAGGCCCCAAAATGAAAGAAACGGCTGGCGCGCCAAAACTATGGCTTCAAACTTGATGAAAACAGTCTCTCCCATATTAACTCACGGGCTGATTGTGTTTTTTAGGCCTTCGCAAGCTATCGGAAGTGTGTGCGCAGCAGGAGAGACAAATCTATGTTTTCGCGCCTGTTTTGCCATTTCCAGGTCGAAAAACACACAGACCCCAAAAATAAAGAAACGGCTGTCCAGCCAAAACTGAGGCTTCAAACTTGATGAAAACAGTCTCTCCCACAATAACTCAAGGGCCGCTTGTGTTTTTTAGGCCTTCGCAAGCTATCGGAAGTGTGTGCGCGGCAGGAGAGACAAATCCATGTTTTCGCGCCTTTTTTGCGATTTCAAGGTCGAAAAACACATAGGCCCCAAAATGAAAGAAACGGCTGGCGCGCCAAAACTATGGCTTCAAACTTGATGAAAACAGTCTCTCCCATATTAACTCACGGGCTGATTGTGTTTTTTAGGCCTTCGCAAGCTATCGGAAGTGTGTGCGCAGCAGGAGAGACAAATCTATGTTTTCGCGCCTGTTTTGCCATTTCCAGGTCGAAAAACACACAGACCCCAAAAATAAAGAAACGGCTGTCCAGCCAAAACTGAGGCTTCAAACTTGATGAAAACAGTCTCTCCCACAATAACTCAAGGGCCGCTTGTGTTTTTTAGGCCTTCGCAAGCTATCGGAAGTGTGTGCGCGGCAGGAGAGACAAATCCATGTTTTCGCGCATTTTTTGCGATTTCAATGTCGAAAAACACATAGGCCCCAAAATGAAAGAAACGGCTGCCGCGCCAAAACTATGGCTTCAAACTTGATGAAAACAGTCTCTCCCATAATAACTCACGGGCTGCTTGTGTTTTTTAGGCCTTTGCAAGCTATCGGAAGTGTGTGCGCGGCAGGAGAGACAAATCCATGTTTTCGCGCATTTTTTGCGATTTCAAGGTCGAAAAACACATAGGCCCCAAAATGAAAGAAACGGCTGCCGCGCCAAAACTATGGCTTCAAACTTGATGAAAACAGTCTCTCCCATAATAACTCACGGGCTGCTTGTGTTTTTTAGGCCTTTGCAAGCTATCGGAAGTGTGTGCGCGGCAGGAGAGACAAATCCATGTTTTCGCGCCTTTTTTGCGATTTCAAGGTCGAAAAACACATAGGCCCCAAAATGAAAGAAACGGCTGGCGCGCCAAAACTATGGCTTCAAACTTGATGAAAACAGTCTCTCCCATATTAACTCACGGGCTGATTGTGTTTTTTAGGCCTTCGCAAGCTATCGGAAGTGTGTGCGCAGCAGGAGAGACAAATCTATGTTTTCGCGCCTGTTTTGCCATTTCCAGGTCGAAAAACACACAGACCCCAAAAATAAAGAAACGGCTGTCCAGCCAAAACTGAGGCTTCAAACTTGATGAAAACAGTCTCTCCCACAATAACTCAAGGGCCGCTTGTGTTTTTTAGGCCTTCGCAAGCTATCGGAAGTGTGTGCGCGGCAGGAGAGACAAATCCATGTTTTCGCGCATTTTTTGCGATTTCAAGGTCGAAAAACACATAGGCCCCAAAATGAAAGAAACGGCTGCCGCGCCAAAACTATGGCTTCAAACTTGATGAAAACAGTCTCTCCCATAATAACTCACAGGCTGCTTGTGTTTTTTAGGCCTTTGCAAGCTATCGGAAGTGTGTGCGCGGCAGGAGAGACAAATCCATGTTTTCGCGCATTTTTTGCGATTTCAAGGTCGAAAAACACATAGGCCCCAAAATGAAAGAAACGGCTGCCGCGCCAAAACTATGGCTTCAAACTTGATAAAAACAGTCTCTCCCATAATAACTCACGGGCTGCTTGTGTTTTTTAGGCCTTTGCAAGCTATCGGAAGTGTGTGCGCGGCAGGAGAGACAAATCCATGTTTTCGCGCCTTTTTTGCGATTTCAAGGTCGAAAAACACATAGGCCCCAAAATGAAAGAAACGGCTGGCGCGCCAAAACTATGGCTTCAAACTTGATGAAAACAGTCTCTCCCATATTAACTCACGGGCTGATTGTGTTTTTTAGGCCTTCGCAAGCTATCGGAAGTGTGTGCGCAGCAGGAGAGACAAATCTATGTTTTCGCGCCTGTTTTGCCATTTCCAGGTCGAAAAACACACAGACCCCAAAAATAAAGAAACGGCTGTCCAGCCAAAACTGAGGCTTCAAACTTGATGAAAACAGTCTCTCCCACAATAACTCAAGGGCCGCTTGTGTTTTTTAGGCCTTCGCAAGCTATCGGAAGTGTGTGCGCGGCAGGAGAGACAAATCCATGTTTTCGCGCCTTTTTTGCGATTTCAAGGTCGAAAAACACATAGGCCCCAAAATGAAAGAAACGGCTGGCGCGCCAAAACTATGGCTTCAAACTTGATGAAAACAGTCTCTCCCATATTAACTCACGGGCTGATTGTGTTTTTTAGGCCTTCGCAAGCTATCGGAAGTGTGTGCGCAGCAGGAGAGACAAATCTATGTTTTCGCGCCTGTTTTGCCATTTCCAGGTCGAAAAACACACAGACCCCAAAAATAAAGAAACGGCTGTCCAGCCAAAACTGAGGCTTCAAACTTGATGAAAACAGTCTCTCCCACAATAACTCAAGGGCCGCTTGTGTTTTTTAGGCCTTCGCAAGCTATCGGAAGTGTGTGCGCGGCAGGAGAGACAAATCCATGTTTTCGCGCATTTTTTGCGATTTCAAGGTCGAAAAACACATAGGCCCCAAAATGAAAGAAACGGCTGCCGCGCCAAAACTATGGCTTCAAACTTGATGAAAACAGTCTCTCCCATAATAACTCACGGGCTGCTTGTGTTTTTTAGGCCTTTGCAAGCTATCGGAAGTGTGTGCGCGGCAGGAGAGACAAATCCATGTTTTCGCGCATTTTTTGCGATTTCAAGGTCGAAAAACACATAGGCCCCAAAATGAAAGAAACGGCTGCCGCGCCAAAACTATGGCTTCAAACTTGATGAAAACAGTCTCTCCCATAATAACTCACGGGCTGCTTGTGTTTTTTAGGCCTTTGCAAGCTATCGGAAGTGTGTGCGCGGCAGGAGAGACAAATCCATGTTTTCGCGCATTTTTTGCGATTTCAAGGTCGAAAAACACATAGGCCCCAAAATGAAAGAAACGGCTGCCGCGCCAAAACTATGGATTCAAACTTGATGAAAACAGTCTCTCCCATAATAACTCACGGGCTGCTTGTGTTTTTTAGGCCTTTGCAAGCTATCGGAAGTGTGTGCGCGGCAGGAGAGACAAATCCATGTTTTCGCGCCTTTTTTGCGATTTCAAGGTCGAAAAACACTTAGGCCCCAAAATGAAAGAAACGGCTGGCGCGCCAAAACTATGGCTTCAAACTTGATGAAAACAGTCTCTCCCATATTAACTCACGGGCTGATTGTGTTTTTTAGGCCTTCGCAAGCTATCGGAAGTGTGTGCGCAGCAGGAGAGACAAATCTATGTTTTCGCGCCTGTTTTGCCATTTCCAGGTCGAAAAACACACAGACCCCAAAAATAAAGAAACGGCTGTCCAGCCAAAACTGAGGCTTCAAACTTGATGAAAACAGTCTCTCCCACAATAACTCAAGGGCCGCTTGTGTTTTTTAGGCCTTCGCAAGCTATCGGAAGTGTGTGCGCGGCAGGAGAGACAAATCCATGTTTTCGCGCATTTTTTGCGATTTCAAGGTCGAAAAACACATAGGCCCCAAAATGAAAGAAACGGCTGCCGCGCCAAAACTATGGCTTCAAACTTGATGAAAACAGTCTCTCCCATAATAACTCACAGGCTGCTTGTGTTTTTTAGGCCTTTGCAAGCTATCGGAAGTGTGTGCGCGGCAGGAGAGACAAATCCATGTTTTCGCGCATTTTTTGCGATTTCAAGGTCGAAAAACACATAGGCCCCAAAATGAAAGAAACGGCTGCCGCGCCAAAACTATGGCTTCAAACTTGATAAAAACAGTCTCTCCCATAATAACTCACGGGCTGCTTGTGTTTTTTAGGCCTTTGCAAGCTATCGGAAGTGTGTGCGCGGCAGGAGAGACAAATCCATGTTTTCGCGCCTTTTTTGCGATTTCAAGGTCGAAAAACACATAGGCCCCAAAATGAAAGAAACGGCTGGCGCGCCAAAACTATGGCTTCAAACTTGATGAAAACAGTCTCTCCCATATTAACTCACGGGCTGATTGTGTTTTTTAGGCCTTCGCAAGCTATCGGAAGTGTGTGCGCAGCAGGAGAGACAAATCTATGTTTTCGCGCCTGTTTTGCCATTTCCAGGTCGAAAAACACACAGACCCCAAAAATAAAGAAACGGCTGTCCAGCCAAAACTGAGGCTTCAAACTTGATGAAAACAGTCTCTCCCACAATAACTCAAGGGCCGCTTGTGTTTTTTAGGCCTTCGCAAGCTATCGGAAGTGTGTGCGCGGCAGGAGAGACAAATCCATGTTTTCGCGCCTTTTTTGCGATTTCAAGGTCGAAAAACACATAGGCCCCAAAATGAAAGAAACGGCTGGCGCGCCAAAACTATGGCTTCAAACTTGATGAAAACAGTCTCTCCCATATTAACTCACGGGCTGATTGTGTTTTTTAGGCCTTCGCAAGCTATCGGAAGTGTGTGCGCAGCAGGAGAGACAAATCTATGTTTTCGCGCCTGTTTTGCCATTTCCAGGTCGAAAAACACACAGACCCCAAAAATAAAGAAACGGCTGTCCAGCCAAAACTGAGGCTTCAAACTTGATGAAAACAGTCTCTCCCACAATAACTCAAGGGCCGCTTGTGTTTTTTAGGCCTTCGCAAGCTATCGGAAGTGTGTGCGCGGCAGGAGAGACAAATCCATGTTTTCGCGCATTTTTTGCGATTTCAAGGTCGAAAAACACATAGGCCCCAAAATGAAAGAAACGGCTGCCGCGCCAAAACTATGGCTTCAAACTTGATGAAAACAGTCTCTCCCATAATAACTCACGGGCTGCTTGTGTTTTTTAGGCCTTTGCAAGCTATCGGAAGTGTGTGCGCGGCAGGAGAGACAAATCCATGTTTTCGCGCATTTTTTGCGATTTCAAGGTCGAAAAACACATAGGCCCCAAAATGAAAGAAACGGCTGCCGCGCCAAAACTATGGCTTCAAACTTGATGAAAACAGTCTCTCCCATAATAACTCACGGGCTGCTTGTGTTTTTTAGGCCTTTGCAAGCTATCGGAAGTGTGTGCGCGGCAGGAGATACAAATCCATGTTTTCGCGCCTTTTTTGCGATTTCAAGGTCGAAAAACACATAGGCCCCAAAATGAAAGAAACGGCTGCCGCGCCAAAACTATGGCTTCAAACTTGATGAAAACAGTCTCTCCCATATTAACTCACGGGCTGATTGTGTTTTTTAGGCCTTCGCAAGCTATCGGAAGTGTGTGCGCAGCAGGAGAGACAAATCTATGTTTTCGCGCCTTTTTTGCCATTTCCAGGTCGAAAAACACACAGACCCCAAAAATAAAGAAACGGCTGTCCAGCCAAAACTGAGGCTTCAAACTTGATGAAAACAGTCTCTCCCAAAATAACTCAAGGGCCGCTTGTGTTTTTTAGGCCTTCGCAAGCTATCGGAAGTGTGTGCGCGGCAGTAGAGACAAATCCATGTTTTCGCGCATTTTTTGCGATTTCAAGGTCGAAAAACACATAGGCCCCAAAATGAAAGAAACGGCTGCCGCGCCAAAACTATGGCTTCAAACTTGATGAAAACAGTCTCTCCCATAATAACTCACGGGCTGCTTGTGTTTTTTAGGCCTTTGCAAGCTATCGGAAGTGTGTGCGCGGCAGGAGAGACAAATCCATGTTTTCGCGCCTTTTTTGCGATTTCAAGGTCGAAAAACACATAGGCCCCAAAATGAAAGAAACGGCTGGCGCGCCAAAACTATGGCTTCAAACTTGATGAAAACAGTCTCTCCCATATTAACTCACGGGCTGATTGTGTTTTTTAGGCCTTCGCAAGCTATCGGAAGTGTGTGCGCAGCAGGAGAGACAAATCTATGTTTTCCCGCCTGTTTTGCCATTTCCAGGTCGAAAAACACACAGACCCCAAAAATAAAGAAACGGCTGTCCAGCCAAAACTGAGGCTTCAAACTTGATGAAAACAGTCTCTCCCAAAATAACTCAAGGGCCGCTTGTGTTTTTTAGGCCTTCGCAAGCTATCGGAAGTGTGTGCGCGGCAGTAGAGACAAATCCATGTTTTCGCGCATTTTTTGTGATTTCAAGGTCGAAAAACACATAGGCCCCAAAATGAAAGAAACGGCTGCCGCGCCAAAACTATGGCTTCAAACTTGATGAAAACAGTCTCTCCCATAATAACTCACGGGCTGCTTGTGTTTTTTAGGCCTTTGCAAGCTATCGGAAGTGTGTGCGCGGCAGGAGAGACAAATCCATGTTTTCGCGCCTTTTTTGCGATTTCAAGTTCGAAAAACACATAGGCCCCAAAATGAAAGAAACGGCTGGCGCGCCAAAACTATGGCTTCAAACTTGATGAAAACAGTCTCTCCCATAATAACTCACGGGCTGCTTGTGTTTTTTAGGCCTTTGCAAGCTATCGGAAGTGTGTGCGCGGCAGGAGAGACAAATCCATGTTTTCGCGTCTTTTTTGCGATTTCAAGGTCGAAAAACACATAGGCCCCAAAATGAAAGAAACGGCTGCCGCGCCAAAACTATGGCTTCAAACTTGATGAAAACAGTCTCTCCCATAATAACTCACGGGCTGCTTGTGTTTTTTAGGCCTTTGCAAGCTATCGGAAGTGTGTGCGCGGCAGGAGAGACAAATCCATGTTTTCGCGCATTTTTTGCGATTTCAAGGTCGAAAAACACATAGGCCCCAAAATGAAAGAAACGGCTGCCGCGCCAAAACTATGGCTTCAAACTTGATGAAAACAGTCTCTCCCATAATAACTCACGGGCTGCTTGTGTTTTTTAGGCCTTTGCAAGCTATCGGAAGTGTGTGCGCGGCAGGAGATACAAATCCATGTTTTCGCGCCTTTTTTGCGATTTCAAGGTCGAAAAACACATAGGCCCCAAAATGAAAGAAACGGCTGCCGCGCCAAAACTATGGCTTCAAACTTGATGAAAACAGTCTCTCCCATATTAACTCACGGGCTGATTGTGTTTTTTAGGCCTTCGCAAGCTATCGGAAGTGTGTGCGCAGCAGGAGAGACAAATCTATGTTTTCGCGCCTTTTTTGCCATTTCCAGGTCGAAAAACACACAGACCCCAAAAATAAAGAAACGGCTGTCCAGCCAAAACTGAGGCTTCAAACTTGATGAAAACAGTCTCTCCCAAAATAACTCAAGGGCCGCTTGTGTTTTTTAGGCCTTCGCAAGCTATCGGAAGTGTGTGCGCGGCAGTAGAGACAAATCCATGTTTTCGCGCATTTTTTGCGATTTCAAGGTCGAAAAACACATAGGCCCCAAAATGAAAGAAACGGCTGCCGCGCCAAAACTATGGCTTCAAACTTGATGAAAACAGTCTCTCCCATAATAACTCACGGGCTGCTTGTGTTTTTTAGGCCTTTGCAAGCTATCGGAAGTGTGTGCGCGGCAGGAGAGACAAATCCATGTTTTCGCGCCTTTTTTGCGATTTCAAGGTCGAAAAACACATAGGCCCCAAAATGAAAGAAACGGCTGGCGCGCCAAAACTATGGCTTCAAACTTGATGAAAACAGTCTCTCCCATATTAACTCACGGGCTGATTGTGTTTTTTAGGCCTTCGCAAGCTATCGGAAGTGTGTGCGCAGCAGGAGAGACAAATCTATGTTTTCGCGCCTGTTTTGCCATTTCCAGGTCGAAAAACACACAGACCCCAAAAATAAAGAAACGGCTGTCCAGCCAAAACTGAGGCTTCAAACTTGATGAAAACAGTCTCTCCCAAAATAACTCAAGGGCCGCTTGTGTTTTTTAGGCCTTCGCAAGCTATCGGAAGTGTGTGCGCGGCAGTAGAGACAAATCCATGTTTTCGCGCATTTTTTGCGATTTCAAGGTCGAAAAACACATAGGCCCCAAAATGAAAGAAACGGCTGCCGCGCCAAAACTATGGCTTCAAACTTGATGAAAACAGTCTCTCCCATAATAACTCACGGGCTGCTTGTGTTTTTTAGGCCTTTGCAAGCTATCGGAAGTGTGTGCGCGGCAGGAGAGACAAATCCATGTTTTCGCGCCTTTTTTGCGATTTCAAGTTCGAAAAACACATAGGCCCCAAAATGAAAGAAACGGCTGGCGCGCCAAAACTATGGCTTCAAACTTGATGAAAACAGTCTCTCCCATAATAACTCACGGGCTGCTTGTGTTTTTTAGGCCTTTGCAAGCTATCGGAAGTGTGTGCGCGGCAGGAGAGACAAATCCATGTTTTCGCGCCTTTTTTGCGATTTCAAGGTCGAAAAACACATAGGCCCCAAAATGAAAGAAACGGCTGGCGCGCCAAAACTATGGCTTCAAACTTGATGAAAACAGTCTCTCCAATATTAACTCACGGGCTGATTGTGTTTTTTAGGCCTTCGCAAGCTATCGGAAGTGTGTGCGCAGCAGGAGAGACAAATCTATGTTTTCGCGCCTGTTTTGCGATTTCAAGGTCGAAAAACACATAGGCCACAAAATGAAAGAAACGGCTGTCCAGCCAAAACTATGGCTTCAAACTTGATGAAAACAGTCTCTCCCATAATAACTCACGGGCTGCTTGTGTTTTTTAGGCCTTCGCAAGCTATCGGAAGTGTGTGCGCGGCAGGAGAGACAAATCCATGTTTTCGCGCCTTTTTTGCGATTTCAAGGTCGAAAAACACATAGGCCCAAAATGAAAGAAACGGCTGCCGCGCCAAAACTATGGCTTCAAACTTGATGAAAACAGTCTCTCCCATATTAACTCACGGGCTGATTGTGTTTTTTAGGCCTTCGCAAGCTATCGGAAGTGTGTGCGCAGCAGGAGAGACAAATCTATGTTTTCGCGCCTTTTTTGCCATTTCCAGGTCGAAAAACACACAGACCCCAAAAATAAAGAAACGGCTGTCCAGCCAAAACTGAGGCTTCAAACTTGATGAAAACACTCTCTCCCAAAATAACTCAAGGGCCGCTTGTGTTTTTTAGGCCTTCGCAAGCTATCGGAAGTGTGTGCGCGGCAGTAGAGACAAATCCATGTTTTCGCGCATTTTTTGCGATTTCAAGGTCGAAAAACACATAGGCCCCAAAATGAAAGAAACGGCTGCCGCGCCAAAACTATGGCTTCAAACTTGATGAAAACAGTCTCTCCCATAATAACTCACGGGCTGCTTGTGTTTTTTAGGCCTTTGCAAGCTATCGGAAGTGTGTGCGCGGCAGGAGAGACAAATCCATGTTTTCGCGCCTTTTTTGCGATTTCAAGGTCGAAAAACACATAGGCCCCAAAATGAAAGAAACGGCTGGCGCGCCAAAACTATGGCTTCAAACTTGATGAAAACAGTCTCTCCCATATTAACTCACGGGCTGATTGTGTTTTTTAGGCCTTCGCAAGCTATCGGAAGTGTGTGCGCAGCAGGAGAGACAAATCTATGTTTTCGCGCCTGTTTTGCCATTTCCAGGTCGAAAAACACACAGACCCCAAAAATAAAGAAACGGCTGTCCAGCCAAAACTGAGGCTTCAAACTTGATGAAAACAGTCTCTCCCAAAATAACTCAAGGGCCGCTTGTGTTTTTTAGGCCTTCGCAAGCTATCGGAAGTGTGTGCGCGGCAGTAGAGACAAATCCATGTTTTCGCGCATTTTTTGTGATTTCAAGGTCGAAAAACACATAGGCCCCAAAATGAAAGAAACGGCTGCCGCGCCAAAACTATGGCTTCAAACTTGATGAAAACAGTCTCTCCCATAATAACTCACGGGCTGCTTGTGTTTTTTAGGCCTTTGCAAGCTATCGGAAGTGTGTGCGCGGCAGGAGAGACAAATCCATGTTTTCGCGCCTTTTTTGCGATTTCAAGGTCGAAAAACACATAGGCCCCAAAATGAAAGAAACGGCTGGCGCGCCAAAACTGAGGCTTCAAACTTGATGAAAACAGTCTCTCAGACAATAACTCAAGGGCCGCTTGTGTTTTTTAGGCCTTCGCAAGCTATCGGAAGTGTGTGCGCGGCAGGAGAGACAAATCCATGTTTTCGCGCCTTTTTTGCGATTTCAAGGTCGAAAAACACATAGGCCCCAAAATGAAAGAAACGGCTGCCGCGCCAAAACTATGGCTTCAAACTTGATGAAAACAGTCTCTCCCATAATAACTCACGGGCTGCTTGTGTTTTTTAGGCCTTTGCACGCTATCGGAAGTGTGTGCGCGGCAGGAGAGACAAATCCATGTTTTCGCGCCTTTTTTGCCATTTCCAGGTCGAAAAACACAAAGGCCCCAAAAATAAAGAAACGGCTGTCCAACCAAAACTGAGGCTTCAAACTTGATGAAAACAGTCTCTCAGACAATAACTCAAGGGCCGCTTGTGTTTTTTAGGCCTTCGCAAGCTATCGGAAGTGTGTGCGCGGCAGGAGAGACAAATCCATGTTTTCGCGCCTTTTTTGCCATTTCCAGGTCGAAAAACACAAAGGCCCCAAAATGAAAGAAACGGCTGCTGCGCCAAAACTATGACTTCAAACTTGATGAAAACAGTCTCTCCCACAATAACTCAAGGGCTGCTTGTGTTTTTTAGGCCTTCGCAAGATATCGGAAGTGTGTGCGCGGCAGGAGAGACAAATCAATGTTTTCGCGACTTTTTTGCGATTTCAAGGTCGAAAAACACATTGGCCCCAAAATGAAAGAAACGGCTGGCGCGCCAAAACTATGGCTTCAAACTTGATGAAAACAGTCTCTCCCATAATAACTCACGGGCTGCTTGTGTTTTTTAGACCTTTGCACGCTTTCGGAAGTGTGTGCGCGGCAGGAGAGACAAATCCATGTTTTCGCACCTTTTTTGCGATTTCAAGGTCGAAAAACACAGAGGCCCCAAAATGAAAGAAACGGCTGCCGCGCCAAAACTATGGCTTCAAACTTGATGAAAACAGTCTCTCCCATATTAACTCACGGACTGATTGTGTTTTTTAGGCCTTCGCAAGCTATCGGAAGTGTGTGCGCAGCAGGAGAGACAAATCTATGTTTTCGCGCCTTTTTTGCCATTTCCAGGTCGAAAAACACACAGACCCCAAAAATAAAGAAACGGCTGTCCAGCCAAAACTGAGGCTTCAAACTTGATGAAAACAGTCTCTCCCAAAATAACTCAAGGGCCGCTTGTGTTTTTTAGGCCTTCGCAAGCTATCGGAAGTGTGTGCGCGGCAGTAGAGACAAATCCATGTTTTCGCGCATTTTTTGCGATTTCAAGGTCGAAAAAAACACATAGGCCCCAAAATGAAAGAAACGGCTGGCGCGCCAAAACTATGGCTTCAAACTTGATGAAAACAGTCTCTCCCATAATAACTCACGGGCTGCTTGTGTTTTTTAGGCCTTTGCAAGCTATCGGAAGAGTGTGCGCGGCAGGAGAGACAAATCCATGTTTTCGCGCCTTTTTTGCGATTTCAAGGTCGAAAAACACATAGGCCCCAAAATGAAAGAAACGGCTGGCGCGCCAAAACTATGGCTTCAAACTTGATGAAAACAGTCTCTCCCATAATAACTCACGGACTGCTTGTGTTTTTTAGGCCTTTGCACGCTATCGGAAGTGTGTGCGCGGCAGGAGAGACAAATCCATGTTTTCGCGCCTTTTTTGCCATTTCCAGGTCGAAAAACACAAAGGCCCCAAAAATAAAGAAACGGCTGTCCAACCAAAACTGAGGCTTCAAACTTGATGAAAACAGTCTCTCAGACAATAACTCAAGGGCCGCTTGTGTTTTTTAGGCCTTCGCAAGCTATCGGAAGTGTGTGCGCGGCAGGAGAGACAAATCCATGTTTTCGCGCCTTTTTTGCGATTTCAAGGTCGAAAAACACATAGGCCCCAAAATGAAAGAAACGGCTGGCGCGCCAAAACTGAGGCTTCAAACTTGATGAAAACAGTCTCTCAGACAATAACTCAAGGGCCGCTTGTGTTTTTTAGGCCTTCGCAAGCTATCGGAAGTGTGTGCGCGGCAGGAGAGACAAATCCATGTTTTCGCGCCTTTTTTGCGATTTCAAGGTCGAAAAACACATAGGCCCCAAAATGAAAGAAACGGCTGCCGCGCCAAAACTATGGCTTCAAACTTGATGAAAACAGTCTCTCCCATAATAACTCACGGGCTGCTTGTGTTTTTTAGGCCTTTGCACGCTATCGGAAGTGTGTGCGCGGCAGGAGAGACAAATCCATGTTTTCGCGCCTTTTTTGCCATTTCCAGGTCGAAAAACACAAAGGCCCCAAAAATAAAGAAACGGCTGTCCAACCAAAACTGAGGCTTCAAACTTGATGAAAACAGTCTCTCAGACAATAACTCAAGGGCCGCTTGTGTTTTTTAGGCCTTCGCAAGCTATCGGAAGTGTGTGCGCGGCAGGAGAGACAAATCCATGTTTTCGCGCCTTTTTTGCCATTTCCAGGTCGAAAAACACAAAGGCCCCAAAATGAAAGAAACGGCTGCTGCGCCAAAACTATGACTTCAAACTTGATGAAAACAGTCTCTCCCACAATAACTCAAGGGCTGCTTGTGTTTTTTAGGCCTTCGCAAGATATCGGAAGTGTGTGCGCGGCAGGAGAGACAAATCAATGTTTTCGCGACTTTTTTGCGATTTCAAGGTCGAAAAACACATTGGCCCCAAAATGAAAGAAACGGCTGGCGCGCCAAAACTATGGCTTCAAACTTGATGAAAACAGTCTCTCCCATAATAACTCACGGGCTGCTTGTGTTTTTTAGACCTTTGCACGCTTTCGGAAGTGTGTGCGCGGCAGGAGAGACAAATCCATGTTTTCGCACCTTTTTTTCGATTTCAAGGTCGAAAAACACAGAGGCCCCAAAATGAAAGAAACGGCTGCCGCGCCAAAACTATGGCTTCAAACTTGATGAAAACAGTCTCTCCCATATTAACTCACGGACTGATTGTGTTTTTTAGGCCTTCGCAAGCTATCGGAAGTGTGTGCGCAGCAGGAGAGACAAATCTATGTTTTCGCGCCTGTTTTGCCATTTCCAGGTCGAAAAACACACAGACCCCAAAAATAAAGAAACGGCTGTCCAGCCAAAACTGAGGCTTCAAACTTGATGAAAACAGTCTCTCCCAAAATAACTCAAGGGCCGCTTGTGTTTTTTAGGCCTTCGCAAGCTATCGGAAGTGTGTGCGCGGCAGTAGAGACAAATCCATGTTTTCGCGCATTTTTTGTGATTTCAAGGTCGAAAAACACATAGGCCCCAAAATGAAAGAAACGGCTGCCGCGCCAAAACTATGGCTTCAAACTTGATGAAAACAGTCTCTCCCATAATAACTCACGGGCTGCTTGTGTTTTTTAGGCCTTTGCAAGCTATCGGAAGTGTGTGCGCGGCAGGAGAGACAAATCCATGTTTTCGCGCCTTTTTTGCGATTTCAAGGTCGAAAAACACATAGGCCCCAAAATGAAAGAAACGGCTGGCGCGCCAAAACTGAGGCTTCAAACTTGATGAAAACAGTCTCTCAGACAATAACTCAAGGGCCGCTTGTGTTTTTTAGGCCTTCGCAAGCTATCGGAAGTGTGTGCGCGGCAGGAGAGACAAATCCATGTTTTCGCGCCTTTTTTGCGATTTCAAGGTCGAAAAACACATAGGCCCCAAAATGAAAGAAACGGCTGCCGCGCCAAAACTATGGCTTCAAACTTGATGAAAACAGTCTCTCCCATAATAACTCACGGGCTGCTTGTGTTTTTTAGGCCTTTGCACGCTATCGGAAGTGTGTGCGCGGCAGGAGAGACAAATCCATGTTTTCGCGCCTTTTTTGCCATTTCCAGGTCGAAAAACACAAAGGCCCCAAAAATAAAGAAACGGCTGTCCAACCAAAACTGAGGCTTCAAACTTGATGAAAACAGTCTCTCAGACAATAACTCAAGGGCCGCTTGTGTTTTTTAGGCCTTCGCAAGCTATCGGAAGTGTGTGCGCGGCAGGAGAGACAACTCCATGTTTTCGCGCCTTTTTTGCCATTTCCAGGTCGAAAAACACAAAGGCCCCAAAATGAAAGAAACGGCTGCTGCGCCAAAACTATGACTTCAAACTTGATGAAAACAGTCTCTCCCACAATAACTCAAGGGCTGCTTGTGTTTTTTAGGCCTTCGCAAGATATCGGAAGTGTGTGCGCGGCAGGAGAGACAAATCAATGTTTTCGCGACTTTTTTGCGATTTCAAGGTCGAAAAACACATTGGCCCCAAAATGAAAGAAACGGCTGGCGCGCCAAAACTATGGCTTCAAACTTGATGAAAACAGTCTCTCCCATAATAACTCACGGGCTGCTTGTGTTTTTTAGACCTTTGCACGCTTTCGGAAGTGTGTGCGCGGCAGGAGAGACAAATCCATGTTTTCGCACCTTTTTTGCGATTTCAAGGTCGAAAAACACAGAGGCCCCAAAATGAAAGAAACGGCTGCCGCGCCAAAACTATGGCTTCAAACTTGATGAAAACAGTCTCTCCCATATTAACTCACGGACTGATTGTGTTTTTTAGGCCTTCGCAAGCTATCGGAAGTGTGTGCGCAGCAGGAGAGACAAATCCATGTTTTCGCACCTTTTTTGCGATTTCAAGGTCGAAAAACACAGAGGCCCCAAAATGAAAGAAACGGCTGCCGCGCCAAAACTATGGCTTCAAACTTGATGAAAACAGTCTCTCCCATATTAACTCACGGACTGATTGTGTTTTTTAGGCCTTCGCAAGCTATCGGAAGTGTGTGCGCAGCAGGAGAGACAAATCTATGTTTTCGCGCCTTTTTTGCCATTTCCAGGTCGAAAAAACACACAGACCCCAAAAATAAAGAAACGGCTGTCCAGCCAAAACTGAGGCTTCAAACTTGATGAAAACAGTCTCTCCCAAAATAACTCAAGGGCCGCTTGTGTTTTTTAGGCCTTCGCAAGCTATCGGAAGTGTGTGCGCGGCAGTAGAGACAAATCCATGTTTTCGCGCATTTTTTGCGATTTCAAGGTCGAAAAAAACACATAGGCCCCAAAATGAAAGAAACGGCTGCCGCGCCAAAACTATGGCTTCAAACTTGATGAAAACAGTCTCTCCCATAATAACTCACGGGCTGCTTGTGTTTTTTAGGCCTTTGCAAGCTATCGGAAGTGTGTGCGCGGCAGGAGAGACAAATCCATGTTTTCGCGCCTTTTTTGCGATTTCAAGGTCGAAAAACACATAGGCCCCAAAATGAAAGAAACGGCTGGCGCGCCAAAACTATGGCTTCAAACTTGATGAAAACAGTCTCTCCCATAATAACTCACGGGCTGCTTGTGTTTTTTAGGCCTTTGCAAGCTATCGGAAGAGTGTGCGCGGCAGGAGAGACAAATCCATGTTTTCGCGCCTTTTTTGCGATTTCAAGGTCGAAAAACACATAGGCCCCAAAATGAAAGAAACGGCTGGCGCGCCAAAACTATGGCTTCAAACTTGATGAAAACAGTCTCTCCCATAATAACTCACGGACTGCTTGTGTTTTTTAGGCCTTTGCACGCTATCGGAAGTGTGTGCGCGGCAGGAGAGACAAATCCATGTTTTCGCGCCTTTTTTGCCATTTCCAGGTCGAAAAACACAAAGGCCCCAAAAATAAAGAAACGGCTGTCCAACCAAAACTGAGGCTTCAAACTTGATGAAAACAGTCTCTCAGACAATAACTCAAGGGCCGCTTGTGTTTTTTAGGCCTTCGCAAGCTATCGGAAGTGTGTGCGCGGCAGTAGAGACAAATCCATGTTTTCGCGCATTTTTTGCGATTTCAAGGTCGAAAAAAACACATAGGCCCCAAAATGAAAGAAACGGCTGCCGCGCCAAAACTATGGCTTCAAACTTGATGAAAACAGTCTCTCCCATAATAACTCACGGGCTGCTTGTGTTTTTTAGGCCTTTGCAAGCTATCGGAAGTGTGTGCGCGGCAGGAGAGACAAATCCATGTTTTCGCGCCTTTTTTGCGATTTCATGGTCGAAAAACACATAGGCCCCAAAATGAAAGAAACGGCTGGCGCGCCAAAACTATGGCTTCAAACTTGATGAAAACAGTCTCTCCCATAATAACTCACGGGCTGCTTGTGTTTTTTAGGCCTTTGCAAGCTATCGGAAGAGTGTGCGCGGCAGGAGAGACAAATCCATGTTTTCGCGCCTTTTTTGCGATTTCAAGGTCGAAAAACACATAGGCCCCAAAATGAAAGAAACGGCTGGCGCGCCAAAACTATGGCTTCAAACTTGATGAAAACAGTCTCTCCCATAATAACTCACGGACTGCTTGTGTTTTTTAGGCCTTTGCACGCTATCGGAAGTGTGTGCGCGGCAGGAGAGACAAATCCATGTTTTCGCGCCTTTTTTGCCATTTCCAGGTCGAAAAACACAAAGGCCCCAAAAATAAAGAAACGGCTGTCCAACCAAAACTGAGGCTTCAAACTTGATGAAAACAGTCTCTCAGACAATAACTCAAGGGCCGCTTGTGTTTTTTAGGCCTTCGCAAGCTATCGGAAGTGTGTGCGCGGCAGGAGAGACAAATCCATGTTTTCGCGCCTTTTTTGCGATTTCAAGGTCGAAAAACACATAGGCCCCAAAATGAAAGAAACGGCTGGCGCGCCAAAACTGAGGCTTCAAACTTGATGAAAACAGTCTCTCAGACAATAACTCAAGGGCCGCTTGTGTTTTTTAGGCCTTCGCAAGCTATCGGAAGTGTGTGCGCGGCAGGAGAGACAAATCCATGTTTTCGCGCCTTTTTTGCGATTTCAAGGTCGAAAAACACATAGGCCCCAAAATGAAAGAAACGGCTGCCGCGCCAAAACTATGGCTTCAAACTTGATGAAAACAGTCTCTCCCATAATAACTCACGGGCTGCTTGTGTTTTTTAGGCCTTTGCACGCTATCGGAAGTGTGTGCGCGGCAGGAGAGACAAATCCATGTTTTCGCGCCTTTTTTGCCATTTCCAGGTCGAAAAACACAAAGGCCCCAAAAATAAAGAAACGGCTGTCCAACCAAAACTGAGGCTTCAAACTTGATGAAAACAGTCTCTCAGACAATAACTCAAGGGCCGCTTGTGTTTTTTAGGCCTTCGCAAGCTATCGGAAGTGTGTGCGCGGCAGGAGAGACAAATCCATGTTTTCGCGCCTTTTTTGCCATTTCCAGGTCGAAAAACACAAAGGCCCCAAAATGAAAGAAACGGCTGCTGCGCCAAAACTATGACTTCAAACTTGATGAAAACAGTCTCTCCCACAATAACTCAAGGGCTGCTTGTGTTTTTTAGGCCTTCGCAAGATATCGGAAGTGTGTGCGCGGCAGGAGAGACAAATCAATGTTTTCGCGACTTTTTTGCGATTTCAAGGTCGAAAAACACATTGGCCCCAAAATGAAAGAAACGGCTGGCGCGCCAAAACTATGGCTTCAAACTTGATGAAAACAGTCTCTCCCATAATAACTCACGGGCTGCTTGTGTTTTTTAGACCTTTGCACGCTTTCGGAAGTGTGTGCGCGGCAGGAGAGACAAATCCATGTTTTCGCACCTTTTTTGCGATTTCAAGGTCGAAAAACACAGAGGCCCCAAAATGAAAGAAACGGCTGCCGCGCCAAAACTATGGCTTCAAACTTGATGAAAACAGTCTCTCCCATATTAACTCACGGACTGATTGTGTTTTTTAGGCCTTCGCAAGCTATCGGAAGTGTGTGCGCAGCAGGAGAGACAAATCTATGTTTTCGCGCCTTTTTTGCCATTTCCAGGTCGAAAAACACACAGACCCCAAAAATAAAGAAACGGCTGTCCAGCCAAAACTGAGGCTTCAAACTTGATGAAAACAGTCTCTCCCAAAATAACTCAAGGGCCGCTTGTGTTTTTTAGGCCTTCGCAAGCTATCGGAAGTGTGTGCGCGGCAGTAGAGACAAATCCATGTTTTCGCGCATTTTTTGCGATTTCAAGGTCGAAAAAAACACATAGGCCCCAAAATGAAAGAAACGGCTGCCGCGCCAAAACTATGGCTTCAAACTTGATGAAAACAGTCTCTCCCATAATAACTCACGGGCTGCTTGTGTTTTTTAGGCCTTTGCAAGCTATCGGAAGTGTGTGCGCGGCAGGAGAGACAAATCCATGTTTTCGCGCCTTTTTTGCGATTTCAAGGTCGAAAAACACATAGGCCCCAAAATGAAAGAAACGGCTGGCGCGCCAAAACTATGGCTTCAAACTTGATGAAAACAGTCTCTCCCATAATAACTCACGGGCTGCTTGTGTTTTTTAGGCCTTTGCAAGCTATCGGAAGAGTGTGCGCGGCAGGAGAGACAAATCCATGTTTTCGCGCCTTTTTTGCGATTTCAAGGTCGAAAAACACATAGGCCCCAAAATGAAAGAAACGGCTGGCGCGCCAAAACTATGGCTTCAAACTTGATGAAAACAGTCTCTCCCATAATAACTCACGGACTGCTTGTGTTTTTTAGGCCTTTGCACGCTATCGGAAGTGTGTGCGCGGCAGGAGAGACAAATCCATGTTTTCGCGCCTTTTTTGCCATTTCCAGGTCGAAAAACACAAAGGCCCCAAAAATAAAGAAACGGCTGTCCAACCAAAACTGAGGCTTCAAACTTGATGAAAACAGTCTCTCAGACAATAACTCAAGGGCCGCTTGTGTTTTTTAGGCCTTCGCAAGCTATCGGAAGTGTGTGCGCGGCAGGAGAGACAAATCCATGTTTTCGCGCCTTTTTTGCCATTTCCAGGTCCAAAAACACAAAGGCCCCAAAATGAAAGAAACGGCTGCTGCGCCAAAACTATGACTTCAAACTTGATGAAAACAGTCTCTCCCACAATAACTCAAGGGCTGCTTGTGTTTTTTAGGCCTTCGCAAGATATCGGAAGTGTGTGCGCGGCAGGAGAGACAAATCAATGTTTTCGCGACTTTTTTGCGATTTCAAGGTCGAAAAACACATTGGCCCCAAAATGAAAGAAACGGCTGGCGCGCCAAAACTATGGCTTCAAACTTGATGAAAACAGTCTCTCCCATAATAACTCACGGGCTGCTTGTGTTTTTTAGACCTTTGCACGCTTTCGGAAGTGTGTGCGCGGCAGGAGAGACAAATCCATGTTTTCGCACCTTTTTTGCGATTTCAAGGTCGAAAAACACAGAGGCCCCAAAATGAAAGAAACGGCTGCCGCGCCAAAACTATGGCTTCAAACTTGATGAAAACAGTCTCTCCCATATTAACTCACGGACTGATTGTGTTTTTTAGGCCTTCGCAAGCTATCGGAAGTGTGTGCGCAGCAGGAGAGACAAATCTATGTTTTCGCGCCTTTTTTGCCATTTCCAGGTCGAAAAACACACAGACCCCAAAAATAAAGAAACGGCTGTCCAGCCAAAACTGAGGCTTCAAACTTGATGAAAACAGTCTCTCCCAAAATAACTCAAGGGCCGCTTGTGTTTTTTAGGCCTTCGCAAGCTATCGGAAGTGTGTGCGCGGCAGTAGAGACAAATCCATGTTTTCGCGCATTTTTTGCGATTTCAAGGTCGAAAAAAACACATAGGCCCCAAAATGAAAGAAACGGCTGCCGCGCCAAAACTATGGCTTCAAACTTGATGAAAACAGTCTCTCCCATAATAACTCACGGGCTGCTTGTGTTTTTTAGGCCTTTGCAAGCTATCGGAAGTGTGTGCGCGGCAGGAGAGACAAATCCATGTTTTCGCGCCTTTTTTGCGATTTCAAGGTCGAAAAACACATAGGCCCCAAAATGAAAGAAACGGCTGGCGCGCCAAAACTATGGCTTCAAACTTGATGAAAACAGTCTCTCCCATAATAACTCACGGGCTGCTTGTGTTTTTTAGGCCTTTGCAAGCTATCGGAAGAGTGTGCGCGGCAGGAGAGACAAATCCATGTTTTCGCGCCTTTTTTGCGATTTCAAGGTCGAAAAACACATAGGCCCCAAAATGAAAGAAACGGCTGGCGCGCCAAAACTATGGCTTCAAACTTGATGAAAACAGTCTCTCCCATAATAACTCACGGACTGCTTGTGTTTTTTAGGCCTTTGCACGCTATCGGAAGTGTGTGCGCGGCAGGAGAGACAAATCCATGTTTTCGCGCCTTTTTTGCCATTTCCAGGTCGAAAAACACAAAGGCCCCAAAAATAAAGAAACGGCTGTCCAACCAAAACTGAGGCTTCAAACTTGATGAAAACAGTCTCTCAGACAATAACTCAAGGGCCGCTTGTGTTTTTTAGGCCTTCGCAAGCTATCGGAAGTGTGTGCGCGGCAGGAGAGACAAATCCATGTTTTCGCGCCTTTTTTGCCATTTCCAGGTCGAAAAACACAAAGGCCCCAAAATGAAAGAAACGGCTGCTGCGCCAAAACTATGACTTCAAACTTGATGAAAACAGTCTCTCCCACAATAACTCAAGGGCTGCTTGTGTTTTTTAGGCCTTCGCAAGATATCGGAAGTGTGTGCGCGGCAGGAGAGACAAATCCATGTTTTCGCGCCTTTTTTGCGATTTCAAGGTCGAAAAACACATAGGCCCCAAAATGAAAGAAACGGCTGCCGCGCCAAAACTATGGCTTCAAACTTGATGAAAACAGTCTCTCCCATAATAACTCACGGGCTGCTTGTGTTTTTTAGGCCTTTGCAAGCTATCGGAAGTGTGTGCGCGGCAGGAGAGACAAATCCATGTTTTCGCACCTTTTTTGCGATTTCAAGGTCGAAAAACACATAGGCCCCAAAATGAAAGAAACGGCTGCCGCGCCAAAACTATGGCTTCAAACTTGATGAAAACAGTCTCTCCCATATTAACTCACGGGCTGATTGTGTTTTTTAGGCCTTCGCAAGCTATCGGAAGTGTGTGCGCAGCAGGAGAGACAAATCTATGTTTTAGCGCCTTTTTTGCCATTTCCAGGTCGAAAAACACACAGACCCCAAAAATAAAGAAACGGCTGTCCAGCCAAAACTGAGGCTTCAAACTTGATGAAAACAGTCTCTCCCAAAATAACTCAAGGGCCGCTTGTGTTTTTTAGGCCTTCGCAAGCTATATGAAGTGTGTGCGCGGCAGTAGAGACAAATCCATGTTTTCGCGCATTTTTTGCGATTTCAAGGTCGAAAAAAACACATAGGCCCCAAAATGAAAGAAACGGCTGCCGCGCCAAAACTATGGCTTCAAACTTGATGAAAACAGTCTCTCCCATAATAACTCACGGGCTGCTTGTGTTTTTTAGGCCTTTGCAAGCTATCGGAAGTGTGTGCGCGGCAGGAGAGACAAATCCATGTTTTCTCGCCTTTTTTGCGATTTCAAGGTCGAAAAACACATAGGCCCCAAAATGAAAGAAACGGCTGCCGCGCCAAAACTATGGCTTCAAACTTGATGAAAACAGTCTCTCCCATAATAACTCACGGGCTGCTTGTGTTTTTTAGGCCTTTGCAAGCTATCGGAAGTGTGTGCGCGGCAGGAGAGACAAATCCATGTTTTCGCGCCTTTTTTGCGATTTCAAGGTCGAAAAACACATAGTCCCCAAAATGAAAGAAACGGCTGGCGCGCCAAAACTATGGCTTCAAACTTGATGAAAACAGTCTCTCCCATATTAACTCACGGGCTGATTGTGTTTTTTAGGCCTTCGCAAGCTATCGGAAGTGTGTGCGCAGCAGGAGAGACAAATCTATGTTTTCGCGCCTTTTTTGCCATTTCCAGGTCGAAAAACACACAGAACCCAAAAATAAAGAAACGGCTGTCCAGCCAAAACTGAGGCTTCAAACTTGATGAAAACAGTCTCTCCCACAATAACTCAAGGGCCGCTTGTGTTTTTTAGGCCTTCGCAAGCTATCAGAAGTGTGTGCGCGGCAGGTGAGACAAATCCATGTTTTTGCGCATTTTTTGCGATTTCAAGGTCGAAAAACACATAGGCCCCAAAATGAAAGAAACGGCTGCCGCGCCAAAACTATGGCTTCAAACTTGATGAAAACAGTCTCTCCCATATTAACTCACGGGCTGATTGTGTTTTTTAGGCCTTCGCAAGCTATCGGAAGTGTGTGCGCAGCAGGAGAGACAAATCTATGTTTTCGCGCCTTTTTTGCCATTTCCAGGTCGAAAAACACACAGAACCCAAAAATAAAGCAACGGCTGTCCAGCCAAAACTGAGGCTTCAAACTTGATGAAAACAGTCTCTCCCACAATAACTCAAGTGCCGCTTGTGTTTTTTAGGCCTTCGCAAGCTATCGGAAGTGTGTGCGCGGCAGGAGAGACAAATCCATGTTTTCGCGCATTTTTTGCGATTTCAAGGTCGAAAAACACATAAGCCCCAAAATGAAAGAAACGGCTGGCGCGCCAAAACTATGGCTTCAAACTTGATGAAAACAGTCTCTCCCATAATAACTCACAGGCTGCTTGTGTTTTTTAGGCCTTTGCAAGCTATCGGAAGTGTGTGCGCGGCAGGAGAGACAAATCCATGTTTTCGCGCCTTTTTTGCGATTTCAAGGTCGAAAAACACATAGGCCCCAAAATGAAAGAAACGGCTGGCGCGCCAAAACTATGGCTTTAAACTTGATGAAAACAGTCTCTCCCATATTAACTCACGGGCTGATTGTGTTTTTTAGGCCTTCGCAAGCTATCGGAAGTGTGTGCGCAGCAGGAGAGACAAATCTATGTTTTCGCCCCTGTTTTGCCATTTCCAGGTCGAAAAACACACAGACCCCAAAAATAAAGAAACGGCTGTCCAGCCAAAACTGAGGCTTCAAACTTGATGAAAACAGTCTCTCCCACAATAACTCAAGGGCCGCTTGTGTTTTTTAGGCCTTTGCAAGCTATCGGAAGTGTGTGCGCGGCAGGAGAGACAAATCCATGTTTTCGCGCCTTTTTTGCGATTTCAAGGTCGAAAAACACATAGGCCCCAAAATGAAAGAAACGGCTGGCGCGCCAACACTATGGCTTCAAACTTGATGAAAACAGTCTCTCCCATATTAACTCACGGGCTGCTTGTGTTTTTTAGGCCTTTGCAAGCTATCGGAAGTGTGTGCGCGGCAGGAGAGACAAATCCATGTTTTCGCGCCTTTTTTGCGATTTCAAGGTCGAAAAACACATAGGCCCCAAAATGAAAGAAACGGCTGGCACGCCAAAACTATGGCTTCAAACTTGATGAAAACAGTCTCTCCCATAATAACTCACGGACTGCTTGTGTTTTTTAGGCCTTTGCAAGCTATCGGAAGTGTGTGCGCGGCAGGAGAGACAAATCCATGTTTTCGCGCCTTTTTTGCCATTTCCAGGTCGAAAAACACAAAGGCCCCAAAATGAAAGAAACGGCTGCTGCGCCAAAACTATGACTTCAAACTTGATGAAAACAGTCTCTCCCACAATAACTCAAGGGCTGCTTGTGTTTTTTAGGCCTTCGCAAGATATCGGAAGTGTGTGCGCGGCAGGAGAGACAAATCAATGTTTTCACGACTTTTTTGCGATTTCAAGGTCGAAAAACACATTGGCCCCAAAATGAAAGAAACGGCTGGCGCGCCAAAACTATGGCTTCAAACTTGATGAAAACAGTCTCTCCCACAATAACTCAAGGGCTGCTTGTGTTTTTTAGGCCTTCGCAAGCTATCGGAAGTGTGTGCGCGGCAGGAGATACAAATCTATGTTTTCGCGCCTTTTTTGCCATTTCCAGGTCGAAAAACACACAGACCCCAAAAATAAAGAAACGGCTGTCCAGCCAAAACTGAGGCTTCAAACTTGATGAAAACAGTCTCTCCCACAATAACTCAAGGGCCGCTTGTGTTTTTTAGGCCTTCGCAAGCTATCGGAAGTGTGTGCGCGGCAGGAGAGACAAATCCATGTTTTCGCGCATTTTTTGCGATTTCAAGGTCGAAAAACACATAGGCCCCAAAATGAAAGAAACGGCTGCCGCGCCAAAACTATGGCTTCAAACTTGATGAAAACAGTCTCTCCCATAATAACTCACAGGCTGCTTGTGTTTTTTAGGCCTTTGCAAGCTATCGGAAGTGTGTGCGCGGCAGGAGAGACAAATCCATGTTTTCGCGCCTTTTTTGCCATTTCCAGGTCGAAAAACACAAAGGCCCCAAAATGAAAGAAACGGCTGCTGCGCCAAAACTATGACTTCAAACTTGATGAAAACAGTCTCTCCCACAATAACTCAAGGGCTGCTTGTGTTTTTTAGGCCTTCGCAAGATATCGGAAGTGTGTGCGCGGCAGGAGAGACAAATCAATGTTTTCACGACTTTTTTGCGATTTCAAGGTCGAAAAACACATTGGCCCCAAAATGAAAGAAACGGCTGGCGCGCCAAAACTATGGCTTCAAACTTGATGAAAACAGTCTCTCCCACAATAACTCAAGGGCTGCTTGTGTTTTTTAGGCCTTCGCAAGCTATCGGAAGTGTGTGCGCGGCAGGAGATACAAATCTATGTTTTCGCGCCTTTTTTGCCATTTCCAGGTCGAAAAACACACAGACCCCAAAAATAAAGAAACGGCTGTCCAGCCAAAACTGAGGCTTCAAACTTGATGAAAACAGTCTCTCCCACAATAACTCAAGGGCCGCTTGTGTTTTTTAGGCCTTCGCAAGCTATCGGAAGTGTGTGCGCGGCAGGAGAGACAAATCCATGTTTTCGCGCATTTTTTGCGATTTCAAGGTCGAAAAACACATAGGCCCCAAAATGAAAGAAACGGCTGCCGCGCCAAAACTATGGCTTCAAACTTGATGAAAACAGTCTCTCCCATAATAACTCACAGGCTGCTTGTGTTTTTTAGGCCTTTGCAAGCTATCGGAAGTGTGTGCGCGGCAGGAGAGACAAATCCATGTTTTCGCGCCTTTTTTGCGATTTCAAGGTCGAAAAACACATAGGCCCCAAAATGAAAGAAACGGCTGGCGCGCCAAAACTATGGCTTCAAACTTGATGAAAACAGTCTCTCCCATATTAACTCACGGGCTGATTGTGTTTTTTAGGCCTTCGCAAGCTATCGGAAGTGTGTGCGCAGCAGGAGAGACAAATCTATGTTTTCGCGCCTTTTTTGCCATTTCCAGGTCGAAAAACACACAGACCCCAAAAATAAAGAAACGGCTGTCCAGCCAAAACTGAGGCTTCAAACTTGATGAAAACAGTCTCTCCCAAAATAACTCAAGGGCCGCTTGTGTTTTTTAGGCCTTCGCAAGCTATCGGAAGTGTGTGCGCGGCAGTAGAGACAAATCCATGTTTTCGCGCATTTTTTGCGATTTCAAGGTCGAAAAAAACACATAGGCCCCAAAATGAAAGAAACGGCTGCCGCGCCAAAACTATGGCTTCAAACTTGATGAAAACAGTCTCTCCCATAATAACTCACGGGCTGCTTGTGTTTTTTAGGCCTTTGCAAGCTATCGGAAGTGTGTGCGCGGCAGGAGAGACAAATCCATGTTTTCTCGCCTTTTTTGCGATTTCAAGGTCGAAAAACACATAGGCCCCAAAATGAAAGAAACGGCTGCCGCGCCAAAACTATGGCTTCAAACTTGATGAAAACAGTCTCTCCCATAATAACTCACGGGCTGCTTGTGTTTTTTAGGCCTTTGCAAGCTATCGGAAGTGTGTGCGCGGCAGGAGAGACAAATCCATGTTTTCGCGCCTTTTTTGCGATTTCAAGGTCGAAAAACACATAGTCCCCAAAATGAAAGAAACGGCTGGCGCGCCAAAACTATGGCTTCAAACTTGATGAAAACAGTCTCTCCCATATTAACTCACGGGCTGATTGTGTTTTTTAGGCCTTCGCAAGCTATCGGAAGTGTGTGCGCAGCAGGAGAGACAAATCTATGTTTTCGCGCCTTTTTTGCCATTTCCAGGTCGAAAAACACACAGAACCCAAAAATAAAGAAACGGCTGTCCAGCCAAAACTGAGGCTTCAAACTTGATGAAAACAGTCTCTCCCACAATAACTCAAGGGCCGCTTGTGTTTTTTAGGCCTTCGCAAGCTATCAGAAGTGTGTGCGCGGCAGGTGAGACAAATCCATGTTTTTGCGCATTTTTTGCGATTTCAAGGTCGAAAAACACATAGGCCCCAAAATGAAAGAAACGGCTGCCGCGCCAAAACTATGGCTTCAAACTTGATGAAAACAGTCTCTCCCATATTAACTCACGGGCTGATTGTGTTTTTTAGGCCTTCGCAAGCTATCGGAAGTGTGTGCGCAGCAGGAGAGACAAATCTATGTTTTCGCGCCTTTTTTGCCATTTCCAGGTCGAAAAACACACAGAACCCAAAAATAAAGCAACGGCTGTCCAGCCAAAACTGAGGCTTCAAACTTGATGAAAACAGTCTCTCCCACAATAACTCAAGTGCCGCTTGTGTTTTTTAGGCCTTCGCAAGCTATCGGAAGTGTGTGCGCGGCAGGAGAGACAAATCCATGTTTTCGCGCATTTTTTGCGATTTCAAGGTCGAAAAACACATAAGCCCCAAAATGAAAGAAACGGCTGGCGCGCCAAAACTATGGCTTCAAACTTGATGAAAACAGTCTCTCCCATAATAACTCACAGGCTGCTTGTGTTTTTTAGGCCTTTGCAAGCTATCGGAAGTGTGTGCGCGGCAGGAGAGACAAATCCATGTTTTCGCGCCTTTTTTGCGATTTCAAGGTCGAAAAACACATAGGCCCCAAAATGAAAGAAACGGCTGGCGCGCCAAAACTATGGCTTTAAACTTGATGAAAACAGTCTCTCCCATATTAACTCACGGGCTGATTGTGTTTTTTAGGCCTTCGCAAGCTATCGGAAGTGTGTGCGAGGCAGGAGAGACAAATCTATGTTTTCGCCCCTGTTTTGCCATTTCCAGGTCGAAAAACACACAGACCCCAAAAATAAAGAAACGGCTGTCCAGCCAAAACTGAGGCTTCAAACTTGATGAAAACAGTCTCTCCCACAATAACTCAAGGGCCGCTTGTGTTTTTTAGGCCTTTGCAAGCTATCGGAAGTGTGTGCGCGGCAGGAGAGACAAATCCATGTTTTCGCGCCTTTTTTGCGATTTCAAGGTCGAAAAACACATAGGCCCCAAAATGAAAGAAACGGCTGGCGCGCCAACACTATGGCTTCAAACTTGATGAAAACAGTCTCTCCCATATTAACTCACGGGCTGCTTGTGTTTTTTAGGCCTTTGCAAGCTATCGGAAGTGTGTGCGCGGCAGGAGAGACAAATCCATGTTTTCGCGCCTTTTTTGCGATTTCAAGGTCGAAAAACACATAGGCCCCAAAATGAAAGAAACGGCTGGCACGCCAAAACTATGGCTTCAAACTTGATGAAAACAGTCTCTCCCATAATAACTCACGGACTGCTTGTGTTTTTTAGGCCTTTGCAAGCTATCGGAAGTGTGTGCGCGGCAGGAGAGACAAATCCATGTTTTCGCGCCTTTTTTGCCATTTCCAGGTCGAAAAACACAAAGGCCCCAAAATGAAAGAAACGGCTGCTGCGCCAAAACTATGACTTCAAACTTGATGAAAACAGTCTCTCCCACAATAACTCAAGGGCTGCTTGTGTTTTTTAGGCCTTCGCAAGATATCGGAAGTGTGTGCGCGGCAGGAGAGACAAATCAATGTTTTCACGACTTTTTTGCGATTTCAAGGTCGAAAAACACATTGGCCCCAAAATGAAAGAAACGGCTGGCGCGCCAAAACTATGGCTTCAAACTTGATGAAAACAGTCTCTCCCACAATAACTCAAGGGCTGCTTGTGTTTTTTAGGCCTTCGCAAGCTATCGGAAGTGTGTGCGCGGCAGGAGATACAAATCTATGTTTTCGCGCCTTTTTTGCCATTTCCAGGTCGAAAAACACACAGACCCCAAAAATAAAGAAACGGCTGTCCAGCCAAAACTGAGGCTTCAAACTTGATGAAAACAGTCTCTCCCACAATAACTCAAGGGCCGCTTGTGTTTTTTAGGCCTTCGCAAGCTATCGGAAGTGTGTGCGCGGCAGGAGAGACAAATCCATGTTTTCGCGCATTTTTTGCGATTTCAAGGTCGAAAAACACATAGGCCCCAAAATGAAAGAAACGGCTGCCGCGCCAAAACTATGGCTTCAAACTTGATGAAAACAGTCTCTCCCATAATAACTCACAGGCTGCTTGTGTTTTTTAGGCCTTTGCAAGCTATCGGAAGTGTGTGCGCGGCAGGAGAGACAAATCCATGTTTTCGCGCCTTTTTTGCCATTTCCAGGTCGAAAAACACAAAGGCCCCAAAATGAAAGAAACGGCTGCTGCGCCAAAACTATGACTTCAAACTTGATGAAAACAGTCTCTCCCACAATAACTCAAGGGCTGCTTGTGTTTTTTAGGCCTTCGCAAGATATCGGAAGTGTGTGCGCGGCAGGAGAGACAAATCAATGTTTTCACGACTTTTTTGCGATTTCAAGGTCGAAAAACACATTGGCCCCAAAATGAAAGAAACGGCTGGCGCGCCAAAACTATGGCTTCAAACTTGATGAAAACAGTCTCTCCCACAATAACTCAAGGGCTGCTTGTGTTTTTTAGGCCTTCGCAAGCTATCGGAAGTGTGTGCGCGGCAGGAGATACAAATCTATGTTTTCGCGCCTTTTTTGCCATTTCCAGGTCGAAAAACACACAGACCCCAAAAATAAAGAAACGGCTGTCCAGCCAAAACTGAGGCTTCAAACTTGATGAAAACAGTCTCTCCCACAATAACTCAAGGGCCGCTTGTGTTTTTTAGGCCTTCGCAAGCTATCGGAAGTGTGTGCGCGGCAGGAGAGACAAATCCATGTTTTCGCGCATTTTTTGCGATTTCAAGGTCGAAAAACACATAGGCCCCAAAATGAAAGAAACGGCTGCCGCGCCAAAACTATGGCTTCAAACTTGATGAAAACAGTCTCTCCCATAATAACTCACAGGCTGCTTGTGTTTTTTAGGCCTTTGCAAGCTATCGGAAGTGTGTGCGCGGCAGGAGAGACAAATCCATGTTTTCGCGCCTTTTTTGCGATTTCAAGGTCGAAAAACACATAGGCCCCAAAATGAAAGAAACGGCTGGCGCGCCAAAACTATGGCTTCAAACTTGATGAAAACAGTCTCTCCCATATTAACTCACGGGCTGATTGTGTTTTTTAGGCCTTCGCAAGCTATCGGAAGTGTGTGCGCAGCAGGAGAGACAAATCTATGTTTTCGCGCCTTTTTTGCCATTTCCAGGTCGAAAAACACACAGACCCCAAAAATAAAGAAACGACTGTCCAGCCAAAACTGAGGCTTCAAACTTGATGAAAACAGTCTCTCCCAAAATAACTCAAGGGCCGCTTGTGTTTTTTAGGCCTTCGCAAGCTATCGGAAGTGTGTGCGCGGCAGGAGAGACAAATCCATGTTTTCGCGCATTTTTTGCGTTTTCAAGGTCGAAAAACACATAAGCCCCAAAATGAAAGAAACGGCTGCCGCGCCAAAACTATGGCTTCAAACTTGATGAAAACAGTCTCTCCCATATTAACTCACGGGCTGATTGTGTTTTTTAGGCCTTCGCAAGCTATCGGAAGTGTGTGCGCAGCAGGAGAGACAAATCTATGTTTTCGCGCCTTTTTTGCCATTTCCAGGTCGAAAAACACACAGACCCCAAAAATAAAGAAACGGCTGTCCAGCCAAAACTGAGGCTTCAAACTTGATGAAAACAGTCTCTCCCAAAATAACTCAAGGGCCGCTTGTGTTTTTTAGGCCTTCGCAAGCTATCGGAAGTGTGTGCGCGGCAGTAGAGACAAATCCATGTTTTCGCGCCTTTTTTGCGATTTCAAGGTCGAAAAACACATAGGCCCCAAAATGAAAGAAACGGCTGCCGCGCCAAAACTATGGCTTCAAACTTGATGAAAACAGTCTCTCCCATAATAACTCACGGGCTGCTTGTGTTTTTTAGGCCTTTGCAAGCTATCGGAAGTGTGTGCGCGGCAGGAGAGACAAATCCATGTTTTCGCGCATTTTTTGCGATTTCAAGGTCGAAAAACACATAAGCCCCAAAATGAAAGAAACGGCTGCCGCGCCAAAACTATGGCTTCAAACTTGATGATAACAGTCTCTCCCATAATAACTCACGGGCTGCTTGTTTTTTTTAGGCCTTTGCAAGCTATCGGAAGTGTGTTTGCGGCAGGAGATACAAATCCATGTTTTCGCGCCTTTTTTGCGATTTCAAGGTCGAAAAACACATAGGCCCCAAAATGAAAGAAACGGCTGCCGCGCCAAAACTATGGCTTCAAACTTGATGAAAACAGTCTCTCCCATATTAACTCACGGGCTGATTGTGTTTTTTAGGCCTTCGCAAGCTATCGGAAGTGTGTGCGCAGCAGGAGAGACAAATCTATGTTTTCGCGCCTTTTTTGCCATTTCCAGGTCGAAAAACACACAGACCCAAAAATAAAGAAACGGCTGTCCAGCCAAAACTGAGGCTTCAAACTTGATGAAAACAGTCTCTCCCAAAATAACTCAAGGGCCGCTTGTGTTTTTTAGGCCTTCGCAAGCTATCGGAAGTGTGTGCGCGGCAGGAGAGACAAATCCATGTTTTCGCGCATTTTTTGCGATTTCAAGGTCGAAAAACACATAAGCCCCAAAATGAAAGAAACGGCTGCCGCGCCAAAACTATGGCTTCAAACTTGATGATAACAGTCTCTCCCATAATAACTCACAGGCTGCTTGTGTTTTTTAGGCCTTTGCAAGCTATCGGAAGTGTGTGCGCGGCAGGAGATACAAATCCATGTTTTCGCGCCTTTTTTGCGATTTCAAGGTCGAAAAACACATAGGCCCCAAAATGAAAGAAACGGCTGCCGCGCCAAAACTATGGCTTCAAACTTGATGAAAACAGTCTCTCCCATATTAACTCACGGGCTGCTTGTGTTTTTTAGGCCTTTGCAAGCTATCGGAAGTGTGTGCGCGGCAGGAGAGACAAATCCATGTTTTCGCGCCTTTTTTGCGATTTCAAGGTCGAAAAACACACAGACCCCAAAAATAAAGAAACGGCTGTCCAGCCAAAACTGAGGCTTCAAACTTGATGAAAACAGTCTCTCCCAAAATAACTCAAGGGCCGCTTGTGTTTTTTAGGCCTTCGCAAGCTATCGGAAGTGTGTGCGCGGCAGTAGAGACAAATCCATGTTCTCGCGCCTTTTTTGCGATTTCAAGGTCGAAAAACACATAGGCCCCAAAATGAAAGAAACGGCTGGCGCGCCAAAACTATGGCTTCAAACTTGATGAAAACAGTCTCTCCCATAATAACTCACGGGCTGCTTGTGTTTTTTAGGCCTTTGCAAGCTATCGGAAGTGTGTGCGCGGCAGGAGAGACAAATCCATGTTTTCGCGCATTTTTTGCGATTTCAAGGTCGAAAAACACATAAGCCCCAAAATGAAAGAAACGGCTGCCGCGCCAAAACTATGGCTTCAAACTTGATGATAACAGTCTCTCCCATAATAACTCACGGGCTGCTTGTTTTTTTTAGGCCTTTGCAAGCTATCGGAAGTGTGTGCGCGGCAGGAGATACAAATCCATGTTTTCGCGCCTTTTTTGCGATTTCAAGGTCGAAAAACACATAGGCCCCAAAATGAAAGAAACGGCTGCCGCGCCAAAACTATGGCTTCAAACTTGATGAAAACAGTCTCTCCCATATTAACTCACGGGCTGATTGTGTTTTTTAGGCCTTCGCAAGCTATCGGAAGTGTGTGCGCAGCAGGAGAGACAAATCTATGTTTTCGCGCCTTTTTTGCCATTTCCAGGTCGAAAAACACACAGACCCCAAAAATAAAGAAACGGCTGTCCAGCCAAAACTGAGGCTTCAAACTTGATGAAAACAGTCTCTCCCAAAATAACTCACGGGCTGCTTGTGTTTTTTAGGCCTTCGCAAGCTATCGGAAGTGTGTGCGCGGCAGGAGAGACAAATCCATGTTTTCGCGCATTTTTTGCGATTTCAAGGTCGAAAAACACATAAGCCCCAAAATGAAAGAAACGGCTGCCGCGCCAAAACTATGGCTTCAAACTTGATGATAACAGTCTCTCCCATAATAACTCACGGGCTGCTTGTGTTTTTTAGGCCTTTGCAAGCTATCGGAAGTGTGTGCGCGGCAGGAGATACAAATCCATGTTTTCGCGCCTTTTTTGCGATTTCAAGGTCGAAAAACACATAGGCCCCAAAATGAAAGAAACGGCTGCCGCGCCAAAACTATGGCTTCAAACTTGATGAAAACAGTCTCTCCCATATTAACTCACGGGCTGCTTGTGTTTTTTAGGCCTTTGCAAGCTATCGGAAGTGTGTGCGCGGCAGGAGAGACAAATCCATGTTTTCGCGCCTTTTTTGCGATTTCAAGGTCGAAAAACACACAGACCCCAAAAATAAAGAAACGGCTGTCCAGCCAAAACTGAGGCTTCAAACTTGATGAAAACAGTCTCTCCCATAATAACTCACGGGCTGCTTGTTTTTTTTAGGCCTTTGCAAGCTATCGGAAGTGTGTTTGCGGCAGGAGATACAAATCCATGTTTTCGCGCCTTTTTTGCGATTTCAAGGTCGAAAAACACATAGGCCCCAAAATGAAAGAAACGGCTGCCGCGCCAAAACTATGGCTTCAAACTTGATGAAAACAGTCTCTCCCATATTAACTCACGGGCTGATTGTGTTTTTTAGGCCTTCGCAAGCTATCGGAAGTGTGTGCGCAGCAGGAGAGACAAATCTATGTTTTCGCGCCTTTTTTGCCATTTCCAGGTCGAAAAACACACAGACCCAAAAATAAAGAAACGGCTGTCCAGCCAAAACTGAGGCTTCAAACTTGATGAAAACAGTCTCTCCCAAAATAACTCAAGGGCCGCTTGTGTTTTTTAGGCCTTCGCAAGCTATCGGAAGTGTGTGCGCGGCAGGAGAGACAAATCCATGTTTTCGCGCATTTTTTGCGATTTCAAGGTCGAAAAACACATAAGCCCCAAAATGAAAGAAACGGCTGCCGCGCCAAAACTATGGCTTCAAACTTGATGATAACAGTCTCTCCCATAATAAATCACAGGCTGCTTGTGTTTTTTAGGCCTTTGCAAGCTATCGGAAGTGTGTGCGCGGCAGGAGATACAAATCCATGTTTTCGCGCCTTTTTTGCGATTTCAAGGTCGAAAAACACATAGGCCCCAAAATGAAAGAAACGGCTGCCGCGCCAAAACTATGGCTTCAAACTTGATGAAAACAGTCTCTCCCATATTAACTCACGGGCTGCTTGTGTTTTTTAGGCCTTTGCAAGCTATCGGAAGTGTGTGCGCGGCAGGAGAGACAAATCCATGTTTTCGCGCCTTTTTTGCGATTTCAAGGTCGAAAAACACACAGACCCCAAAAATAAAGAAACGGCTGTCCAGCCAAAACTGAGGCTTCAAACTTGATGAAAACAGTCTCTCCCAAAATAACTCAAGGGCCGCTTGTGTTTTTTAGGCCTTCGCAAGCTATCGGAAGTGTGTGCGCGGCAGTAGAGACAAATCCATGTTCTCGCGCCTTTTTTGCGATTTCAAGGTCGAAAAACACATAGGCCCCAAAATGAAAGAAACGGCTGGCGCGCCAAAACTATGGCTTCAAACTTGATGAAAACAGTCTCTCCCATAATAACTCACGGGCTGCTTGTGTTTTTTAGGCCTTTGCAAGCTATCGGAAGTGTGTGCGCGGCAGGAGAGACAAATCCATGTTTTCGCGCATTTTTTGCGATTTCAAGGTCGAAAAACACATAAGCCCCAAAATGAAAGAAACGGCTGCCGCGCCAAAACTATGGCTTCAAACTTGATGATAACAGTCTCTCCCATAATAACTCACGGGCTGCTTGTTTTTTTTAGGCCTTTGCAAGCTATCGGAAGTGTGTGCGCGGCAGGAGATACAAATCCATGTTTTCGCGCCTTTTTTGCGATTTCAAGGTCGAAAAACACATAGGCCCCAAAATGAAAGAAACGGCTGCCGCGCCAAAACTATGGCTTCAAACTTGATGAAAACAGTCTCTCCCATATTAACTCACGGGCTGATTGTGTTTTTTAGGCCTTCGCAAGCTATCGGAAGTGTGTGCGCAGCAGGAGAGACAAATCTATGTTTTCGCGCCTTTTTTGCCATTTCCAGGTCGAAAAACACACAGACCCCAAAAATAAAGAAACGGCTGTCCAGCCAAAACTGAGGCTTCAAACTTGATGAAAACAGTCTCTCCCAAAATAACTCACGGGCTGCTTGTGTTTTTTAGGCCTTCGCAAGCTATCGGAAGTGTGTGCGCGGCAGGAGAGACAAATCCATGTTTTCGCGCCTTTTTTGCGATTTCAAGGTCGAAAAACACATAGGCCCCAAAATGAAAGAAACGGCTGCCGCGCCAAAACTATGGCTTCAAACTTGATGAAAACAGTCTCTCCCATATTAACTCACGGGCTGATTGTGTTTTTTAGGCCTTCGCAAGCTATCGGAAGTGTGTGCGCAGCAGGAGAGACAAATCTATGTTTTCGCGCCTTTTTTGCCATTTCCAGGTCGAAAAACACACAGACCCCAAAAATAAAGAAACGGCTGTCCAGCCAAAACTGAGGCTTCAAACTTGATGAAAACAGTCTCTCCCAAAATAACTCACGGGCTGCTTGTGTTTTTTAGGCCTTCGCAAGCTATCGGAAGTGTGTGCGCGGCAGGAGAGACAAATCCATGTTTTCGCGCATTTTTTGCAATTTCAAGGTCGAAAAACACATAAGCCCCAAAATGAAAGAAACGGCTGCCGCGCCAAAACTATGGCTTCAAACTTGATGATAACAGTCTCTCCCATAATAACTCACGGGCTGCTTGTGTTTTTTAGGCCTTTGCAAGCTATCGGAAGTGTGTGCGCGGCAGGAGATACAAATCCATGTTTTCGCGCCTTTTTTGCGATTTCAAGGTCGAAAAACACATAGGCCCCAAAATGAAAGAAACGGCTGCCGCGCCAAAACTATGGCTTCAAACTTGATGAAAACAGTCTCTCCCATATTAACTCACGGGCTGCTTGTGTTTTTTAGGCCTTTGCAAGCTATCGGAAGTGTGTGCGCGGCAGGAGAGACAAATCCATGTTTTCGCGCCTTTTTTGCGATTTCAAGGTCGAAAAACACACAGACCCCAAAAATAAAGAAACGGCTGTCCAGCCAAAACTGAGGCTTCAAACTTGATGAAAACAGTCTCTCCCACAATAACTCAATGGCCGCTTGTGTTTTTTAGGCCTTCGCAAGCTATCGGAAGTGTGTGCGCGGCAGGAGAGACAAATCCATGTTTTCGCGCCTTTTTTGCGATTTCAAGGTCGAAAAACACATAGGCCCCAAAATGAAAGAAACGGCTGGCACGCCAAAACTATGGCTTCAAACTTGATGAAAACAGTCTCTCCCATAATAACTCACGGACTGCTTGTGTTTTTTAGGCCTTTGCAAGCTATCGGAAGTGTGTGCGCGGCAGGAGAGACAAATCCATGTTTTCGCGCCTTTTTTGCGATTTCCAGGTCGAAAAACACACAGACCCCAAAAATAAAGAAACGGCTGTCCAGCCAAAACTGAGGCTTCAAACTTGATGAAAACATTCTCTCCCACAATAACTCAAGGGCCGCTTGTGTTTTTTAGGCCTTTGCACGCTATCGGAAGTGTGTGCGCGGCAGGAGAGACAAATCCATGTTTTCGCGCCTTTTTTGCCATTTCCAGGTCGAAAAACACAAAGGCCCCAAAAATAAAGAAACGGCTGTCCAACCAAAACTGAGGCTTCAAACTTGATGAAAACAGTCTCTCAGACAATAACTCAAGGGCCGCTTGTGTTTTTTAGGCCTTCGCAAGCTATCGGAAGTGTGTGCGCGGCAGGAGAGACAAATCCATGTTTTCGCGCCTTTTTTGCCATTTCCAGGTCGAAAAACACAAAGGCCCCAAAATGAAAGAAACGGCTGCTGCGCCAAAACTATGACTTCAAACTTGATGAAAACAGTCTCTCCCACAATAACTCAAGGGCTGCTTGTGTTTTTTAGGCCTTCGCAAGATATCGGAAGTGTGTGCGCGGCAGGAGAGACAAATCCATGTTTTCGCACCTTTTTTGCGATTTCAAGGTCGAAAAACACATAGGCCCCAAAATGAAAGAAACGGCTGCCGCGCCAAAACTATGGCTTCAAACTTGATGAAAACAGTCTCTCCCATATTAACTCACGGGCTGATTGTGTTTTTTAGGCCTTCGCAAGCTATCGGAAGTGTGTGCGCAGCAGGAGAGACAAATCTATGTTTTCGCGCCTGTTTTGCCATTTCCAGGTCGAAAAACACACAGACCCCAAAAATAAAGAAACGGCTGTCCAGCCAAAACTGAGGCTTCAAACTTGATGAAAACAGTCTCTCCCACAATAACTCAAGGGCCGCTTGTGTTTTTTAGGCCTTCGCAAGCTATCGGAAGTGTGTGCGCGGCAGGAGAGACAAATCCATGTTTTCGCGCATTTTTTGCGATTTCAAGGTCGAAAAACACATAAGCCCCAAAATGAAAGAAACGGCTGCCGCGCCAAAACTATGGCTTCAAACTTGATGATAACAGTCTCTCCCATAATAACTCACGGGCTGCTTGTGTTTTTTAGGCCTTTGCAAGCTATCGGAAGTGTGTGCGCGGCAGGAGATACAAATCCATGTTTTCGCGCCTTTTTTGCGATTTCAAGGTCGAAAAACACATAGGCCCCAAAATGAAAGAAACGGCTGCCGCGCCAAAACTATGGCTTCAAACTTGATGAAAACAGTCTCTCCCATATTAACTCACGGGCTGCTTGTGTTTTTTAGGCCTTTGCAAGCTATCGGAAGTGTGTGCGCGGCAGGAGAGACAAATCCATGTTTTCGCGCCTTTTTTGCGATTTCAAGGTCGAAAAACACACAGACCCCAAAAATAAAGAAACGGCTGTCCAGCCAAAACTGAGGCTTCAAACTTGATGAAAACAGTCTCTCCCACAATAACTCAAGGGCCGCTTGTGTTTTTTAGGCCTTCGCAAGCTATCGGAAGTGTGTGCGCGGCAGGAGAGACAAATCCATGTTTTCGCGCATTTTTTGCGATTTCAAGGTCGAAAAACACATAGGCCCCAAAATGAAAGAAACGGCTGCCGCGCCAAAACTATGGCTTCAAACTTGATGAAAACAGTCTCTCCCATATTAACTCACGGGCTGATTGTGTTTTTTAGGCCTTCGCAAGCTATCGGAAGTGTGTGCGCAGCAGGAGAGACAAATCTATGTTTTCTTGCCTGTTTTGCCATTTCCAGGTCGAAAAACACACAGACCCCAAAAATAAAGAAACGGCTGTCCAGCCAAAACTGAGGCTTCAAACTTGATGAAAACAGTCTCTCCCACAATAACTCAAGGGCCGCTTGTGTTTTTTAGGCCTTTGCAAGCTATCGGAAGTGTGTGCGCGGCAGGAGAGACAAATCCATGTTTTCGCGCCTTTTTTGCTATTTCAAGGTCGAAAAACACATAGGCCCCAAAATGAAAGAAACGGCTGGCGCGCCAAAACTATGGCTTCAAACTTGATGAAAACAGTCTCTCCCATAATAACTCACGGGCTGCTTGTGTTTTTTAGGCCTTTGCAAGCTATCGGAAGTGTGTGCGCGGCAGGAGAGACAAATCCATGTTTTCGCGCCTTTTTTGCGATTTCAAGGTCGAAAAACACATAGGCCCCAAAATGAAAGAAACGGCTGGCACGCCAAAACTATGGCTTCAAACTTGATGAAAACAGTCTCTCCCATAATAACTCACGGACTGCTTGTGTTTTTTAGGCCTTTGCAAGCTATCGGAAGTGTGTGCGCGGCAGGAGAGACAAATCCATGTTTTCGCGCCTTTTTTGCGATTTCCAGGTCGAAAAACACACAGACCCCAAAAATAAAGAAACGGCTGTCCAGCCAAAACTGAGGCTTCAAACTTGATGAAAACATTCTCTCCCACAATAACTCAAGGGCCGCTTGTGTTTTTTAGGCCTTTGCACGCTATCGGAAGTGTGTGCGCGGCAGGAGAGACAAATCCATGTTTTCGCGCCTTTTTTGCCATTTCCAGGTCGAAAAACACAAAGGCCCCAAAAATAAAGAAACGGCTGTCCAACCAAAACTGAGGCTTCAAACTTGATGAAAACAGTCTCTCAGACAATAACTCAAGGGCCGCTTGTGTTTTTTAGGCCTTCGCAAGCTATCGGAAGTGTGTGCGCGGCAGGAGAGACAAATCCATGTTTTCGCGCCTTTTTTGCCATTTCCAGGTCGAAAAACACAAAGGCCCCAAAATGAAAGAAACGGCTGCTGCGCCAAAACTATGACTTCAAACTTGATGAAAACAGTCTCTCCCACAATAACTCAAGGGCTGCTTGTGTTTTTTAGGCCTTCGCAAGATATCGGAAGTGTGTGCGCGGCAGGAGAGACAAATCCATGTTTTCGCACCTTTTTTGCGATTTCAAGGTCGAAAAACACATAGGCCCCAAAATGAAAGAAACGGCTGCCGCGCCAAAACTATGGCTTCAAACTTGATGAAAACAGTCTCTCCCATATTAACTCACGGGCTGATTGTGTTTTTTAGGCCTTCGCAAGCTATCGGAAGTGTGTGCGCAGCAGGAGAGACAAATCTATGTTTTCGCGCCTTTTTTGCCATTTCCAGGTCGAAAAACACACAGACCCCAAAAATAAAGAAACGGCTGTCCAGCCAAAACTGAGGCTTCAAACTTGATGAAAACAGTCTCTCCCAAAATAACTCAAGGGCCGCTTGTGTTTTTTAGGCCTTCGCAAGCTATCGGAAGTGTGTGCGCGGCAGGAGAGACAAATCCATGTTTTCGCGCCTTTTTTGCGATTTCAAGGTCGAAAAACACATAGGCCCCAAAATGAAAGAAACGGCTGGCGCGCCAAAACTATGGCTTCAAACTTGATGAAAACAGTCTCTCCCATATTAACTCACGGGCTGATTGTGTTTTTTAGGCCTTCGCAAGCTATCGGAAGTGTGTGCGCAGCAGGAGAGACAAATCTATGTTTTCGCGCCTGTTTTGCCATTTCCAGGTCGAAAAACACACAGACCCCAAAAATAAAGAAACGGCTGTCCAGCCAAAACTGAGGCTTCAAACTTGATGAAAACAGTCTCTCCCACAATAACTCAAGGGCCGCTTGTGTTTTTTAGGCCTTCGCAAGCTATCGGAAGTGTGTGCGCGGCAGGAGAGACAAATCCATGTTTTCGCGCATTTTTTGCGATTTCAAGGTCGAAAAACACATAAGCCCCAAAATGAAAGAAACGGCTGCCGCGCCAAAACTATGGCTTCAAACTTGATGAAAACAGTCTCTCCCATAATAACTCACGGGCTGCTTGTGTTTTTTAGACCTTTGCACGCTTTCGGAAGTGTGTGCGCGGCAGGAGAGACAAATCCATGTTTTCGCACCTTTTTTGCGATTTCAAGGTCGAAAAACACATAGGCCCCAAAATGAAAGAAACGGCTGGCGCGCCAAAACTATGGCTTCAAACTTGATGAAAACAGTCTCTCCCATATTAACTCACGGGCTGATTGTGTTTTTTAGGCCTTCGCAAGCTATCGGAAGTGTGTGCGCAGCAGGAGACACAAATCTATGTTTTCGCGCCTTTTTTGCCATTTCCAGGTCGAAAAACACACAGACCCCAAAAATAAAGAAACGGCTGTCCAGCCAAAACTGAGGCTTCAAACTTGATGAAAACAGTCTCTCCCACAATAACTCAAGGGCCGCTTGTGTTTTTTAGGCCTTCGCAAGCTATCGGAAGTGTGTGCGCGGCAGGAGAGACAAATCCAAGTTTTCGCGCCTTTTTTGCCATTTCCAGGTCGAAAAACACAAAGGCCCCAAAATGAAAGAAACGGCTGCTGCGCCAAAACTATGACTTCAAACTTGATGAAAACAGTCTCTCCCACAATAACTCAAGGGCTGCTTGTGTTTTTTAGGCCTTCGCAAGATATCTGAAGTGTGTGCGCGGCAGGAGAGACAAATCAATGTTTTCACGACTTTTTTGCGATTTCAAGGTCGAAAAACACATTGGCCCCAAAATGAAAGAAACGGCTGGCGCGCCAAAACTATGGCTTCAAACTTGATGAAAACAGTCTCTCCCACAATAACTCAAGGGCCGCTTGTGTTTTTTAGGCCTTCGCAAGCTATCGGAAGTGTGTGCGCGGCAGGAGAGACAAATCCATGTTTTCGCACATTTTTTGCGATTTCAAGGTCGAAAAACACATAGGCCCCAAAATGAAAGAAACGGCTGCCGCGCCAAAACTATGGCTTCAAACTTGATGAAAACAGTCTCTCCCATAATAACTCACAGGCTGCTTGTGTTTTTTAGGCCTTTGCAAGCTATCGGAAGTGTGTGCGCGGCAGGAGAGACAAATCCATGTTTTCGCGCCTTTTTTGCGATTTCAAGGTCGAAAAACACATAGGCCCCAAAATGAAAGAAACGGCTGGCGCGCCAAAACTATGGCTTCAAACTTGATGAAAACAGTCTCTCCCATAATAACTCACGGGCTGCTTGTGTTTTTTAGGCCTTTGCAAGCTATCGGAAGTGTGTGCGCGGCAGGAGAGACAAATCCATGTTTTCGCGCCTTTTTTGCGATTTCAAGGTCGAAAAACACATAGGCCCCAAAATGAAAGAAACGGCTGGCGCGCCAAAACTATGGCTTCAAACTTGATGAAAACAGTCTCTCCCATATTAACTCACGGGCTGCTTGTGTTTTTTAGGCCTTTGCAAGCTATCGGAAGTGTGTGCGCGGCAGGAGAGACAAATCCATGTTTTCGCGCCTTTTTTGCGATTTCAAGGTCGAAAAACACACAGACCCCAAAAATAAAGAAACGGCTGTCCAGCCAAAACTGAGGCTTCAAACTTGATGAAAACAGTCTCTCCCACAATAACTCAATGGCCGCTTGTGTTTTTTACGCCTTCGCAAGCTATCGGAAGTGTGTGCGCGGCAGGAGAGACAAATCCATGTTTTCGCGCCTTTTTTGCGATTTCAAGGTCGAAAAACACATAGGCCCCAAAATGAAAGAAACGGCTGCCGCGCCAAAACTATGGCTTCAAACTTGATGAAAACAGTCTCTCCCATATTAACTCACGGGCTGATTGTGTTTTTTAGGCCTTCGCAAGCTATCGGAAGTGTGTGCGCAGCAGGAGAGACAAATCTATGTTTTCGCGCCTTTTTTGCCATTTCCAGGTCGAAAAACACACAGACCCCAAAAATAAAGAAACGGCTGTCCAGCCAAAACTGAGGCTTCAAACTTGATGAAAACAGTCTCTCCCAAAATAACTCAAGGGCCGCTTGTGTTTTTTAGGCCTTCGCAAGCTATCGGAAGTGTGTGCGCGGCAGTAGAGACAAATCCATCTTTTCGCGCATTTTTTGCGATTTCAAGGTCGAAAAACACATAGGCCCCAAAATGAAAGAAACGGCTGCCGCGCCAAAACTATGGCTTCAAACTTGATGAAAACAGTCTCTCCCATAATAACTCACAGGCTACATGTGTTTTTTAGGCCTTTGCAAGCTATCGGAAGTGTGTGCGCGGCAGGAGAGACAAATCCATGTTTTCGCGCCTTTTTTGCGATTTCAAGGTCGAAAAACACATAGGCCCCAAAATGAAAGAAACGGCTGTCCAGCCAAAACTGAGGCTTCAAACTTGATGAAAACAGTCTCTCCCACAATAACTCAAGTGACGCTTGTGTTTTTTAGGCCTTCGCAAGCTATCGGAAGTGTGTGCGCGGCAGGAGAGACAAATCCATGTTTTCGCGCATTTTTTGCGATTTCAAGGTCGAAAAACACATAGGCCCCAAAATGAAAGAAACGGCTGGCGCGCCAAAACTATGGCTTCAAACTTGATGAAAACAGTCTCTCCCATATTAACTCACGGGCTGATTGTGTTTTTTAGGCCTTCGCAAGCTATCGGAAGTGTGTGCGCAGCAGGAGAGACAAATCTATGTTTTCGCGCCTTTTTTGCCATTTCCAGGTCGAAAAACACACAGACCCCAAAAATAAAGAAACGGCTGTCCAGCCAAAACTGAGGCTTCAAACTTGATGAAAACAGTCTCTCCCAAAATAACTCAAGGGCCGCTTTTGTTTTTTAGGCCTTCGCAAGCTATCGGAAGTGTGTGCGCGGCAGGAGATACAAATCCATGTTTTCGCGCCTTTTTTGCGATTTCAAGGTCGAAAAACACATAGGCCCCAAAATGAAAGAAACGGCTGCCGCGCCAAAACTATGGCTTCAAACTTGATGAAAACAGTCTCTCCCATATTAACTCACGGGCTGATTGTGTTTTTTAGGCCTTCGCAAGCTATCGGAAGTGTGTGCGCAGCAGGAGAGACAAATCTATGTTTTCGCGCCTTTTTTGCCATTTCCAGGTCGAAAAACACACAGACCCCAAAAATAAAGAAACGGCTGTCCAGCCAAAACTGAGGCTTCAAACTTGATGAAAACAGTCTCTCCCAAAATAACTCAAGGGCCGCTTGTGTTTTTTAGGCCTTCGCAAGCTATCGGAAGTGTGTGCGCGGCAGTAGAGACAAATCCATGTTTTCGCGCATTTTTTGCGATTTCAAGGTCGAAAAACACATAGGCCCCAAAATGAAAGAAACGGCTGCCGCGCCAAAACTATGGCTTGAAACTTGATGAAAACAGTCTCTCCCATAATAACTCACGGGCTGCTTGTGTTTTTTAGGCCTTTGCAAGCTATCGGAAGTGTGTGCGCGGCAGGAGAGACAAATCCATGTTTTCGCGCCTTTTTTGCGATTTCAAGGTCGAAAAACACATAGTCCCCAAAATGAAAGAAACGGCTGGCGCGCCAAAACTATGACTTCAAACTTGATGAAAACAGTCTCTCCCATATTAACTCACGGGCTGATTGTGTTTTTTAGGCCTTCGCAAGCTATAGGAAGTGTGTGCGCAGCAGGAGAGACAAATCTATGTTTTCGCGCCTTTTTTGCGATTTCCAGGTCGAAAAACACACAGACCCCAAAAATAAAGAAACGGCTGTCCAGCCAAAACTGAGGCTTCAAACTTGATGAAAACAGTCTCTCCCAAAATAACTCAAGGGCCGCTTGTGTTTTTTAGGCCTTCGCAAGCTATCGGAAGTGTGTGCGCGGCAGTAGAGACAAATCCATGTTTTCGCGCATTTTTTGCGATTTCAAGGTCGAAAAACACATAGGCCCCAAAATGAAAGAAACGGCTGCCGCGCCAAAACTATGGCTTGAAACTTGATGAAAACAGTCTCTCCCATAATAACTCACGGGCTGTTTGTGTTTTTTAGGCCTTTGCAAGCTATCGGAAGTGTGTGCGCGGCAGGAGAGACAAATCCATGTTTTCGCGCCTTTTTTGCGATTTCAAGGTCGAAAAACACATAGTCCCCAAAATGAAAGAAACGGCTGGCGCGCCAAAACTATGACTTCAAACTTGATGAAAACAGTCTCTCCCATATTAACTCACGGGCTGATTGTGTTTTTTAGGCCTTCGCAAGCTATCGGAAGTGTGTGCGCAGCAGGAGAGACAAATCTATGTTTTCGCGCCTGTTTTGCCATTTCCAGGTCGAAAAACACACAGACCCCAAAAATAAAGAAACGGCTGTCCAGCCAAAACTGAGGCTTCAAACTTGATGAAAACAGTCTCTCCCACAATAACTCAAGTGACGCTTGTGTTTTTTAGGCCTTCGCAAGCTATCGGAAGTGTGTGCGCGGCAGGAGAGACAAATCCATGTTTTCGCGCATTTTTTGCGATTTCAAGGTCGAAAAACACATAGGCCCCAAAATGAAAGAAACGGCTGCCGCGCCAAAACTATGGCTTCAAACTTGATGAAAACAGTCTCTCCCATATTAACTCACGGGCTGATTGTGTTTTTTAGGCCTTCGCAAGCTATCGGAAGTGTGTGCGCAGCAGGAGAGACAAATCTATGTTTTCGCGCCTGTTTTGCCATTTCCAGGTCGAAAAACACACAGACCCCAAAAATAAAGAAACGGCTGTCCAGCCAAAACTGAGGCTTCAAACTTGATGAAAACAGTCTCTCCCAAAATAACTCAAGGGCCGCTTGTGTTTTTTAGGCCTTCGCAAGCTATCGGAAGTGTGTGCGCGGCAGTAGAGACAAATCCATCTTTTCGCGCATTTTTTGCGATTTCAAGGTCGAAAAACACATAGGCCCCAAAATGAAAGAAACGGCTGCCGCGCCAAAACTATGGCTTCAAACTTGATGAAAACAGTCTCTCCCATAATAACTCACAGGCTACATGTGTTTTTTAGGCCTTTGCAAGCTATCGGAAGTGTGTGCGCGGCAGGAGAGACAAATCCATGTTTTCGCGCCTTTTTTGCGATTTCAAGGTCGAAAAACACATAGGCCCCAAAATGAAAGAAACGGCTGTCCAGCCAAAACTGAGGCTTCAAACTTGATGAAAACAGTCTCTCCCACAATAACTCAAGTGACGCTTGTGTTTTTTAGGCCTTCGCAAGCTATCGGAAGTGTGTGCGCGGCAGGAGAGACAAATCCATGTTTTCGCGCATTTTTTGCGATTTCAAGGTCGAAAAACACATAGGCCCCAAAATGAAAGAAACGGCTGGCGCGCCAAAACTATGGCTTCAAACTTGATGAAAACAGTCTCTCCCATATTAACTCACGGGCTGATTGTGTTTTTTAGGCCTTCGCAAGCTATCGGAAGTGTGTGCGCAGCAGGAGAGACAAATCTATGTTTTCGCGCCTTTTTTGCCATTTCCAGGTCGAAAAACACACAGACCCCAAAAATAAAGAAACGGCTGTCCAGCCAAAACTGAGGCTTCAAACTTGATGAAAACAGTCTCTCCCAAAATAACTCAAGGGCCGCTTTTGTTTTTTAGGCCTTCGCAAGCTATCGGAAGTGTGTGCGCGGCAGGAGATACAAATCCATGTTTTCGCGCCTTTTTTGCGATTTCAAGGTCGAAAAACACATAGGCCCCAAAATGAAAGAAACGGCTGCCGCGCCAAAACTATGGCTTCAAACTTGATGAAAACAGTCTCTCCCATATTAACTCACGGGCTGATTGTGTTTTTTAGGCCTTCGCAAGCTATCGGAAGTGTGTGCGCAGCAGGAGAGACAAATCTATGTTTTCGCGCCTTTTTTGCCATTTCCAGGTCGAAAAACACACAGACCCCAAAAATAAAGAAACGGCTGTCCAGCCAAAACTGAGGCTTCAAACTTGATGAAAACAGTCTCTCCCAAAATAACTCAAGGGCCGCTTGTGTTTTTTAGGCCTTCGCAAGCTATCGGAAGTGTGTGCGCGGCAGTAGAGACAAATCCATGTTTTCGCGCATTTTTTGCGATTTCAAGGTCGAAAAACACATAGGCCCCAAAATGAAAGAAACGGCTGCCGCGCCAAAACTATGGCTTGAAACTTGATGAAAACAGTCTCTCCCATAATAACTCACGGGCTGCTTGTGTTTTTTAGGCCTTTGCAAGCTATCGGAAGTGTGTGCGCGGCAGGAGAGACAAATCCATGTTTTCGCGCCTTTTTTGCGATTTCAAGGTCGAAAAACACATAGTCCCCAAAATGAAAGAAACGGCTGGCGCGCCAAAACTATGACTTCAAACTTGATGAAAACAGTCTCTCCCATATTAACTCACGGGCTGATTGTGTTTTTTAGGCCTTCGCAAGCTATAGGAAGTGTGTGCGCAGCAGGAGAGACAAATCTATGTTTTCGCGCCTTTTTTGCGATTTCCAGGTCGAAAAACACACAGACCCCAAAAATAAAGAAACGGCTGTCCAGCCAAAACTGAGGCTTCAAACTTGATGAAAACAGTCTCTCCCAAAATAACTCAAGGGCCGCTTGTGTTTTTTAGGCCTTCGCAAGCTATCGGAAGTGTGTGCGCGGCAGTAGAGACAAATCCATGTTTTCGCGCATTTTTTGCGATTTCAAGGTCGAAAAACACATAGGCCCCAAAATGAAAGAAACGGCTGCCGCGCCAAAACTATGGCTTGAAACTTGATGAAAACAGTCTCTCCCATAATAACTCACGGGCTGCTTGTGTTTTTTAGGCCTTTGCAAGCTATCGGAAGTGTGTGCGCGGCAGGAGAGACAAATCCATGTTTTCGCGCCTTTTTTGCGATTTCAAGGTCGAAAAACACATAGTCCCCAAAATGAAAGAAACGGCTGGCGCGCCAAAACTATGACTTCAAACTTGATGAAAACAGTCTCTCCCATATTAACTCACGGGCTGATTGTGTTTTTTAGGCCTTCGCAAGCTATCGGAAGTGTGTGCGCAGCAGGAGAGACAAATCTATGTTTTCGCGCCTGTTTTGCCATTTCCAGGTCGAAAAACACACAGACCCCAAAAATAAAGAAACGGCTGTCCAGCCAAAACTGAGGCTTCAAACTTGATGAAAACAGTCTCTCCCACAATAACTCAAGTGACGCTTGTGTTTTTTAGGCCTTCGCAAGCTATCGGAAGTGTGTGCGCGGCAGGAGAGACAAATCCATGTTTTCGCGCATTTTTTGCGATTTCAAGGTCGAAAAACACATAGGCCCCAAAATGAAAGAAACGGCTGCCGCGCCAAAACTATGGCTTCAAACTTGAAAAAAAACAGTCTCTCCCATATTAACTCACGGGCTGCTTGTGTTTTTTAGGCCTTTGCAAGCTATCGGAAGTGTGTGCGCGGCAGGAGATACAAATCCATGTTTTCGCGCCTTTTTTGCGATTTCAAGGTCGAAAAACACATAGGCCCCAAAATGAAAGAAACGGCTGCCGCGCCAAAACTATGGCTTCAAACTTGATGAAAACAGTCTCTCCCATATTAACTCACGGGCTGATTGTGTTTTTTAGGCCTTCGCAAGCAATCGGAAGTGTGTGCGCGGCAGGAGATACAAATCCATGTTTTCGCGCCTTTTTTGCGATTTCAAGGTCGAAAAACACATAGGCCCCAAAATGAAAGAAACGGCTGCCGCGCCAAAACTATGGCTTCAAACTTGATGAAAACAGTCTCTCCCATAATAACTCACGGGCTGCTTGTGTTTTTTAGGCCTTTGCAAGCTATCGGAAGTGTGTGCGCGGCAGGAGATACAAATCCATGTTTTCGCGCCTTTTTTGCGATTTCAAGGTCGAAAAACACATAGGCCCCAAAATGAAAGAAACGGCTGGCGCGCCAAAACTATGACTTCAAACTTGATGAAAACAGTCTCTCCCATATTAACTCACGGGCTGATTGTGTTTTTTAGGCCTTCGCAAGCTATCGGAAGTGTGTGCGCAGCAGGAGAGACAAATCTATGTTTTCGCGCCTGTTTTGCCATTTCCAGGTCGAAAAACACACAGACCCCAAAAATAAAGAAACGGCTGTCCAGCCAAAACTGAGGCTTCAAACTTGATGAAAACAGTCTCTCCCAAAATAACTCAAGGGCCGCTTGTGTTTTTTAGGCCTTCGCAAGCTATCGGAAGTGTGTGCGCGGCAGTAGAGACAAATCCATGTTTTCGCGAATTTTTTGCGATTTCAAGGTCGAAAAACACATAGGCCCCAAAATGAAAGAAACGGCTGGCGCGCCAAAACTATGGCTTCAAACTTGATGAAAACAGTCTCTCCCATAATAACTCACGGGCTGCTTGTGTTTTTTAGGCCTTTGCAAGCTATCGGAAGTGTGTGCGCGGCAGGAGAGACAAATCCATGTTTTCGCGCCTTTTTTGCGATTTCAAGGTCGAAAAACACATAGTCCCCAAAATGAAAGAAACGGCTGGCGCGCCAAAACTATGACTTCAAACTTGATGAAAACAGTCTCTCCCATATTAACTCACGGGCTGATTGTGTTTTTTAGGCCTTCGCAAGCTATAGGAAGTGTGTGCGCAGCAGGAGAGACAAATCTATGTTTTCGCGCCTTTTTTGCGATTTCCAGGTCGAAAAACACACAGACCCCAAAAATAAAGAAACGGCTGTCCAGCCAAAACTGAGGCTTCAAACTTGATGAAAACAGTCTCTCCCAAAATAACTCAAGGGCCGCTTGTGTTTTTTAGGCCTTCGCAAGCTATCGGAAGTGTGTGCGCGGCAGTAGAGACAAATCCATGTTTTCGCGCATTTTTTGCGATTTCAAGGTCGAAAAACACATAGGCCCCAAAATGAAAGAAACGGCTGCCGCGCCAAAACTATGGCTTGAAACTTGATGAAAACAGTCTCTCCCATAATAACTCACGGGCTGCTTGTGTTTTTTAGGCCTTTGCAAGCTATCGGAAGTGTGTGCGCGGCAGGAGAGACAAATCCATGTTTTCGCGCCTTTTTTGCGATTTCAAGGTCGAAAAACACATAGTCCCCAAAATGAAAGAAACGGCTGGCGCGCCAAAACTATGACTTCAAACTTGATGAAAACAGTCTCTCCCATATTAACTCACGGGCTGATTGTGTTTTTTAGGCCTTCGCAAGCTATCGGAAGTGTGTGCGCAGCAGGAGAGACAAATCTATGTTTTCGCGCCTGTTTTGCCATTTCCAGGTCGAAAAACACACAGACCCCAAAAATAAAGAAACGGCTGTCCAGCCAAAACTGAGGCTTCAAACTTGATGAAAACAGTCTCTCCCACAATAACTCAAGTGACGCTTGTGTTTTTTAGGCCTTCGCAAGCTATCGGAAGTGTGTGCGCGGCAGGAGAGACAAATCCATGTTTTCGCGCATTTTTTGCGATTTCAAGGTCGAAAAACACATAGGCCCCAAAATGAAAGAAACGGCTGCCGCGCCAAAACTATGGCTTCAAACTTGATGAAAACAGTCTCTCCCATATTAACTCACGGGCTGATTGTGTTTTTTAGGCCTTCGCAAGCTATCGGAAGTGTGTGCGCAGCAGGAGAGACAAATCTATGTTTTCGCGCCTGTTTTGCCATTTCCAGGTCGAAAAACACACAGACCCCAAAAATAAAGAAACGGCTGTCCAGCCAAAACTGAGGCTTCAAACTTGATGAAAACAGTCTCTCTCACAATAACTCAAGGGCCGCTTGTGTTTTTTAGGCCTTCGCAAGCTATCGGAAGTGTGTGCGCGGCAGGAGAGACAAATCCATGTTTTCGCGCATTTTTTGCGATTTCAAGGTCGAAAAACACATAGGCCCCAAAATGAAAGAAACGGCTGCCGCGCCAAAACTATGGCTTCAAACTTGATGAAAACAGTCTCTCCCATAATAACTCACGGGCTGCTTGTGTTTTTTAGGCCTTTGCAAGCTATCGGAAGTGTGTGCGCGGCAGGAGATACAAATCCATGTTTTCGCGCCTTTTTTGCGATTTCAAGGTCGAAAAACACATAGGCCCCAAAATGAAAGAAACGGCTGCCGCGCCAAAACTATGGCTTCAAACTTGATGAAAACAGTCTCTCCCATATTAACTCACGGGCTGATTGTGTTTTTTAGGCCTTCGCAAGCAATCGGAAGTGTGTGCGCGGCAGGAGATACAAATCCATGTTTTCGCGCCTTTTTTGCGATTTCAAGGTCGAAAAACACATAGGCCCCAAAATGAAAGAAACGGCTGCCGCGCCAAAACTATGGCTTCAAACTTGATGAAAACAGTCTCTCCCATAATAACTCACGGGCTGCTTGTGTTTTTTAGGCCTTTGCAAGCTATCGGAAGTGTGTGCGCGGCAGGAGATACAAATCCATGTTTTCGCGCCTTTTTTGCGATTTCAAGGTCGAAAAACACATAGGCCCCAAAATGAAAGAAACGGCTGGCGCGCCAAAACTATGACTTCAAACTTGATGAAAACAGTCTCTCCCATATTAACTCACGGGCTGATTGTGTTTTTTAGGCCTTCGCAAGCTATCGGAAGTGTGTGCGCAGCAGGAGAGACAAATCTATGTTTTCGCGCCTGTTTTGCCATTTCCAGGTCGAAAAACACACAGACCCCAAAAATAAAGAAACGGCTGTCCAGCCAAAACTGAGGCTTCAAACTTGATGAAAACAGTCTCTCCCAAAATAACTCAAGGGCCGCTTGTGTTTTTTAGGCCTTCGCAAGCTATCGGAAGTGTGTGCGCGGCAGTAGAGACAAATCCATGTTTTCGCGAATTTTTTGCGATTTCAAGGTCGAAAAACACATAGGCCCCAAAATGAAAGAAACGGCTGGCGCGCCAAAACTATGGCTTCAAACTTGATGAAAACAGTCTCTCCCATAATAACTCACGGGCTGCTTGTGTTTTTTAGGCCTTTGCAAGCTATCGGAAGTGTGTGCGCGGCAGGAGAGACAAATCCATGTTTTCGCGCCTTTTTTGCGATTTCAAGGTCGAAAAACACATAGGCCCCAAAATGAAAGAAACGGCTGGCGCGCCAAAACTATGGCTTCAAACTTGATGAAAACAGTCTCTCCCATAATAACTCACGGGCTGCTTGTGTTTTTTAGGCCTTTGCAAGCTATCGGAAGTGTGTGCGCGGCAGGAGAGACAAATCCATGTTTTCGCGCCTTTTTTGCGATTTCAAGGTCGAAAAACACATAGGCCCCAAAATGAAAGAAACGGCTGGCGCGCCAAAACTATGGCTTCAAACTTGATGAAAACAGTCTCTCCCATATTAACTCACGGGCTGCTTGTGTTTTTTAGGCCTTTGCAAGCTATCGGAAGTGTGTGCGCGGCAGGAGAGACAAATCCATGTTTTCGCGCCTTTTTTGCGATTTCAAGGTCGAAAAACACACAGACCCCAAAAATAAAGAAACGGCTGTCCAGCCAAAACTGAGGCTTCAAACTTGATGAAAACAGTCTCTCCCACAATAACTCAATGGCCGCTTGTGTTTTTTAGGCCTTCGCAAGCTATCGGAAGTGTGTGCGCGGCAGGAGAGACAAATCCATGTTTTCGCGCCTTTTTTGCGATTTCAAGGTCGAAAAACACATAGGCCCCAAAATGAAAGAAACGGCTGCCGCGCCAAAACTATGGCTTCAAACTTGATGAAAACAGTCTCTCCCATATTAACTCACGGGCTGATTGTGTTTTTTAGGCCTTCGCAAGCTATCGGAAGTGTGTGCGCAGCAGGAGAGACAAATCTATGTTTTCGCGCCTTTTTTGCCATTTCCAGGTCGAAAAACACACAGACCCCAAAAATAAAGAAACGGCTGTCCAGCCAAAACTGAGGCTTCAAACTTGATGAAAACAGTCTCTCCCAAAATAACTCAAGGGCCGCTTGTGTTTTTTAGGCCTTCGCAAGCTATCGGAAGTGTGTGCGCGGCAGTAGAGACAAATCCATGTTTTCGCGCATTTTTTGCGATTTCAAGGTCGAAAAACACATAGGCCCCAAAATGAAAGAAACGGCTGCCGCGCCAAAACTATGGCTTGAAACTTGATGAAAACAGTCTCTCCCATAATAACTCACGGGCTGCTTGTGTTTTTTAGGCCTTTGCAAGCTATCGGAAGTGTGTGCGCGGCAGGAGAGACAAATCCATGTTTTCGCGCCTTTTTTGCGATTTCAAGGTCGAAAAACACATAGTCCCCAAAATGAAAGAAACGGCTGGCGCGCCAAAACTATGACTTCAAACTTGATGAAAACAGTCTCTCCCATATTAACTCACGGGCTGATTGTGTTTTTTAGGCCTTCGCAAGCTATCGGAAGTGTGTGCGCAGCAGGAGAGACAAATCTATGTTTTCGCGCCTGTTTTGCCATTTCCAGGTCGAAAAACACACAGACCCCAAAAATAAAGAAACGGCTGTCCAGCCAAAACTGAGGCTTCAAACTTGATGAAAACAGTCTCTCCCACAATAACTCAAGTGACGCTTGTGTTTTTTAGGCCTTCGCAAGCTATCGGAAGTGTGTGCGCGGCAGGAGAGACAAATCCATGTTTTCGCGCATTTTTTGCGATTTCAAGGTCGAAAAACACATAGGCCCCAAAATGAAAGAAACGGCTGCCGCGCCAAAACTATGGCTTCAAACTTGATGAAAACAGTCTCTCCCATATTAACTCACGGGCTGATTGTGTTTTTTAGGCCTTCGCAAGCTATCGGAAGTGTGTGCGCAGCAGGAGAGACAAATCTATGTTTTCGCGCCTGTTTTGCCATTTCCAGGTCGAAAAACACACAGACCCCAAAAATAAAGAAACGGCTGTCCAGCCAAAACTGAGGCTTCAAACTTGATGAAAACAGTCTCTCTCACAATAACTCAAGGGCCGCTTGTGTTTTTTAGGCCTTCGCAAGCTATCGGAAGTGTGTGCGCGGCAGGAGAGACAAATCCATGTTTTCGCGCATTTTTTGCGATTTCAAGGTCGAAAAACACATAGGCCCCAAAATGAAAGAAACGGCTGCCGCGCCAAAACTATGGCTTCAAACTTGATGAAAACAGTCTCTCCCATAATAACTCACGGGCTGCTTGTGTTTTTTAGGCCTTTGCAAGCTATCGGAAGTGTGTGCGCGGCAGGAGATACAAATCCATGTTTTCGCGCCTTTTTTGCGATTTCAAGGTCGAAAAACACATAGGCCCCAAAATGAAAGAAACGGCTGCCGCGCCAAAACTATGGCTTCAAACTTGATGAAAACAGTCTCTCCCATATTAACTCACGGGCTGATTGTGTTTTTTAGGCCTTCGCAAGCAATCGGAAGTGTGTGCGCGGCAGGAGATACAAATCCATGTTTTCGCGCCTTTTTTGCGATTTCAAGGTCGAAAAACACATAGGCCCCAAAATGAAAGAAACGGCTGCCGCGCCAAAACTATGGCTTCAAACTTGATGAAAACAGTCTCTCCCATAATAACTCACGGGCTGCTTGTGTTTTTTAGGCCTTTGCAAGCTATCGGAAGTGTGTGCGCGGCAGGAGATACAAATCCATGTTTTCGCGCCTTTTTTGCGATTTCAAGGTCGAAAAACACATAGGCCCCAAAATGAAAGAAACGGCTGGCGCGCCAAAACTATGACTTCAAACTTGATGAAAACAGTCTCTCCCATATTAACTCACGGGCTGATTGTGTTTTTTAGGCCTTCGCAAGCTATCGGAAGTGTGTGCGCAGCAGGAGAGACAAATCTATGTTTTCGCGCCTGTTTTGCCATTTCCAGGTCGAAAAACACACAGACCCCAAAAATAAAGAAACGGCTGTCCAGCCAAAACTGAGGCTTCAAACTTGATGAAAACAGTCTCTCCCAAAATAACTCAAGGGCCGCTTGTGTTTTTTAGGCCTTCGCAAGCTATCGGAAGTGTGTGCGCGGCAGTAGAGACAAATCCATGTTTTCGCGAATTTTTTGCGATTTCAAGGTCGAAAAACACATAGGCCCCAAAATGAAAGAAACGGCTGGCGCGCCAAAACTATGGCTTCAAACTTGATGAAAACAGTCTCTCCCATAATAACTCACGGGCTGCTTGTGTTTTTTAGGCCTTTGCAAGCTATCGGAAGTGTGTGCGCGGCAGGAGAGACAAATCCATGTTTTCGCGCCTTTTTTGCGATTTCAAGGTCGAAAAACACATAGGCCCCAAAATGAAAGAAACGGCTGGCGCGCCAAAACTATGGCTTCAAACTTGATGAAAACAGTCTCTCCCATAATAACTCACGGGCTGCTTGTGTTTTTTAGGCCTTTGCAAGCTATCGGAAGTGTGTGCGCGGCAGGAGAGACAAATCCATGTTTTCGCGCCTTTTTTGCGATTTCAAGGTCGAAAAACACATAGGCCCCAAAATGAAAGAAACGGCTGGCGCGCCAAAACTATGGCTTCAAACTTGATGAAAACAGTCTCTCCCATATTAACTCACGGGCTGCTTGTGTTTTTTAGGCCTTTGCAAGCTATCGGAAGTGTGTGCGCGGCAGGAGAGACAAATCCATGTTTTCGCGCCTTTTTTGCGATTTCAAGGTCGAAAAACACACAGACCCCAAAAATAAAGAAACGGCTGTCCAGCCAAAACTGAGGCTTCAAACTTGATGAAAACAGTCTCTCCCACAATAACTCAATGGCCGCTTGTGTTTTTTAGGCCTTCGCAAGCTATCGGAAGTGTGTGCGCGGCAGGAGAGACAAATCCATGTTTTCGCGCCTTTTTTGCGATTTCAAGGTCGAAAAACACATAGGCCCCAAAATGAAAGAAACGGCTGCCGCGCCAAAACTATGGCTTCAAACTTGATGAAAACAGTCTCTCCCATATTAACTCACGGGCTGATTGTGTTTTTTAGGCCTTCGCAAGCTATCGGAAGTGTGTGCGCAGCAGGAGAGACAAATCTATGTTTTCGCGCCTTTTTTGCCATTTCCAGGTCGAAAAACACACAGACCCCAAAAATAAAGAAACGGCTGTCCAGCCAAAACTGAGGCTTCAAACTTGATGAAAACAGTCTCTCCCAAAATAACTCAAGGGCCGCTTGTGTTTTTTAGGCCTTCGCAAGCTATCGGAAGTGTGTGCGCGGCAGTAGAGACAAATCCATCTTTTCGCGCATTTTTTGCGATTTCAAGGTCGAAAAACACATAGGCCCCAAAATGAAAGAAACGGCTGCCGCGCCAAAACTATGGCTTCAAACTTGATGAAAACAGTCTCTCCCATAATAACTCACGGGCTACATGTGTTTTTTAGGCCTTTGCAAGCTATCGGAAGTGTGTGCGCGGCAGGAGAGACAAATCCATGTTTTCGCGCCTTTTTTGCGATTTCAAGGTCGAAAAACACATAGTCCCCAAAATGAAAGAAACGGCTGGCGCGCCAAAACTATGACTTCAAACTTGATGAAAACAGTCTCTCCCATATTAACTCACGGGCTGATTGTGTTTTTTAGGCCTTCGCAAGCTATAGGAAGTGTGTGCGCAGCAGGAGAGACAAATCTATGTTTTCGCGCCTTTTTTGCCATTTCCAGGTCGAAAAACACACAGACCCCAAAAATAAAGAAACGGCTGTCCAGCCAAAACTGAGGCTTCAAACTTGATGAAAACAGTCTTTCCCAAAATAACTCAAGGGCCGCTTGTGTTTTTTAGGCCTTCGCAAGCTATCGGAAGTGTGTGCGCGGCAGTAGAGACAAATCCATGTTTTCGCGCATTTTTTGCGATTTCAAGGTCGAAAAACACATAGGCCCCAAAATGAAAGAAACGGCTGCCGCGCCAAAACTATGGCTTGAAACTTGATGAAAACAGTCTCTCCCATAATAACTCACGGGCTGCTTGTGTTTTTTAGGCCTTTGCAAGCTATCGGAAGTGTGTGCGCGGCAGGAGAGACAAATCCATGTTTTCGCGCCTTTTTTGCGATTTCAAGGTCGAAAAACACATAGTCCCCAAAATGAAAGAAACGGCTGGCGCGCCAAAACTATGACTTCAAACTTGATGAAAACAGTCTCTCCCATATTAACTCACGGGCTGATTGTGTTTTTTAGGCCTTCGCAAGCTATCGGAAGTGTGTGCGCAGCAGGAGAGACAAATCTATGTTTTCGCGCCTGTTTTGCCATTTCCAGGTCGAAAAACACACAGACCCCAAAAATAAAGAAACGGCTGTCCAGCCAAAACTGAGGCTTCAAACTTGATGAAAACAGTCTCTCCCACAATAACTCAAGTGACGCTTGTGTTTTTTAGGCCTTCGCAAGCTATCGGAAGTGTGTGCGCGGCAGGAGAGACAAATCCATGTTTTCGCGCATTTTTTGCGATTTCAAGGTCGAAAAACACATAGGCCCCAAAATGAAAGAAACGGCTGCCGCGCCAAAACTATGGCTTCAAACTTGATGAAAACAGTCTCTCCCATATTAACTCACGGGCTGATTGTGTTTTTTAGGCCTTCGCAAGCTATCGGAAGTGTGTGCGCAGCAGGAGAGACAAATCTATGTTTTCGCGCCTGTTTTGCCATTTCCAGGTCGAAAAACACACAGACCCCAAAAATAAAGAAACGGCTGTCCAGCCAAAACTGAGGCTTCAAACTTGATGAAAACAGTCTCTCTCACAATAACTCAAGGGCCGCTTGTGTTTTTTAGGCCTTCGCAAGCTATCGGAAGTGTGTGCGCGGCAGGAGAGACAAATCCATGTTTTCGCGCATTTTTTGCGATTTCAAGGTCGAAAAACACATAGGCCCCAAAATGAAAGAAACGGCTGCCGCGCCAAAACTATGGCTTCAAACTTGATGAAAACAGTCTCTCCCATAATAACTCACGGGCTGCTTGTGTTTTTTAGGCCTTTGCAAGCTATCGGAAGTGTGTGCGCGGCAGGAGATACAAATCCATGTTTTCGCGCCTTTTTTGCGATTTCAAGGTCGAAAAACACATAGGCCCCAAAATGAAAGAAACGGCTGCCGCGCCAAAACTATGGCTTCAAACTTGATGAAAACAGTCTCTCCCATATTAACTCACGGGCTGATTGTGTTTTTTAGGCCTTCGCAAGCAATCGGAAGTGTGTGCGCGGCAGGAGATACAAATCCATGTTTTCGCGCCTTTTTTGCGATTTCAAGGTCGAAAAACACATAGGCCCCAAAATGAAAGAAACGGCTGCCGCGCCAAAACTATGGCTTCAAACTTGATGAAAACAGTCTCTCCCATAATAACTCACGGGCTGCTTGTGTTTTTTAGGCCTTTGCAAGCTATCGGAAGTGTGTGCGCGGCAGGAGATACAAATCCATGTTTTCGCGCCTTTTTTGCGATTTCAAGGTCGAAAAACACATAGGCCCCAAAATGAAAGAAACGGCTGGCGCGCCAAAACTATGACTTCAAACTTGATGAAAACAGTCTCTCCCATATTAACTCACGGGCTGATTGTGTTTTTTAGGCCTTCGCAAGCTATCGGAAGTGTGTGCGCAGCAGGAGAGACAAATCTATGTTTTCGCGCCTGTTTTGCCATTTCCAGGTCGAAAAACACACAGACCCCAAAAATAAAGAAACGGCTGTCCAGCCAAAACTGAGGCTTCAAACTTGATGAAAACAGTCTCTCCCACAATAACTCAAGTGACGCTTGTGTTTTTTAGGCCTTCGCAAGCTATCGGAAGTGTGTGCGCGGCAGGAGAGACAAATCCATGTTTTCGCGCATTTTTTGCGATTTCAAGGTCGAAAAACACATAGGCCCCAAAATGAAAGAAACGGGTGTCCAGCCAAAACTGAGGCTTCAAACTTGATGAAAACAGTCTCTCCCATATTAACTCACGGGCTGATTGTGTTTTTTAGGCCTTCGCAAGCTATCGGAAGTGTGTGCGCAGCAGGAGAGACAAATCTATGTTTTCGCGCATTTTTTGCCATTTCCAGGTCGAAAAACACACAGACCCCAAAAATAAAGAAACGGCTGTCCAGCCAAAACTGAGGCTTCAAACTTGATGAAAACAGTCTCTCCCACAATAACTCAAGTGACGCTTGTGTTTTTTAGGCCTTCGCAAGCTATCGGAAGTGTGTGCGCGGCAGGAGAGACAAATCCATGTTTTCGCGCATTTTTTGCGATTTCAAGGTCGAAAAACACATAGGCCCCAAAATGAAAGAAACGGCTGCCGCGCCAAAACTATGGCTTCAAACTTGATGAAAACAGTCTCTCCCATATTAACTCACGGGCTGATTGTGTTTTTTAGGCCTTCGCAAGCTATCGGAAGTGTGTGCGCAGCAGGAGAGACAAATCTATGTTTTCGCGCCTTTTTTGCCATTTCCAGGTCGAAAAACACACAGACCCCAAAAATAAAGAAACGGCTGTCCAGCCAAAACTGAGGCTTCAAACTTGATGAAAACAGTCTCTCCCAAAATAACTCAAGGGCCGCTTGTGTTTTTTAGGCCTTCGCAAGCTATCGGAAGTGTGTGCGCGGCAGGAGATACAAATCCATGTTTTCGCGCCTTTTTTGCGATTTCAAGGTCGAAAAACACATAGGCCCCAAAATGAAAGAAACGGCTGGCGCGCCAAAACTATGGCTTCAAAGTTGATGAAAACAGTCTCTCCCATATTAACTCACGGGCTGATTGTGTTTTTTAGGCCTTCGCAAGCTATCGGAAGTGTGTGCGCAGCAGGAGAGACAAATCTATGTTTTCGCGCCTGTTTTGCCATTTCCAGGTCGAAAAACACACAGACCCCAAAAATAAAGAAACGGCTGTCCAGCCAAAACTGAGGCTTCAAACTTGATGAAAACAGTCTCTCCCACAATAACTCAAGGGCCGCTTGTGTTTTTTAGGCCTTCGCAAGCTATCGGAAGTGTGTGCGCGGCAGGAGAGACAAATCCATGTTTTCGCGCATTTTTTGCGATTTCAAGGTCGAAAAACACATAGGCCCCAAAATGAAAGAAACGGCTGCCGCGCCAAAACTATGGCTTCAAACTTGATGAAAACAGTCTCTCCCATAATAACTCACGGGCTGCTTGTGTTTTTTAGGCCTTTGCAAGCTATCGGAAGTGTGTGCGCGGCAGGAGATACAAATCCATGTTTTCGCGCCTTTTTTGCGATTTCAAGGTCGAAAAACACATAGGCCCCAAAATGAAAGAAACGGCTGCCGCGCCAAAACTATGGCTTCAAACTTGATGAAAACAGTCTCTCCCATATTAACTCACGGGCTGATTGTGTTTTTTAGGCCTTCGCAAGCAATCGGAAGTGTGTGCGCGGCAGGAGATACAAATCCATGTTTTCGCGCCTTTTTTGCGATTTCAAGGTCGAAAAACACACAGACCCCAAAAATAAAGAAACGGCTGTCCAGCCAAAACTGAGGCTTCAAACTTGATGAAAACAGTCTCTCCCACAATAACTCAAGGGCCGCTTGTGTTTTTTAGGCCTTCGCAAGCTATCGGAAGTGTGTGCGCGGCAGGAGAGACAAATCCATGTTTTCGCGCATTTTTTGCGATTTCAAGGTCGAAAAACACATAGGCCCCAAAATGAAAGAAACGGCTGCCGCGCCAAAACTATGGCTTCAAACTTGATGAAAACAGTCTCTCCCATAATAACTCACAGGCTGCTTGTGTTTTTTAGGCCTTTGCAAGCTATCGGAAGTGTGTGCGCAGCAGGAGAGACAAATCTATGTTTTCGCGCCTGTTTTGCCATTTCCAGGTCGAAAAACACACAGACCCCAAAAATAAAGAAACGGCTGTCCAGCCAAAACTGAGGCTTCAAACTTGATGAAAACAGTCTCTCCCACAATAACTCAAGGGCCGCTTGTGTTTTTTAGGCCTTCGCAAGCTATCGGAAGTGTGTGCGCGGCAGGAGAGACAAATCCATGTTTTCGCGCATTTTTTGCGATTTCAAGGTCGAAAAACACATAGGCCCCAAAATGAAAGAAACGGCTGCCGCGCCAAAACTATGGCTTCAAACTTGATGAAAACAGTCTCTCCCATATTAACTCACGGGCTGATTGTGTTTTTTAGGCCTTCGCAAGCTATCGGAAGTGTGTGCGCAGAAGGAGAGACAAATCTATGTTTTCGCGCCTGTTTTGCCATTTCCAGGTCGAAATACACACAGACCCCAAAAATAAAGAAACGGCTGTCCAGCCAAAACTGAGGCTTCAAACTTGATGAAAACAGTCTCTCCCACAATAACTCAAGGGCCGCTTGTGTTTTTTAGGCCTTCGCAAGTTATCGGAAGTGTGTGCGCGGCAGGAGAGACAAATCCATGTTTTCGCGCATTTTTTGAGATTTCAAGGTCGAAAAACACATAGGCCCCAAAATGAAAGAAACGGCTGCCGCGCCAAAACTATGGCTTCAAACTTGATGAAAACAGTCTCTCCCATAATAACTCACGGGCTGCTTGTGTTTTTTAGGCCTTTGCAAGCTATCGGAAGTGTGTGCGCGGCAGGAGAGACAAATCCATGTTTTCGCGCCTTTTTTGCGATTTCAAGGTCGAAAAACACATAGGCCCCAAAATGAAAGAAACGGCTGGCGCGCCAAAACTATGGCTTCAAACTTGATGAAAACAGTCTCTCCCATATTAACTCACGGGCTGATTGTGTTTTTTAGGCCTTCGCAAGCTATCGGAAGTGTGTGCGCAGCAGGAGAGACAAATCTATGTTTTCGCGCCTTTTTTGCCATTTCCAGGTCGAAAAACACACAGACCCCAAAAATAAAGAAACGGCTGTCCAGCCAAAACTGAGGCTTCAAACTTGATGAAAACAGTCTCTCAGACAATAACTCAAGGGCCGCTTGTGTTTTTTAGGCCTTCGCAAGCTATCGGAAGTGTGTGCGCGGCAGGAGAGACAAATCCATGTTTTCGCGCCTTTTTTGCGATTTCAAGGTCGAAAAACACATAGGCCCCAAAATGAAAGAAACGGCTGCCGCGCCAAAACTATGGCTTCAAACTTGATGAAAACAGTCTCTCCCCTAATAACTCACGGGCTGCTTGTGTTTTTTAGGCCTTTGCACGCTATCGGAAGTGTGTGCGCGGCAGGAGAGACAAATCCATGTTTTCGCGCCTTTTTTGCCATTTCCAGGTCGAAAAACACAAAGGCCCCAAAAATAAAGAAACGGCTGTCCAACCAAAACTGAGGCTTCAAACTTGATGAAAACAGTCTCTCAGACAATAACTCAAGGGCCGCTTGTGTTTTTTAGGCCTTCGCAAGCTATCGGAAGTGTGTGCGCGGCAGGAGAGACAAATCCATGTTTTCGCGCCTTTTTTGCCATTTCCAGGTCGAAAAACACAAAGGCCCCGAAATGAAAGAAACGGCTGCTGCGCCAAAACTATGACTTCAAACTTGATGAAAACAGTCTCTCCCACAATAACTCAAGGGCTGCTTGTGTTTTTTAGGCCTTCGCAAGATATCGGAAGTGTGTGCGCGGCAGGAGAGACAAATCAATGTTTTCGCGACTTTTTTGCGATTTCAAGGTCGAAAAACACATTGGCCCCAAAATGAAAGAAACGGCTGCCGCGCCAAAACTATGGCTTCAAACTTGATGAAAACAGTCTCTCCCATATTAACTCACGGGCTGATTGTGTTTTTTAGGCCTTCGCAAGCTATCGGAAGTGTGTGCGCAGCAGGAGAGACAAATCTATGTTTTCGCGCCTTTTTTGCCATTTCCAGGTCGAAAAACACACAGAACCCAAAAATAAAGAAACGGCTGTCCAGCCAAAACTGAGGCTTCAAACTTGATGAAAACAGTCTCTCCCAAAATAACTCAAGGGCCGCTTGTGTTTTTTAGGCCTTCGCAAGCTATCGGAAGTGTGTGCGCGGCAGTAGAGACAAATCCATGTTTTCGCGCATTTTTTGCGATTTCAAGGTCGAAAAAAACACATAGGCCCCAAAATGAAAGAAACGGCTGCCGCGACAAAACTATGGCTTCAAACTTGATGAAAACAGTCTCTCCCATAATAACTCACGGGCTGCTTGTGTTTTTTAGGCCTTTGCAAGCTATCGGAAGTGTGTGCGCGGCAGGAGAGACAAATCCATGTTTTCGCGCCTTTTTTGCGATTTCAAGGTCGAAAAACACATAGGCCCCAAAATGAAAGAAACGGCTGGCGCGCCAAAACTATGGCTTCAAACTTGATGAAAACAGTCTCTCAGACAATAACTCAAGGGCCGCATGTGTTTTTTAGGCCTTCGCAAGCTATCGGAAGTGTGTGCGCGGCAGGAGAGACAAATCCATGTTTTCGCGCCTTTTTTGCCATTTCCAGGTCGAAAAACACAAAGGCCCCAAAATGAAAGAAACGGCTGCTGCGCCAAAACTATGACTTCAAACTTGATGAAAACAGTCTCTCCCACAATAACTCAAGGGCTGCTTGTGTTTTTTAGGCCTTCGCAAGATATCGGAAGTGTGTGCGTGGCAGGAGAGACAAATCAATGTTTTCGCACCTTTTTTGCGATTTCAAGGTCGAAAAACACATTGGCCCCAAAATGAAAGAAACGGCTGGCGCGCCAAAACTATGGCTTCAAACTTGATGAAAACAGTCTCTCCCATAATAACTCACGGGCTGCTTGTGTTTTTTAGACCTTTGCACGCTTTCGGAAGTGTGTGCGCGGCAGGAGAGACAAATCCATGTTTTCGCGCCTTTTTTGCGATTTCAAGGTCGAAAAACACATAGGCCCCAAAATGAAAGAAACGGCTGCCGCGCCAAAACTATGGCTTCAAACTTGATGAAAACAGTCTCTCCCATATTAACTCACGGGCTGATTGTGTTTTTTAGGCCTTCGCAAGCAATCGGAAGTGTGTGCGCGGCAGGAGAGACAAATCCATGTTTTCGCGCCTTTTTTGCGATTTCAAGGTCGAAAAACACATAGGCCCCAAAATGAAAGAAACGGCTGGCGCGCCAAAACTATGGCTTCAAACTTGATGAAAACAGTCTCTCCCATAATAACTCACGGACTGCTTGTGTTTTTTAGGCCTTTGCAAGCTATCGGAAGTGTGTGCGCGGCAGGAGAGACAAATCCATGTTTTCGCGCCTTTTTTGCGATTTCCAGGTCGAAAAACACACAGACCCCAAAAATAAAGAAACGGCTGTCCAGCCAAAACTGAGGCTTCAAACTTGATGAAAACAGTCTCTCCCACAATAACTCAAGGGCCGCTTGTGTTTTTTAGGCCTTCGCAAGCTATCGGAAGTGTGTGCGCGGCAGGAGAGACAAATCCATGTTTTCGCGCATTTTTTGCGATTTCAAGGTCGAAAAACACATAGGCCCCAAAATGAAAGAAACGGCTGCCGCGCCAAAACTATGGCTTCAAACTTGATGAAAACAGTCTCTCCCATAATAACTCACAGGCTGCTTGTGTTTTTTAGGCCTTTGCAAGCTATCGGAAGTGTGTGCGCAGCAGGAGAGACAAATCTATGTTTTCGCGCCTGTTTTGCCATTTCCAGGTCGAAAAACACACAGACCCCAAAAATAAAGAAACGGCTGTCCAGCCAAAACTGAGGCTTCAAACTTGATGAAAACAGTCTCTCCCATAATAACTCACGGACTGCTTGTGTTTTTTAGGCCTTTGCAAGCTATCGGAAGTGTGTGCGCGGCAGGAGAGACAAATCCATGTTTTCGCGCCTTTTTTGCGATTTCCAGGTCGAAAAACACACAGACCCCAAGAATAAAGAAACGGCTGTCCAGCCAAAACTGAGGCTTCAAACTTGATGAAAACAGTCTCTCCCACAATAACTCAAGGGCCGCTTGTGTTTTTTAGGCCTTCGAAAGCTATCGGAAGTGTGTGCGCGGCAGGAGAGACAAATCCATGTTTTCGCGCATTTTTTGCGATTTCAAGGTCGAAAAACACATAGGCCCCAAAATGAAAGAAACGGCTGCCGCGCCAAAACTATGGCTTCAAACTTGATGAAAACAGTCTCTCCCATAATAACTCACAGGCTGCTTGTGTTTTTTAGGCCTTTGCAAGCTATCGGAAGTGTGTGCGCAGCAGGAGAGACAAATCTATGTTTTCGCGCCTGTTTTGCCATTTCCAGGTCGAAAAACACACAGACCCCAAAAATAAAGAAACGGCTGTCCAGCCAAAACTGAGGCTTCAAACTTGATGAAAACAGTCTCTCCCACAATAACTCAAGGGCCGCTTGTGTTTTTTAGGCCTTCGCAAGCTATCGGAAGTGTGTGCGCGGCAGGAGAGACAAATCCATGTTTTCGCGCATTTTTTGCGATTTCAAGGTCGAAAAACACATAGGCCCCAAAATGAAAGAAACGGCTGCCGCGCCAAAACTATGGCTTCAAACTTGATGAAAACAGTCTCTCCCATATTAACTCACGGGCTGATTGTGTTTTTTAGGCCTTCGCAAGCTATCGGAAGTGTGTGCGCAGAAGGAGAGACAAATCTATGTTTTCGCGCCTGTTTTGCCATTTCCAGGTCGAAATACACACAGACCCCAAAAATAAAGAAACGGCTGTCCAGCCAAAACTGAGGCTTCAAACTTGATGAAAACAGTCTCTCCCACAATAACTCAAGGGCCGCTTGTGTTTTTTAGGCCTTCGCAAGTTATCGGAAGTGTGTGCGCGGCAGGAGAGACAAATCCATGTTTTCGCGCATTTTTTGAGATTTCAAGGTCGAAAAACACATAGGCCCCAAAATGAAAGAAACGGCTGCCGCGCCAAAACTATGGCTTCAAACTTGATGAAAACAGTCTCTCCCATAATAACTCACGGGCTGCTTGTGTTTTTTAGGCCTTTGCAAGCTATCGGAAGTGTGTGCGCGGCAGGAGAGACAAATCCATGTTTTCGCGCCTTTTTTGCGATTTCAAGGTCGAAAAACACATAGGCCCCAAAATGAAAGAAACGGCTGGCGCGCCAAAACTATGGCTTCAAACTTGATGAAAACAGTCTCTCCCATATTAACTCACGGGCTGATTGTGTTTTTTAGGCCTTCGCAAGCTATCGGAAGTGTGTGCGCAGCAGGAGAGACAAATCTATGTTTTCGCGCCTTTTTTGCCATTTCCAGGTCGAAAAACACACAGACCCCAAAAATAAAGAAACGGCTGTCCAACCAAAACTGAGGCTTCAAACTTGATGAAAACAGTCTCTCAGACAATAACTCAAGGGCCGCTTGTGTTTTTTAGGCCTTCGCAAGCTATCGGAAGTGTGTGCGCGGCAGGAGAGACAAATCCATGTTTTCGCGCCTTTTTTGCGATTTCAAGGTCGAAAAACACATAGGCCCCAAAATGAAAGAAACGGCTGCCGCGCCAAAACTATGGCTTCAAACTTGATGAAAACAGTCTCTCCCCTAATAACTCACGGGCTGCTTGTGTTTTTTAGGCCTTTGCACGCTATCGGAAGTGTGTGCGCGGCAGGAGAGACAAATCCATGTTTTCGCGCCTTTTTTGCCATTTCCAGGTCGAAAAACACAAAGGCCCCAAAAATAAAGAAACGGCTGTCCAACCAAAACTGAGGCTTCAAACTTGATGAAAACAGTCTCTCAGACAATAACTCAAGGGCCGCTTGTGTTTTTTAGGCCTTCGCAAGCTATCGGAAGTGTGTGCGCGGCAGGAGAGACAAATCCATGTTTTCGCGCCTTTTTTGCCATTTCCAGGTCGAAAAACACAAAGGCCCCGAAATGAAAGAAACGGCTGCTGCGCCAAAACTATGACTTCAAAGTTGATGAAAACAGTCTCTCCCACAATAACTCAAGGGCTGCTTGTGTTTTTTAGGCCTTCGCAAGATATCGGAAGTGTGTGCGCGGCAGGAGAGACAAATCAATGTTTTCGCGACTTTTTTGCGATTTCAAGGTCGAAAAACACATTGGCCCCAAAATGAAAGAAACGGCTGCCGCGCCAAAACTATGGCTTCAAACTTGATGAAAACAGTCTCTCCCATATTAACTCACGGGCTGATTGTGTTTTTTAGGCCTTCGCAAGCTATCGGAAGTGTGTGCGCAGCAGGAGAGACAAATCTATGTTTTCGCGCCTTTTTTGCCATTTCCAGGTCGAAAAACACACAGAACCCAAAAATAAAGAAACGGCTGTCCAGCCAAAACTGAGGCTTCAAACTTGATGAAAACAGTCTCTCCCAAAATAACTCAAGGGCCGCTTGTGTTTTTTAGGCCTTCGCAAGCTATCGGAAGTGTGTGCGCGGCAGTAGAGACAAATCCATGTTTTCGCGCATTTTTTGCGATTTCAAGGTCGAAAAAAACACATAGGCCCCAAAATGAAAGAAACGGCTGCCGCGCCAAAACTATGGCTTCAAACTTGATGAAAACAGTCTCTCCCATAATAACTCACGGGCTGCTTGTGTTTTTTAGGCCTTTGCAAGCTATCGGAAGTGTGTGCGCGGCAGGAGAGACAAATCCATGTTTTCGCGCCTTTTTTGCGATTTCAAGGTCGAAAAACACATAGGCCCCAAAATGAAAGAAACGGCTGGCGCGCCAAAACTATGGCTTCAAACTTGATGAAAACAGTCTCTCAGACAATAACTCAAGGGCCGCATGTGTTTTTTAGGCCTTCGCAAGCTATCGGAAGTGTGTGCGCGGCAGGAGAGACAAATCCATGTTTTCGCGCCTTTTTTGCCATTTCCAGGTCGAAAAACACAAAGGCCCCAAAATGAAAGAAACGGCTGCTGCGCCAAAACTATGACTTCAAACTTGATGAAAACAGTCTCTCCCACAATAACTCAAGGGCTGCTTGTGTTTTTTAGGCCTTCGCAAGATATCGGAAGTGTGTGCGCGGCAGGAGAGACAAATCAATGTTTTCGCACCTTTTTTGCGATTTCAAGGTCGAAAAACACATTGGCCCCAAAATGAAAGAAACGGCTGGCGCGCCAAAACTATGGCTTCAAACTTGATGAAAACAGTCTCTCCCATAATAACTCACGGGCTGCTTGTGTTTTTTAGACCTTTGCACGCTTTCGGAAGTGTGTGCGCGGCAGGAGAGACAAATCCATGTTTTCGCACCTTTTTTGCGATTTCAAGGTCGAAAAACACATAGGCCCCAAAATGAAAGAAACGGCTGCCGCGCCAAAACTATGGCTTCAAACTTGATGAAAACAGTCTCTCCCATAATAACTCACGGGCTGCTTGTGTTTTTTAGGCCTTTGCAAGCTATCGGAAGTGTGTGCGCGGCAGGAGAGACAAATCCATGTTTTCGCACCTTTTTTGCGATTTCAAGGTCGAAAAACACATAGGCCCCAAAATGAAAGAAACGGCTGCCGCGCCAAAACTATGGCTTCAAACTTGATGAAAACAGTCTCTCCCATATTAACTCACGGGCTGATTGTGTTTTTTAGGCCTTCGCAAGCTATCGGAAGTGTGTGCGCAGCAGGAGAGACAAATCTATGTTTTCGCGCCTGTTTTGCCATTTCCGGTTAGGGTTAGGGTTGTGGTCAGGGTCGGGGTTGGGGTTAGGGAAAGGGATAGGGTCGGGGTCGGGTTGATGGTTATGGTTAGGGTTGTGGTCAGGGTCGGGGTTGGGGTTAGGGAAAGGGATAGGGTCGGGGTCGGGTTGATGGTTATGGTTAGGGTTGTGGTCAGGGTCGGGGTCGGGGTTGGGGTTAGGGAAAGGGATAGGGTCGGGGTCGGGTTGATGGTTATGGTTAGGGTTGTGGTCAGGGTCGGGGTCGGGGTTGGGGTTAGGGAAAGGGATAGGGTCGGGGTCGGGTTGATGGTTATGGTTAGGGTTGTGGTCAGGGTCGGGGTCGGGGTTGGGGTTAGGGAAAGGGATAGGGTCGGGGTCGGGTTGATGGTTATGGTTAGGGTTGTGGTCAGGGTCGGGGTCGGGGTTGGGGTTAGGGAAAGGGATAGGGTCGGGGTCGGGTTGATGGTTATGGTTAGGGTTGTGGTCAGGGTCGGGGTCGGGGTTGGGGTTAGGGAAAGGGATAGGGTCGGGGTCGGGTTGATGGTTATGGTTAGGGTTGTGGTCAGGGTCGGGGTCGGGGTTGGGGTTAGGGAAAGGGATAGGGTCGGGGTCGGGTTGATGGTTATGGTTAGGGTTGTGGTCAGGGTCGGGGTCGGGGTTGGGGTTAGGGAAAGGGATAGGGTCGGGGTCGGGTTGATGGTTATGGTTAGGGTTGTGGTCAGGGTCGGGGTCGGGGTTGGGGTTAGGGAAAGGGATAGGGTCGGGGTCGGGTTGATGGTTATGGTTAGGGTTGTGGTCAGGGTCGGGGTCGGGGTTGGGGTTAGGGAAAGGGATAGGGTCGGGGTCGGGTTGATGGTTATGGTTAGGGTTGTGGTCAGGGTCGGGGTCGGGGTTGGGGTTAGGGAAAGGGATAGGGTCGGGGTCGGGTTGATGGTTATGGTTAGGGTTGTGGTCAGGGTCGGGGTCGGGGTTGGGGTTAGGGAAAGGGATAGGGTCGGGGTCGGGTTGATGGTTATGGTTAGGGTTGTGGTCAGGGTCGGGGTCGGGGTTGGGGTTAGGGAAAGGGATAGGGTCGGGGTCGGGTTGATGGTTATGGTTAGGGTTGTGGTCAGGGTCGGGGTCGGGGTTGGGGTTAGGGAAAGGGATAGGGTCGGGGTCGGGTTGATGGTTATGGTTAGGGTTGTGGTCAGGGTCGGGGTCGGGGTTGGGGTTAGGGAAAGGGATAGGGTCGGGGTCGGGTTGATGGTTATGGTTAGGGTTGTGGTCAGGGTCGGGGTCGGGGTTGGGGTTAGGGAAAGGGATAGGGTCGGGGTCGGGTTGATGGTTATGGTTAGGGTTGTGGTCAGGGTCGGGGTCGGGGTTGGGGTTAGGGAAAGGGATAGGGTCGGGGTCGGGTTAATGGTTATGGTTAGGGTTGTGGTCAGGGTCGGGGTTGGGGTTAGGGAAAGGGATAGGGTCGGGGTCGGGTTTATGGTTATGGTTAGGGTTGTGGTCAGGGTCGGGGTCGGGGTTGGGGTTAGGGAAAGGGATAGGGTCGGGGTCGGGTTGATGGTTATGGTTAGGGTTGTGGTCAGGGTCGGGGTCGGGGTTGGGGTTAGGGAAAGGGATAGGGTCGGGGTCGGGTTGATGGTTATGGTTAGGGTTGTGGTCAGGGTCGGGGTCGGGGTTGGGGTTAGGGAAAGGGATAGGGTCGGGGTCGGGTTGATGGTTATGGTTAGGGTTGTGGTCAGGGTCGGGGTCGGGGTTGGGGTTAGGGAAAGGGATAGGGTCGGGGTCGGGTTGATGGTTATGGTTAGGGTTGTGGTCAGGGTCGGGGTCGGGGTTGGGGTTAGGGAAAGGGATAGGGTCGGGGTCGGGTTGATGGTTATGGTTAGGGTTGTGGTCAGGGTCGGGGTCGGGGTTGGGGTTAGGGAAAGTGATAGGGTCGGGGTCGGGTTGATGGTTATGGTTAGGGTTGTGGTCAGGGTCGGGGTCGGGGTTGGGGTTAGGGAAAGGGATAGGGTCGGGGTCGGGTTGATGGTTATGGTTAGGGTTGTGGTCAGGGTCGGGGTTGGGGTTAGTGAAAGGGATAGGGTCGGGGTCGGGTTTATGGTTATGGTTAGGGTTGTGGTCAGGGTCGGGGTCGGGGTTGGGGTTAGGGAAAGGGATAGGGTCGGGGTCGGGTTGATGGTTATGGTTAGGGTTGTGGTCAGGGTCGGGGTCGGGGTTGGGGTTAGGGAAAGGGATAGGGTCGGGGTCGGGTTGATGGTTATGGTTAGGGTTGTGGTCAGGGTCGGGGTCGGGGTTGGGGTTAGGGAAAGGGATAGGGTCGGGGTCGGGTTGATGGTTATGGTTAGGGTTGTGGTCAGGGTCGGGGTCGGGGTTGGGGTTAGGGAAAGGGATAGGGTCGGGGTCGGGTTGATGGTTATGGTTAGGGTTGTGGTCAGGGTCGGGGTTGGGGTTGGGGTTAGGGAAAGGGATAGGGTCGGGGTCGGGTTGATGGTTATGGTTAGGGTTGTGGTCAGGGTCGGGGTCGGGGTTGGGGTTAGGGAAAGGGATAGGGTCGGGGTCGGGTTGATGGTTATGGTTAGGGTTGTGGTCAGGGTCGGGGTTGGGGTTAGGGAAAGGGATAGGGTCGGGGTCGGGTTGATGGTTATGGTTAGGGTTGTGGTCAGGGTCGGGGTCGGGGTTGGGGTTAGGGAAAGGGATAGGGTCGGGGTCGGGTTGATGGTTATGGTTAGGGTTGTGGTCAGGGTCGGGGTCGGGGTTGGGGTTAGGGAAAGGGATAGGGTCGGGGTCGGGTTGATGGTTATGGTTAGGGTTGTGGTCAGGGTCGGGGTTGGGGTTAGGGAAAGGGATAGGGTCGGGGTCGGGTTGATGGTTATGGTTAGGGTTGTGGTCAGGGTCGGGGTCGGGGTTGGGGTTAGGGAAAGGGATAGGGTCGGGGTCGGGTTGATGGTTATGGTTAGGGTTGTGGTCAGGGTCGGGGTCGGGGTTGGGGTTAGGGAAAGGGATAGGGTCGGGGTCGGGTTGATGGTTATGGTTAGGGTTGTGGTCAGGGTCGGGGTTGGGGTTAGGGAAAGGGATAGGGTCGGGGTCGGGTTGATGGTTATGGTTAGGGTTGTGGTCAGGGTCGGGGTCGGGGTTGGGGTTAGGGAAAGGGATAGGGTCGGGGTCGGGTTGATGGTTATGGTTAGGGTTGTGGTCAGGGTCGGGGTCGGGGTTGGGGTTAGGGAAAGGGATAGGGTCGGGGTCGGGTTGATGGTTATGGTTAGGGTTGTGGTCAGGGTCGGGGTCGGGGTTGGGGTTAGGGAAAGGGATAGGGTCGGGGTCGGGTTGATGGTTATGGTTAGGGTTGTGGTCAGGGTCGGGGTCGGGGTTGGGGTTAGGGAAAGGGATAGGGTCGGGGTCGGGTTGATGGTTATGGTTAGGGTTGTGGTCAGGGTCGGGGTCGGGGTTGGGGTTAGGGAAAGGGATAGGGTCGGGGTCGGGTTGATGGTTATGGTTAGGGTTGTGGTCAGGGTCGGGGTTGGGGTTAGGGAAAGGGATAGGGTCGGGGTCGGGTTGATGGTTATGGTTAGGGTTGTGGTCAGGGTCGGGGTCGGGGTTGGGGTTAGGGAAAGGGATAGGGTCGGGGTCGGGTTGATGGTTATGGTTAGGGTTGTGGTCAGGGTCGGGGTCGGGGTTGGGGTTAGGGAAAGGGATAGGGTCGGGGTCGGGTTGATGGTTATGGTTAGGGTTGTGGTCAGGGTCGGGGTCGGGGTTGGGGTTAGGGAAAGGGATAGGGTCGGGGTCGGGTTGATGGTTATGATTAGGGTTGTGGTCAGGGTCGGGGTCGGGGTTGGGGTTAGGGAAAGGGATAGGGTCGGGGTCGGGTTGATGGTTATGGTTAGGGTTGTGGTCAGGGTCGGGGTCGGGGTTGGGGTTAGGGAAAGGGATAGGGTCGGGGTCGGGTTGATGGTTATGGTTAGGGTTGTGGTCAGGGTCGGGGTCGGGGTTGGGGTTAGGGAAAGGGATAGGGTCGGGGTCGGGTTGATGGTTATGGTTAGGGTTGTGGTCAGGGTCGGGGTCGGGGTTAGGGAAAGGGATAGGGTCGGGGTCGGGGTCGGGTTGATGGTTATGGTTAGGGTTGTGGTCAGGGTCGGGGTCGGGGTTGGGGTTAGGGAAAGGGATAGGGTCGGGGTCGGGTTGATGGTTGTGGTCAGGGTCGGGGTCGGGGTTGGGGTTAGGGAAAGGGATAGGGTCGGGGTCGGGTGGATGGTTGTGGTCAAGGTCGGGGTCGGGGTTGGGGTTAGGGAAATGGATAGGGTCGGGGTCGGGTTGATGGTTATGGTTAGGGTTGTGGTCAGGGTCGGGGTCGGGGTTGGGGTGAGGGAAAGGGATAGGGTCGGGGTCGGGTTGATGGTTATGGTTAGGGTTGTGGTCAGGGGTCGGGGTCGGGGTTGGGGTTAGGGAAAGGGATAGGGTCGGGGTCGGGTTGATGGTTATGGTTAGGGTTGTGGTCAGGGTCGGGGTCGGGGTTGGGGTTAGGGAAAGGGATAGGGTCGGGGTCGGGTTGATGGTTATGGTTAGGGTTGTGGTCAGGGTCGGGGTCGGGGTTGGGGTTAGGGAAAGGGATAGGGTCGGGGTCGGGTTGATGGTTATGGTTAGGGTTGTGGTCAGGGTCGGGGTCGGGGTTGGGGTTAGGGAAAGGGATAGGGTCGGGGTCGGGTTGATGGTTATGGTTAGGGTTGTGGTCAGGGTCGGGGTCGGGGTTGGGGTTAGGGAAAGGGATAGGGTCGGGGTCGGGTTGATGGTTATGGTTAGGGTTGTGGTCAGGGTCGGGGTCGGGGTTGGGGTTAGGGAAAGGGATAGGGTCGGGGTCGGGTTGATGGTTATGGTTAGGGTTGTGGTCAGGGTCGGGGTCGGGGTTGGGGTTAGGGAAAGGGATAGGGTCGGGGTCGGGTTGATGGTTATGGTTAGGGTTGTGGTCAGGGTCGGGGTCGGGGTTGGGGTTAGGGAAAGGGATAGGGTCGGGGTCGGGTTGATGGTTATGGTTAGGGTTGTGGTCAGGGTCGGGGTCGGGTTGGGGTTAGGGAAAGGGATAGGGTCGGGGTCGGGTTGATGGTTATGGTTAGGGTTGTGGTCAGGGTCGGGGTCGGGGTTGGGGTTAGGGAAAGGGATAGGGTCGGGGTCGGGTTGATGGTTATGGTTAGGGTTGTGGTCAGGGTCGGGGTCGGGGTTGGGGTTAGGGAAAGGGATAGGGTCGGGGTCGGTTGATGGTTATGGTTAGGGTTGTGGTCAGGGTCGGGGTCGGGGTTGGGGTTAGGGAAAGGGATAGGGTCGGGGTCGGGTTGATGGTTATGGTTAGGGGTTGTGGTCAGGGTCGGGG